>NW_024537386.1:0-1200000 GCF_016647745.1 Suillus plorans
TAATACTTCGTTAGCTACACCTATACTGTAGGGTATTGAAAATGTTTTCTTTGTTAACCGAAGAAAACATTCTCAATACCCTGCAGTATAGGTGTAGCCAACTTACCTCTGAGGCAGAACTCTTAACACGAACAGTTTTGAGGGCGGGCTAGCCTCTAAGTGGCCTGTAGGGTATTGAGAATGTTTTCTTCGGTTAACAAAGAAAACATCTTCAATACCCTACAGTATATGCCTCAGAGGTAAGTTAGCTACACCTATACTGCAGGGTATTGAGAAACCCTGCAGGCCACTTAGAGGCTAGCCCGCCCTCAAAACTGTTCGTGTTAAGAGTTCTGCCTCAGAGGTAAGTTGGCTACACCTATACTGCAGGGTATTGAGAATGTTTTCTTCGGTTAACAAAGAAAACATTTTCAATACCCTACAGTATAGGTGTAGCTAACGAAGTATTACCTCTGAGGCAGAACTCTTAACACGAACAGTTTGGAGATACCTCTGAGGCATATACTGGCTAGCCGCCCTCAAAACTGTTTGTGTTAAGAGTTTTGCCTCAGAGGTAATACTTAGTTAGCTACACCTATACTGTAGGGTATTGAAAATGTTTTCTTTTGTTAACCGAAGAAAACATTCTCAATACCCTACAGTATAGGTGTAGCTAACTAAGTATTACCTCTGAGGCAGAACTCTTAACACGAACAGTTTTGAGGGCGGGCTAGCCTCTAAGCGGCCTGTAGGGTATTGAGAATGTCCGTCAGTCCAAAATATGCTAGCAGCCCAGGCAGATGGTGACAATGACGCCATATGATGACTCCCCTCTGTGGTCAGAAGGCAATTTCAAAGAAGAATCAACCTTCTGACGGGAAGGGAAGTTTGTATCATATGGCGTCATGGCTACTTGTCCTAGTGTTCTGCCACCATCTGCCTATGCCAATAGTATATTTTGACTGGCAGACAATAATCAATGATAGCGTCCTTCAGCATGTCAATGGTGAGCCGCATCAAGGCAGAATTGAGATCTACATAACACATTATCTATCTAAGACATGTAGTAGATAATAGTTGCTTTGGTCTGTGCAGCGTTTGATTATTATACACTACTGTGCTTTTGCGCTTGCTTTCTTAATAAGGCTCTTTGCTAATATACACACGGTCACGTGACCTTTTCAGCCGGCAGCAAATAAAGTGCATCCATCAACATACATTTTCAAATACAAAGTACGAGTGACAATAAATTTTACTACAAGTAAGCAAACAAATAAAGTAACAAATACAAAAGGGGAGGCGAGACTTCAATGAGGGGGCCCTCCTCACCAAAGCCTCAACACTCCAGGTGAAAATGTATGTAGCAAATATATATATAATACAATACAAATTTGTCCTGTAGAAACGTTAGACCGAAATTTAAGACAAGATTAACACTTAACTAGAGAGCACTTGCCACACAAAAGTACCGGCAGGTTCAGCAGTCTAGAGAACAAAACAGATCAGTTAAGGTCATCAGGAATTGAGCGCTTACCACCATTAAAAAGTTGGAGCAGGCTATTAAAAAGTCGGAGCAGGAGCCACTGACAAGTGGCATGCACTGCGATACCGCCAATTCCAAGAAGCAGGAGCCACTGACAAGTGGCATGCACTGCGCTGAGCCCCAGTCCCAATAAGCAGGAGCCACTAACAAGTGGCATGCACTGCGATACCGCCAATTCCAAGAAGCAGGAGCCACTGACAAGTGGCATGCACTGCGCTGAGCCCCAGTCCCAATAAGCAGGAGCCACTAACAAGTGGCATGCACTGCGCTACCGCCAATTTCAAGAAGCAGGAGCCACTGACAAGTGGCATGCACTGCGCAACCCCCAGTTCCTATAAGCAGGAGCCACTGACAAGTGGCATGCACTGCGCAACCCCCAGTTCCAATAAGCAGAATACTAAATAGAACAGACATTAGCAAACGGACGCGAGAGAAGAAGGACTTACGTTTAAGGAACTGGAAGGCGCTCAAAGGGAGGAGTGGCTCTAACTGCGCCATCCAAAGTCCTGAAATTCGTAAGTATAATACTAAATAGAACAAACGTTAGCAAACGGACATGAGAGAGGAAGGACTTACGTTGGGAACTGGAGGGCGCTCAAAGGGAGGAGTGGCTCTAACTGCCATCCAAAGTCCCGAAATTCGTAAGTATAATCCTAAATAGAACAAACGTTAGCAAGCGGACGCGGGAAAAGAAGGACTTACGTTGGGAACTGGAGGGCGCTCAAAGGGAGGAGTGGCTCTAACTGTCATCCAAAGTCCCGAAATTCGTAAGTATAATCCTAAATAGAACAAACGTTAGCAAGCGGACGCGGGAAAAGAAGGACTTACGTTGGGAACTGGAGGGCGCTCAAAAAGAGGAGTGGCTCTAACTGCCATCCAAAGTCCCGAAATTCGTAAGTATAATCCTAAATAGAACAAATGTTAGCAAGCAGACGCGGGAAAAGAAGGACTTACGTTAGGGAACTGCCAGGAGGGCGCTCAAAGGGAGGAGTGGCTGTCACTGCGCCATCCAAAGTCTCCAAAATCCTAAGTACAACAGACATTAGCAAGCGGGTGTGAGCAATTAAGTACTTACCTTGAGAAACCTCAAGGGAAAGAGAGTATATGTAAATGAAAACAGTTAGTAAGTAGGCGCACCACCAAAGTTGAACTTACTATGTTTGAAGGGCGACTGTAGGGTAGTACCTTTGAATTCTTGCAGCTGCAGTCTGCAAGAACCCAAAGGAGTACACCGGAAGTCGCCCTGAAGTAACGGCACTGGCAGAAATAAAGGATGAAGGAGAATGATGAAGGTAAGACGAAAGAAGAGATTGAACCGTGAGAACTGATTGTTGTTGTTCATATTCACGTGTCAGTTTGTTATTGTTTGTAAATAGTCACGTGATTATCAACAATGAACTCAACAGCGTCATAATATTGGCTAATCCACAATTCAACGCGTCGCGTGTCAAAAATCCACAAATTCAACACGTGCCGGCGCGCCGGCACGTGTTGAGTGGATTTTTGACACGCGACGCGTTGAATTGTGGATTAGCCAATATTATGACGCTGTTGAGTTTATTGTTGATAATCACGTGACTATTTGGATCTGTTTGTCACAATCAACCAACGTTCAAACTTGTTCATTTCTTTCTAAGTACATTCAGCCGGCGCTCTCCTCTCTTTGCATCTGTTTGAACTACATAACTGTAAGTGCTATTTGCCGTGTCATCTACTAATTTGAATATATCTATAATAGTCTCTCTTCACCATGGTGAAGTCTAAACAAACCTGCAAGAAGTCCACCGGTGGCACCGCGCCACGAATTGCCTTGTCGTTGCCGGCATCTACTGGAGCGGTCACTGCGCCGGGTGAGCTGAATGTGAGAGAGCCGTCTGAACACAACGAGGTAAGTGATTAGTTACCTACTATTTGCACTAACACGCGTCTTTATTTGCAGTTTTGTCTCATCTGCAGAGACGGTTCTGTAGGGGAAGATTGCCTCTTCCTCTGCAGCACCTGTCCGCGGGTGATGTGTTCAAACTGCATGAACATCCCGCCTGCCAGTGCACACGCGGTGCAGGCCGATGACGTCACGTTCGTCTGCATATCTTGCCATGTTGGCATGGAACGACACGGGCGCGCATCTCAGTCGCCCTATTTTGTAAGTTTTTTCGTTTATTTCATGCTAACTAACATTCACTTCATTTTATAGGGTTTTTACAGGAAGGGGCAACCGCTCCTTCCTTCATTCCTCCAAATTCGTGCTACGTTGGAGGTTTCACTCCATTCCCAACTGTCTTCGGCACCCACGCTCATGCTCCATCTCGTCCTCGTCGACCATGACGTCACCGGCGGCTGTTTCGAACTGGCCTCCGAATTCCTTCAGCCATACTTCCCCAGCGGAGGGTTTGAATTTCGGTCCATCGTGTTCGACATCGGCAATGCCTCAAAGATCGACGAGTACCGGTTGCAGGCGACTGCCATCATCCAGTCGCTGATGAGCTCCAACTGGGCTCGTGTCGTCGTCGCCATCACTAACCACACCGACAACGAGCATGGAGATCCATTTATTGGGTACGAGGGCAACAAGAAGTCATACGTTTCGGCACGCGTTCACTCTGTAAGTGGCATTTTTTTGACTAACATTGTATTTGCTCATTTGACACCAAAGGTTCTCGATGTTCTGCTTTCACCTTGGCATCCCCTGATTCATGGTGCCGCGGAATCATACTTATGGCTGTTTTCGTGTGGCGCGCTCATCAACAACGTCACTTCCTTTTCAGGCTTGCAACAGGCGGTCATAGAGTAAGTCCATTTGATCTTATCTTTGCAAATACTAACTAACCCTAACAGTCATCGCATCACAGCCACTATTGGCTTTAATGCTGTTCGTTTTCAGCCGAGTTTCGCCACCCACCTTTTGCTCGCATTCGCGGAGCTGGTCATCATCGAGCGTTTGCCCATTCACATCGTCTTCCCTGACATGTTGGGCCAGTCCTACAAACTTGGGCGCCACACTGACGTGTTCTTGCTGATGCCTGACAACTCAGGTTCGTTGGCCGTTACCAAGTTCGCCTGGACGCATTCCCAACTTCGCCCCTGGGGTCAGTACCTGCCGGTCCAGTGCCCACAGTGTGGGTGGAGTAACGCCTGGTGTTCTGTCAACATGCACAAAGATTACATCTTTGAATGCAAGAATGGCCAATGTAGGAAAAAGTATGTATTCTCACAACCACCTCATTCCAGGATCCTTTTGCCAGGCAAAAGACCTGGCTCCTGCTGGATTTCAGTTGTCTTGAGGCCCATGCCTAGTGTCCCTGATGAGGATGAGGATTAGGATACAATTATTTTGTCTTAGCTTTTTCGTACATCCCTTCATGTTTCATTTTTCTTCATCTTACTTGATTAGATACCCTCACCGCTCAATGGAAGTATAACGTGTTTTGGATCTTTTTACCTGATGTGAATTTGTCTATTATCTACACTGTCTAACTCCACTCAATGGAAGTATAATGTGCCTTTAATCTTGTTACTTGATGTGAATTTGACCGTCTCAATATATCCAATTTGATAATTGATTCAAGATAAAAATTGCAGGTAGGCTGGTACAGGCGGTAGGAGGGTGGCTAGCCGAAATTAATTTGAACACCCATGTTTATCAACAATAACGTGTGACTTATGAAAAGTCACACGTTATTGTTGATAAACATGGGTGTTCAAATTAATTTCGGCTAGCCACCCTCCTACCGCCTGTACCAGCCTACCTGCAATTTTTATCTTGAATCAATTACGATGTCTACCGACTGGTCTATTGCCTTTAAGCCAATTCTCGACCTTCACTCTAAGGCCATTTTTGCTGCAGGTTCCTCATCTGTTGGAAAGCCTGTGGTGAGGAAGATTCGGAGGGCCATACTAGCTGCTCAAGACGAGCAAGAGGAACCCATTGCCTTGCCTACTTCCTTGAAAAAGGTCACAAAATTCTTATACTGTACATGTATTTAGTTGTCTGATGATATACATAAATGTTACCTACAGGCAATAAAAGAATACTATGCCAAAAGTCTCAAAGACAAGGAAGAGGCAGACGAACGTGAGGCAGCGAGTCGCCCAAGAGAACCATCTTTCTATAAGAAACCCCTGTCTGAGTGGGACGTAGCACAGAAATTATTTAAGCAGGAGATCGACTCATATGACAAGGCCCAACAACAGAGTAAAGGCTTGGAGTATTCAATCAAGTACCGCACTGGGAATGCCAGGGAGTGGTTCAACAACATGACACCTTCACAACAGCAGGAGGTCAAGTTTGCCATGAAGAAATGGAATGAGGAGGGGGCGCCAGAAGAAACTCAGGCAATGTAAGTTTTACTTCAAATCTACAGTTATTCCAGTCTAACACTTTGGCTTGAGATATCGTAAGAATAACCTCAAGAAAACTCTGGAAGATTTTGCAGAGCAAATTCGGCGCACCATGGGTTGTCGCATAGTAATGCTTGTTAGTCATAAGAAAAAAGCTAGTCAGACATTGTCCGTCAGTCTGTAAGTCATCAAATCAACATGGAAATCTCAAGACTAACTAAACTACTATAGACACGAAACTACGCCTCAGAATGCCAAGAAAAAATTTTCTGTGAGCTCGAGTGGTATCAAGGAGTGGGCTGCAAATGGATTTGAATCCTTTGGAGAATGGTCTAAGACTGAATTTTGTACGTGTTTCATTTGATTTTAAATATCATGCTCACTGACTATTAAATTGATAGACCCTTCAGAGGATTCAGACCATGCGGCTTCAGACTGTGAGGATGGACCTGTCTTACCTGAAATCATAGTAGATGATGAGGGGTATGCAAAACTTCCTCTTCGTGATGGTATTGGCCTCAAGGGCCAACACGAATTGATTAGAAGTATCTTTCATACTTCATACAGTAAGATCTAACATCTTCAATATGTGCATGACATTTGATTGACTCAATGGTTTGTAGAAGTCTGCACAGGTGGCTCTAGACCTGTACCTTGGGGCGTGATAACTGCCAGCCCGTCCAATTATTTGGAACCTGGTTCAGTTCCCACAGGATTTGTGGTCAAAGACCCTTCTCATATGAAGACAGAGGAGGTAAATCGTCTATGGATGCATTGGGAACGACGTTCTGCTACAAATCAGAAGCTAGTTGTCTTTATTAAGGCCAAGGATGCTGATATTCGGGTCACTGGGAAGTCCAAGACGAAAGTAGTGAGCACCCTAGACTTAGATGAAGAAGATCAAGGCCGGCCGGCTCCATTTGCCTCTCATTTCACAGAACGTACAACACAGCCGGCCGCTCATGAGACAACACCAGATGATGTTGCCATCAATGACCGATACACATTTTTAGAAACCCTTAGCAAGAATGAAAACTACTTGGAGCTTGTGGACGCCACTAGGGACCTGGCAATATTAGCCAAACAGAATGTTAGTGTCACTTGGTGCTGTTTTCAATTTTATGGCTTATATGTCCAACAGCCAATTTCAGAGCGACACCAAGATTTGCCTACCTGGGCTGACTGGTCTTGGAGCGAAAATTATCTTTCCGAGGACATTCACACCTCATATGCGACATTGATGGCCAGCTTAAACAAGCTACAGACCTGTCCAATCTCAGGGCCATCATCGGCAATGCCAGTAATACTAGGAATTGGGCTCCTCTATAGGGAGTCTAAGCGTGTGATAGAGTATGAGGAAGACGAGGCTGATCCCAATACCCCTTTCTACCTACCTCATTCTGCTATTGATCTACAGTTCTTGGTCGCTCTGGATGAGGCTGTCCGGGAAGTCTTATTCTCAGTTGTTGGTCAGATTGAGAGGCTGAACAAAGAGGGACTCAGTGACGAGGTTGAGGATGAGGAGATGAGGATGGTGGTAGAGAAGGAAAGGCATGAGGTTGAGGAGAAGGATGTTGAGTCAGAGGAGAATGTAGTTGGGGGAGAAGAACAGCAGGAGCAGGAGGTTGAAGAGGTGGTGCAGAAAGGAAGGAAGAGAAAAATTAACCATGCTTCATCAAGTAAGTCCAAGAAGCCTAGGACTGAGCCTGTGGTTCGTAGATCAGGTAGGGTGAGGCAACCCTCTAAGAGATCCCAGAAGATATGATCTTGTATCCTCCATTGTCTTCATTGCTAGTCAATCTTGTACAGTAATTACATATGCTTGTCTAGACTCTCGCACTGCCTGGTGATAAGTTATGACTTGAGTATAAACTGGCTTTCCTCGCTCTATGTACATATATATTGGCCAGCCTGACTCCTACATAGGTAAATGCAGGACGGCCGGTATGCTAGTTTAATACCTGCAAACAGGCCAGCCTGGCTCCTACATAAGTAAATGCAGGACGGCCGGTATGCTAGTTTAATACCTGCAAACAGGCCAGCCTGGCTCCTACATAGGTAAATGCAGGACGGCCGGTATGCTAGTTTAATACCTGCAAACAGGCCAGCCTGGCTCCTACATAGGTAAATGCAGGACGGCCGGTATGCTAGTTTAATACCTGCAAACAGGCCAGCCTGGCTCCTACATAGGTAAATGCAGGACGGCCGGTATGCTAGTTTAATACCTGCAAACAGGCCAGCCTGGCTCCTACATAAGTAAATGCAGGACGGCCGGTATGCTAGTTCAAAACATACAAACTGGCTAGCCTTACCCATACATAGGTAGATGCAGGGCGGCCGGTTTGCTAGATTAAGACCTACATACTGGCCAGCCTGGTTTCTACTGAGGTAGAGATATGGTTGGCCAGTATAATCTTAATCCCACATATTGGGCCACCCCACGTCTGCCTATGTAGAAGAAAGGCTGGCCAGTTACAAATATAGATGTGAAACAGTCAGCATCCTAATACACCAGCAAGCCTTGATATTGGTATACCTACAGCCGGCAGTTGTCTTACATCTACTGGCTGGTCATGCTTTTACAATAGTATGGTAGTGTATTATACATGTGGACTACTACTATACAAGGCCGGCCAGCATGTATTCTACATAGACCGGCCGGGGACTGGCTGGCCATGATTCTACAGGGTTTTGGCACATCCGGGGCACTGGTTCTACATGGGAAATTGACTGAAGTATGTGCCCTCAAGTTGTCGAGCACACCCAAGGATGCCCATCCCCGATTCGTTTACAAAACAGCCTTATGGCTACAACCTTTTTATCGCATATACAAATACAAATATGAGCGCTGAGCTTCGCTACACTAGAAATCGATTACCTCTCATCCAAAATATTACTCCTCAAATCACAAACTAGAAATCCATCCCATCGTTGACTCGTTTACACTGTTCGACCGCTACAATTATCGTCCGGTCCAAAGAAATGTACATACCTATCGATGAAATTGCAATTTCAGGCCTTTCGTGTAGCACGTATAGCACTAACGTAGAACGACGCCTTGACGGCGACCATGCGAAGATGCAAATAGATGCAAACGCGACCTTCACTGAGTACTGCACTTATGATGCTGCTGCGCTGCGCCGACATGCCGTACGTCTTACTTGAATCAAGACCACGACTGAAGAGGAGACGGGTCCGGGATTCATCGCTTGGGAGTCAGAGTCAGCGGAGAAGGTCGGTCAATCGGTTACGAGCAGTATTGTGAACAGATTATGAATATGTCAAAAATGAAGATGCGAACGACACCAGCGCAGAGAAAGAAATACATCACTGACTACGAGTCGGCAGCCAAGATCGGTCACAAGCGATAAGATCGTGTCGAGAACAGAGAAATATCAACAAGAGCCCAAAGGAAGAAATATAGGAGGAACTTTATCATCACCGACTACTTCTCCTTTACAACAGTCGCTGCATCAGCATCACGGCGTGCTCGCCTGGTCTGAGCTTCTCCGATTAAGTCGTTCAACAACTCAATCTCGTCGATGACCTTCTTCGGCCGCTTTTCTTTCATGACACCGAGCATAGGTTCGTTCGAAACGATGTAGACCCTTTGGTCGGGCATGTTGGCATTCTCCAGGTTCTCTTTCACGCTCTGGCGCGTCTGCTGAATGAACTGCTGCCGTGCAGCCTGGTAAAGCTTCTTCTTCTGGTCCTCGCTCTCATCGTCATCGCTGTCGTACCCCATGTCCTTCATGATGTTACGGATGTGCTGGTCTGCCTTAGAGCGCACGATATACGTGGGGATCTTGAAACGCTTGCAGTTGGTGAGGATGGCGATGTCGGTCATGGTGAACCGATTGTCGAACAGCACGATGATGCAGTCAAAGACGTAAAGTCCTTGGGCGTTGAAGTACTGCCAGTCAGGGATTTTGAGCGTGCCTGCGCCCGGGATATCGTACCAGACATATGGGTATTCCGCGTTGGGGCTGGCGTATCTGGCCATGGCTAGCGTTGTCTCGGTGACCCCAGTGGCAGCAGATCCGGCGTCCTTATTACGCAAACCGCGGAAGGCATTGATAAGAGATGATTTCCCTCCTCCTGCCACCCCGGCTACTGCGAAGTGGAAAAGGTCCTCGCGATATTGAACTTTCCGCTTGGCGGCGCTAACTTCTGCAGGCGTGGGAGTCACCACAGGTTGAATGCCTTCTTTCAACTTGCGTTCAGCCTCCTTCTTGGCAGAATTGGCCGCCTTCACTTGCTCTTCTGCCACTTTCTTCGACTCGTTGGCCGCCTCCTGTGCGGCAGTCGCCTTCTTCTTCTCCTCATTAGCAGCCTCCTGTAGTTTCTTGGCCTGCTCCTGGGCAGCCTGGGCGTCTCGTTTGGCTTCTTCTTGGACAGCGGCAGTTCGCTTACGCTCTTCCTCTGCTTCCGCTGCTCTCTGCTTTGCTTCTGCGCTGGCGGTACGAGCAGCAGCTTCCGCAAGTAAGCGAGCTTCGTTGGAGGCACGTTCGGCCTGGACCATGGCCATCATCTCCTTATGGGTCTGAGCCTGTGAGTCTGCCGCGGCTTGCAAGGAGGCCTGCTGAGCCTCCATAAACTTTTGCTGCGAATCTTGATTCGACTTGATGAGCTCGGCGATCTGTGCTCTGGCAGCAGCAGCATCCTCCCGGGCTTGAGCAGCAGCTTCCTCTGCTCTCTGGCGCGCTTCTATATCGACGAGAGACGGACTGGGCGCTTCTGGCCGCCCCCGACTGAATAGACCTCCCATCTCTGAGTTTGCTCAAGAATGATAATACGTGGACCTGTCAATAGTCACGTCGCATGATGCTCCCATCTCTCAGACTGAGAAACTTACTGGTATGGGTATGCTTTGGAAAGAAAAATCAGCTAACAGCGCTGTTCAAAGTCAGTCCTGTGGATAAGAACGAAGAACCGATCTCATGAACTATAACATATAATGTCCACCTTGAGGCGTTTTATATTGTCTATTCGTACCACGTGAAGACCAAGAGAACGACTAAATGTGGCCAAGCGCTGATCATAAGTCACCCAGGGCTGTGGGCTATTCCACATTCATAGGATTGCGCCGTGAAGTGTGACCTGGAGGTGACGAAGTTATGGATGAAGGGAGGACGTTCTGTGCATGTCCTTCCATTTTGTGTTCAAATGGATCTTCGTAGACCGCATGTTTGATCTTCATAGAACTAGCGTCAGAACTGCAGTCGTGGTTATGGTTAAAGTTGGGAATGGCTTACCAAATCGTTGTGCAATGTACTCAATTGAGTTCATCGATAACCGTGACCTAGAGCCTGGCGCTGTCAGGCAAGTCGAATTGAGCAAGAATTCGAAGGACTTGCTGTTCTTGATATCATCATCGCCACCGCCTGGAAAACCATACTGCATCCACAAGCTGTGCGTGCATGCACCAATGATGGAAGATCCTGTGACACCGCCATTGGTCGAGCTCTGAGCCAAAGGATGCAGTCCTAGTTGGAACTGATCGAATATGATAATTGCGGTTCAAGAATACAGCTGGACCGCTTTAAACAAGATACTGTATGTAGGTGTAGCATAATACAAAAATAACAAATTACAACGCATTCCAGTCTTGCAACAAATACATCAATAATACATAGCCTGAATCTCGACGTTCTTGTCCGTTTCCAAATCAGACACTTGAAATAATCATTCCTCCACACCGCCCATGTACATGAACTCCTTGAACCTTAATCGAAGTTCCTTGTTCTTCGCAAGCCTCGTGGCAAGATCCAACCACGATGGGATGGTCAAGTCATTCAACTCGTAAGGCGTGTACTCTGACTCCACAGCACCAGGCTCGCGAAGTTCTTCTGGGAGAAGTTGAAGAGGAATAATATATTGGTGACTCGTGATATTCTGTGTTTGCTCATCGGGGTGCAAGCTTGAAATAGGGAAGGTCATGTACTCGAGTTCGAACTCTGGATCATGGGTCTGATCGAACTCTTCCAGTCTTGGCATGTAAAACTGTCAATAACATGCGTTATTTTAGGGAGCTACTCGTGGGGTATATGCGCACCTGTGCGAACCCTAGAGGCGACCACAGCGAGTTGCGCCTTGATGGCGATTCGCTATCGGAGTGCCAGAGTTTATGAGGCTGGCACCTCCACGCGTTACGGAACTTCTTGTGTTCACACTTCGGCTTCTTGAATGTGCGAACTTGCTCATGGTTCAAGGCACGTCGCCGCTGAGTGGCCTTTATCGTTTGAAGATATGGATCAGAGCTGATATCCTTCGTGAGTGTCGATAGTCCAGTGATATTATACGTAAAAATTCGGAAGGATGGAATGTAGGGATTTGGTACAATGGCAGCGTTGACGTTCACCACTGCATAGTCGTCGTAGCGAGTATCCTCGAGGGGTGCCGGTATCTCCGAAAAATCAGCGATGAGCGTCTCAAAGAGTGTACCGTGTGACGAGGTCTTCGAAGACATGTTGATCTCATCAGCGTCCAAGAAAGAGAACTACGCTGAGTTAGTAAACTGAGTGTAGCTTTGAAGCAACCGCGCGTACGTGATCAACGTTTAGGTGCTGAAACATCAAAATTAACTTCGACTACCTGGAACGAACATTGAATCTTACCCCATACAAATTACCCAAAATCGTGTCTTGGAATCGCAGGTTCAACTCTACGAATCGGGGGTACTGACGAGGTTGAGATGATTAATGCCATATCTACGTAGAGTACTCACGCATTCAGAAAAGTAGTTCGCTTTAGATGGAGGTACATGTCCTGCATTGACGAATATGAAAAGTTGTCAGGGTTCAAAGAAGCGATCCACGGCGTACCTGTAATCCACACCTACCCGACGACATGAAAAAGTATTTTTGGAAGATATCTGAGAGTTCTTACCTGCATCTGTCGAGAACGGAATGCCTCCAGTTGTTCTTCAAGCCAATCAAGCTGGATAGTTCCAGGGTCCTTTGGGTCGGTATAATCACATCCTCCAACAGCTAATTGTTGTACATCAACGAGTAGGCCAACCAGAGAATTATGCGTCACTTGCCGTGATTTTTCTTATAAAAGTACAAGGTATTAAGGCTGATAGCAGCCACCGCATCAGGTATGATCTCCGTTGAGAAGTATGCTCCTTGATGAAATGATGCTGATGACGTCGGGGGTATAAATGCACTCCATATCCTGATTGTTCTATAAGACCTCGGAAGTGGCTAGATCTGCGATAGACGTACGAAGAGAACTCCTCTATAATTTCATTAGGTCCTGTTTGCTACGGATTAGCGCTGGACAGAAGGATAGCAACAATCATACCAGCAGATAATCTATTCTGATAGCAAGGTAAATGGGATCAGTAGAAGAGCCCGTGATACGCTGTTCTCACATGAGCTATATCAGTCGACAGTCAATATACTCGTCGCGTGCTTAAGAATGTTAGAAGCACTTACGCCATATGTCATTGTTTCCTAATAGAGGATGCACTGTTCAGGAAGTCTCTGCGAAGAGGTGCAAAAGACCTACCCAAACTTGGCACAACTGGGATGCCTTTCTTCAAAAATACATGTTCCATCCTTTTAGCTACAGCGCGATTCAAGTCATAAATTTCGTCAAGGGTTCGTGGTATATCGTCATCGTTGTCGTGTCTAGATGCTCTTGATTAGATTGCATCTCAAGAGGTCCAACACCAATTTCAAACCTTGCATTGTCGCCAGTCCCTATATGCGGCAAATGAGTGAGATCAAATAACACAGATGGACTAGGTTAGACGCTCACAAATTACAAAATCGATTTCAGAGCTCCAATGTTCATCCAAAAAGTCAAGCGTGAAATTCGTGAGGCTGAATGGTGAGTCACAGAAGCTAGACAGAATGAACGTCAGGTAACGGATCAAAAACGAGGATTATCAACATACCTATAAGGTGTTCCGTAGTAACCTGCCGGACGCTCGTCCTTGAAATTGGGTCGATGGCATGCAGAGGATTGGGATGCACCGAGTTCATAAAACGGATCAGGGTGGATATCTGTGATGTGCAGAAAACGACCGTGAAGCTGCCTACTAGGGAAAGGTTCTTTCAATCGTTTGAGCGACTAGCGGTGTGATTGAAATAACCACAAAACACATACGAAGTTCAACCTGTGATGTGCCCAGTACAACCTGAGTAGGGGACGCGAGGCTTGCAACGCAGCATGATCCCAAGGTAAAAATCAGACTTCGCGTCCTCATGAGTTCTCGGAGAGGTGGTTAGATGCTGGGGTATCGTGTTGTAAGCTCGCATTATTAATAGGGAGCAGTGTGCACAGCTGCAGTCGGCTTGGTGGCAACTGTCACATCCTAGAATGGGTCAATGGGATTCAATGGTAAGCACGTTTGTCACTCTGGCCTATTACAATACAGTGTGAGTTCTTCGGACTGTCCTTCGTGAACGGAAGTGCACGTTTTTGGGTGAACTCCATGGACTACGGCATAAAAAAGTTACATTTCTACGAGCTGCATCCGGGACCCGTGCGTGTACCAGTAGGGGTGCAGTGGGATGAAACGTTGATAGTAGCATCATCGTGTGTAATCGAACAGAAGATTTATAAATTTGTACATGTTGACATCATCCATATCGATACTGATCCACTCTTGATCCACTCGAGTCGTCGTCGATAACAATCGTAGCATCTAATAACAGTAAGTTCGATTTCAACCCTGCATGCATGTGCATCCCGAAAGCGACTAGGAGAAATCTCGTGTCTCGCACGTTCACCACCACCGTCCGGCTCCGACCCGACGCCGGCCCACCGTGTACACGTCAGCCTCCCGGAGATTCAGAGCACGGTGCCTTAACAGTTGTTGCGGTATATAAATATAGAATTTTTTTTCTTTCTCTCTCTCTCCCCCGTAGATTTCGGATCACAGGTCTCTGCCAAGGCCACTTATATGATTGCATTTTCTAAACCACGGCGTCCGACTCTCAGGCCTCAGGACCAAGACTTCGCTCCTTCGACATGACCAAACATGGATGGAACACCTTGCATTATGGAGTCAACGATGGCAACTTCTTGATGTCGCTATTCAAATTGTGTTTGACTGGTGCGCCGAGACATGGTCATTGTTTGATTATTTTTGTTCATCGTGTTTTTCTTTCGGCGTCCTGCATTAATTGAATTTTACGAACTATCGAAACTGCAATCATGGCGAGGCCCCGAGGGTTCGTTCATGCAAAGTCAGCAGACTAGTCGCCGTCACATAAGAACCAGCCCCTAATGCTCAACGGCGCGCGCTACGAGCTCGTGATGTCGGACCAGTACATGGTTCGAGTTGCACTATGCAAGGCACACGGGCCTCGAGGACCTGATGATGTCAACATTTTCCTGAGGAGGTTTTCATTTGTCCTTTTGTTACTTACCGAACAACTGCAGCAAAATAATATTCATGGAATGAAATTGGTGCAACCTGTACATCGTGAGTTAGACCAAACACGCCTCGGAGTATTTAATACTGACTGTGCGAGGCGGTAAAGATAGATTAACAGCGTTTATAAGACCTGTATATGCAGTATGTGTTTACAATGGCCTGGCTGATCAATGTATATACGGGAGCCGCAAGGGGGGCGAAGCTATACCTCATTGTTGTCATTGTGCGTCAACTGTTGGAATCTATCAGACCTATGACTCGGTGCTCGAGGGCAGTGCAGGACGACTGGTCCTAGTCTTTCGAAATTCAAGTGCTAAGCTGAGGTTGTGCTGTGGGCAGAACTGGCACAGCAGCCAGCTGAGGTTTTACCATGGCAGGCAGATCTCAGAATGAGTAAGTAAGTTGCTGTGACAGTGCGATGGTCATCTGGTATCTGGACGATGCTACATGATAATCCTACTAAATCCTCTGAAGCTCATCATTCGATCCTCATATCTAATCCTCACTCAAAGTCTTTGGGGTCTGTTTGCATCTTTGGTTACTAACGAAATGGAATTTGAGATACGCTGTTTATGATTGAATCGACTCGCACCACTGGTGGTGGGCTCCCGAACAGAGAGTCTCTAGGGCGCCGCGGGCCTGCTTGGAGGAAATGAGAACTGAACTCCTCGTAAGTATATGTCAAAACAAACCCGAGGACCCGAAAAGGGTACACAGGAATAACAATTTTTTTTATCTCGCGAGGGACTCGCCGGTCCGAATTGTTCATGTTTGTTCTTGATTTGTCAGCTCTTTCGACCTCTCTGAATGTCTGAATCACATAATCAATGAACATGATGTATGTACATCACCATCGCATTCAAAGTTTAATTTGTCATGGCTGCAGCCTCGTTGTCTTCGCCCCGCCCTCGTGTTGTGTCGGATCAGGGAGCTCCCTAATGACGGGATGTCCGTCGTGTTTTATGCAAGTTCTTTGAGGTATTTCGAGTTCGATGATCAGTTCGTGACCAGCGTCCGGTTAGACGTTTGTTGCCCGTCACTGCTCCTACTTTACAGCATGTGGAGGAATTTCCTTCCGACAATTATGTTTACTACTTCTGCCCCAGATTGCCAACTGCCATGTTTTGCCACGGATGGCAACAACACTGGCCACACTAACAAGCGCACATTTGAATATTTAAAACTCGATCCACTTTGCTGTATGCTCGAATCTGAGATAGCGGCAAAGCTCCGATCATCCTTGTACTAGGAAGCGCGCAGCCTTTACCCCTAGTAGCTTAGTACAGCCAGGTGCGATGTATAGTGGTAAGATCGGGTAGAAAATGAAAAGCCTTGATGTTCAACGTTGCAACGTTCATGTATTGCTGGAATGTGTTGTCGTGTCTTGCCATCACGTCATGAATCACCCTAGATAGAGAATACGCCTCAGTGGCGCCTTGCCACTTCAAGGTACAGCCTTTACTACCTGTAGGCCGCAGGGTATATATGTTCATCTTCGACCTTGATCTTACAGTATTCCGACGTATTTGACAGGTGTCGTGCAGCCTAGACAGGGCTACCGTTTAAGAGCACTTTCAGAACTCCCAGGTTCAAGCGCCCGTCGCTCACAAGGCTATTCTCAAGATTCAACCTGTATCCTGTGCGTGTTCATATAACTACTCGTTTGCGACTGCTCAGCAAACCAGAACATCCTCACACTGACATGTACATATTCAGAAATCTCATCCAGCCAACAATGTCTAGTATTCCTCTTTCAGGTTCCAAGTTCACTCTCGATGCCTCTGGAGTAGCAGGTTTTTTCGGTGGCGATGAGGCTGTTGCCGCGATGACGATCGTACACGTGTACCAGGGGAGAAAATGGTTGGGATGGTACAATTCACCAGGATCATACCTTATCGCCAAGAAATGTAGCCAACTCGCCAACTCGCGTTTCTGGGATGGTTCATTCCCGGGCGTCAACACAAACGCTGCTACGCTGGGCGGGTTGGATGGTTCAAAGGGCCCAAAGTTCAAGGGTGTAGAGTCTGGGTCGATTCTCCCCGAAACTGGTCCCCTCGCTTCTTTGATGGCAAAAGAATGCCAGATGGAGCGAGGCATTGATGTGCCAGGGAGGAAAACCCAACCAGTGGGGGTCACAATCGTTGACCTCCACTACACCCCTGAAGCGACCACGACACCAAAGCAACTCACGAAATATACCAGCGTTTTCGCTTTCATCCCTATGTCAGTATCCATCGGCACTTGCATTGCGTCCGCTCTCTTCGAAGACTGGTACTCCTTCAGTATGATCCTGCTCGGAATCGTCGCAAACGGATTATCATGTCTTGTCCTCGGATCCGGAAATTTCACTTTCTCTCATCCCATCCCAGCCCCGGGAGCGCCGCGAGGTGATGGATTACTCCTCGCGGATAACAATACCATCGTCCTAATTGGCCAAGAGGGCGCTGTCAATTCCATTACCCGTGGGAAATTCTCTCTAAACTTCGACAGTGAGACAGAATACAGAAACATCGGCATATGCTCGTCGATCCTTACGGCGCAGTGCATCGCACAGCTGCTACTCATACCACAGGCCACGCTCTTCGGACAGATCATGTTCTTAGCTTCGCTTGCAGTCTCCTTTGCATACACCTCATGGTTGTCATCGTTCGATAAATCGGAGATCCAGAGAAGGCTGCTAGTGGATGCAGTCCTCAAGCGGCCGTTGATGACGAAATATATGTTGGGCACGCGCACTACCATGGCGGTCTTCGTTCTACTGGCGTTGAATCCATCAGATCCAGCCAAGGTACTCGATGATCTCCTCCCGAACGACACCAAAGTGTGGAGGACTTGGAAAACAATCATTCTGTCAAGGCTACAGGACGGCGAAAAGATGCATTTTGAAACCGGCGATTGGGACGATGGAAGTTTCAACGGGAGTGAGAGTTCACTTCTGAAGACTCTCTTAGGGGACGCCCAGGCCGCCTATGATGGGTATTGCGACCACCAGAAGTTGCATTAGTTGCGCGATGAATTGGCTCCCGCCGTATTCGACTGCTTTGTTTGTGATACTAATTGTAAAAATTATTATGTTCTAGTCTTCAATTACTTACCCATATCTTGTATCCTCGCCTCCGTTCTGGGTCTCTTGCCTTTATTTTCAGTCCGATATTTCGAGTGTTTCGACTAGTGTTTTTTTGACCATGTATACGATATACCGTGATACCCCCCCCCCCCCCCCCCTCTTTGTATGAATCTCCTCGTGGAGATGATTTTTTGCCACTATCCTGGTATCTTATAAGTAACGTTATAAATCATCATATCTCTTGGCCAGCAGCTCTGTAGGTCGGAAATGTTAAACTGCCTGACTCAGTATTATATTCGGACGTCCTGTCATTGTGGCCGTCCATCCTTATGCAAATGAGGCGAGGCCACTGCGTGTGAGCCTTCATAATGATTCGATTAACCTTGGACTCCACCTCTACCACATTTTCGCGGCCTGTAATTATGGAATCACAACCAGCTCCATGATATTACTGTTACTACATTACAAACCTCAAACGTATTTCACAGCGAATGAACTTACCCTGCAGGGGGATTGCGAGGCTCGAACAGACGGTTCACGTTCGTGCAAGAAGAGAAGCAAGGGAGTCTGTGGAGATGAAAAGGGACGTTTTGTGGATATGTAGGTGGACATCTTAGTGGATTAGGGGTCAAAGATGATGTATTAATGGTTTACTGCGCCTAGCAACAAGATACCTGTCGAGCGTCCCGTCCCACACCCCGAGGTACCTCTCCTTCCTGCGAGCTTCTTCGAACTGCATGAATAAGATTAGCACTTCTAATTATAAATGGACCAGTCATTTGCTATCGTCCAAACTCTATAAAATCCAATGACTCGCTCACTATGGTAGCTTGTTGATATTGATGTAGGCAGTGATCGTTTCGAAGTAGTCTTGATCTTTTTCCACAGTGTTCTTCTCGACTTCTTTGAGCTCGCCGAAATCGAGATCCTCTCCAGTATGTCTCTCGATACTGCCACGTGCACTGCATGTACTTCTTGCTTGGCATTTCCTCGGTCTCCTTTCTCGCTTCTATGCAGAGTACTTTTTTTGCATCGGATTTGCTGATGCATGCAGGCCGCCATCTGGAAAGTAGAATATGGATGTGACGTATTTGGGACTCTCTGACATCACTGATGTTAGAGTCATCTCGGCCACCGAATTGGCGGGCTGCATCGACATGGTCGTCACGTCTTCGGGAGCCAAACTGGCAAGAAGTCAAGACGTATTCGAGGTGGCAGGGAGTTCAAGGATGGTCAAGGCCTAACGTCGATAGTGATTGCCTGATGAAACTAATCGTCAGTTCATCGATGTTACCAAGCAGGTCGCCGCTACTGATGGTAAGGAGGAAAACTCCGAGGGCGTGGCTATTTTGACGCGGTCCTGCTCATCTGACAGTTGTGTACATTGCACCTTTACTTCTATTATTGTGTCTTCTCGCTGCTTGGTTCACAGTCGTGGAAGTGGATGAAGGACATGTGCACATCCGGATCAGGAAGTTCGGCCCGAACCCTACTAGCCTGAGTATGGGTATGGTCGAGGCTGGTAACCTTGTTCGTTGCAACCTTCACTTTGCTTTCGACACCAGGAGCTCAGACGAGGCGACACATGCAGACCATTGCACAGTACTAACGAATAATTTTGAGCAGATCATTTAGCACCAAGTAAATGTCCCGATGCCATCGTCTGAACCATCCACCGATGTCGTTGTGGAGCGCACACTTATCCAATCTTCTGCTATTAGTACTTTCCCAACAATTTCACGCACACTTGCAGATGTGCGTGAAGAGGTTGCCCAGAGCCTCGCACTCCGTATGATCACAAAAGCACGCACCGTCGATGGTGTCCGCATAGGTGTCCACTTCACTTTCTCCAAGAAAGATGATGGTCGCTTTCTTCGACTTATCACTTCCCATATCCGTGCACGACTACCTTCCTCCCGATATCTCTTCGCTATAGCCACAACTGGTTCATCCCCGACAAGTCGTGATACCCGGGACCGCGCACGCACTTCAAATGCGCTCGTTATCTGCGGGTCAGATGAAGATGATGTTCAGCGTGCTGTACTCCTCGCATCCTCTAAATTTTTGGGACGTGTCGATGCAGTTCAAAACACGGGTACTCTCCTTGCTGCCTCTGTAAGGCATATTGGCTCATCTTATGATGACGCTGCCTTATGGGATGTATTATCCAAGTCTGTACGCACTCCCATCGATCCTCTTCTTCCTCCACCCGGATCTCGCAGCATTGATCAACTTCTATCTGATGCCCGATCAAAGCTCGAGAGAATGACGCCACCACAAGCCTATGAAGCCCTTCACGACCCCACATACCCAATGCCGGTCTTTCTGGTAGATATTCGCCCAGCTTCCCAGCGCGCTCGTGAAGGCGGGATTCACGGATCCCTCATCATCGAGCGAAACGTTCTGGAATGGCGTTTTGACCCTCGTTGCGAAGCACGACTTGCAATCGCAGATCGCTATGATTTAAAGATAATCATATATTGTCAGGAGGGGTACACCAGCTCTTTGGCTGCGGCATCCCTCCACGAACTTGGGTTGCTCAATGCGACTGATATAGTGGGCGGTTTTGCCGCATGGCGTGCGGCTGGCCTGCCAGGTCAAATAAAGCCCCCGTCCACTATCAGCGACGAAGAAAGCTATCAAATTAGCCAGCCTTCGTTTGATTCTGACGATGTGATTGACGGTATATGACTAGTTTTGACGTCAATCGCGTATTTTAGTATACCCAGATTTATGAGCCGTTATTATTATTGTTATGCACAAGTGCTATGGAAATCGATCAGGATCAAAAATACATGAGAAAACGTTTGTCGGCGTGACGGACAGAGGATGTCATATTTGTCTAGCTGGCCCAAGAGCTTGCAGGCCTGTGATTTTGTATATTGTTATGAATCTTAGTACGGATCATCAGCGCCATCAGCGCTTGACGTTACTAATAGTCATGAACGTTGATGATTACATACGTACACCTCCTCCTTTTGTTCAACGGAACTTCAATCTACAAGCTTGTTTCATCGCGCAAACCATGAGCCACGTACTATTAGCTTTCATATAGTCCATCCTACGATCTCCCCAATATCCTAATAATCTACGCCGCGTAGACCCCAGCAACGAACTCGAACTACCTGTAACACCGACACGACATCGCGAACGCGATGAACTACATTCGTGGCGCTGTGAGCGCAATCAGTGCCCCATACCAGTACTACAAAGATATCAACCCATCGACCCTGACTGGAGCCATCGATGTCATCGTTATTCGGCGCCCACCATCGCCCACTTTATCTGCTAGCTTCGGTTCACAAGACGGCGATGTTTACGCCTGCTCTCCATTCCACGTCCGTTTCGGTAAGCTTCAGGTACTCAGACCTGCTGAGAAGAAGGTGCGCATTGTCTGCTCTTTTCGTAAAAGTGTTCGATGGATCATGAATGGCTGGGAATAGGTCAACGTATCAATAAATGGCTCGCTCATCCCGTTCAACATGAAAATAGGAGACGCAGGAGAAGCATTTTTCGTGTTCGAGACAGAAGAAGATATCCCAGAAGACCTTGTTACAAGTCCTCTGCTCTCCCCAACCCCGGAACCAGGCGAACTTCAGGGTGACTTTGAACATGAAACATTTGGAGCTAAACCGGGTGGGGAAGAGAAGTCAGATCTGAGTTTACAGATGCAGGAACCTGAGTTTCTCGATTTGAACGCTTCGTCTGTGTTGAAACATCCAATTCCAATCCATGCAGGCGCGCAACCAAAGCTCGGCTCGAGGAGCGTTTCTCATACCCCTCCACCAGAGGATCCTGTAGTACAACCAACCGACGTGTTCGGTCCAGAAGTTCAATACAAGGCTGGTGCGTGCGTTCTACACACAATATTTGATATGATTCTCAAGGCGTTGCAGATGTCGCGCTTGATATGGATGGATATCATTCTGCTCAAGCACGCGACGCGTCTTCCTCACGTATATCTCGTGAGTTTTATGTAACTCGCCATATACCGAGCTAATGAGCTACAGATCCACCATCTCCAACCCCAACCGCGATCCCCTTCCCATCAACCATTCCTCCAGTCGCTTCCCCTCTGAGCAAACACTCTCCATCATTTCCCGCAACTACGTTTCTTGCCTGCCATACTGTTTCAGAATCCCAAGATGATATCCCGCTTCCTCAGTATTCCTGGGAATGGGGCGCGTTCCCCCAGCCCTCACCTATGGCGACACATTTCCCGTCTACCCATTTATTGCGCATGGGTAAAGCACCTGCTATGGATGAACACGCGCCAGCCGATTTTGATGCTGAAGAGTTTTTGACGCGTAGTAGGAGTGTCCCGCTTGAGCTCGAAGGCAGTCCACATACCATCCGCTCGTCTCTACCACCTCAGGACGAAGCACATACTCCTGAAGATGAGCAGGAACACGAAATCAGATGTGATCATTCACCACTCCCACTCCCTGAGTACGGGTTTGGTTCAGGTGGTGTTCTTACCACACACCCATCTGATTCACGTACGTTCCTCGTTCACATCGAGGGCCAGGCGCTGTCATTTGCTCTCTCACTTGTACCTACAACAAAACGCGGGATCTTCCATGGGAGTGATGAAGTAGAAGTCGTACGTCTATTCGAGGCAGGGAGAATCGACTATATGCAACTTGTCTCTGAGGAGGTGGTGATCGGGGAGGTGAAGACGAGAGTGGTAGAGGATGAGGGATTGGTGATTAGGTGGGCGGGCGGGCAGTATATCACGAGGGAAGATGGGAGTCCGTTGATGGATGCTTTGAGGTTGTGGGTTGAGAATGCGCCGAAGGAACCATCGAGGGCGATGTCTGAGCCCCCGCCGGCCATCACAGAAGCACGAGATCAGCGTGTAGAACAGAGGGAGGAGGAAATGGTGAGCAGTGCCGATGAACGGGAACCGCTATCGAGTGGGGACGAACGAGAGATGAAGCGTGCGGATTCTGAACCGCCGGAAGCGCACCGGAAACCAACGTCAAGCAGTTGGGTTAGATGGTGGATTCGAAGCCGGGATATAACAGAGGCTGATCGGCCTCCTTTAAGGGTGTCGAATACCTCTCCAATGGAATCTGTGAGTTTCGTGAGACTCAGAAAGATAGCGGCTCATGATGCTTTTCCAGCCACTGCCAAAACATGCTCCTATTGTGGCTCGTCATATGACATTTCCTCAATCTGTGTCTGCCCCCCCTGCCACACCCGCTCCTGGCATCATGGAGCCCTTGAGTAAGGCGTTGGAGGCAAAGATTACGAGGACACGGAAGAGGTATGCCAAGACGCTGCGGTTGACCTCTGATCAATTGGTGGGTCTTCAACATTCCGTACAGCTTTTAAATATATGATGTTTTCTCCAGAAATCCCTCGACCTTAAACCTGGTGCCAATACCATCACGTTTTCCCTCTCTAATTCTACTGTGGCCGCATGTACGGCACGGATATTTGTATGGGACTCGACTGATCTTGTCGTCGTGTCTGACATAGATGGTACAATCACCAAGTAGGTTTCTCCCCTTTGTTTGTGTCTTCATCCAACCTGGCTTTTCCGCAGGTCTGATGGGCTAGGTCATGTATTCGCTATGATTGGCCGCGACTGGACTCATTCCGGTGTTGCAAAGTTATACACCGATATCAGGCGCAACGGGTACAAGATCATGTACCTTACCTCACGAGCTATCGGACAGGCAGATTCTACGCGCGATTACCTGAAGGGTATCAAGCAGGACGACTATCAACTTCCTGAAGGCCCTGTCATCATGAGTCCCGACCGATTGATGGCGTCGCTGCATCGGTAAGATGCTTGAATTATTTGAGGAGGGAAGATGCTGATGTGCACTAGCGAGGTGATCATGCGGAAACCTGAAGTATTCAAAATGGCATGCTTGAGGGATATTCAGCGTCTCTTCGGTGAGAGCTCGCGCACGCCGTTCTATGCCGGGTTTGGAAACCGGATAACGGATGCGCTGTCATATCGCAGCGTGAATGTTCCGAGTGCGAGGATATTCACCATAGATTCCTCTGGTGAGGTCAAGATGGAGCTCCTCGAGCTTGCAGGGTACAAGTCATCGTCCGTAATTTGTTGTGCTCATGTATTCGGCGCACTCATTTATCTCTTATTAGGTATATACATATGACTGACATTGTTGATCAGATGTTCCCTCCGATAAATCGGCAGTGGGCAGTGGAGTTCACGGATTTTAATTATTGGAAAATGCCAGTCCAGGAATTTGCCCTTCCTGACCTCACACCTCCCTCCCCCGCCCTGAGCGCGCGATCAGATACGTCTAACCAGAGTACACTTGCACGGTTACGCAACTTCAGCCTCGTAGGGCGGAGACAATCGAGGGACATGACGCAGTTTTCACTTCCACCGCCTGTGTTAGCGCGCGAGGGCACGCCGAGTCGAACGATGGGTCTGCGCAGTACACATTTGCGGCAGATGTCCTCTCTCGAGCGTCTCAGCGGTAGACTGGCAGCGCTGGCGCAGTCGTCTTCATCCAGCGGCATCGACTCGCGGTCGTCATCGTCTACATTCCTGGATTCTGATGAAGAGGATGCAGATGTGGAAGATGGGAGTGTGCGGAAACGGCGTCCGAGGAGCACAAGTATGACGAGTATGCCTGGGTCGTTGGATGATGGACAGTTTGGGGAGGATGGTAGGGATGAAGAGGAGGAGGGGTATGGATATGACGGGGAAGTGCAGGGTGGAGAGAATGAGGAGGAGGCTGCTGAGGAGGCGTTTGATGAGGATTTTCTTGCTACGGGGGAGATGAAGAATGTGCCATTTTTGTGATGCAGGCGATTGGACCTTGGTAGTGTAATTTGATAAGGCATTGATAGCTGATTTGGATAGATTCAAGGACGGCAGATTAAGCATGTATATTGATAGTGCATTCGATAGATACGAAGACTCCCGTGTCGATTAGAATAAATGTGTTTACTAAGTCTGTCAGTACGAGCATAGGTACAAGCTTCTTGCAAAGGCAAACACGCCTCAGTGAGCAGGAACAAACGTTGTTTATTGTCCGTTGCAATTGGGCCGAACCCCATGGTAGACACCAGAGACAAATAATACGTGCGCATTGGGTGAGTTCTAAGTAGCAAGATAATACGACCAAGCGGCTAAATGTCGATATTCCTCTCCATGCAGGGGTGCCCAAGAGTTGACGCAGGAGCTGCTGAGGCAACGTTTCTTGGGCTCAGTCGAACAACATGCCCCGTCACAAAAGCGTTTGTCCACAATCCGTGGTGTTACTATCGTAGTCTCCAGCACAGAACGGCGAAGTGTCACTCCACTGAGGGGAGAATAGGCTAGGAGAGTGGTGAACCGTGACATTTGAAAGTCGGCAGTATCAGCTCGGATTGCTGGCCGGAAGGTTGTCACTGGATGACTTGTATTGTATTCCGCATGGGCAGCAGTTGTGCTGAAGTACCACCCATTTTCTTTTTTGGAAACCTGGGTTATTGAAATATTGAGAGCTTGAGTCGCCCAGTAAAAGACAACTTTTAAGAGACGATTTACCCGTCACGGTCACACTGATAGTATTAGTCACAGCGACGTCCAGACTCCAGATATCCGAGTCGCGCATGGGATGATAATATTATCACAACAGAGAAGAAAAGACTGTTTTCCCTAGACCGACGTTCGCTTACTCCATCGAGCATAATTGCGAATTCAAAACAATCAAGACATGATTGGCGTCCACTGCATCAGCTAGTGGTGTATGACTTACCTATTACTACATCGAAGTTTGTTCTCGCTAACACTTCTCGAAAATGTCCTCCGCTGAAAGCCAATTGGAACAAAGTTTACGAAGACTTCAGGTGAGTCACATCTTCAACTCATATCAATTTGGCGCGTACTACCACTCATTTTATTCAAAGATATCAGAGTCTAGCTCGCAGGAAACGTCTACCGCGGTCCAGGCGCAATAAGTGCCCTCTAAATACAGCTCAGACGTATCTCAGTACGTTCTCGTGAGACCTCCCCGGGCTCCTTGCGGCAATCGTTGGCTGTTTGGGTTTCCTATCGTCAAGAGGGAACTTTGGAACATAGGGACCATTGCTTTCAAACATATCCAGCCAGAAAAAAACTTTACCAGACAACAATGCCTTTATCGCCATGAATTCCCTTACATTTCTCGAGGTATATCTTGGTCTTCGCGTTTGTACTATGGCACGTGGAAAGGTGGTTGGAGACTCGGAGAATATTCCAGCGGAGTGTATGCCGTCGCCGGGAAAGGTGCTGTTGTTAGTATTGTGGAGGGATACAGAACCTGAGGCGACCTGTCCAACGCCAAGTCAAGTGCATTCCCTGGAGGTGAAGCTTAAGCGCTCACCAGGATGGTGGGTGGAAGTCCCGGTGCGTATGCGTGTTCATTTCGGGAGCCGTTCAGTTGACATCCTTGCATTTTTAGCAATTTTGATGAAAAAAAATATTCCGCCATCATTCCATGACTGGCTGTGTCGCCTAAGTGCCTCATTTCTACCAATTCATCTATTTTTTTGCGGTAGAACCAATCACTTCATCGCGTCAACGGCCATCGAGCCAAATGCCTTTTCGGTAAGAAATGCTGAGTATCTTCGCCGAGTTTCCTAGTAAGGGTTCCTTCTACCCCTGGCCTGTTCCTGAACCAAGATGCGCCACCGGGTAAACAGATTTGATTGCTTATCACATATTATTTACAGGACCACTTTTACGTTCCTCGAGGCTCGTCGACGCGCTCGGGCTGTTCTCGGTGCACCGACGTGCTGTTCAGACAGGTTCAACCCTCGAGGAGACGGTTGCAGTTAGCAACATAATATAACACACGGCAGCCGTGCTACGCCTGGAGTAATAGAACAATCAATGGATTATCCGATGACGATCTTACTCGGGCGACCAAGGAAGAAGATTTCATCTTATTTGTGTTACGAAATAACCGAGTCAAAAGCTCTATAACACGGGAAGAAATGACAACTCGCCACATAACGACAAGCAAAGAATCGTGCTGTTGCTTGTAAGAAGAATGCTGTGATGCTCTTCTTGTGAGAAACCACTGATAAATCAGTCGACAGTTGGAAGATGGGAAAAATCGTACACACATATGGTGGAGCTCGAATACACTAGGGACTTGCCGATGTTCGTAACTTTGATGGAAGACCGGTTGAATGCCTAACCCACAGGGGAGAATACGGGAGTGAAGACTTTTGAAAGTCGGGAGTATCACTGTAGTTTGCGAAGGCAGTAGTACTTGCGCATGTCAGGTAATCCTTACTAACGGCCAAATTGATTCAAGGAAAATTAGGACATGCCTACCTTTCTCGTGTCTTAGGTTGGGATCACAACATCCCATCCGCTGCGCTGTGTGGTTGAACGCATCACGGTCACACTCGTCACAGCGGCGTCCAGACTCCGATGTCGCCGATTGGCATATCACCACAGAGAAGAAATGACTGTCGTCCCTGGGACCGACGCTCACTTACTCCATCGAGCATACTTGCGAATTCAAAACAATCAACACATGCATGATTGGCGTCCACAGTTGGTGGTGTATTACTTACTGCAACCAATCGCTCTCGCTAACACTTCTCGAAAATGTCCTTCACTGCAAGTCAATTGGAACAAAGTCTAGGAAGACTTCAGGTGAGTGACTCCTTCATCCGATCAATTTGGCGCGTACTGCCACTCATTTTGTTCAAAGATATCAGAGTCTGACTCACAAAAAACGTCTACCGCGGTGCAATGGGTGCCCTCTAAATACAGCTCGGACGTATCTCAGTACGTTCTAGTAAAGCCTCCCCGAACTCCATGCGGCAATCGTTGGCTATTTGGTTTTCCTATTACCAGGAAGGAACTTTATAACCTGGGGACCATTGCTTTCCACCATGTTCGGCCAGGCAAAACTTCATCAGACAACAGTGCCTACATCGCCATAAATTCCCTCACATTTCTCGAGGTATATCTTGGTCTTCGCCTTTGCACTTTGGCAGGTGGAAAGGTAGTTGGAGATTCGAAGAATATCCCATCGGAGTGTGTGACATCGGGAGAGGTGCTGTTGTTAGTATTGTGGATGGATACGGAACGTGAGGCTACCTGTCCAATGCAAAATCAAGTGCATTTCGTGGAGATGCAGCTTAAGCGCCCACCGGGATGGTGGGTAGAGATCCCAGTGCGTATGCATATTGATCTCGAGAGCCCTTGAGCTGACATTCTTGCAGTTTTGTTAATTTGATGAATATTCCGCCATCGTTCCATGACTGGCTGTGTCGCCCAAGTACCCCATTTGTACCAACTGATCTATTTTCTGCGGTAGAACCAATCATTCCATCATGTCAACCTCCATCGAACCAAATGCCTTTCTGATAAGAAATGTCGTATGTCTTCGCTGAGTTTCCTTGCTTTCTAGAAGCAAGTAAGGGTTCCTTATACCCCTGGTCTGTCCAGCGTGACTGATCATCTGAACTAAGATGCGCCACCGGGTAAACGAATTTGACTGAATTTGATTGTTTATCACATTATTTACAGGACCGCTTTTACTTTCCTTGCGGCTCGTCGACGCGCTCATCAGCGAAGGAATATTGAAGCAGGCTGAAGAGCTCCCTCTCAAAAGTACGAGTTTATCGGGCGGTTCTTGGTGCACCGACGTTCTGTTCAAACAGGTCCAACCCTGGAGGAGATGGCTGCAGTTAGCAATGCAAACGACAACTATACTACACCTGGAGTAATGCAATAGTCGATGGATCATCAGATGATGATCTTGCTTGTTATGCCCAGTCAAACGAACTATAGCTGTCAAACAGGTTGAGTGACACGGTTAAATCCTGGTCCAAACTAATCATCTAGAACACAGCTGGGTTATATTATTACTCTAGGCACCGACTGTTCTAGTTCGACTTGTTGTTATATTTGTGTCTCTGCACAGTATAACAGATGGCAGAGGTTCTTGCCGTCATCTTCTTATATCTTTATCACCCCACTGTGGCATTCCTATGTCTTAACAAATCAGATTTCCAAGTGTCCTCCCAGGTCAGAACTGTTGGGACTTACTCGGCTATGAAATATTGACCATCAATGTCGCTCTCTTCCTTAGGATCCCCGTAGTCAGTTCCTTTCGCGATCAACTCATCTCTGGTGGGTATCTAGACGTAGGGTCCGCATCCTTGGGCTTGCTTGATGCCGATGATGAAGCTGGCACATCACATCTCGGGCGGGCCCGGGGTCGTCACTCTTGCGATAATATCTATCTTCTACCGTTATCATCCACCTTTCGAGATCAGGGTTTAAAGCTCACGACATGGCGGTTCCGGACGTCTCATAAGGCGACTAGAACAAGAACAAAAGCAACAGTTGACGACGTTCAAAAGGGGCCGGGCACATCGGGATATTTATCAGTGCTGAACACCTACAACACTATTTGGCCGGCATATGGGAACAAACGCTCAACCTCTGGTTTTATAAATCAAAAGGAACTTGTCGATGGAAGAGTTATCATTTTAATCCTCGAAAAAAGTTGCGTTCTGGAATCTGCGATGCTTTATTGAGTTCCACAAGTGTGGCGCACACCACAAATGGAAATTAGTAATAAGTACTACCATGTCGCTGCTTGTCCAATATACTCAAGGGACCTGCCCTCGAAACGTCCGCTGGTTAGAGGCGTGTCGCTGAGCTTGTTGTCTCTGTTCTATTTCTTATCCCAATTGAAGCAAGTCGAACGTGTCACGAACCGCGTCGAAATTCCGCATCGATGACGTATTCCACAGTTCAGTCACGTTTATTTTATTCACTGAACAGTGCAGAGCTCGAAAATGACCTCTACTACAAGCCAACTGGAACAAAGTCTAAGAGGACTTCAGGTGAGTGACCTCATCTTCAATTAATTTGGCACGTACTGCCATTCATTTTGTCCAAAGATCTCAGAGTCTGACTCACAAGAAACGTCTACCGCGGTGCAATGGGTGCCCTCTAGATACTACAGCTCAGTCGCATCTCATTGCGTTCTTGTAAGGCCTCCCCAGGCTGCATGTGGCAACCATCAGCTGTTTGGTTTTGCTCTTATCAAGAGCGAATATTGGGACATGGGAACCTTTGCTTTCAAGCAAATTTGGCCAGACAGAACTTTACCAGACAACCACTTCTTCATCGTCATGAATTCCCTTACCTTCCTTAGGGCATATATTGGTCTTCGCGTTTGTACTATGGCGTTCGGAAAGCTGGATTGAGCCTTAGAGAATATCCCATCGGAGTGCGTGTCGTTGGGAGAGGTGCTATTGTTAATATTGTGGATGGATACAGAACCCGAGGCATCCTGTCCAACGCCAAGTCAAGTGTATTTCGTGGAGGCGAAGCTTAAGCACTCACCGAGATGGTGGGTGGAAATCCCAGTGCGTACTATACATGCTCTTTCGAGAGCCGTTCAGCTGACCTTCTTTCTTTTTTCTAGCATCTTTGATGAATAGTGCGCCATCATTCCATGGCTGGATATATTACCTATTACCCCACATCACCAAAATTTCCCATTCCAGCGATGGCATGCTAAGGTCGCATCAGCCCTTAGAAGGCCTCTAAGTGCCGGCAGGTGTATCAGGTCACAGGGTCCGCTTATCTGGTCATACCTAGGTTCGTTTTTTTCGCTAATGTGCTGCTCAACTGCTGATCATTCCTCAGTTGCTAGCCATGTATCATGCTGATATGCCCTGCGAAGCCATTTTCATTGTTCTATCCGGTTATCACACTGATATGTCATGCTAGACAGATATTAATTTGCTATCATATTACATGGCATTAGCTATGAGTAAGGTCCTGATTGTACTGTAAAGCGTGTGGTGAGTTACAACAGAGGGAAGTTGCAGTCAGAAACCTGGATCCTGGTAGTAGTACAACAAATGATGAAACGGACGGAAGTCAGTGCGAAAGTGTCGATGCGAAGACACAGCGAAAACAACAAAGAGATGGACAGCACTGTGAAGACCTTGATGTGAAGAGACATGATACAACGAGATGGAATGGTGTGCGAGCCTGAAATATGAATATCATGCTAGTCAGCACAACGATGGTAAGCAAAGCATGCGGTGACCTACAAAAGTAAGCGATCGTGACCATTCATTTCTTCTTGCGGCTTGTCCTGGCCTTCTTTGGTGCTGGTAACGGTGACTGTACAACAGCCTTACGAATACGGCCCCTCTTGGCTTTGGACTTTGGTGGCTGGGGTTCTTCGTCGAGTTCGTCAGGCTCACTAAGATCACTGAAATCATTAATGGCTGGTTCCTTAGCAGATACTACCTGCTCCTCGGGCTTTTCGAATGTCGCAGATTCCTGAGGCTTTGGATCCGGGCTGGGAGGTGGAATCTCAGGTGGCAGACTCGTGCTAGATTTAGCGCCGTCAGATGCAGTGACAGGAACAGATGGACTCTTTGGTGGAGTAGGCAGCTCCTCTCCACCAGGACCAGAATCTGAAGAAACCATCTGCGCAGTGGCTTCGTCTGCAAGCCTCTGCTCATACTGCTTTCGCATTAGAGCGAAGTCGTCATCATCATCATCATCGGTGGTGTTCGTGGAAGATGAGGCGCGAAGCCCAAGTTTGTTTTTGAACAATTTGCTATGAAGTTCAAGGTTAGATACTGCTCATAACAGAAGTTAATACATACAGGTTCCAATGTTCGTGCAGTGCCTTTGCCCAACTAGGGTCTGGGGCGTCACGGATTGTCGAAATGATCCGATAGTACACATCTTGGTAATTGTAAGTGCCGTCTTCTTCCTTCCACTTGTCGCGTGAACCAATGGCGAAACGGCTCTGTATAAGGACATTGAGTAGTAGTTAAAATGTAAAAAGTAAGCATATTGAAAGATGTACCTGAATCACACCATATGCAATATTCTCTGCTTCTACCTCCATCATATTATGGAGACGTGCATTACATGGACACATCCCAACAGATTCACTGTCTGTGCAAAGAGCGGAGGACGGTCCTGTGAAGAGATGCCTCATCACCTGAGAGAGACAGGTTTGATGAATACTCAAAGATCAATTGGTCTAATAAAAAATCACTCACTCGCTCGAGAAGGTATCCTTCAAATAGCCCGTTCTGCACCAGCTGAGGGTTGAAATGTTCCCCAGCGATCTTACCAGAGTATACCATGGCCGGCCAGACCAATGTACGCATCTTGATATCTCCGTTTTCCAACTTTTGGCATGTTCTGATCACAACCATCAGTAGCTTCAACCAATGGTGGAGAGTACTTATGCTATAGGATCTTTCAAATATTCACCCAAGTGCTTCACAGGGCAGAGCATCCTGGCGAGCTGCGGGTGATTAATACCCATCTTTGCGCGTGACCGTTGATTATTAGCACGAATGGGAGGATCCAGATCTTTGTCGTCAGGGTCATATGCTGCATACTGTCCAATGACAGGTTTCAGATGGCTAGCATCCTCCGAACGAACTTGTCCGATAATCATTTGCATCTGTAAGTGGCATTAGCATGCAAACCAGTGCATATATGCATGCCTTACCTCAGTGAGAAGTCCCTCAAGTTCTCGCCGCTTCTTCTTGTTACCATTGACCAGTGTTAGTAGGTATGGGGCAGCCGTGGTTATCTTCTTGTAGGTTCGCATCATTCATGCCTCTTCATCCTTGGAGCTAGAGTAGTGTTATCAGCGAAAATGAAATGTGATCACGAGCTGTACTTACATGTTCTTCAATATTGCTTCACGGTCACTCTTAACTTGTTCGTCCTCAATATGGTCTGCTTTTTCGGCTGCTTCTCGCTGCTCGACAAGAGGTGCGACCCGAAAGACATCAGTAAGTTTGCAAAACATGTCTACCCCTCGGGGTATCCAACGTGCAACGTGTAAGCATTGCTCTTGCAGTGACATTCCTTTCCTGTATCGGACATTGAGAGATAAGCATGACTCAGATGTGCTGGCATGTACTTACTGTTTGGGTTTGTTGCCCGAGTCTGAGTCTTTACGTTTCCTAAGATGGAGGGATTAGATATGCATATATGCACCTGATAATGCGAAACTGACTTACTTTGTTCGTTTTTTGGGTTTTTTCGTGTCGGTGTCGCTATCTGATGATTCCCTCGCACGTTTTTGCAGGGATTTCTTCCGTTTCGGTTCTTCATGCATTGGCGAAGTCATGGGTGGCGAAGTGGAGCGTGACTGACTCATCATCGAGTCATTGCTGTCTGATGACGAGCTACTGGAGGTTGACAGTGAGTGATGCCTACGTGCTGGCATGATGGTAGTAGTAGATAAGATGGAAATAAGATGTGTGCATGGCATTATCGATTACAAGCTTTTGTTTGGTTCTATTGACGTGTTTCGAGAACACGCTGGGAAACCTCGACACGTCTATGCGATATCTTAAAATCTATGTTGACACGTCAATTACAATGATTAATTCTACAATTACATAATTCTTATGTACAGACTACAAAATAAAATAACATGAAAGTAGTGCGAGAGCAAAAAGAACGGTACAGCAAAATATAAACTAAGTAAAGCCTGCGGTAACAGGAGCAGGCACAGCTCACAAAACATCTAAACTGGCAATGCAATCCTTATCTTCCACGTCCCTGAAATGGAGATGGCGGCGGGGCGGCCAATGAGTGCTACTGTCGAATCTGGGTTTTTGTGGCAGAGGATCTTCGCAGGCTCCCACTAAGCGCACTGGTCTCGCTTTGACAGTGTTATTTCTGTAAATGGAAATTTGTCAGCATGATGATCAAGTAAATATAAGAAAACCTTACCCAGAAGTCTGAGACGTGATTTTGAGGCCTGCAAGATCTTCAGTGAGCTTGATGGTATCGGCCGAGAACCTAGAAAGTTTAATGTTAGTTAATATGACACGCAAGACCAACTCATGTTTTGATTTTCTTGCGCTCACGATCGGTTCTGTACATTGAGTTAGCAATCTATTTGTGAGAAGATTGGAACAAAATGACACACCTTTTCCTTTTGCGACTGCCTGGTATCAATAACTCCGCCTCGCTATCGGTAGATTCCTCAATATGGACCATCTTGACGGGATCCTTGAGCCGGATGATTAGTTTCTAAATCAAAGTCAGTAAGTAATATGAAAAGATCGAGATGACTCACCAATGGGCCCGGGTTCTCAGGCGTAAACTTAATCTCGTAAGTCGGCCAGCCAGTCAGGAGGTTCTCGATATCCATGACAATGACCTGGTCGGTACCATCAATGAGAATAGACTGGGCTGACATAGTAGTAGATGATTATAAAAATGATTAGTATTTGATAAAAACGATTATGAGAAACACGTAGTCGCGTCTCTTTGCATTTCTGGCATTTTCCGGCTGACTTTCAAAAGTCACGTGATTTTTGCCAACCAACCACAACCTTCACTTCTATTCCTCTCCATGCAGCGCACCCCTTTCGAATGAAGGCAGACGGACAGCATGAACTATGCCTGGAGGACATCTATATCTGTTCTTACAATCTAGCTCGTCCGAAAACTCGTTTCTGCGACTGCCCCACCGCACTCTCTGGGATGATGCCATGCGAGCAGGTGCACTCGATGCTTTGCCACACAACACCCGGATGCACCTCGCTTGTCATGGGAAGCAAGACCACAATGAGAGACGAACCTCTGAGACTCCAATTTTCGGGGTTCAAGAGCGTCATTGACACACTCAAGTGAGTAGTTTGACGCTTATTTTGTTCTAGGTCAACTCTGATTTTGGCGCTCCTAACCTACCAGAGATATTGACTATATACGCCCACTTTTACATCGCGCTTGCTATCCCTGGATCCCCCACTCCACTTGCGTCATTCCCACATTTGGCTCTATTCTGGATGGTTCCGGTCCCCTCCCTGTCTAAGTGTCAGAGGTGAGTTTTAGTTTTTGGATCTTCCTTCTCCATTCCACGACTCAAGTTGACTGGCGTTTTGTAGGTGAGCCAGCCTGGTAGGTCTCTTCTTACCCCTCTCGTCAACCAGGCGCTTCCCCTCCTGATCAGCATGGTGATTGATGAGAATCTCCATGTGAAAGATACAACAGCGTCTAACAGATGCCACTTCCAGTGCACCCATTATGTTATTTGTACTGTATGCTTTATAATATTCAATATCAATTTCTAAATGTTTGGTGTCGCAGTGTGACTTGTGGCTTGGTGAGCTTGGCACGCTGGTCGCATGAACAGTGGATCAGCCCACAACTCTTGAGCTTATCTTGCTCAAGGATTAGAATCGGCAGCAGTCAACACCAAGTCTTGGTGACTATAAAGACTTCAGATGTGTCGCGACCAGGTAACTTATCACTTTCCTCACTGTGTTGTATCTTGTTAACTATGTCAGGCCGTCCAATGTGCCTCAGTTGTGGGAGGCAGTTCAAATCGACAAGGCAGCTGTCGTCGCATGCTGCGCAGTGTGGGTATAATATGTCTGTTAAGCTGACCGACTCTATCTATGAAAAGCCAAAAAAGTGCAGGTCGGATAAGCACAGCAAGAAGAGGCCTCATATTGAAGACTCAGATGAGATTGTTCAGGACGGAATCCAGCATATCTGCAATGATGGCTGGGTTGACCCGCCTGATGATGACGTGCCCATGAGTATTTCATTTATAGCCTCTCATAATATTCATAAAACATTGTAGCAGCAGGATAATGATGTTGCTGGACCGTCACACATAGCTGGCGACAATGTTCCACTCCCTGAAGATAATGTGAGTGTTTTCTTTTAGTGAATTACATTGTAATGTCTTGTTGATCTTGATACAATTTCAGGTTACAGACCTGCCACCCCGTCCAGTTGTCTCACAACGCTCTGGGCGCACAATCCGAATGCCATGCCGCTATGTCGATTACCTTTCTGGTTCAGCAACACATCTTGCTCATATGCCAGGCACCAGTCGCCAGCAGCGTGGTGAGCAGCCTCAGACTGCAACATCGGCCTCGCATACAGAGGTCAACAGTGCTGTCAATCGCCCTCGGTCACCCAGCCCCACCCCTAGCCTAGAACCCACCCTTGTGCCTTTCGAGACCAAACCCGACAACATGGGCCTATATTGTATCTATCCCACCCATCCCACACTGGTTCCCACAGACGGCACCACTCTTAACACTGTGATGGATGCCCCTACTCTTGACTGCGGTCAACCAGGCTCAAAGTGCACGAAGATTCTTGCTGGACTTCCGTCCACAGATGTAGGGATGGATGAATTGTTCGATGCATTCACCAATCCAACATGTGGACTTTTGATGGCATGGCAGTATTCTGGGACAGGTCTGAACTCGGCTGCGCACTTTGATCGCCTTGGTACATTTCTCGATGATCCTCTCTTCTGCCAGAAAGACGCAGTTGGAATCACGCATACCTGTGAGTCGAAGCTGCTCAATAGATATTTGGACGACAAGTCCAATCCTTTCCAGGAGGAATATGGTTGGTGCGAATCCACAGTCAGGATTCATCTACCAAAGGAGAAGCAGAAATGGGCATCAGAGGAGGATGCTCCTGAGTTGGAGATACCTGGAGTATACCACCGCTCACTCATTGACATTATCACAGCCGTTTTCGAGGACGATATCTCGCAGACCTTCAATATGACGCCTTTCACTCAGTACTGGAAGATCTCAGAGGAAAAGACCGTCCAGGTCTTCTCAGAAGCTCACAGCTCCCCTGCCATGCTCGAAGCGTACGAGGAGATCAATAAGTTGCTGCGTGAACCTGACGATGGTCTTGAACGCATGGTCGCCTCCCTCATGTTTTGGTCCGATGCGACTCATCTAACTAATTTCGGGGACACTTCAATGTGGCTGTTTTATTTATTTTTTGGGAATCAGTCTAAATATACTAGAGGGAAGCCAACATCTGGTGCATGTCACCATGTCGCCTATATACCAACTGTACGTTGTCTCATCTGCTACTGCTAAACATTAGGGCTGAATATTTTGAGATAGCTCCCCAGTGATTTCCAAGAAATCTATATTGGCATATTTGGGGAACCCTCGACAGACCAGACATATACCTTCTGCAAGCGGGAGCTGATGCACGCTATCTGGACACTCCTCCTGGATGACAAGTTCATGGATGCTTATGAACACGGTATTGTCATCAAATGTTCAGATGGCATCACTTGTCGAGTTTTCCCTCAGGTTTTCACTTATTCAGCCGACTATCCAGAAAAGTAGGTATCATTTTTAACCTTGTTATTTACCCTGACATTATTCTCTAGAATTCTACTTGCAAGTATCAAATTTCTGGGTCAATGCCCATGTCCACACTGTCTGGTGAAGAAGGCGGACGTTCCAAAGATGGGAATGAAGTCTGATTTGAGATGCCGAGACAAGTTGCAGCGCGTTGTGACGCTCGGACCGCTTATCCGCGCTTTCCCGCGCATCGGACATGCGTTCCCGCGCATTGGATACCTCGGAAATGCATTAGGAAAGTCCCTCGTCCATCCATAGCCCGTCCAAACCCCATTGGTATGTGAATTTCCTTACCTCGAGGCTTGTAAAATGTGTTGCAGCCTTATTACATGTCCTTACATATTTACTATATTTCCTATCCCTTCCTACTCCGAGTGGGATTCTAGATAGTATAAGTTGCCTATACTTTGGACTACTTACTATACTTCCCTCGTACTGTATACCTCACCCTATAGGTTTACCTTCGAAGTAGTCCCTTGTAGTGCGCGCTTTTTAGCCCCTATTAGGTCCCTTATACCTCTCTATACCTAGGATCCCTTACCTCGCAATATACCTTTGCCCTCACTCCCTTGAAACCTCGTTCCTTGACTTCCCTATACCTTGTCTGCTCTTTCCCACGCTTTCCGCACCTTCGGCCGCGCGTTCCCGCACCTTGAATAACCTCGGATACATTCCTATACCTCGCGCATACCTAGTCCGCTATTTTCCCGCGCTTAGCGTGCTCTCGGGTCACACATATCCATCATCTCTCTAGTAGCAAATCCCTTTAGGGTCGAACGTGTCTGTATAGACATAGCAGCTAGGCATTAGCTTGACCCAACTTTGTCCTTGCTACTCAGCAGGACTGTTGTTACCACAGCGTCGATGACCATTCACGACGTCATAGTGTTGCAAGGGCTTGGTCACTCATATTCGAAAATGGGGCTCCAGTTTCTGGTATTTGGGTGAACAATCTTTTGAACAATAAATCCATGGTGCCTACTCGAGTAAGTACATCTACCTAATCTTATAACTTGTCCTGATCATATACTAGAACACGTTCTCAGAGAAACTTGCGAGGTTTGGATTCAACTTGTTCGTCCTGTTTGTCGTGGACCTCCTGCATGAGTTCGAAATTGGGGTTTTGAAAGCAATCTTTACTCACCTTATGTGAATTCTGCATGCAGCAGCAGGAAATTCCGTTCAAGACCTCAATAAACGGTAAGTAATGGTATACTGACAGCGTCAGCCCGACTGATATATTGCCAGGTATCGCATGGTTCTAACTTTCGGATGTGGCACTATTCGGCGTTTCCACAGTAATGCGTCCTCTATGAAGAAACTTGCTGCAAGAGATTTTGAAGATCTCCTTCAGGTACGTCTTATGGGCTATTTGTAAATTACGCTATAATATAATCATGCAGTGTGCCCTCCCTGTATTCGAAGATCTTCTTCCAAAAGAGCATGACTCGATCGTCCTCGACCTTCTCTTTGACCTAGCCGTATGGCATGGGTATGCAAAGCTCCGATTGCATACTGATGATACCCTGGTTTTTTTCGACACTGCGACCGTGGTCTTGGGTCAGTCTGTACAAAAGTTTTCCAAAACAACATGTGCGCACTATCACACCACTGAGCTCCCTCATGAATATGCTGCCCGTGGATGACGAGCTGCAGCCTTGGCGAGTCAGCAGACTGTTAGGGATGGGAAGAAAAAGGCCACGGATTCAGCGGCCATTGGGCCAAAGTTGAAGAAGCTCAACCTTAAGACCTATAAGTATCACGCACTCAGAGACTATCCTAATATGATACGGCACATGGGAACCACTGATAATTTTTCTACTCAGCCAGTACGTTTTTTTAAGAAATATCTAGGCTTTACATGCTTACACACACACTGGTAGGGCGAACTGGAGCATCGATCACTTAAGCGTTGGTACCCTAGGACTCCGAAGAGCAAGAAAACCACAGCAAAACATATGGCTCGTCAGGAGGCACGACACCGACTTATGAAGAAGATCCTGAAACGATGCGAGCAGCTGGCAGAAGCAGCTGGTCGGCATAATAAGAAACGTCAACGCACTTCGCCCTCTGATCATTATCATATATCACACTACCCGAAGGCATCGTACAACCTCACTGCATGGCTGAGTGAACTTGACAATGACCCAGCGATGCAGGTATGTGCGCTGACACGCACCAAACTTGTTTTGTGCATGGTCATGGCTACTTTAGAGCTTTGATATCCTCTACTGTACTCTACAAAGTTATTAAGAATTTTCTATAACACATTATGACCGGATTTGAGCAGTTTTTCAGACATAACAAACCCATAACACTACATAATAATTCAATTAATACTTATCCTATTCAAAGATAAGTTCCAAACATACCATAACATGTTACTCAGCATTTTTTCTCACAACATCCTAATTTTCTCACACATTCTTCACATTTCTTTTGTATGTTCTGAAACATATTCAAATCAACATTTCAATGTATCAACAGTTCATGGGTGACTAAGGGCTTAGTCAGATGAAATGGATTAGTAAGATGAGATGGATTAGTCAGGAATTTGAATGGAGAAAGTTGATAGATGAGAATATTTGAGAAGTGAACAAGTTATCATGAGACATCTCTACAATGACTCAGTTTGAGTCATTATGAGTCATTTTCTTGTCTGAGTCACTATGAGTCATCTTCATTATGACTCAGTATGAGTCAGGATGAGTCATATTTCCTTATTTAGATAGTTACACAGCCACATTTAGAATAGTATATAAGGGGCTCAATTTCCCCTCTGAAGAATGACAATCTCCCTTTTGAAATCAAACTTCCTTTGAAAGGACAGACAATCCCCCTTTAAGAGAGAGGGAGGAGGATTTGCGTATCTTCCTGAATTTCTCACCCTATATTTGTGTGAACATCTGAGTGAATATTAAGTTTATTCCCTCCATTCTTTTGTCATCTTTTCCCACAACATACTGATTTTCTGAGGCCTACCTTGAGCCAATCCTTGAATTACACTAGCTGGTACACGGTTATCAGTCGTCTAGTTGTAGTTTCGTCACATTCTCTTTACAACACAGGATACCTTTTCTGTGGGGAGAATTTACGTATTTTTAACGATTAGGAGGACGACAAATAGGACTAGCACGTTGGTCAACAATATTAAGAGCTTGGCTGCTTTAAGACTACATCCAGAAGGTGTACTCTGTTCTGATTCTGCGTCATACTCATCGTGAGTGCCTGAGCAGCAGAGAAGTTGGTTTCGAAGTCACGTATTTCGGTTGATTCGATTGTGTTAGAGGCTTAGTTTGATCTCCTCTAATTTTTGAGAATAGGGAGTGTTTATGAGATAATACTCTGATTCATTGGGTACCGTTGTGAACCATATCTTCATCTTTGTATTGCATACTTTTGCATTCATCTTCCAATAGCATCGTAGTACTGCATCAAGCCAGTTATCGATTCAGCTACACCACTTACGATCTTCATCTGTCACAACCCTTATAACGAATTAACGTAGGGGCAGAGACTAGGACTCAAACAAGGATAATCACAAAGAGATGAGAGACAGCAGGTACGTCTTGGATTGCTCACTAGGAGATACAAGAGGTTTGAACTAAAGAACTACTGACTACGATGAGCTACCTATATACACATATTGAAACTGAGATTGAAACTGAGTATGAACTAACTAACCAATCAGAATAATTAAAGGTATCGTACGATTCTATATATAACTATGACATCATAACATGTGCCGCAGCCGCAGTAAGACTCTGGAACATTCCAAGAGTGTCGCGTGGCATCACATCTACGTCATCATCGGCATTGTCCGTCAAGTCACGTGATTCTGGTATTTCTACAATAGACGCAATAATAGGCACTTCTTCAACAGTAAACGTATTCTTAGGAACAGGCGCTATGACTGAGCGCTTACAAGACTTAGAATTTAAAAACGAATAATGGTTCGTATTTGGAACTCGTGACATTACCCCCTCTCTAGGATGAGCGTCATCGCGAATGAAACTAGGGCGAATAAACTTTTTGCGCCATTCCAAAAACTCTTGGGTTTCGAACACCGATTTGTTAATTTTGCGGGGATTCAATGCCTTCGGATTTTGCCGGTGAAATTCTTGAACTTTCAACCGTGCATTCTCAAGGTTTTCCTCAGGTTCCCATGTCGCTTCTTCTATCGGATATCCTTCCCATTCTACTAGGTATTGGAGTTTTGATCTGTGCAGTCTCGAGTCTAGGACTTTTCGTACTGTCCATTCGGAATCGCTTTCTGATACGATCTCTGGCGGCGGACGATGATGTGGAGGTCTTTGGATTAAGGTCGAGGGGGAATGCGGAGTGAGTAACTCTACATGGAATACTGGGTGAATCTGATATTTTGCTGGAAGATTTAGGCGGTAATTTACGTCACCCGTCTTCTCAAGCACCTCGAACGGACCAAGTCTTCGATCGGAGAGTTTCTTATTCGGTCTTTTCTGATGGATATTTTTGGCATTGAGCCAGACCATGTCTCCTTTCTTGAACTGTGGTGCGTCTTTTACTCCTTTATCGTAGAATCTCTTCATCCGCTCATTTGCCATTCTCAGCATACTTTCTGCGTCTTCCTTCGCTTCCTTCATTACATCCACTCGTTCATCAGCTGCAGGTACTTTTGGAATTGGAAATTGGTGAAAAAGTAAACTCTGGGTCGTATCCGTAGAGTACTTTAAATGGACTATGACCGGTTACAGTGACGGAGTTATTGTGAGCGAATTCTGCTATCGGAAGCCAGTCTACCCAATCATTTTGGCGGTAAGACGTGAACATTCTCAGATATTGCTCTACTTCTTGGTTTATTCTTTCCGTTTGTCCATCCGTCTGAGGATGATAAGCCGTTGACATGTTCCATTTTATGCCTAGGCGTTTCGACACTTGTCCCATAAATTTGGAGACAAATTGTGTTCCTCTGTCTGATATCACCTGCTTCGGAGTTCCATGGTGTTTCCATATGTTATCTAAGAAAAGTTTCGCGATTCCTCGAGCGTCAACTTCCTTTTTCGTGGGCATGATGTGCGTTTGTTTCGTGTATCGATCAACGACAACAAAAATAGAATCGAACCCTTCACTTTTAGGCAAATCTACTATCAAATCACAAGTGATCGATTGCCAAGGTCCCGCTGGTATTTCATTTGGCTTAAGCGGACCATGTGGTTGCGTTGGGTGAATCTTCGTTGCTCTGCATCTATCACAGCCATCTACGTAATCGTGGACATACTTCGTCATTGAAGGCCACCAATAATTTCTGGAAATTAGTTCTAAGGTTTTGGCACGTCCTGGGTGTCCAGCCGGTGGAGAGTCGTGAAACAACTCCAATATCTCTCGGCGGATTTCCTTATCGTTTGGAACATAAACCAATCCTCGGAACAACACCAATCCATCCTCCACATTCCATTCTTCGACTCCTCTGCGCAATTGTACCGGTGCTGCTTTTAGCGTTTCTAATGCTTTAGCGACTTCGGGCTCTCGTTCTGTGCATTGCCTTATCTTTCTCAGCAATTGTTTTTCTCCTTGCACTAGAACTTGGCCTCTTTTAGCAGCTTTTACAACAAAAAATTCCGGTTTCAACAAAATACGATCAGAATTGTCGTTTTCTACCCCCCCTCTGTGGTCTTCTCTCCGAGATAGACGATCTGCCTTATCGTTGACTACACCAGGCTTATGTTGGAGCGTAAATTCATACTCCGCCAGGAACAGGCTCCATCTGGCTTGCCTTCTTGTCAATTTTTGGCTCGTCATAAAGTACTCGAGATTCTTATGATCCGTCCAGATCTCCACATGGTGAGGTTTTCCCTGCACATAGTGTCTCCACTCCTCCAACGCTCGAATGATTGCGAGTAACTCTTTGTCATGAATGTCATAATTCCTTTCTGCATCGTTCATTGACTTCGAGTAATACGCCACAGGGTGCCATAAGTCGTCTTCCATCAGTTGAGATAGAACCGCTCCTGTTGCATAGTCGGAAGCATCGGTTTCTATTTTCATTTTCTTCTCAACGTCTGGCATAACTAGGATCGGAGCTGATGTAAACCTTGACTTCAGTTCATCAAAAGCATCTTGCTGTTTCTCCGTCCAGTCCCATTTGGCATCTTTCCGCAATAAATCATTCATTGGTCTAGGCGATGTCCGAGAACCCGAAGATAAATCTTCTGTAGAAGTTGGCAAAGCCCATAAATGCCTTGTATATCTTTTACGCATTTAGGTGTAGGCCATTTCATTACTCCTTCTACTTTACAGGGGTCCATCCGTACACCACCCTTCTCCACTATCAACCCTGAGGAATTCGACTTCTGACTGTTCGAAGCTACACTTTTCAGGCTTCAGATACAAGTCATTCTCTTTAGTCGTTTTAAGTACCTCTCGTACAACTTTCGGTGTTGCTCCTTGTTGCCATTCGTAAACACGAGGATATCATCGATATAAACCACTACGGTCTTTCCATCAATTAGATCTCTGAATATCTCGTTCATCATTGTTTGAAACGTGGCAGGGGAGTTTGTTAAACCGAAGTACATAACGGTTGGTTCGTGGTGACCAAACGGCGTTTTGAAGGCCGCCTTCCACTCATCTCCTTCTTTCATGCGAATATTGTTGTACCCCCATCTTACATCCATCTTGGAGTACATCGTGGCACCGGTTAAAGTGTCAATTAAATCTTGAGATCTCGGTAGCGGATATGCATTTTTAACCGTCTTCTCATTGAGCTTTCTATAGTCCATCACCGGTCTCAACTTGCCATCTTTCTTGGCCACAAAGAAGAAAGGTGCTGCTACTGGGGATTGTGAATCTCTAATACGTCCCAGTGCAGTTTCGGCTTTTAACCAATCTTTCAACGTGTCCATCTCCTTTGGTGACAAGGGTAGGGTTTCGCATTCGGCGGAAGATCGCCATCATCTTTAAGATCTATCGCATGATTCCACTTCTTTCTTTCAGGAAAGCGCTTAGATTCTTCTTCTGAAAATACTTCCAGGTAATCAGTGAAGCCAATCGGGAACCATCTTCTTCAACTGATTTCTTCACCTTTCGTTGCTTCTTCTGCAACCTTCTGCTCCGTGGCAACCGAGGCTTTATACTTGATCCATTCTCCAGGATACTCTTCATCTTCTATTTCCTCGACCGTCGCCCTCTTCATCGCCATGTCTTCTTCGTCATCCTCTTCTGTGGGAATCAGATCTGGCACTACTTCTACTTCTGTCTTTTTTTGTTCTTTTCTTTTTTCTTTATTTTTTTGTCTTTGTTCTTTTTTAGTAATACATTTAACCGGGCAACGAGAAAGTGCAAAACGTCCAGCGTTCCAATCTATTTCCGGGTTAGTGATATCTTAGCCAATCTATGCCGATAATAACGTCATCGCTTCCTAAGTCCGTAACCATGAAGGCTGCTTGATCCTCCACATGGTCACCGATCTTTAGACCTAGTTCTGCGAAATGCGTCATCGATCCGGCGGCATTTAAGCGAGCCATCGATATTTTTAACCGGAATGGGCCTTAATAATTTACTGGCACCGGACATCAGTTCTTTTCCACAAACTTCTTACTAATAAATAATGTTGATGCACCACAGTCCACAAGTGCTTTCACATCTGCTTGTCGGTTCTTTCCCTTCAACGTGATCGGAATGTAAAAATGCTCAGATTTGGATCTAATAAATACTTCTGATACATCCGAGAACGTAGATAGGATGGAGAAACGATTGTTCGGGTCTAAGTTCGCAGACTTTGACTTTGACCCTTCTAAAAACCCTTGCCTTCCTTAGCGGCCCAAGCTTTGAACCAACTTGGCATAGAGTCTTCTTCTTTTGGCACTGTAGTAGCCTTCACCTGCGCTTTTGGCGCGACTGCTCCCTTGCAGTTTCTAGCGATGTGTCCATCTTCTCCGCAGCGGTAACATTTGAAGGAACCAGTCCTTGTTTGAGGTTTTGGGGCACCTCGCTGTTTTCTGGAGTCGACGTCCATGGCATCGCTTTCTTTACTAGGACCAGCCTTGTATTCAGGGACTCTGGGGCCTTGTCTAGGGGTCCACCAGGTAGTTTTCTTCTTTTACGCATCCAGCTCTTCGAAGTTGTGTCCAATCTGGATCGCATGTTCCACCAGTTTCTTCATGGTGTCTTTGTCCTTTATAGGGACATGTGCGAGCTGTAGCTTGACGCGGTCTTGAAGTCCAGCCCTGAACTTCTGTCGTTGGTCATAGTCTGAAAAGGAGGTATGTGCAGCCTTTTGTCTGAAAGCGGCTGCGTACTCGGGGACTGACGAGGATCCTTGTCTTAGGGAGTCCAAGTCTCGGATTGCCTTGCCCTCTTGGTCTTCTTGCTTCCACATAGCAGTGAAGTCATCGTCGAACTTCTGCATGGTCAGCTTTCCGCTTGCGTGCTCCTCGATATATTTTTGAGCCCATTTTCCAGCAGTTCCTTTGATGAAGGATAGCATGACCGACAGCCTTTGTTTCTCCGTGATGGCTGGCCATTGCGTCATGTATAGGCAAATTTGTGCTAACCAAGCACTAGCATCGATGGAGTCTCTTTCTCCAGTGAAGTCCGAGGGTTTGGCGAATCTGATGGAGGAAGACGAGTTCATAAGAGAGGTTCCAGCGGATCCGAAAGAAGGTTGTGTTGCGGCCAGTTTGACCGTCTCATCCTCGTTTGCCTTTAAGCGTAGTTCTAGATCTTGGTTTTTAACTGCGAATTCCTGGTTTCTTCGCTCTAGTTCTGCTATTTTGGCGAGGAGGATGTCGGTAGCGGCCCGGACCTGACTCTGAACATATTGCACGAATTGTTCTTCCGTGCTTGGCAATGGTTCCGTTGGTTGTGCAGACATAGTACCAGTTGTGTTCTGGAACCCGATTTACTGATGTCTATTGAAGAGCTGCTCGTAAGGGCTCTTCCGAAAAGGAATGATGGTGAAAAGAGAAAAGTTATGTAAACGGAAAACTGAAGCGGTCCCCGATATCTGATCGGATCTACCACGTACTTCAGGGTCAAAGGGTTCTTTAGTCAACCCAACTGACGCTTCCCTACTACTAACTAAAAAGGTCGGAAATCTATACTCGATCGAGTGGGAAAAACTAGGGACAATGCAATCTCCGTTCTGAGGGTACAAGCCTAGGACAAGTTATCACTCTTCCAGCCGAAGCTTACAAGTGCGAGTCTCACTAGGGTATGTCTCTAAATCCTCGTAGGTCGAAAGCACGGTATGTCGCTAGACAGTTCCGCTATTGACTCGAAGCGAATGCCTACGTGCGTAAAGAAGAAAGGATAGGTAAAATGAAACTATAGTAACGTTGAGCAGGCAGGGTCTTGGGCCAGCACTCAAAGTTGCAGCGATGCGCCTAATGTCGCAAACACCTCCGTATACTGGCGGCTGTGGTAAGACAGGGCCTGGTATAGGACTACTAACTAAGAAAGAGGTAGGTATGAAAGGGTGCGCTCAAATGAGCAAAGGGATGAATCAAAGGTCGCGGTTGTTTAGACCGGGCAGGATAAAACGTGTAACGGCTTTGTTTGAATGACGATATGGAACGATTTCCAATATGGCCAAGCAAAGAAAGAGATGTGCGAGAGTGTAACGCGAGTCGGAGTCTCCTATAGTTCAAACCTAATGTCACAACCCTTATAACGAATTAACGTAGGGGCAGAGACTAGGACTCAAACAAGGATAATCACAAAGAGATGAGAGACAGCAGGTACGTCTTGGATTGCTCACTAGGAGATACAAGAGGTTTGAACTAAAGAACTACTGACTACGATGAGCTACCTATATACACATATTGAAACTGAGATTGAAACTGAGTATGAACTAACTAACCAATCAGAATAATTAAAGGTATCGTACGATTCTATATATAACTATGACATCATAACATGTGCCGCAGCCGCAGTAAGACTCTGGAACATTCCAAGAGTGTCGCGTGGCATCACATCTACGTCATCATCGGCATTGTCCGTCAAGTCACGTGATTCTGGTATTTCTACAATAGACGCAATAATAGGCACTTCTTCAACAGTAAACGTATTCTTAGGAACAGGCGCTATGACTGAGCGCTTACAAGACTTAGAATTTAAAAACGAATAATGGTTCGTATTTGGAACTCGTGACATCATCATCTTTAGCGGTGTCCTAAGCACTGCATCAAGCCAGTTAACGGTCACTGTCTCAACACACCTAAAGTCAATAGAAGTTTGTTTAGAACGACTCTGCTATTTACGCCTCCTCCCACGAACGACCACGTTATCAACCGTTGGTATTTGTCTGAACCATTGACCGTGGAGGATAGTGAGAACTGGTGATTTTATTGCCAATCACATCCTAGTAAGACAGCGCTTATTGTGCTAATATCATTTCTAATCTACTGTGAGGTAGAATTTTATTCCACATTTAAAAGACCATATTCTAGGCCGCCTTTGAGGGATCGAATACTCAGGTGATGAACACGAATTTACTGATGAAGATTGGGACCAGGTCATATTTGCAAACAACCGACTGCACGAACATGGTGTGCTATACTATGTATGACCTTCGAAGGGAGCAAGATACAATTAACCCTCGGACTCGTGCTGATATTATGGTCCTGTCGCATGAAGAAGATGACGAATGCCATCCATACTGGTATGCACGAGTTGTCCGAATTTTTCACTTGGACGTTTGGTATTATGGCGGTGAGAATACAGCTACATCAAAACCGCTGCGCATGCACGTACTTTTCATACGTTGGTTTGGGCATGATACTACGTTCAAGGGTGGCTGGTCTGCAAAGTGTTTGCACTGGCTTGGATTCTTCAAAGGCGATGATCCCGCGTGTTTTGGATTCCTTGACCCTGATCAAGTGATTCATGGGGTGCATCTCATTCCTGCCTTCGCACATGGGCGCACAGATCACTACATGGGACCCTCATTTGTCTGTCGTGAAGAAGATGGTGATGAAGACTGGCGGTATCACTATGTCAATATGTATGTCCTACTTTGCTTCTATACTATTCGCAATTCTAACTACTGTACAAGGTTTGTAGACCGAGATATGTTCATGCGGTTTCGCAGTGGAGGTGTCGGTCATAAGGTCACACAAGAATGGGACAACTTCTTGCAGAGTGACGGAGCCCCTGCAAATTTCCCCACTGATGATGAAGAATTGGATGACATTGAGATGGATGTTAGGGAGGATGGCGAGGAAGACGGCAAGGAGGATGGCAAGGAGGATGGCAAGGAAGACGGCGAGGAAGACGGCGAGGAAGACGGTGAGGAAGACGAGGAAGACGAGGAAGACCTAGACGATAGAGTAGAGGCTGATTCAGATGAGGAGCTTGACGATGATGTGCTTGCATGAGAGGGTTATGGTGCACTTTAATTATACTACTCAATGATATACTACACATGGGATAGATAATGTCATAGCAGACCAAGATAAACATTAGCAACTCGCTGTCAGGTTGACATACAGCTTAGCATGACATTGTGCAAATGCCATATAGTTTAGCATGACACAGAGCCAATGATTACTCGAGACCATGACGTGGCACGTCTGAGAAGCGTTGTGGCGCAGCCGCAACCCAAATCAGGCAATTTCTGATTTGTGGACTTTTGGTGATGCACTTGTGTCAACCTCATCCATTTTTGCGGTCAAACTTATAACTCTTACAGGTTATCTGTGATACATACACTCAACATGAGAAATATATTGATATTGTGGACGAACACAGAGGGACTGTAAGACTATTTTTTATTCATAGCGCCGTGTGATGACTTGTTTTCGTTCGCTCTCAGTCTCTGGTATTTCATTAAATGATGACTTATGTAGGAAGTACTAGATGATATCTAATATTCGTCTAGACAACCTCCAGTGTCTCAGGTCAATCTATCGTCTGAGTTGTCTGGCATTGATTTACTCCTAGGTGTGCATGTTCTTCTGCTACTGCTACTTGTGCTGGTCACGGTCTCGAGACGGACAGTCACAGACTTTCAGTTGTATTTGAAGGGTGTCGGTTCTCCATTAAGGTCATACCACTAGTCGTGGTGCTGCTCACCGTCGCAATTTGCTTGCCGGGCACTCATTCATGTCCGCTGAACTACTGCAACTGACAATTTCATACATCTGTACTGCAGACTAACTTTGGCCAGCTCACCGGCTATGAGCCGGAAGTAAGCAGTAGGGAGATTACGACGATTATAACCAGTATCAAATTCAAAGATTCGTTACTCTTTTTTCTGCCCAGCTTGGTAATTGTGTTAGCCTCTCACCCGAATCGCGTCGGTCAACTTACATACTCATTTTCACCAAAGATGACCATAAGATTTGTATATGTAACATTCTATCTAACGTTGTTGTATACCACGTCATTACATCTTTATTCTATCTCGCAATCCCATCCCTCCTGTCTACACCATCAAGATTCCCTAGATCCAAATATCACTATTTTTACGGCGGAGGTCCTTTACAATTTCTTGAAAGGCTCTGAGGGAGTCTCCCCTGGCGTCCAGGAGATCAAATTGATACAAGGTGCCATTCTGTGCTTTGGGGAGAAAGTCGGGGATGTTTAACGAGGGCATAACACGCTGGACTTCCCTCTCCTCTACCACGGAGTCATCAGATGATGGTACTCGCGGTCCAGTGCCGCGCCAAGTTGGATCGCGCCTCTCTGACATTGTCCGAGGAACTAGATCGCCACGGTCCACAGTGCTATACACCCAACGACGACCAGCAGCTATGATGACTCCCAAGTATTTGAGAGTACGATCAGCCTCAAATGCATGAAGAACCTGCTCCTGCACTTGCTCCTCCCAGATTGACTCCCACTGGAATCTATCGTCAGGACGTGGCGCTTTGATTTCAACTATCATAATAACCCGGCGAATTACATGACCGGGAACGACCAGGAAGGGCTGTTGTGCATGCTCGAGTATTTGCACAAAGTCCGGAATTTTGAAAGATGCATCCGACAAGCCAGTAGTTTGTCTAGGTGGAGTTGTTGGGGGAATACCACCTAATGGAATTTGATATGGCGATGAGGATTGAGGTAGTGGACGGGTGCTGACTGGAACGTTGAAAGGATTTTCCGCATGACGAGCTTGCAAACGAGTGACGCGCTGTGCAAGAGGACTTTCAGGGTACGGTACATGACGCAACGAGCCTGAGTGTAAAGGGCTAGGTGTCAGGGGAGGCAGTGGTCCTCCAAAAATTGCCTGTGAATCAGGACTGAAATCTGGGGTATGGTTGTATGACACTGAGGGTGATCCAGGAAGGCGGCTCCCTGGAGTCATTGAATGCCGACCTGGTGAAGGGTTGCCCATGACTATGTCAGACCAACCGGAGCTACCACTCTGCGGCGAGCGACCTGAATCATAGGATACAACAAGGGAATACTGCGGAACGCAGGTACATGCTGTTTGGGGTGTATCCGCATTACGAAATATATATCTTTCCAAGACTTTGGACCACACCCCGTACCAGGGGCATTCTCTCCGATCGGCTTGAGCAGCCTGGATAGACAATGCGAGAGAGAAATCATGGGAATTCCGGATGACCATTGAATGGGAACTCGGTAGAGTCACACCAGTGGTCCCTCCTCCTACAGATAGCTGATATTATAGTAGTGAGCAGTAATGAGGACTTGAGTCATTACATTCACTTACCGGCGATGTGAAAGTCTGGGCACTCGGGGATGGTTGGCGTAGTGTAGTCAAAGCATTGTGATTCGTAAATACTTGAGAGTAGGTAGATGGGGTTGTGAAATGTCGATGAGGTGGAGATGACATGACAAGGCTCAGTGGGTCCTGGAGAATCGCTATAGTGGTATATATGGGCTGCGCTCGTGAGTTTGATGACGATGATACGATGATCCAGACATTTTAAAGGCCACAATAGATGTTTGAAAGGTTAGAACATTGATGGAGATAAGTATAAGCCGTACTCACGGTTTGCGGTAACCGTTATCACTGACTCGTTTTTCATCACTGGCATCAAACTTTTCGATACGGCCCAACAACACCCACTCACCATGGTTCTTACCCCATCAAGCACAATCGCAGCCTCGTTGTTCTGTTCGACGCACGATCCCACTCGTGACAGTAGAGACTGCGACTATAATCACGCATCACTGAGGGGTCTCGGCGCCGCCCATCCTTGCCCCACGGTGATCTCTGCACTGTCGAGCATAATCGCAACCTTGATCGTTTCGTTCTGCATGCGGAGCCAACTGCAAGCTGTGGCAATACAGTCAAATCTACATCACTTCCATCATGCATCAGCTTCGATGCCACTCACCTCGCCCACAGTGATTTCTCCAACGAGTGAATCAGTTGCATTCGTATGGCTCCCCTTACTATGACTCACCTTGCCATGAGCAACGGACCTTCTGCCAGCCAAATTGACAGATATCAGTGCCAGATCTTCAGATATGTTATCCGAAGTTACAGTTTTTTCACTTCCGGTTAAATAAATGACTTGCGCCCATGAAAAGCCGCCGTGCTTCGCAGAGTCCATAGAGGAAAGAAGACAATATAGACATCGTCTGTGATGTACCTAGTAGGTGGCGCCAGGATGATTGAAATAGCCAACGACATTAATGGACGTGAACCTATCATACGGAGAGGATGAAAGTTCACCATAGGTCTAGGACCTCCTAAGACAGCTGTGAAGTGTGCAATGTGAAATTGTAGATCGTATGCCAGTGAATGAATAAAGTAGTACTATACTCCGTCCGACGCCACATTTTTCGGCGTTGCCCATGTTACTGTAACAGCGCTTACGCTCGCTCGTGACGCGTGATATTCTTACTCCATTTAGCATGATCAGTGCGGCCTTCGAAACAATAGCATACAGACTTAGTGTCCACTGTCCACATTGATCAGTGGCGTGGGTGTATGCCAAAGTATTATATATTATAGTACAGTTTGTTCAACGCCTCTTCGACAAAAATGACCTCGACTGCAAGCCAACTGGAACAAAGCCTTAGAAAACTTCAGGTGGGTGCCTCGTCAACTTTCATCTGTTGTACGCGTACTGCTACTCATTTTTTTAAAGATCTCAGAGTCTGACTCACAAAAAACGTCTACCGCGGTGCAGTGGGTGCCCTCCAAATACAGCTCAGACGTATCTCAGTACGTTCTCCTAAGGCCTCCCCGGCCTCCATGCGGCAATCGTCGGCTGTTTGGGTTTCCTATTGTCAAGAGGGAACTTTGGAACATGGGGACCATTGCTTTCCACCATGTTCGGCCAGGCAAAACTTTACCAGACAACAATGCCTACATCGCCATGAATTCCCTTACATTTCTCAAGGTATATCTCGGTCTTCACTTTTGTACTTTGGCGTTCGGAAAGGTGGTTGGAGACTCGAAGAATATCCCATCAGAGTGCATGTCGTTGGGAGACGTGCTATTGTTAGTGTTGTGGAGGGATACAGAATCCGAGTCGATCTGTCCGACACCAAGTCAAGTGCGATCCTTGGAGTTGAAGCTTAATCGCTCACCGGGATGGTGGGTAGAAGTCCCAGTGCGTATGCATGCTCATTGCGAGAGCCGTTCAGCTGATACTCTATTTTTTAGGCATTTTATGAATAGTGCGCTATTGTTCCATGGTCAGCTGTGTGACCTACCCCACTTGTACCGACCCCATTCATTTTTTGCGGTAGAACTTCTAATTATTGCAAGTTATCTGTGATACATACACTTAAAATGAGACTGAACAATATATCGATATTGTAAACGAACACTGCGGAAGGACTGAAAGACATCCATAACGCCACGTGATGACTCGGACTTGCATTCGTCGATTCGTCCGCTCTCAGCCTCAAAGAACGTCTTCCTATACTTGCCACTGACCACTTGTCAGCTTCACTTGCGTCGACCAAGGCAAAACACCAGCGAATCTGTAAAGGGATAGTATGGCAGCAAAAAAGTATTGTATGGGAGGTGGTGGTCCAGTTCGTCACATTAGTTTTTCCACGTGTCATAGCCTTCGCAGGGGAAGACTATTTGAGGTTCATAAACGCCCAGGGCACTGCAATGCACAGCTGTTGTGCCACGCATAAGAGGCGTGGCAAGCGATATACATAGACGACATCGGCGCCTGAGTTCAATTGGTCACTTGGTCACTAACCTCTTGGTATGATCAAATCTTATATGAACACACAGTGCCATGGAATTGATGATTGTCTTTAGCAGGTAGTGATTGTGCTCGAGGTGGCCACAGTTATTATCAATAACGGGCCTGCAGTACAAGTACAGTAGACCTTGCTGTCGCTCTTTAAACGTGTCCAAGGAATCTCTGGCACGTACCTGGCTCTTTCTTTCTTGATTGAAAAGACACAGGTCATGGCGTCCACGTTAACGCAATCCAACACCGCAAACACCACAATGTTTCTGGCACCGGCAATGACCTTACGAGGTCATGAAGACCAAATTCGTTCTATATCCTACTTTCCGAAAGGCAAGCGAATGATCAGCGGATCTGATGATCTTACCGCTCGGCAATGGGACATGCAAGTGGGTAAAGAGATTCCCAAGTTGCGGGATGTTTGTAAGCGGCAAATCCGTGCGGTAGCAGTTTCCAGGGATGGTCGATGGGTTGTCACTGGTGGTTCACATTCTGGTCGCGGGGAGCTCAAAGCGTGTGATGTTCAGACGGGCATCGTCAAGACATTTGAAGGCCACTCAAAAGAAACTTATTGCATTGATATATCTACAGATAGCACGTTGCTTGTGAGCGGGGCAATCGATCGCTCGGCTCATATATGGAGCTTGGAGACCGGAAAATTGGTGGCTGGACCATTCACAAGTCTTCAGGGTCTGGGCGCAGTTCGATTCTCGCATGATTCGAAGAAACTTGCAGTAAAGTCAGATGTGGGGAAGTGTCTTGAGGTATGGGGCGTGCACACACAGAAGTTGGACGTCAGAGCAGGAACGTTTGGTTACGATCCCATGTCATATGCATCCGTGTTCTGGACAAAGAAGACACAATCTCGGCATCGACTTTCAAACCTTTGAGGAGCTCTTACAAGTTCTGCAGCAACATGGATATGCTCAGTCGCGCAACGGCATCACTATCGAAGAGCAGCTAGGTATTTTCCTGTATACGTGTGTTACAGGACTGTCGTCTCGCCATGTTGGTGAGCGATTTCAGCGTTCTCCAGACACGATTACCAGGTAAGTATGTCAATAATTCAAGATAAACTGTGCGCTGATGATTTTCACAGATATTTCAAACGCATGCTCACTTTCTTCTCGTCCCCTCCCTTCTACACTACAAATGTCCGGCTCCCAACCGAAAACACTCCCATTTCTGCGGCAATCCGCGACGACCCACGCTTCAGATTCTTCGATCAATGCATTGGTGCCATTGACGGCACTCACATTCGGGTCTTTGCACCACTCGAACATCACACCGTCCTGCGCAACCGAAAGGGATTTTTATCCCAAAATTGTCTATTCATATGCGACTTCGACTTCTACTTCACATACTCACTCACAGGCTGGGATGGCTCGGCTGCCGATGCCAGTCTATGGAACGACGCACGGTCTCACGATTTGCGCATGCCTGCGCGCAAATATCTTCTCGCTGACGCAGGCTTTGGTACTTGCGATGCGCTTCTCGTACCTTATCGAGGCGTACGCTATCATTTGAAGGAATGGCGTCAAGCAAATCTCATGTGAGTTCATTCGTTCTAGTGTTTTTATTTCTATTAAATTATTTTCTACTAGGCCACGAGATCCAAAAGAATTGTTCAATCTTCGACACGCAGCACTTCGCAATATCGTCGAACGGATCTTCGGTGTGTTGAAGCGCCAGTGGCGCATCTTGATGATCCCACCGGAATATAGCTTGCACATTCAGGCCCGCATCCCTGCAGCGCTGTGCGCCATTCACAACTTCGTACGCAGGTACAACCCTGACCTGTTTGATGTTGCCCTCGAACATGAGTATGATCTTGCGGAGGACGACGCTGTAGGACATGGGGCGCTCTCTGAAGGACCGGCGGATCCTGCTGAGAGGAGACGAGCGGATGCTCGTCGGGAGGCAATTGCAGCAGCAATGTGGGCCGACTATATCGAGGAACGTGAGCGAAGGGGGCTCCCATTGCCTTAGAAGTACTATACTAGTAGGATCATACAATCTATGTACAATATATACATTTGCAAGACGTCCGAGACAAACCGAGTGCAAGACGTAGAATAGATAGAAAGACAAACTGAGCAGAAGACGTCCGAGACAAACCGAGCGCAGGACGTAGAATATATTGAAAGACAAACCGAGCAGAAGACGTCCGAGACAAACCGAGCGCAGGACGTGGGACAAAACGAGCGCAAGACAACACTTGATATTTGAGACAATTGTTGAAACAAAATGATATATAGTATAGTACGCTATCAGACTACCATATGCTCCTGCGAGTCAGCTGATGCCTGGCGTGGTGCGCCACCACAAAGCACTCGCTTCTCCTCCAACCACTCAAGCCTTGTTGCCTCATCCAACGAGTAGAAAATGATGGCTTGGTTCTCGTGTTCGGCTAGGAAGTTGGCAATGGCGAGGCGCTCTTTGCTGGTAAGGTTTGTGCACTTGTTGAGCAGGGCGATGGCGCTCCCAACATGCGTTCCAGGCTGCACTGGCTGTGGCATTGGGAGCAGCGGAGGAGCTAGTGTGAAATTCTTCTGCATCTCGCGCACTACTTCTACAAGATTTTTCATCGTCTCAGTACCCTCCTGTTGTGCCATTAATGTGGCAGACGGTGGACGGTTTCGCTTCTGGGAGCTTGTGGCTGAGCCAGGAGCAAGTGCACTGTACTTACGTTTGCTACGGCTGATGCTCGTCCATGCTGAGTCTGTGGTGGAACCTTCAGTAGAGGGTGCGAGATAGGTGGATGGAACAGGTGGCTCGATGGAATCTGGATTGATTGATGATGGTGGAGGCGCTGCACTTGGTGCAGCGCTCTCTGTTGCTGGGGGAACTGAGGTTGAGACAGTTGTTGTGGTGGGCCGGAAAACATGTGCGCCCTTCGACTGGTTTGGCATTAACTGCTCCATGATCTCAAAGTGATCAAAGCCCTTTGACATAAAGGGCTTTGCATGAGGATGTGACTGAAGATAATGTCATTAGAGAGCATGCGATCTATTGCAGTACTGACCTTGGTAAAACGCGCCCAGACATCATCCTTTCGATCGGCAATACCTGCTCCATGCTCATCACTCCAGGTGAATCCTGAAGTGCACTTGATCTCAATGACACTATGATATGCTTTCTTGAACTACAAAAATATATGATGTCATTGGCGGTGGCGGAAAAGTTCACTAGACGTACCGCTGTCCATTTATTCTTACAAACTACACCAGTCTTTTCTGCACCTCTCTGCTGCGTAAATTTCTCCTTAAGGTGCGTAGCTGCCTGATTGAAAGTGGTTGTCTTGAAGCCCCCGTCGCCTGAGGAAGGAAGGGCCTTCAAGAGGAACTCAAGAAAGGCGGTCTCCTCTGCCTTTGACCACACTGCAGGCGCCTTACGGGATGTTCCAGATGCTGCTGCTGCTTCAATGGTACCTCGAGAGCGTAGGGAGTGTGAGGATCCGCTGCTGGATCTATCAGACATTTCGATAATGATAATACAATGATCAAAGGTGCGTATCTACGTTAGTCAGTTGTTGACAGGCTGGCAACACGTGCCATGATTCATCACGTGTTGTTTTGAGCTCAGATTTTCGAACCAGGGTTCGCTGTCCAAACAGCACCTTAGCATCTTCACAGCCCAGTGCACACAAAAACTCAAGCCTCGCTGATTTACTAAAGGTATGTGCAATACATACATCCCATTCTTCTACTCATCATGCTACCCATTGCAACTGTTGCAGTCTGATGCAACCCGCCGTCCTCGTAACCCAGTGACTATTTCGTACCCCCCTAGGCCAAGACCTACACCTACAGTAGACCCACAATCATCCATTTTCGTCCGCCGCTTCCGCAAACTCCTTCGATTGCCTCCTCGTGCGAATGCAGTTTCGAACAATCAGCCTCGTGACCCCCTAGATGTATGTCTTTTGATCTTTTTTTTTCGCCGCAGTTGACTCGAAGATCACTTTCCAGTTCCCTGCTACATCTGCCCTACCTCCCAACCACTCCTTCTTAGCCCAGGCAACAAACGTTAGTCTTCACTTTCAGTTGATTAGCAGTCCATGACTAAATGCGTATCCAGTTAGAAACGAATTCTCCCCGCCACGCGAGCGACCTTAAGCAGTTCCTGCGGCAGCACCTTTCCTTTCGGCGAAGGCCCAGCCACGAACCACCTGAAATTGAAGTCGCACCCGGACGCAAGTTCACTGTAACGTAGATCTTCCTGCTTCTTACCTTGGTGCTGATTGAAGCTCTTCAGCGGCTTGCAGCTGCTAAGCTACCAGAATACAAGAAAGCCAATGATACTCGACGTCCATCTGGACAGCAGCCTGTCGCGTCGTCGTCCACGGCCGCAAATGACCCACCGTCCGAGTCGTCTGACCTGGATTCTCTTCCAGACGTACACTGGTGCAAGGCGTTCTTCTGCTACTACTCGTGCTGGTCTCATGGAAGGCTGAGGATGCCTCCACGATGGCGCTTGGAGCGGGTTTACCCACTCCAGCAGGCTGGCACGACGAGTGGCAGTGGTGGAGGAGCTCATGGTCGCAGTTAGCTCCATGATCTACAAAACTCACCCTGCAACACATTTCAATGGATCTCGACAAATCTCTGTTGCGCCATGCGCCATCAGAGAAACCTTCCCTCTGACGCAAAATTGAGGCTACTCAATCAAAATTAACACTAGTTAACTCCAAGTCAAAGTGACAGTCATGGTATTGTTCACGATCGTAGTTTGCTTATTGAGCACCAATCGTGATTTTCTGCAACTGATATGATTTCATACCTCTGTACGATTCAGGTATATACATTTCGAATGGCGTACTTTCAAAACGGTTGAGATATAACAACCATTCATGGCTTCTTCATTGAGTCTTGTATACTGCATGTGGCGACTACATAACCATAAGATTTGTAAATGTAACATTCTACCCAACGTTGTTGTATACCACATCATTACATCTCTATTCCGCCTCGCGATAATACCAAACCATCCCTCCTGCCCACACCATTAAGATGCCCTAGAACCAAATATCACTATTTTTATGGCGGAGGTCATTTACAATTTCTTGAAAGGCTCTGAGGGAGTCTCCCCTGGCGTCCAGGAGATCAAATTGATATAAGGTGCCATTCTCTGCTTTGGGGAGAAAGTCGGGGATGTTCAACGAGGGAAGAACAGACTGGACGTCCCCCTCCTCTACCACGGAATTATCAGACGATGGTACTCGCGGTCCAGTGCCGCGCCAAGTTGGATCGCGCATCTCTGACATTGTGCGAGAAACTAGCGTGCCACGGTTCACAGTGCTGTACACCCAACGACGACCTGCAGCTATGAGGACTCCCAAGTATTTCAGAGTACGATCAGCCTCAAATGCATGAAGAACCTGTTCCTGTACTTGATCCTTCCAGATAGTTTCCCATTTGAATACCCCACCGGCATATGACTGCGGTTTGATTTCAACTATCATAATAACCCGGCGGATTACATGACCAGGAATGACTGGGAAGGGCTGTTGTGCATGTTCGAGCATTTGCACAAAGTCCGGAATTCTGGTAGATGCATTTGACAAGGTGGTGGTCGGTCTGGGTGGAGTTATTGGGAAAGTACCATCCGATGGATATGGATACGGATATGACGACGACGACGAAGATTGAGGCAGCGGATGGGCGCTGACAGGATTGTTGGAAACATTCCCAGCACGACGAGCCTGCATACGAGTGACGTGCTGCGTAGTCGGACTGTCAGGGGATGGTTCACGACGACGAAAATCTGGGTACACAGGGCTAGGTGTCAAGGAAGGTAGTGGTCCTCCGAAAATTGCCTGTGATTGAGGACTGAAATTTGGGCTAGGGTTGTAGGGCACAGGTGGTGGTCCCGGAAGGGGGCCCCCTGGAGTCATCAAATGCCGATCTGAAGAATGGCTGCCCATGGATATGTCAGAATCGGACCAACCGGAGCCACCACTCGGCGGCGAGCGGCCGGAATCATGGGATGCAACGAGGGAGTATTGTGGAACACATGTACATGATGTTCGTGATGCGTCCGCCCCGGCAAAAATATAATTTTGGAGGACTTTAGCCCACACTCCATACCAGGGGCATTCCCTTGTGTCTGCCTGAGCAGCCCGGATAGATAAGGCGAGGGAAAAATCACGCTCATTCTGGATGCTCATTGAATGGGAGCTCGGTGGAGTCTCTTGTGTGGCCCCTGCTCCCGCCACCAATCGCTGATATTGTAGTGGTGAGCAGTAGTAAGAACGACTTTATATTCACTTACCGGCAATGACGTAAAAGTGGACGTCCAGGCACTCTGGGTTGGTTGATGCAGTGTAGCTGGATTGTTTTGATTGCTAAATCTTTGAGAGTAGGTAGGTCGGTGAAGCGAAGATGGTTGCAAAGCTGGTTCTCGAGGTTGACGAAATGACATGACTGGAGAGCCACTAGAATTGCAGTTTACTATGGGCTGCACTTGTGAATTTATACCTACAACACTAAGATTATTCAGACATTTCAAAGTCACATCGATCCTTGATAACCGGCCGCGGTGGAGATAAGTAGTCACAGGTTGCAGTAAACCGTTATCGATTATTGCATGAACTTTGAACTTTTTCGACACCGCCCAAGAATGTCCACTTACAATGATTCTTACTCCATTGAGTACGATCGGCCCAAACCTTGTTCTTTTCATTCGATGTGGGTTTCCAGCTGTGACGCTAGAGTGATGTTCGATTTACGATGGCCCATGACTACCATCATGTATCACTGATAGGTCTCGGCGCCATCCGTCCTTGGTGCCTATAGTGATTTCTGCACCGTCAAGCATACTTAATAGCGACCTTGTCCGTTTTATTCTGGGCCTGGGACCAACGGTGAATTGTGGCAAATGACAGTCAAATCTACATCACTAACACCGTACATCAGCTTCGACGCCACCCATAGGCCACCTCGCCCACCGTGATTTTTCCGATGAGTCAGTTACGTTCGTATGACCTTCCTTACCAATATGGCGTCCCTTGCCACGAGCAACGGACATTCTGCAAAATCGAAAACCTCTGATATCAGTCAGTCACATTTTGTGAGAAGTCAGATAAGCTATCCGAAGTTACAGTTCCTTGAGGAATAGTTAGTAACTTGCGCCCCTAACTTGAATTAAAGTCACTGTACGGTGCCGTAAACGGACAACGAACAACGATTCAAAAAAAAAATACCCGTGCTTCGCAGAGTCTAGAGAGAAAAGAAGACAAAAAATAGGTATTGTCTGATGTGTCGCTAGAATGAATGAAATTCAAATATATAGCCGAGGCATAATCGTGAACTCACTGATGGATATACGAACATGAATTTAGACCATACGAATTCTGCAATACTAAGTGCCCACTAGTGGACTACAGCCGCATCCAAATCATTCAAGTCCGTGATTCTTACTCCATCGAGCAAACAAACAATATTTGGGTGTTGTCCAGCCACATCAGTCACAGTGGCGTGGGCGTGTGCCAAAGTATTACATATTGACCAATTTCGTTTTGTTCGTTGACAAAACACTTCTCGAAAATGCCCTCTACTGCAAGCCAACTTGAGCGAAGCCTTAGAAAACTTCAGGTGGGTACCTCGTCAACTTTCTACTGTCCTACGTGTACTGCCGCTCATTTTGTTCAAAGATCTCAGAGTCTGGCTCACAAAACACGTCTACCGCGGTGACATGGGTGCCCTCTAAATATAGCTCAGACGTATCTCAGTACGTTCTGGTGAAGCCTCCCCGGGCTCCATGCGGAAATCGTTGGCTATTTGGATTTCCTATCACCAGGAAGGAACTTTGGGACATGGGGACCATTGCTTTCCACCATGTTTGGCCAGGCGAAACTTTACCAGACAACAATGCCTACATCGCCATGAATTCCCTCACATTTCTCGAGGTATATCTTGGTCTTCGCCTTTGCACTTTGGCGGGTGGAAAGGTGGTTGGAGATTCGAAGGATATCCCATCGGAGTGTGTGACATCGGGAGAGGTGCTGTTGTTAGTATTGTGGAGGGATACGGAACGTGAGGCTACCTGTCCAACGCGAGATCAAGTGTATTCCGTGAAGATGAAGCTTAAGCGCCCACCGGGATGGTGGGTAGAAATCCCAGTGCGTATGCATATTCATCTCGAGAGCCCTTGAGCTGACATACTTGCACTTTTGTTAATTGGGCGCAGCTATTTTGACGCGGCCACTGGCGCGCCATTAATGCAAGTATTCCTATATGTTCTACATTTGACTCTCAGATCAGGTTGCATGGTTCACGATCATTCCCTTGTAATTTTATACATCATAGAGACATGCACAACTAGTACATCGACCAATGACTATTTTATTTTCCTCCCTCTCTGGACCCTCCGAGTCGACATCTAACGGGCGCGTATTCTTCAGCCAGCAGAGAACTATGTACAACTTGGAATTCCAACTTTAACAGCATGCTATTGTTCTGTTCCTCGTTTCGAGCTTTGACGCGTTTTTTGACATCACTAGCCTTTCAACGCGCAACGACGTAGGCGTGACACTTGAAGACACCATAATCATCTGTGAATGCCTAGTCTAGGGTTCCGGGAATTTGCACCAGGCAAATTTGCCCGGCAAATTTACTGCGTCAATTTCACACCCTCGAAAACATAGTGTCAATTTGGGTGAATTCGTGTCTACTGTACCCAGAACACCTGAAAAGCTAAAATCCGATATACTGGACAATCCTGACGTGCAACAGTCCTACTTGGGGCAGACAAGACATTGCAACATTAACAGAAACCATTCAAATTCGCCAGTGGCACCACTGGAAACCTGATGTAAGTTGCCTTTGCTCGTTTGGACTGTTAAGAGACTCCTGTAGTACATCTAATTCAGTCAGCAGCATCAAAAACGGCTCCTTCAGTCAGATGGCGCGATATGCATGCAACCAACCATCCTCGGTGGTCAACAACCTGAGAAGTCAACGGTCGTTCCGCCACCTGCCCGACCACCTATGAAACAAGATATCACATCAACTTAGCATCCGAGTCAGGATTCCTTCTCGATATTCTCTCAGACCAGCCTGTGCAGCTTGAACCAACCGTTTTCATGAGTCATGGACCCCCATCCAAGCTGACGGCTGACACTGCAACTTCATTGATGATACCAATGGATGACTGACGAGTGGGAGTCTGCGGAGTAGATTACAGTCAATTAGGTGAAATTCACCTGCAAATTAACGCAAAAAGCCAGAGCTTTCGGGGGCTCTGCCACCAAACCCTCGTCAGTAAATTTGCGTGAATTTCGTGTCATTCACACCTGTAAATTTGGCCCTCGCAGCATGCTAATTTGCCGGTCAACCAGACGCCATAGTACGTACATACCTTAATTCCCGGAACCCTAGCCTGGTCACGACAGCGGCTGCGCTGCTTGAAATGATGCACACCATGGTTATGCGAACATGAATGCAAACCATAAGAATCCAATGCTATCAGTGGACTTCTATGTAGCATTGGCCCAGCGTCCAGACTCCAGACTCCACCGTGTGGCGTCACAGCCGCATCCAAGTCCGCGATTCTTACTCCATCGAGCAAACAATGGGTGTCCAGTCACATTAGTGGCGTATGCCAAAATATTATGATATTGATTGGATATTGACCAAGTTCGTTTTGTTCGTTGACAAAACACTTCTCGAAAATGCCCTCTACTGCAAGCCAACTTGAGCGAAGCCTTAGAAGACTTCAGGTGGGTGCCTCGTCAACTTTCATCTGTTGTACGCGTACTGTTACTCATTCTTTTTCAAAGATCTCAGAGTCTGACTCACAAGAAACGTCTACCGCGGTGCAATGGGTGCCTTCTAAATACAGCTCAGACGTATCTCAGTACGTTCTCGTAAAGCCTTCCCGGGCTCCATGCGGCAATCGCTGGCTGTTTGGTTTTCCTATTGTCAAGAAGGAACTTTGGGACATGGGGACCATTGCTTTCAAGCAAATTTGGCCGGACAAAACTTTACCAGACAACAATGCTTACATCGCCATGAATTCCCTTACATTTCTCGAGGTATATCTTGAACTTGACGTTTGTACTATGGCATATGGAAAGGTGGTTGGAGATTCGAAGAATATTCCATCGGAGTGTGTGATATCGGGAGACGTGCTGTTGTTAGTATTGTGGAGGAATACGGAATCTCAGGCTGCCTGTCCAACACAAAGTCAAGTGCATTCCTTGGAGATGAAGCTTAAGCGCTCACCGGGGTGGTGGGTGGAAGTTCCGGTGCGTATACGTGTTCACTTCGAGAGCCATTCATTGACATCCTTGCATTTTAGCAATTTTGATGAAAAATAATTTGCCCACCCATGGCGCCACAACGCGGCACAGCGCCAAATAGCACGAGTCGCTCGATCATCTTATCAGTGGATAATTATAAGCTACTGGATTCGCAGGACAAAATCTTCATCTTATGCAATTTATTCAGTAAATTTGTCTCTTTGTCGCTCCTAGCATTCGCGACCCCCTCGAGTCATCAAAAGAGAGAAAATACAGGAGCCTTGACAAGACGACGACAATTTTACTTCAACTCTAACTTCACGATACACGCATCGTACTAGGAGTAACTTATAGCATGCACTAGTACCAGTACTACTTTGATACTACTGCCGGTTCTGCATCCTTCGTGTTAGTAGCTAACTAGTAGGTACCTTCTCATGACTCGTTGTCAGGCGACTTTCCTTTTCAGAGACTCGGAGGGTACTGCCAGTGGTACTTGGCCTTGTCGCGGATCAGGCTTTGTTTGTCGGTGTGAGTGCTCCCTTCCTTTTTTTCAAATTGTCACTCAAAATTATGAAGTTTTAGCCGGACTTGTTCCCGACCTTGAGTCAATATCATATATATGATAGGTGGGCGGCATTCGAACAGCTATGGCTCAAAGAAGATGCTGAGCTTACTACTGCTGGCGGCCATTCAGTTGGAATTCTACCCCGAAGCGAGGTACAAGTGTATCCAGCGGCCGTGCAGCACCGTGACGTGGCTTCCCCGCCTACCACACAGCTGCCAGGCTACACTCCAGCAAGTTCTGGGGCCGCTGTCTGCAGCCTGCCGCATTTCGGTTTTTCCTTTTCCTCTAGTACCACTCCCTTTCCTTTGCAGCCTACGTTACAATTTTCTACAATACTTATTCAACTTGAAGTTCCTCGGCTACATAGTCACATTCCTACTACTGGGCCCGGGTGGCTGGCACCCGATCATGCTAGGCCTGAGGCTGCCGACAGCGGCTGCGCTGCTTGAAATGATGTGCGTTATGATCATACGAACATAAATGCAAACCATAATAATGCAATACTACCAGTGGACTTCTTCTGTGTACCATTGGCCCAGCATCCAGACTCCAGGACCATTGGCGTTGTCACAGCCGCATGCAAATAATACAAGTCCGTGAATCTTACTCCATCAAGTAAACAATGGGTGCGACATGATTAATTGATTGTCCAGTCACATCAGTGGCGTGGACGTGTGCCAAAATATTATATTGGCCGAGTGGAACTTCAGTTGACGAAACACTTCTCGAAAATGCCCTCTGCTGCATGCCAACTTGAGCGAAGCCTTAGAAAACTTCAGGTGGGTGCCTCGTCAACTTTCATCTGTTGTACGCGTACTGCTACTCATTTTGTTCAAAGATCTCAGAGTCTGACTCACAAAAAACGGAAACGTCTACCGCGGTGCAATGGGTGCCCTCTAAATACAGCTCGGACGTATCTCAGTACGTTCTCGTAAAGCCTCCCCGGGCTCCATGCGGCAATCGTTGGCTGTTTGGTTTTCCTATTGTCAGGAAGGAACTTTGGAACATGGGGACCATTGCTTTCCACCATGTTCGGCCAGGCAAAACTTTACCAGACAACAATGCCTACATCGCCATGAATTCCCTCACATTTCTCAAGGTATATCTCGGTCTTCGCGTTTGCACTTTGGCAGGTGGAAAGGTGGTTGGAGATTCGAAGGATATCCCATCGGAGTGTGTGACATCGGGAGAGGTGCTGTTGTTAGTATTGTGGATGGATACGGAACGTGAGACTACCTGCCCAACGCAAAGTCAAGTGCATTCCCTGGAGATGAAGCTTAAGCGCCCACCGGGATGGTGGGTAGAAATCCCAGTGCGTATGCATATTCATCTCGAGAGCCCTTGAGCTGACATCCTTGCAGTTTTGTTAACTTATGAATATTCCGCTATCGATCCATGACTGGCTGTGATAATACCCTACCCATTTGTACCAATTCATTTGTTTTCTGCGATAGAACCAATCACTCTTGTACTTTAGATACGCTCAACATGACACAGAACGATACATCCGTTGGGCCTCTGGGTTGTCGTTCGCGGTACAGCTAGCGCTGTGATTGTCTACCAAATTGAGACCCTGCGCCTTGGCCCGCCGCCGGGTAAACTGATCTAACTGAACGATTTGACTGAAGGGTTCACAAAATGACTTTGCTTAGCTTCCAGTTCACGAAACATGTGTCGTAGGAGTGACTTCTAACTTATACTACAATCCAGTGGCTTTGCCAGTTCTGCAGCCTTCGCATTACACGGCAAAACACGTAGTTTGTAAACCAAACATAGCGCGAAAAGGATAATTCAGGTGTACGGCAGAAGCCAACCTTGGTGTACTGTCGAGATACGCACCTAGGTTCGACCGAATCTGGGTGTGACCAAATGAACATTAGTTCGAAGGTTCGCAGGGGGGTGTGACGCGTGACACACTGCGCTTAGGTTCGACGACCAATGTTGGGGTAGACACATTCCCTTGTATACATGCAGCGCTAAGGGGCCGCGGTGATCCTCATGACCCGCGGCTGGAGATGCTCACCTCAAGAGCTTTGTCTCTAATTTGACTTCCGTCTGGCAACATGGCAATGTCTTCTCGCTATGTTATGGTAAAGTCTTGTCAGTGTGGATCCTCCAATGTTTGGCGAGCGAGCCATAGCTCAGTCCACGAGATGGACATGGTCTGAAACATTTCCCGTCCAAGTTTTCCACACCATGCCTGATCTCCATGTTGCCTCAGAGGCTAAATTCCAGGATGTGTTATCTGTGCCTGCACAGTTCTCAATTGCTCCTTCGGGCAGCCTTTCCGTCGCTGCATTACTGCTTATCAACCTGCCTACAGTGTTAGAAAACAGCGCTTCAGCTGCTAGAATTGTTTTTTCCAAACAGTCCCCTTTGCTCCAGTTGCCCACGGACTTTGTTTCACGACCTGTTCCGCCATTTCAAACAGCCTCGTCCCTTCGCAATCGTGCTAGAGGTGCATTTCGAGATGGAGATAAATCAGTGATCCATCCTTCATTCCCCAATGACCCACTTCCAATGTGGGTCATGTCATACTGGGTCGCTATGTCGCATGCACTCGAGAATCAGCGTGATTGGCGCGCATCCCATGACTGGGTCTACGACAGATTTGATGTTGTTCCTACTGACGGACAAGAGTTGGAAATTATTGACGAGGTTCTAGATGTCTTAGAGAGCCTTCCATGGGATGCCCCTCTCAAGGGATTCGGTGCTCAGACAGATCTGAGGAGCACCGAGCTCCAACCGCTGTTAGGATCATGTCCAATTCACGGTCGTGTTTTGGACAGCATGATTGCTGTAGTGGTCCAGCATATGCAAGCATCAGAGGATGAAGACCTCCAGTCTGTTTCGGTCGAATCTCTTGACTTTGCAGATATCCTTCGGCTTAGCGATAAACAGTGGAAGAGCTACGAGACGGACAAGGCTTTTGTTCACCTTCGTACCATTGGCTCTGCATTACGCGAGGGTGCACTTCATCGTATCCTCCTTCCCATCAATATCGACAATGTTCATTGGGCTGTTATCGAGGTCGATGCTACAAACCAAAGCATCTCCTATGCCGACTCCCTTGGCTGGAGTTGGCCTAACGAAGACATTGATGCCATACATCGTTGGCTGGGCTATCATGGTTTTGCCAAATTCAACCGGGCGACCACACTCCAGCACGGCAAACAGCTCGACTCGTTCTCATGTGGTATCGCAGCTCTAAACACTATCAAGCATGCCTTGTTTCAAGATCCGTTGTTCACTGCCAATAGAGCTTTTTCCCTCCGTATGGAGGAATTTCTTAATATCGTTTATGATCACCTCGAGGTATGGATATCTCATTCCCGGTGACGCAAATCTGAGACTCACTCTTCATGTGTTGCAGCTCTCCGATCCCAACGACGACCCAAATGACAGCTCATATTCAGACAGTGATGATGTCGAGATACAAGAAACTCAGCTACCATCCCCCCCAACTCTGCCTACGCATCATCCACAGCAAAAACCAAAACTCAACCTCCGTGCCACCAATGCAGATCTGAGCACCGGTCTGTTCAAGTTTTTCTCGACGGTTTCACGCGATGAGCATTTAAAGCTTGCCTGGAAGCCTTCCACTCGGGAGCTCAAGGACCGGGATCAGCAGGAGCAGGCCCGTTGCCAGGAAAAGTTCGATGTGTTTGAGAAGGCTGCTCGAAAGCGTGAAATGGCAGCTGAACGTAAGAGAAAACAGCAAGCCCGTGAAAAAGATGCCAAGCAGGTAAGCATAACTTTCATTCCTATCGCCGTGCTTTATGTCTCACGTGGCCTGTCATCAGAAACCCACCGTAGAATCTGTTCTTCATGATCATACTCCCCAACCGCTAGCAGTCACCATTGCTGAGGCTTCACGTCCATACCGTCAATTGCGAAGGCATGCTCGCAGCATGCAAAAATGTAACTCGGGCCGGAAGCGCAAGCGGGAGGACACAGAGGCTCGTCATGTCAACTGGCAGAGCCCTCTTTTATGGCCGACCATCGAAACAGCTGCCATTCGTGTCGGCTATGGAATGTCACCGATTGAGATTGAGCGCGAGCTTAAGCGAGTCGATCCCTCCCGCTTTCATGGTATTTCTGCCCAAGTTATAGGAAGGTGGATTGACCAAAGTGGGACACGGCCAGTATGGCGTGCCAGTGTCCTCGCTCGTGTTCAAAAGGGCAACCTTCCCTTGACGACTGCAACACCACCAGGCATCCTTGCAAAGTATCCTGAAGTCACGAAGACCATCATCGAAGATCTCCGTGCTCTGCGTGCAGTTGGCGTGGCTTTGGATACAATGCGTTGTCGTGGTGTAATCATTGCTCGCATCACTGTCTCTTGCCCAGAAATCTTCGAGGCCACCGCCAAGGATGGCTCAAAATTTCGATGTACTGAGTCTTGGGTCAAGAAATTCGTACATCGAACTCTCAATTGGACATTCCGTCGTGCCACTCGCGCTGCACAAAAGACCCCTTCCAATGCTGATCAACTCTGTCTGGACCAATTTTATCGTCTGACCTTAACTATCCGTGATTGTGCGATCTTCGATGCTTCCTTCTATGTCAACATTGACCAGACCAACATCGTGTATCAACCTGCGAACACCGCTACTTACGAGGAAGTTGGTTCCAAGCAAGTCGCAGTGATTGGACAGGAAGAAAAACGAGCATTCACTGTGCTCGTTGGCATCTCTGCCTCTGGGGATGCTCTTCCATTCCAGGTCATCTATTGTGGCAAAACTGCTCGTTCACTCCCCTCGAAAACCACACAACAATTCAAGGACGCACAAGACTTGGGCTTTGAGCTGTGCTTCTCCAACACCGATACCTATTGGTCAACATTCCAGCTCATGTGCGATTATGTTCGCAATATTCTAGTTCCCTACTGGACAAGGCAGAAGGAGCTCGTTGGGGCTCCTGATGACCAGGAATGTATCCTACAGCTGGATGTTTGGTCAGTACACAAGTCTGTGCAGTTTCGCACTTGGCTTGATCAGCAGTACCCATGGATCAAGTACCGCTTTGTTCCTGGCGGCTGCACCGGAATTGCTCAGCCATGTGATGTTGGCGTCCAACGCCCATTCAAGCTTGCCGTCAAGCGATCTCAACATGCTGATATCGTTGAGGAATCTCTGACATTGCTGAAGAAAGACGAAGCTGCACATGTCATCCGACTCGACACAACATTACCCACACTCCGTGATAGATCTTTACAGTGGCTCATCAACGGTTACCATGCTATCAACAAGCCTGATGTGGTCAAACAGGTATGTCACTCGCATTGTCCTCGTTTTACTCATGGATGTTAAAACACTCCTGCAGTCGTTTTTTCAGTGTAAGGCTGGTACAACATTCAATCTCTCGTTCGAGAGCCTCACCAGTCGTGAAGCGCTTCATGCACTACGTGATGTGCAAAAAAACGACACCATGACTTGGGAACGCATCAAAACGGCTCAATATAAGACTCCCGAAGCCGACGAAGAAGTAGAGCCACCCTTCACGCATGCTGCAGATGTCGAGCTTGATCCTAGCGATGTTTTGGTGGATACGGTTCTGCAACACATTGCATTGGGTGAATCATCTGTCCCTCATGGCTATAGCACTGATGATTTGGGTAATTTGCTGGTGGACAACGAGTCGGAGAGCTATGAGCGAGGGGTACTGGATGACATGATAGGGCTCCAATCTACAGCTGATGGGTCTACAGAGGTTGAGGCTGAGGGCCGTGGCAAGCGCAGACGTGTTGCGAACACTCAGTACAAAGACTTTTGGATGCATTAGATGTTTTTTTTTGCGTTTTTACCACTTGTCACAATTTAGGTTCGACGGCCTCAGAGTTGGTGTGACCGTCACGAAAAATAGGTTCGATTCGCCAGGCGTGTGACGGTGTGACGAACCTAGGTGCGTATCTCGACAGTATTCTGAGCGAACTTCGCATGAAATCAAACACTATGTGTCTCACACCACTTTACGGATATTGTCCACATCGTGTATGCCAAAGTACTACATATTATAGTGGCTAAGTTTGTTCATTTACCTCTTCGACGAAAATGACCTCTACTGCAAGCCAACTGGAACGAAGTCTAAGAAAACTTCAGGTGAGTGACTTCTTAATCTACAATCAATTTGACGCGTACTGCTGCTCATTTTGTCCAAAGATCTCAGAGTCTGACTCACAAGAAACGTCTACCGCGGTGCAATGGGTGCCCTCTAAATACTACAGCTCAGACGCATCTCAGTGCGTTCTCGTAAGGCCTCCCCGGGCTGCGTGCGGCAACCGTCAGCTGTTTGGTTTTCCTCTTATCAAGAGCGAACTTTGGGACATGGGGACCTTTGCTTTCAAGAAAATTTGGCCAGACAAAACTTTACCAGACGACCATTTCTTCATCGTCATGAATTCCCTCACCCTCCTTAGGGCATATCTCGGTCTTCGCGTTTGTACTATGGCGTTCGGAAAGGTGGATGAAGGCTTAAATAATATCCCATCGGAGTGCGTATCGTTGGGAGAGGTGCTGTTGTTAATATTGTGGAGGGATACAGAACCCGAGGCATCATGTCCAACGCTAAGTCAAGTGCATTTTGTGGAAGCGAAGCTTAAGCGCTCACCGAGATGGTGGGTGGAAGTCCCAGTGCGTATGCATACTCATTTCGAGAGCCGCTCAGCTGACCCTCTTTATTTTTTTAGCATCTTTGATGAACAGTGCGCCATCATTCCATGGCTGACTATATTACCTACCCCACTTGTACCAACCTCATTCGTTTTTTGCGGTAGAACTTATAACTCTTGCACGTCATCTGTGATACATACGCTCAACATGAAACCTGGACAATATATCGATATTGCGGACGAACACGGATGGACTGTAAGACTATTTGTATTCATAGCGCCATGTGATGATTTGTTTTCGTCGGTTCAGTCTCTGGTATTTCATTAAAGGATAACTTATGACTGCCTCAAAGAACATCTTCGTATACTTGTCGGACCACTTGTCAGTTTCACTTGCGTCCGCCGTCGATCAAGGCAAAACATCAGCTTGTCTAGAAAGAGATAGATAGTATAACACTTCTTGAAAATGCCCTCTACTGCAAGCCAACTCGAGCGAAGCCTTAGAAGACTTCAGGTGAGTACCTCGTTAAATTTCATCTGTTGTACGCGTACTGCTACTCATTTTGTTCAAAGATCTCAGAGTCTGACTCACAAGAAACGGAAATCTCTACCGCTGTGCAATGGGTGCCCTCTAAATACAGCTCGGACGTATCTCAGTACGTTCTCGTAAAGCCTCCCCGGGCTCCATGCGGCAATCGTTGGCTGTTTGGCTTTCCTATTGTCAGGAAGGAACTTTGGAACATGGGGACCATTGCTTTCCACCAGGTTTGGCCAGACAAAACTTTACCAGACAACAACGCCTACATCGCCATGAATTCCCTCACATTTCTCGAGGTATATCTTGGTCTTCGCCTTTGCACTTTGGCAGGTGGAAAGGTGGTTGGAGATTCGAAGGATATCCCATTGGAGTGTGTGACGTCGGGAGAGGTGCTGTTGTTAGTATTGTGGATGGATACGGAACGCGAGGCTACCTGCCCAACGCAAAGTCAAGTGCATTCCCTGGAGATGAAGCTTAAGCGCCCACCGGGATGGTGGGTAGAAATTCCAGTGCGTGTGCATATTCATCTCGAGAGCTTTTGAGCTGAGATCCTTGCAGTTTTGTTAACTTATGAATATCCCGCTATCGATCCATGACTGGCTGTGATACCCTACCCATTTGTACCAATTCATTTGTTTTCTGCGACAGAACCAATTCACTCTTGTATTTTATGTACAGTCAACATGACACAGAACGATACATTCGTTGGACCTGTGGTACAGCTAGCGCTGTGATTGTCTACCAAACTGAGACCCTGCGCCACCTTGGCCCGCCACCGGATAAACTGATCTAACTGGACGATTTGAATAATATTATGTGTTAATTTGGACTTCTATTATAGTTTGCTTTTCTTCTCTTTCGCAATCTCAAGCCTCAACGGCTGAGAATCGGCGACAAGTTTTCACAATCATATTCTCGAGTCCTAGATCATAGACGACAGGGGAAGACAGGCCTTTCTCCTCCTAATCATTGTACATACTACTGTGAGTACACTATCTGGTCTTTCAACAACATTATAGGCAGTAACATGGTCGATGTAGATGACCCACGCGGACCTGGTGACTTCCACCCTTGACATGGTAATAACGAAAATTTTAATCTCCTTCATGCGCATAATTGGACTTACAAACACAATGGCACAGGAAGTTTTTTCGATGGATGTGGACACTTTACATCCCAATGTTGAGGAAAGCCTGTACCGCTTGCGCGTAGGCAGTCAAGTGAAATACATCACCATCGAACCGGGAACATTCCCTAGTGATTTTTTGCCCTTTCCTATGGACCTCCTCCCCCTCCTCCCACATCTGCCGCCAGGTAATTGGGTTGAGGCGCGAGTGGCGCGAGACTCTAATGGCAATCCCACTGCGCAGCCCACGAACACCACACTACCAGAAGTGCGCGAGCAGTGGCATTTCAACAGAGTGGATGCCCTTTCACTACCCCTCGTTCAAATCATGACCCCACGTGTTCGGGTGGTCCAGTACGCTTCGAGGCCGGTGGTGGCCAAGATTACCAGGTTTGATTTTGAGATCCCGCGGATGGAAAGAGAAACTGCGGCGTATCGAGCGATCAAAGGGTGTGGCGTGGGCCCAGAATTCCTTGGGCACATCGTCGAAGGGGACAGGGTGATAGGGTTCTTAATAGAACAATTGCACGGACGACCGGCTGGTCCGGAAGACTTGCAGGGATGTCGCGATGTGCTGCAGCGCCTGCATGAGCTAAACATCATTCATGGGGATCCGAACAAACACAACTTCGTCGTGGCGTCGGACGGAACTGTCACATTAATCGACTTCGAGAATGCGATGCTGTGCAGGAGTGCTGAGCAGAAGGATGAGGAGCTCGCTACTTTGCCTGCCCAGCTGAGTGAGACAACAGGACGAGGTGGCGTGGCTCTGACACACTTAGCCTACTGAACGTATTCTTCGGCTTTTCAAGTGTGTAGTGGAAAACATTCGTCAAGTTAACCAACGCCGATGAAAGATATATAGCACTGTTGATAAAATTACAGCTGTGCCTAAATCCCTTGCAAGCGATCCTGCATGATATGACAACGCAGACACCACAGCAGGAGTGCCTGTATGCGCATGTGAGTCCGTTGCAGATGAGCTCGCATTCAAATGACTAAGAAATACATAGTCAAAGGTGTAGACACGAGTCACACAACGAAACCGAAACCGCGAACGCGTCTATAGGAGGTGACGTGCCACACGAGTTTTCTCTCGTGCGCTGGCCATACGCTACGGAACCTGCAACAAAGTCGGAAGATAAGCTGGCACAAGTCATATCTCAGCAACTGTCCTCTCGAATATCTCACCAGAAAATACTCAATAGTAATACTGAAACACTGACGAGACAATTTTATTTGACTTCACCTTCACAACACACGTATTGTAGGAATGATAACATTTAGCTTACACTTATACTGGCTAGCTTTGGCTGTTCTGCATGCAGCCTTCGCGTTAGTAACGCCATGAAGAGGATGTCAAAAGATTGAGGTACCTTCATGCACTGACGCATTTGTAGAGGAGCAGTGTCTTTCACGAGATGATTCTCGCAATAGTTTCCTGCCTGGCTCAACGGTTCCCTAGCGTACGAGGAACAACGGACGTTTGTACCTTGGCGTGCTTCGCATTGGACAAACTTTGAGTCCTTCTGGCATCCACAGGCATGTGGCGTGTAAAACATCGTACACACTGTGAGCAATCATTACTGTCAATCAAAAAGAAGAGACAGAGTGCACCGAACCACTGGTACTCACTGGTTGTTTGTTTCGGTTGGGCGGTCAAGTTACTGAGCTGATGGTAGCGCTGGAGTGGGCTCTGCTAAATGCGTGCGCTGGACTCTACAACGAAGTGATGCCTTGCTACTGCTGCCGGGACTCTACCTGCCTGCGCTCCAAACACCGCCAAAAAACCTCCATGACCTAACCTCCTCCCTAGGGGTCCCCCGCTCCAGCGCTGCTGACAATACCAAGCTTTTTTCTTTTTCAAATTGGAAGAATGATCCTGTGGGCGCTGACGGGATGTTTAAAAATCAGCTGCAGCCTGCGGATAATCGATAGCTTCTTATCAATCACTGATCTAAGAATCAGACATAATCAGACGGTGTCAGACAGACAGATAGAAGAAAGAAGATGGTGGTTCCATCAGATGATTCGTGAAACATCTTTCAGGGTAAACCTATTCAACCTCCATCAAGCCAAACTCCATTCAGGTTGTTCGCGTCTTTACCGAGTTCCCTTCCTTGTCTAGAAGAAAGTAAGGGTTCCTTGTGTCCCTGATCTGTCGCGCGTCCAGTGTGACTGATCCACTGAAATGAGATACGCCACCGGATAAATGGATTTCACTGACTTTGGTTATTCATCACACATGCAGGACCACTTGACCCCTGCGTTCGTTAATGTTCAATGCACTGTTGAAAGCATATCGAAGTGGCTTGGCTCGAAGAACTGCATTGAATTGGCATCAAGCTTTCGCCAGTCTAGCACATTGATCTGACGATGGTCTCCCCCGAGTTGCCAGTGGTGCCACATGGTGCCACATGGTGCGCACCTGCCAAGCTCGGAATACTCACCTCATTCGTGGCAGAGGCTCGCAGCTACCCTATCCTCTCGTCCGACTGACGCCAGCTAGCATACGATAATCACCTATAAGAGTGGCATGATCTGTATGCAATACCACAGGTTATGGCTCGCATCTGACCCGTGCCGGGAGTATAGTCCACTCTCTCAAAAGCACGAGTTTATCGGGCCATTTTCTGTGCACCGACAGTCTGTTCAGACCAGACCAATTCTCGAGCAGACGGTGCAGTTAGCAGTATAACAAGGCTTACGACCGTCTTGCTACGCCTGTAGTATTCTTAAAACAATCAATGGATGATCTTGTTCGTCATGCCCAATCAAAATGCACTTACACAACAGGTTGAGTGGCACAGCTAAATTCAGGCGCAGGCCATTTCTACATCGTCTATCCAGGACCCAGGACATGTCCTTGACATTCTGGTTCCATATTTATGGTGTCTCTGCACAGTATAACAGACGGCAAAGTTCTGCTCTATCATCTTTTTACACGTTGCAAAGCTCCATTATTCCACCACGATATCCCTCTATCTTAACAGATCAGGTTCCGGAGCGTTCTCCCAGGTCAAAACGGCTAGGGCTCACTCATTTATGAAGTATTTTGTATACATCTCGCTCTCTTCCTTGGGATCCTTGCAGAAACTGGAACTGTCCTTTCGCCAGTGACTCGTTTCTGGTAGGTATCTAGAGATGGGGTCTTCAGTTGTCGATGAAATGATGAAGTCTGGCCTATCACATCTCGCGCGAAGTGACCATTCCTGTGATAACATCTATCTCCTGCCACCATTTTCCGCTTTTCGACTTCGGGTAGTTTAAAGATCACGACATAGCGGGTTCGAGCGTTCGGAGACGACGACTAGAATAAGCACAAAAGCGGTTGGGCACGTTCAATCTTTCCTTGAAAGATAGCTAACTCGCTCGAGAAGGCTTTGTCTGCTGGGGCCAATCGTCAGTCCGTCCACGCTGGATATTACAAAGTTAACAAGCCACCATCGAGGTCGGCTTGCTGACAGCACAAGAGGTCTCGCCTGCTCGGGAGTTTTGCTCGTAAGAACGAGTGATGGATTCCATATTGGTGAAGTCCATCGCTGCAGTAACCAATACGATTATAACACCGGTAATGGCCCTTGAAGAAAGGGGAGCGTTTTCGATCGATACTCCACTTCCGGACGGCGAGGGAATGATCGGCGGATCTGAGGACAGGATTACTCTGGGATGGCATGTGCATGCAAATCCAAAAAAAATTGGACACGGATGCATGTGGCAGTATCAAAGGACGATCAATGGGTTGTCGTTACTGGTGGAACTTACATTTGTGGCCCAATTATTAATATATTCCGAGCTGCAAGTAGTTGACGTATAGCCAAGTCGTTCAGCAATGACGACTAATTCAATGCCAGCATCATATCTGTTGTGCATCACTGGTGCACTCATGCTGATGGTACGTTGGATATTACTGAAAAGGCCGAACTTTCAGAAATGGATCGGATAACGACATTACGGCCGACACAGTAAGATGACTGGCGTTCAACACAACGGAGTGTATTGGGTGCTGGAGCAGGTATACAGTACTTAATGATGTACGGCAGCTGTGTGATCGTATAAAGGAGCAATAGTAGGCTGTAGAAGGATGTGTCAGGACAATGGCACAAAGGCGAAAGATGCAACATACAGGTATATTGCGTTCCCTGCATGAGTTTTGGCCTCAACAAAAGACGAATACAAAAATTTCACCACATACCACTTTGTTCCTCCTGGCATGGTAGGAGCTATGTGAAATAAGCTTTTTTAGAGGAGGTGATGTGATGGAAACGCGGAAACTCACGGATGTAAGGGTCGGGATGCAACTTGCTTGCGAGACTCGCCTCTGCCTTCTCAAGAATCTGGGCGAGGGCTCTCGGCTCAGTCACGTCACTGATACATGCAAGCACCATCTGCTAGTTAGACCAGAGTGACAACCGCATTCACGTCTACTACTGACCGGTTTCTCTCGAACTCAGCTCTAATCATCATTGCACGACCACGCCAGATATCTCTGCGAACAACCCAGTCCAGTTCATTTTTCAACATACGGCGGTAGAGTGACTTGACATAGAGCCTGTGAGCCGACGAGAATGAGGTAGACATTGTAGTTGGTGATGAGGGAAGTGAGACCTAACTGGAATAAACATCAAATTCTTAGGATAACCTAAAATAATTCATTTATAATAATCAAGTTTTTACAGGAATGTTTTTTAAGCTGTACACCGGACGTGAAGCAGTCATAAAACGGTCACGATGGACCCGCATTCAAGACTCTCCCAGTTCAATCAAAGAGCACCAAAGACTGGACCATTTTCACCCTCCGTACGATTCGAGCCAACCCAAAAAGTCACCTTAGACAAGTACACTAAAGCCTACTCATCATCCATGCCATCGGACTCGCCACTGTTTACCTCTCGCCCTATCGCGACGAATTCGCGGGTGAAGCAGGATGAACAATTCAAAAAGGACATGTTTCTCGCATATGTGAATAAGGCCATACGCGAGAAGCTCAATGTGAGTATGTGGTATATCACTTGATCGCGTGCTGATCGTCGTGCGCAGGGGCATAGCAAAGACTTTGATGACCTTGTTGACCAGTTTAGTCCGAACAAATCCACGCTTGCGCCTACCGTGCCATCTCTGCAGCTTCGTATCTGGCTTTCTGCACTCTCACATGTCCTTTCTCGCCTCGAGAGGCGTCACGCGCCACTGGTAGAGGCAATTGTCCGCCTACCATGGTCTACTATGGATGCTGTCTTCGTTAAATCGTATATCGTATTTATCGGCATGCTCATAAGTGCGCGCCCAGAATATCTATCACTTGTTCTGAACAGAATCGCGATGGGTTTCACATATCGTGAGTTATTACCATCTTGAAAGATATTCAAGCAGTTTTAATGCGTCACTCGCAGAATCTGGTCTTCTCGCTGTCGCCTCAAACTTAGAGGGCTCCACCCCCTTAACACGACGTGTGATCTATGATCGACAACATACTCTTCTCGAACATCTCTTAAACCTTGTACCAACCCTCCCATCATCTCTAGCCCCTCTCCTTGTACGAAACTTCCCTCACAAGCGTCAGCCACAAGCTGCACATGTAGCTTACATACGAAATCTGCTGCGTATAACCGAGTATTGTGGTGAACTTTCAGAGAGGGTCCTAGGCCTTATAGTGGATCGTGCTTTGATGGTTGATGTGAGTGCGCTCTTTTTTCTGTGCGATTGGATCCTAATTGATTTAATTGCACGTAGGTAGAGATTCAAGTAGAGCTCGAAGAGCTTGAAGACGCCGAACCTACAGATGGCGAACTTTTTGAATTTGATCCGTTTGATACCATAATAGGGCAAGAGGGTGACTCTTCTGATGATGAGGATGTTGACGATAGTCTGAGTGATTTATCGTCTGATGCATCGTCAGACAGTGATGCTGAAGATACCCCCATGGACACCAGACACGTTCATGATATGGTCTCGAAACTTGATGCTATCCTCAAGCTTGTATTTGACCACTTCAACAAACTACATTCGTCCATACTTACCGTCGTACCTTCGTCTCCCTCCATTCATCCAACAACTACGCACGATCGCGACCCGCAATCGCACGAGCCACATACCCTCCTCGCAATCCAATTTCACACTCTCCTAGCCATCTTCGATAGATCTATCCTCCGCACTTTCAAGTCCCGATATACCCAATTTCTCCTTTTCTGGTATGCTTCCCTTCACCCCGAGTTCTCAGACCTTTTCCTGGGACTACTTGTTGACAAAGCCCTTTTCGGAAGCGCAAGTGCGAGTAGCGTGGAACGTGCGGCAGCAAGCAGTTATATCGGGAGCTTTGTCTCGCGTGCACAGTTTATTGATCGTGAGGGCGCACGGAGGGCTGTTAAAGTCCTATGCGCGTTTCTCGGAGCGCACTTAGATGCTGTCGAGGCTGGCAATGCTGCTAGCAATAATCACAGCGTTTTTTATGCGATTGTCCAGTCTGTATTTCTGGTATTTTGCTTCCGTTGGCGCGACTTACAGGAGGAACCGGACGAACAAGAGGTGGGACGGAAGATATGGATAAGCGAGCTAGGAGTCGTACAGAGAGTTATCACATCTGATCTCAACCCTCTCAAGGTTTGCTAGCCGTCATTTTTGGAAAGATTCTTTGGCTAATTGCTGCAAAATAGGTCTGCTCTCAGAATGTCGTACATCAATTTGCTCGCATCGCACAAGCAACTGATTTCACATACTGCTTCTCCATTCTGGAAGCAAACAAACGAGCACCGTACCCTGTATTTGCCGGTGTGGCACCCGGTAGCACTCGCCCGGAGGACTTGCATACTTTTTTCCCTTTCGATCCCTTCAAACTGCCCCGCTCAGGCGAGTACATACAAGGCGTGTATCGAGAGTGGGCAGCGGTGGCTATTGACGATGAAGAAGAAGAAGAGGATGAAGATGATCTGATAGAGGAGGACCCAACATTCGATGAATGGGAACGACAAGGCGGCTCGTGCATACCGATCACTGCCTCGAAACGGGGAGAGTCAGACGACGATGGGTTGGGCGCGTCCTTTGGTGGAATGAGCATCAGTCCAGCTCGGACAAGGACGGTTGCAATGGCAATTTCCGTCTCGTAATTGCTGGCTGCCGTCTTCATTCAACAGGTTCCCATCCACCACTCACTATGCCTCCCAGAACTCCAAATTATGCTATTACGAACACCAACGATAAGAAATCAGACGACGGACTTGGTTAGAAGATAATATTAAAGAACATGTTTCGTAGGCCTTTCCAGAGCTCATGTCGCCTACTGCGGCGCTTCTGCTTTGTACCCCCCACCGCGTCAGTATGCTACAAACGAGGTTATCAGGAGGAACGAGGTGATGACAATAACTGGTTTCATACCTCAACTGGGACGTCCTGCGCCAAAACCTCCTCAATCTCCTTATTAATATTTTGCGTCTCTTCAAGAGTTCCCCACGCATCTTCTTCGATTCTCCGTCGTTTCCTATTCGTTTCCTCAAACCGTGCGCGTTCTTCTTCGGCTGCCTGCAGCGCTGCATCCACAGCCACTCTCCAGTTCTCAATTCCTTCAATCCGTGCTCGAGCGAGGTACACCTGTGCATACCCCCGTTCGTCCTTCTTGAGCTGTCTGCCTTTCGGTTGCTCAGTTTCTGTGCTATTAACATCGGGAGGCTCTGGCGTGGCATCATGATGAGTTGCGTCTCCACCGGACATGATATGGTAGAGATGGCTTAGCGCGAATATATGTGCCGTAGTGAGGTCGTGAGGTCGTAAAGAGGTGGATAAGGGGAATGCGGACGTTTTCCAAAGGTACAAGGATGATGAAGGAAAGAAACATGTGGGGAAAGGCAGGCACTTCCGGTTGCCGAGGTCAACGTAACGTGCCTCGAGGCGTCCGTTATATTACGCTTCGCAGTGACGTAGATGTGCTCACTTTTTAATACCAAGCGAGCGCTTCAGATGTTATTGTCATGTCTATTAGGGAAAATTACCAGTATTTGATACCAATATACCACATATGTCGTGTGCGGGTTTATAATGCAACAGCTGAACAACGCAGTCTAAAGGTACCGAAAGGTGGACTATTATGATACAATAACTGGTACGTTCGCATAGTGCTGAATGATATTTGTTGTGTCAAACGGAATCTCCGAGTCTCGCTGGGTAATTTTGGATGCCCAGCATCGTCCCCTCCAGGGCTCGGCTCTCTTTGGAAGCTCTGGCGAGAGGGTGTACAGAACGAAGGTAAAGTCGGATAGATCGTTGAGGTGTATTAGACGCATCGTGTTGTTACCTTGCGTGATAAACGGGGTCACATTCAGTGCTCCCTTTTCCTGTGGCAGACGTTAAGTTATTTGTTTTCTGAAGGTAGCATCCACGAATAACACCATACCAATTCATAGGGAAGCCAGGACCGCCCATTGGCGCTTTCAACGTTCAATTGTACCACAAGGGTGCCTTTAGCAGGCCAATCCTCTCCCACACTCCTGATTTTGTCAAGGGTGGTATCCAGGCTGTCACCTTCCTGAAGCTCATCATGGGGATCCTTGCGGAAACAAGAAAGTTGCACGGTAAATGAAACATTGGAGGAACTAAGATTTCTCGTGAGGAAAGGCTAAGTTAGAATCGCAAAGTCTTGCGTACCTGCTCGACGAAGCTGCGGGAATAATGCGATCTCCGACCGCAAAATCAATGGTAAGTATACCTGGTCGAGTAAGACCCTGGCGCCCGAACCAGGTTCCGGGCATAGATAGGGTTGGAATTTTCAGTGACGACGAAGGATAGGAGTCGGTAGACGAGCATGTTGCTATATTCTGAGGATCTGCGGGAGACGGTCCTGAGTGATGTGCTAAAGATATCGCCATCACGACGTCTTCTACAGGAACTGACGATGGTGGAGTCATCTGATGTGGAACAGAGGCAGGTGCCGATGCTTGAACATTTGCCGAGTTTGGGTCGTGCGATGATGGAGCCTCGTCATGTTCCATGATCTGTTTGACTAGAAGTGTGATATCCTTGACAGAGCGATGTCTAGAATCCTGGACGGGTGAGAAAGCCTTGTGGTCAATTGGCAAATCTACTAATGTAGCTTCGCTATCCTTCCGTGACCCGATAGATAACGCGTCTGAATCTAGCCAAACACGCGTAGTCCGAGTGGATTCACCGTGTTTCTCCATGCCGTGTTTTAAGTCCTCCTTGTTGATGTGTGGATCAACAGCGCCAACTTGAGGGTTCTTCGGTGGGTGCAAGGCACTGAGGGCGTCAATTTGAAGTTTCATATCTCCAGCTTGCTGTAGAAACTCGCGGCAACGATCATCGGTGAGCATAGCTGCACACGCTGTGACGTCGAGAGCTGTCGAAGAGTCTTGAGATTTGGCAGACATAAGAAGAACAGGCGCTAGCAGTTGCCTGCACCTCTCTACAACAGATGCAGATCCACCATTGTGTGTAGTTATTGACTCCGGTAGGGGTTCGCGTAGCATGTCAAGACCTGTGGTCAACAGGCTAATCACCCCAGCTTCGAATGCAGATGGTAACAATCTACCGCTGGACCTTTCCGCTAGGAGAGTCTGAAACGGAAAGTTGAGGGTAATCCTTGTTGGTCGTAGTTCCGTATACTGCTAGGAGTTCAATTGGTTGGCGTAAGTAACGCAAGTATCGTGACCGAATTTTTTAATTTGCCAGTAACCGAAGGCTGAGATCCGGTAACGTAATTGTATACCGTTGAGACCCGTGTTCCAGGGCCCATTCACTTTCTTCTTCAGATGCGTAACTCCACACGCCCTAACAACGAGGAGGATTGCAGGCTTAAGGTGTGTGGTCCAGACGATCGCGTATAATGGTTGTACTTTAACACCTTCCTCTTGATGAAGGCACCTGGGGGGCTATTGTCGTCTCGGTCGACTGCGATTTCCTGCTGATGATGATCTACGCTGAGCGCTCGCAGAATTGACTTTTTGATGGAGCTTGAAGCTGATATGATTGTGTTAGATGAAATGTCACCCCGTGTATCTCACAATGATAGCTGATGCATGTCGCACCCACCACATATCATGCTAACGTGCCTAATGTATACACTTTTGGGCATAACAATCATTCAATGTGATTTCGTAACTCATTCCCTACTTCCATGCACAGGACGTCCTCCCTTAAGCTTCATCATGCATCAGGTTCCTGACTTCGTTGCCTTCTGGTCACCCTTCACGCACTTTTATCCATGTGGAGCAACCCATAGCCCTGGGTTAGCCGCGTTCAGTCGTTCTCTTGGTCTGCACGTGGGACAATATAAGATGCCTCAAATTATATTGCATGGTTATTCTTCGTTCTCATCTTGAAATACACAGGACTTGCTCTGAGTAGCGCTTTTAGCTGATTATTCTTTCCAAACCATACGCGTATCAGTAAGTTTTCTCAGCTCAAGATAGGAGCATTATACGACGTCATCATTAACAGGGTTACGCATTACCATCGTTGTGCAAACTCGGAGATGGGAGGTCTATTGAGTGCTCTATTCAAGGATATATTTTGGAGGTCCAAAGATAGATTTCGGGGTCTGACCAAAGATGGATTTTGGCCCGGGAGTCTGTCCAAAGATAGATGTTTGAGTCTACTCAAAGATTGCAGTCGACTCATCGTCAGGATAGACGGGCTCCTGGAAGCAGAGGCGGCTCTTGAGCAAGCCAGAAACGAGACTGATGCTGCCAAAGCAGAGATTGCCGAGCTCATCAGGTCGAATCAAGAAACGCAGGAAAGGGCTATGGCAGCTCAGCAGGCCGCTGAGCAAGCTGCGGCAGCTTCACAGGATCAGGCCCGTAAGGAAATGGAGGCGATGGGCCAGGCTGCAAAGGCTGCCAATGATGCCCGCTTACTGGCAGAAGCTGCTGCCCATACCGCTAATGAACAAACGAAGCAGAAGGCAGCGGAAGCAGAGGAGGAGCGTAAGCGAACTGCCGCTGTACAAGAGCAAGCCAAACGAGACGCCCAGGCTACCCAGGAGCAAGCCGAGAGACTACAAGAAGCTGCCGATGAGGAGAGGAGGAGGGCAACTGCCGTCCAGAAGGCGGCCAACGCGTCGAAGAAAGTGGCAGAAGAGCAAGTAAAGACGGCCAATGCTGCCAAGGAGGAGGCTGAACGCAAGTTGAAAGAAGGCATTCAACCTGTGGCGACTCCCTCTCCTGAAGAAGTTAGCGCCGCCAAGCGGAAAGTTCAATATCGCGAGGACCTTTTTCACTTTGCAGTAGCCGGGGTAGCAGGAGCAGGGAAATCATCTCTCATCAATGCCTTTTGCGGTTTACGCAATAAGGACCTCAGATCTGCTGCCACTGGTGTCACCGAGACAACGCTAGCCATGGCTAGAATCCCTCACCCCGATGCGGAATATCCTCTTGTCTGGTACGATATCCCAGGTGCAGGCACGCTCAAAATCTCGGACTGGCAGTACTTCAATGCCCAAGGAGTCTACGTCTTTGACTGCATCATCATCCTGTTCGACAATCGCTTCACCATGACCGACATCGCCATCCTCACTAACTGCAGGCGTTTCAGGATCCCCACGTATATCGTGCGCTCTAAGGCAGATCAACACATTTCTAATATCGTGGACGATATGGTGAACGACAGCGATGACGATGACGGTGATGAGAGCGAGGATAAGAAGAAGAAGCTTTACCAGGCTGCACGGCAACAGTTCATTCAGCAGACGCGTAAGAGCGTGAAAGACAACCTTGAGGATGCGAACATTCCGGACCAAAAGGTTTACATCGTTTCAAATAAAACGATGATCGGTGTCGTGAAGAGCAAGCAGGCAGTGAAGGTCATCGACGAGATCGAGTTGTTGAACGACTTGATCCAAGAAACCCAGACCAGGCGAGCACGTCGTGATGCCGAGGTGGACATTATTATGAATGAGAAGTGGTGGCTGATGATAGAGATCTTTAAGTCGTTATATTGCTTCCTTCGGGCTCTTTCCAATCCTGATGTTGATCCGTTCTCGCCATGACCATACCACTTGTGACCGATCTTGACCGCAGATTTGCACATACAGTACCTTCTTCCTATGTTTCTTCCTCTGTGCTGATATTATTACTCCTCCGCATGTTCTTACTACCGCTTACTAATGACTAGCAGGACTCGAAACTCAGCTGGAGGCCCTTCAAGATCAGTGAACGGATGAGCATATGAAAACATCATATCATGGAAGTTCGTTCTAGGTTTGATGGTCAGAGATTTGCCAGTAACCAAAGGAGCTCAGGAGATCCGGTAATGTGATTGTATGCCGGCGTTGTGTTCCAGGATCCGACGAGCCCTTCCTCATTCAAGTCCATTCGTTTAATCAAACCTCCTTCTTCAGATGGTAACTCCATACGCCCTAACAACGAGGAGGATTGCGGGCTTAAGGTATGTGGTCCAGATGATCGAGTATAATGGTTGTACTTTAACATTCGGATCTTGAAGGCACTTGGGGACTATTATCGTCTCGGTCGACTGTGTAATGTTTCAGATGAAACCTAGCCTGAGTAGTGTTCTAACTATAGTACACCCTCCTGCAGCGCGGCCTCCTATCAGGATCATCAACGATTCATCGTGGCCATTCAGGATACACTATACCTTCTCTGCGACAGTCGCAAACTTCATCGATACCTGGCTATCCTTCACAGAGCACCCATCAGGTGACAGTGCTCTCTTTGGTGCCTGGCAGTATTCTGTTCACGCATTAAGTCCTTTTTAATGTCTTTTTGTTCTTCACTACTATAGTACTCCTATTATTAATTTATGTCCACCGCGGCCCCGCCCGGTACTGCATATCAGTATGCTACTACAATATCTTGCAGATATCTGATAGGTAGACTACAGACAGGGCAGTATCTATCTGGTAGTGAATCTGACGGACGGACGGACGTTGTACTGACAACCCAACATTGCGGTCAATAGCTGATACATATCACACACACCACATACCATGTTAACGTGTTTAATTTCCATGTACATTTTGGTCATATACAATCATTCAATGTGATCTCGTAACTCATTCCCTACTTTCATGCACAGAACGTCCTCCGTTCATCTAATTCCGTTCTATGACTTCATTGCCTTCAGGTCACACTTCACGCGAACCCATAACCCTGGGTTAGCCGCATTCCGTCGTTCTCTTGGTCTGCACGCGGGACAATATAAAACGGATTCTATGGTCTAAGATCGGTTATTCGTTCTCGATTGAAATCCACAAAACTTACTCTAAGCACTACTATTAGCTGATTTTCTTTTCAAAACCTACGCATATCAGTAAGTTTTCTCGGCTCAAGAGATGGGAGCATCATGCGACCTCGTTATTAACAGGGCCACGCATTACCATTGTCGAACAGATGGGATCTTATGCAAGTCGACCAGAGGAGCCCAATCTATCCCTCGAGGAGATGGAAGTGCGCCAGGACGCAGAGGCAGCTGCTGCGCATTTCCAGAAGGATGCTGAGGCTGCCAGAGAGGAAATCGCCGAGCTCAACAGGTTGAATCAAAAATTACAGGAAGAGGCCAAGACAGCTTTTCAAGCTGCGGCGGCCACAAAGGATCAGGTCCGAAAGGAGATGGAAGCAATGGCCAAAGCCGAACGTGCGGCCAATGAAGCTCGCTTACGAGCGGAAGCTGCTGCTCGTACTGCCAGTGAAGAAGCAAAACGGAGAGCAGTTGAAGCAGAGGAGGAGCGTAAGCGAACAGCCGCTGTCCAAGAACAAGCCAAACGAGATGTCCAGGCTGCCCAAGAGCAGGCCAAGAGACTGCAGGAGACTGTTGATGAGGAGAGGAGGGCAACTGCCGTCCAGGAGGCAGCCAATGCTGCTAAGGAGGAGGTGATCACCGAGCTCCGCAGGTTGAATCAAAAATTACAGGAAAAGGTTATGGCAGCTCAGCTGGCCGCTTTGCAAGCTGCGGCAGCCTCGCAGGAGCAGGCCCATAGAGAGATAATGGCGATGGTCCAGGCCGAACGTGCCGCCAATACAGCTTGCTTACTGGCAGAAGCTGCTGCTCGTGCCGCTGTTGAAGAAGCCAAACAAAAAGCAGCTGAAGCAGAGGAAGAGCGTAAGCGAACTGCCGCTCTACAAGAGCAAGCCAAACGGGACGCCCAGGCTGCCCAGGAGCAGGCCAGGAAACTACGTGAGGCTGCCGACGAGGAGAAGAGGAAGGCGACTGCCGTCCAGGAGGCGGCCAACGCGTCGAAGAAAGTGGCAGAAGAGCAAGTAAAGGCGGCTAATGCTGCCAAGGAGGAGGCTGAACGCAAGTTGAAAGAAAGCATTGAGGCTGTGGTGACCCTCACGCCCGAAGAACAGGCCAGACGAGACGCCCAGGCTGCCCAGGAGCAGGCCAGGAAGGCACTGCAGGAATCGTGCCATCATCAGTAGACTGAGGAAATCCTGAGAAACCGCATCAGTATAATTCTGTTGGGCGAAGTTCCAAATCAACATGTGCACATGTTTAAATTTGCCTGATTGCGAAATTGCGAAAATAGTTGAACTTGTGCCTCAGAAACGTCCTTCGAAGTCAACTCGAAGTACTAGTAGGACCCTTCTGGGACATCAATGCATCACCTCCAAGCGGAGTTTAAACTTTGCTCGATGTTTTGAATGGCCAATCAATCCCACCAACGCGCCCCCCGCCGTCTAACATCTCACTAGAATGCTGCATGTTCATGTTCTACCTCAACTCCTCCCGCCACTCTCCTTACCCACACATCACCTTACCCGCCCCTCTCCTTACCCCCTTATGTATGTGAGGCTGGATGATGTCATCCTTGAGGAGGCTCCTGGCTAGCACATCACAAGAACCGGCCCAGATCAATATATTACATAGCAACGAGCTCACTGTGTTACTGCATGGTCACAAAAAGACTCTCAACGTCCATGGAAGTAAGTCCTTGGTGCCGCTGCAGACAGTGAACAAGTGCGAGAAACAGTGACGGACACAGAAACATTTATACCCTGGTTGGAGGTGCCGATGGGCCTACCGATGTTCTGGAATTTGTCCCAGACCGGCCATTTCAGAGATGCCCTCAGTAAGCATTATCGTTCGTATCCGTGGAGCACTTCAGCATACCAGCACGCGGCCACGCACACTGAGTCTCCCTAGATTTAAAAGTTCGCATACTTGTCTTGCACCGATGCGCACATTCCGTCGTAAGCATCTGTCATTTACTTGATGTCAAGAAACTTATCTACAAAGCTATCCGGCTGATTTGGACTGCCAGTATTGCATCTCAAAATACAAATCATGGGCATCGTGGCAGTCATCGCAACCTCATTATCGATGACGTTACCTTTCTTACTGTCATCCTTCGCCGAAATCCCACTGTGTACTGGACGAGCTACAGCGGGAATTTCATGCACACCGTGTTGCGTATCCGCACATACACTTCCCGGCACCTACTTCCAAGATAGCTTCGGGCCCAGAAACGCTGATATTCGGTGATGAAGCTGCGAAAGATGAAAGGACATAGATTCGTCCATCGGAGCCGATGTTCGAAAATTGATCCCAAACCTCATCGTTCACATTCCTAACCCTTAACTCTTTCCATAGAATACCGCATATGTGCGTGAATATAATATAATCGTCTCTCACTTAAAAATGGAATCACTTGATTACAAGGGTTGGGTCTGCTGACTCGGAGGGTTAGGAACGACGAGCATACATTCGTCGTTCATCTGATCAGATCTGGTAATTCATTCCCAACTTTCATGCGCAGAACTTCTTCCATTCGATTCCACAACTTCGTTGCCTCCAGGTCACGCTTCATGCAATCCTCCGGATGGAGAACAACCCATAGCCCTGGGTAATCTATGATCAGCGCTTGGTTGCATTCAGTCGTTCTCTTGGCCTGCATGCGGCACAATATGAAACGCCTCAAGGCAGACATTATATTCTATAGTCTAAGATCGGCTCTTCGTTCCTACAGGACTTACTCTGAACAACGTTGTCAGCCGATTTTTCTTTTCAAAGCATACGCACACCAGTAAGTTTTCTCAGCTCGAGAGATGAGAGCATCATGCGACGTGACTATTAACAGGGCCACGCATTACCATTGTTGAGCAAACTCAGAGATGTGTTTTACGGAGCCAGACGAGCCCAATCCAGCCTTCGAGGAGATAGAAAAGCGCCAAAAGGCAGAGGCTGAGGCAGAGCAAGCCCGACAGGATGCCAAGGCTGCTGAAGAACGGATCGCTGAGCTCAACAGGTTGAATCAAAAAATACAGGAAGAGGCTAGGGCGGCTGAGCAAGCCGCTAAGGAAGCCGCGGCAGCCTCAGAGGCTCAGGCCCGTAGGGAAAGGGAGGCTCAGGCCGAGGCCAAACGTGCTGCCGACGAAGCTCGCTCACAGGCGGAAGCTGCTGCTCGTACCGCCAGTGAGGAAGCAAAAAAGCAAGCGGCGCAAGCAGAGGAGGAGCGTAAGCGAACTGCCGCTGTACAAGAGCAAGCCAGACGAGACGCCCAGGCTGCCCAGGAGCGGGCCAAGAAACTACAGGAGGCTGCTGATGAGGAGAAGAGGAAAGCGGCTGCCGCCCAGGAGGCGGCCAACGCGTCGAAGAAAGTGGCAGAAGAGCAAGTAAAGGTAGCCAATGCTGCCAAGGAGGAGGCTGAACGCAAGTTGAAAGAAGGCATTCAACCTGTATTGACTCCCACACCTGAAGAAGTTAGCGCTGCCAAGCGGAGAGTGCAATATCGCGAGAACCTGTTCCACATCGCAATAGCCGGGGTGGCAGGAGGAGGGAAATCATCTCTCATCAATGCCTTCCGCGGTTTGCGTAATAAGGGCATCGGAGCTGCTGCCACTGGCGTCACCGAGACAACGCTAGTCATGGCTAGATACCCTCACCCTAATGCAGAATATCCTCTTGTCTTGTACGATTTCCCGGGCGCTGGCACGCTCAAAATCCCAGACTGGCAGTACTTCAACGACCAGGGACTTTATGTCTTTGACAGCATCATCGTCTTGTTCGACAACCGATTCACCATGACCGACATCGCCATCCTCACGAACTGCAGGCGTTTCAAGATCCCCACGTATATCGTGCGCTCTAAGGCAGATCAGCACATCCGTAACATTATGGAAGATATGGGGTATGACAGCGACGATGATAGCAGCAAGGTCAAGAAGCTTCACCAGGCTGCACGGCAGCAGTTCATTCAGCAGACGCGCCAGAGCGTGAAAGACAACCTGCAGGATGCCAATATACCTGACCAACGAGTTTATATCGTTTCGAATAAAACGATGCTCGATGTCGCGTCGAATACAACGATCTTTGATGTTCTGGCGAGAAAGCGGCCAAAGACTATCGACGAGATTGAGTTGTTGAGCGACTTGATCCGAGAAGCCCAGATCAGGCGAGGACACCGTGATACTGAGGCGGCGACTATTATGAATGAGGAGTTAGTGGGCGATGATACAGTTCTTCCTTCGGACTCTTACTGATACTTGTCCGTTCTCGATATGATCATACCGTTCGTGACCGAGCTTGATTCCAGACTTGCAGATTCGGTTCTTCCTATGTTTCTTTCTCTGTGCTGATGTTGTTACTTCTCCACATGTTATTACTGCTTGCGAGTGACTGACTTCCATCCGACTGAATACTTAGAATTACAAAGGATTTGCAATTGATATTTCTAGTAGAAACCTAGATCTACAGGACGAAAGGTATCGGATTCTGATGCGACGCGATCCAGTATCTGCGACATCGTGGGATGAATATGTGAACGTGACCTCGTAAGGGTATTAGTGATGGCGTCGAGCGTCCATTCTGGGTTTGTACCACGAGGGTGCCTTTTGGCAGGCTCAAGGTATCCAGGCTGTCACCTTCCTGAAGCTCATCATGGGGATCCTTGCGGAAACAAGAAAGTTGCACGGTAAATGGAACATTGGGAGAACTAGGATTTCTCGTAAGGAAAGGCTAAGTTAGAACTGCAAAGTCTTGCGTACCTGCTCGACGAAGCTGCGGGAATAATGCAATCTCCGACCGCAAAATCAATGGTAAGTATACCTGGTCGAGTGAGACCCTGGCGCCTGAACCAGGTTCCGGGCATAGAGAGGTTGGAATTTTCAGTGACGACGAAGGATAGGAGTCGGTAGACGAGCATGTTGCTATATTCTGAGGATCTGCGGGAGACGGTCCTGAGTGGTGTGCTAAAGATATCGCCATCACGACGTCTTCTACAGGAAGTGACGATGATGGCACCATCTGATGTGGAACAGAGGCAGGTGCCGATGCTTGAACATTTGCCGAGTTTGGGTCGTGCGATGATAGAGCCTCGTCATGTTCTATGATCTGTTTGACTAGAAGTGTGACGTCCTTGACAGAGCAATATTGTCTAGAATCCTGAACGGGTGAGAAGGCCTTGTGGTCAATTGGCAAATCTACCAATGTAGCTTCACTATCCTTCCGTGACCCGATAGATAACGTGTCTGAATCTAGCCAAACACGCGTAGTCCGAGTGGATTCACCGTGTTTCTCCATGCCGTGTTTTAAGTCCTCCTTGTTGATGTGTGGATCAACAGCGCCAACTCGGGGGTTCTTCGGTGGGTGCAAGGCAAGGGCATCAATTTGAATTTTCATATCTCCAGCTTGCTGTAGAAACTTGCGGCAACAATCATCGGTGAGCATGGCTGCACACGCTGTGATGTCGATAGTTGTCGAAGAGTCTCGAGATTTGGCAGACATAAGAAGAACAGGCGCTAGCAGTTGCCTGCACCTCTCTACAACAGATGCAGATCCACCATTGTGGTTGTTGACTCCGGTAGGTGTTCGCGTAGCATGTCAAATCCTGTGATGACTAGTCAACAGGCTAATCACCCTAGCTTCAGATGCAAACGCTGGACCTTTCAGCCAGGAGTCTGGGACGGAAAGTTGAGGGTGATCCTTGTTGGTCGTAGTTTCGTATACCGAGTTCAATTGGTTGGCATAACATAAGTATCGTGACCGAATTTTTTAATTTGCCAGTAACCGAAGGACTTATTCAAGTCCATTCGTTTACATAACCAAACTAGTGTAGGGGGCAGAAAGGAATTCCCTCGTGGCAATTGGCAAAATGGCACAACGGCAATTGGCAGAATGGCAGAAGCCGGCAAAAATAAATTTGACTACTACAGTGAGGCTACACCTTCTGATGTCAAAAGGGCATCAATACTCCACCCTGTGCTCGATTGGTTTGCTCAGGTGTGACAGGGAGGTCTACATACCCAAGAAGATTCTTTCGTTTTCGCGATTCCACGGTAGTCTGACCCTGAAACTCCGAAAGACTGGAAGTTTCCGCAATAGATGGGGATAGAAGGTCTTGATTGCCTTTCTTTGTAGTGAGATAGCCACGAACATCTGCGCGGGTGCGATCAGGGGCTTTGGGGCATGTTTTTTGGTCAATTAAGTGTTTGAGGTGGTTGTCATCACGGCCCTCGATGGATGCTGAGCAGTAGTTACATTTGAAAAAGTAGCGGTTCGAGTTGTTTTCGACTTTTTCCACGGGAACAAAGTGGTCGGACACGATTTTCCGGACAGGACGGCCCTTAGGCTTTTGGGACATTGTAATCACCAACTTACACACCGAGATACATTCAAATCTATGTCAAATTCTTATTGTTTGTTCGTAGGTACAAACATAGTTCTGCCGAGTTCTGCCAACTGCCCTCGACCTACTGCCGGCAATTGCCACTGGCAGAAATATTTTATTCTGCCAACAACACTACAGAGCCCTACTCAATTCCATTTTATTTTCTAGCAAGTGAGTGTATCAATCTACGCTGAGTGCTCGCAGAATTGATTTTTTGGAATGATGGAGCTTGAATGTGTTAGATGAAACCTAGCCTCAGCGGCGGTGTTCTAACTATAATACACCCTCCTGCAGCGCCTCCTATCAGGATCATCGACGATTCATTGTGGCCATCTAGGGTGCACTATATCTCCTCTGCGACAGTCGCAAACCTCATCGATATATGGTTATCCTTCACGAAACACCCATCAGTCGCAAACCTGATTGATATCTACTCATGCTCTCGGCAGTATTTCGCCCACTTATCAAAATGTCATACGTTAAAAATTGCCACATATCGTGGGCCCTTTGTCTTAATCGTGAGGTACACATACATTCGTCGTTCAATCTGATCAGATCTGGTAACTTACTCTCAACTTTCATGCACAGAACTTCTTCCATTCCATTCCACGACTTCATTGCCTCCAAGTCACACTTCGTGCAATCCTCCGGATGTGGGACAACCCATAGCCCTGCGTAATTTATGATCAGCGCTTGGCCGCATTCAGTCGTCTGCATGCGGGACAATATAAAACGCCTCAAGGCAAACATTATATGTTTAAGACTCGGATCGGCTCTTCGTCCCTTCAGGACTTACTCTGAACAGCGCTATTAGCCAAGTTTTCATTCCAAAGCATACGCATACTAGTAAGTTTTGTTAGCTCAAGAGATGAGAGCATCATTTGACGTCACCATTAACAGGGCCACGCATTTCTATAGTTGAGCAAACTCAGGGATGGGATGTTCCAAGCGGCCAAAAGGGCCCAATCCAGTAGACGAGGAGATCAAAAAGCGCCGGGACGCAGAGGCAGCTGCTGAGCAAGCCCGAAAGGACGTTAAGGCTGCCGAAAAACGGATCGCTGAGCTCAACAACGTGAACGAAAAACAACAGGAAAAGACTAAGGCGGCTGAGCGGGCCACTGAGGAAGCTAAGGCGGCTGAACAGGCTCGGGGCCGTGAGGCAAGGGAGGCGATGGCCGACGCCAAACGTGCTTCAGACGAAGCTTGCTCGCGGGCGGAAGCTGCCGCTCGTACCGCCAACGAGGAATCAAGAAAGTTAGCAGCGCAGGCAATGGAGGAGCTTAGGCGAACTGCTGCTATACAAGAGCAAGCCAGACGGGACGCCCAGGCTGCCCAGGAGCAGGTCAAGAAACTACAGGAGGCTGCCGATGAGGAGAAGAGGAAGGCGACTGCCGCCCAGGAGGCGGCCAACGCGTCGAAGAAAGCGGCAGACGCGGCCAATGCTGCCAAGGAGGAGGCTGAACGCAAGTTGAAAGAAGGCATTCAACCTGTGGTGACTCCCACACCTGAAGAAGTTCGCGCAGCCAAGCAGAGAGTACAATATCGCGAGGACCTTTTCCATATCGCAATAGCCGGTGTGGCAGGAGGAGGGAAATCATCTCTTATCAATGCCTTCCGCGGTTTGCGTAATAAGGACATTGGAGCTGCTGCCACTGGCGTCACCGAGACAACGCTAGTCATGGCTAGATACCCTCATCCCAATGCAGAATATCCTCTTGTCTTGTACGATTTCCCGGGCGCTGGCACGCTCAAAATCCCAGACTGGCAGTACTTCAACGACCAAGGACTTTATGTTTTTGACAGCATCATCGTCTTGTTCGACAATCGCTTCACCATGACCGACATCGCCATCCTCACGAACTGCAGGCGTTTCAAGATCCCCACGTATATCGTGCGTTCTAAGGCAGATCAGCACATCCGCAACATTATGGAAGATATGGGGTATGATAGCGATGGTGATAGCAGCCAGGTCAACAGGCTTTACCAGGCTGCACGGCAGCAGTTCATTCAGCAGACGCGCCAGACCGTGAAAGACAACCTGCGGGATGCCAATATACCTGAGCAAAGGGTTTACATCGTTTCGCACAAAACGATGCTCGATGTCGCGTTGAACACAACAATATTCGATGTTCTGGCGAGAAGGCAGCCGAAGACCATCGACGAGATTGAGTTGTTGAGCGACTTGATCCGAGAAGCCCAGATCAGGCGAGGACGCCGTGACTGAGGCGCTACTATTACGAATGAGTTGTCGGTGGTGATACAGTTCTTCTTCCTTCGGACTCTTACTGATACTTCTCTGTTCTTGACATGATCATACCGTTCGTGACCGAGCTTGATTCCAGACGTGCAGATTTGGTTCTTTCTACGTTTCTTCCTCTGTGCTGATGTTGTTACTTCTCCTCATGTTCTTACTGCTTGCGCGCGACTGATTTCCATCCGACTGAATACAAAGGATTTGCAATTGAGATTTCTAGTAGAAACCTAGATCTACAGCACGAAAGGTATCGCATTCTGATGGCAACGCGATCCAGTGCCTCCGACATCGTGGGATGAATCTGACCTCGTGCAGATCAAGGGAATCAGTGCGAGTGTCCATTGATCGATCTGGGATAGGGGTTGGTTGGAAATGCCCCTCTTCGTTATGACCTAGCACAGCACCCATTCTGAATCAACACCATTAGATTCAATTTTCGAAGCACAGCATATACATTTCAGTAAGCTTCTTCAGCTCGAGAGATGGAAGCCATCGTATGACATGACAATTAACAGGATTCTTTATCAATCAAGAATGGGAGCGACTCCATCCCTCATCGAAAGAGAAGCACGTCTACACGCAGAAGCCGTGGCTGAGCAGGCTCGGAAGGATGTAGAACTTGCGCAGGCTGCGTTAATAAAGGTAATCCAGGCCAATCAAAAATCACAGCAAAAGGCTGCGGAGGCCCAGCTCGCCGCACAGGCGCAGGTGTATAAGGAGATGGTAGCGACGTTGCAGGCTGAGCGGGCTGCTAGGGAAGCCGTGCAGGCACAATCTCACAAGGAAATGATAGCGGTGGTCCAGGCGGAATGTGCTGCTATTCAAAAACGAGCGAACATGGACATTCAGTCTGCTCAGGAGCATGTCGAGAAATTAGAAGAGAGGGATGCAACTGCTGACCAGGAGGCGACCGACGCATTAAAGAAAGTGGCAGAAGAGCGAGTTAAGATGGCTAATGCTGCCAAGGAGGAGGCTGAACGGAATTTGAAAGTAGGCATTTAACCTGTGGTGACTCCTACACCTGTAGAAATCAGCGCCGCCAGGCAGAGAGTACAGTATCACGAGGACCTTTTCCACATCGCGGTAACCGGGGTGGCAGGAGGAGGGAAATCATCTCTCATCAATGCCTTCCGTGGTTTGCGTAATAAGGACACCGGATCTGCTGCTACTGGTGTCACCGAGACAATGCTGGTCACGGCCAGATACGCCAGCCCCCACATGGAACAAGCATATGCCTGGTACGACAGCCCGGGCGCAGGCCCACTCAAAATCCCAGACTGGCAGTATTTCACTGCCCAAGAACTTTATGTCTTTGATGGCATCATCGTGCTATTCGACAATCACTTCACCATGACCGACATAGCCATCCTCGCGAACTGTCGGCGTTTCGAGATCCCCACGTATATCGTGCGCTCCAAGGCAGATCAGCACATCCGTAACATCATGAACGATATGGGGTACTACAGCGGCGATGATGAGAGTGAGGACCGGAAGAAGACGCTTTGCCAGGCTGCACGGGAGCAGTTCATTCAACAGACGCGCCAGAGCGTGAAAGACAACCTGGAAAGTGCCAATATGCCTGATCAAAGGGTTTACATCGTCTCGAATAAAACGATGCTCGATGTCGTGAATGAAAAGCAGCCGGAGAACATCATCCACGAGATTGAGCTGTTGAGCGACTTGGAATGGTCAAGGACTGGCCCGGGTGAAGAATATGTTTAGTGTTGTTGGCAGAATAAAATATTTCTGATACAGCGAGGTCGCTCGTGTCCAAATTGAGGATATTGCCCGTCTTAAAGACCGTAAACGCCTCACCTATCTGCTTGATGGCTGGGAGGATAAGATTCGAAGGAGTTTATATGGCTCTATGGTTGCCGAAGTGAACCAGCACCCTGTCGTGCTCAGTCTCGAAGACATGACGGGACATCGAAGTTCTGCAGACAAGTTACTCGAGGTCTCCGTGAAAGCCTTAGAACGAATGGAGATTGGTGATGGACATAACATCATTGCTGCGACAACGGACAATCCAACTGTGATGCAATCTTTCCGACGAAAATTTCAAGCGAAGTTCTACTGGGTCATTGTAAGTTCAAGTTCAATGCTCTGGAATTGTTGACTGGAGCGAGTTGGAGAGGGTGGAACGAGGTATCACACCAACCGGCTTCGTTGAGGAGATTGATGTACTTAATCGAGGCTCAGGGAGTGCATCAGGGTGGAGTATTGATGCCCTTTTGACATCAGAAGGTGTAGCCTCACTGTAGTAGTCAAATTTATTTTTGCCGGCTTCTGCCATTCTGCCAATTGCCGTTGTGCCATTTTGCCAATTGCCACGAGGGAATTCCTTTCTGCCCCCTACACTAAATATGTTGCAGTAGGCTGTTGAGGGGAGGCGTTCACACAATTTCCAAATTTGTCTAGTTCATCAGAATTCATTTGATTTGAACTTGGGATCCATGTTTTCAGCTACATTCTTCTATGCACAGACGCGCCTTACACGCCGGACTACCGTGTTCGCGGTAGTTGATAGGAGACGCTGTGTGCTTCGAAAGAAGTTACTCTCATGATCGTCGTCAGACGTTTTCAAGCAATATGACAAGGCCTGTGCACTAGGGTTCGTATTCTCTTCATTCACTTCACCGCCACTGTTACCCTTGTCGGACCCTCGAGGCTGCTGTACGTATGTGATATTTAAGTCAGCCGAGACTCCCCAGACACCCCAGACTCTCAAACGGCATTCTCATAGACCTACATTGTCAATCAATTCAGGTCAGTAATCGGCTCCGACTCAATTTAACTTTGTCACAATCCATGTTTGTTAACGTCCTGTTAGTGCCACAGACCAACCGACGAAATCTTCATCTACAACCCTCATAGTTCTAATCATGGGCGGGGGACACTCACGCCACGAGCCAGACTGGGGAGCAATCCGTGCACAACAAGAAGCTGAAGCTCGCGCTCGCGCCGCAGCTGAGGCTGCTCGTCAAGAAGCAGAACGTGCCGCTCAGGCAGCCCGTGCAGAGGCCGAATGGCTCATGCGCGAGGCGGAAGAAGCACGAAGGCGCTTTGAGGCACAACAAGCAGAGGCAGCTAGAAGAGCGCAAGCTGCTTATGAAGAGGCCCAACGACAGCGCCGCGAGAGAGAGCAAGCCGAGCAGGCAGCACGTGCTGCTCGCGAGGCCGCAGAAGCATGGGCTCGCGAAGAAAGAGAGCGTGCCGAACGACTGGCGCGAGAGGCTGAAGAAGAGAGATGCAGACAACAAGCTGCCCAAGAAGCTGCTAGGCAAGCTGCCATTGCTGCCCAGCAAGAACACGAACGGCAACAGAGAGCCAGGGAAGAGGAAAACAGGAGACTCCAAGCCGAGAGGGAAGCAGCTGAGCGCGCCGCACAACGAGCTGCTGAAGAAGCCAGGCAAGCTCAAGCTGCGAGAGAGGAAGCCGAGAAACAATTGCGAGATGGCACCCGACCTGTGGTCACGCCTACCCCTGAAGAATATTCTGCTTTCAGAGCCAAGATGCAGCATACCGAGGGTTTCTTCCATGTTGCTGTCAGTGGGATTGCCGGTAGCGGCAAGTCGTCACTGGTAAACGCGTTCCGGGGCAAGCATAATATGGATCTTGATGCTGCCGCGGTTGGCGTGAACGAGACCACTCTCGTGGTGGCCAGATACCCAGACCCAAACCCATCCAGCCGCTTCGTCTGGTACGATGTTCCCGGAGCGGGTACCTTGAAAGTCCCCGATTGGAAATACTTCAATGATCAGGGGCTCTTCGTCTTCGACTGTATCATCGTCGTGGTCAACAACCGTTTCACTGCCACTGACGTCGCTATCCTTTCCAACGCTGGGCGCTTTGGCATTCCCGCTTTCATCGTCCGCTCTAAAGCGGATCAGCACATCAGGAACCTCATGAAAGATATAGGCTATAACAGTGACGATGAAGGCGGAAACAAGGCTAGTTACTTTGCGCGGGCGCGTGACCAATACGTGGCAGAAAGTATCCGTAGCATCAGGACTAACCTCCAAGAGGCGAACATACCTGATCAACCGGTATATCTCGTGTCGAACGTTGCTCTACAAGCAACTGTTACTGGCAAGACACCGAAGAAGATGCTGGACGAGGTCAAACTGCTCACAGATTTGGCGAGCACGGCTCAGCGACACGTATAGGTGTTATGATACGATTTAGACTCGGTTTGGATCTGCAGATGTTTTCTACTTTCTGTCGTATGAATCCGTAATATACATGCTCTCAGTCTTTGTGTATTTCAGTCGTGGCAGTATAAGATATCACGATCGCGCTGTTGTTATGTTGACATCAAACGCATAAATGTTCGTAGTGTACAGCAAGACAGGACCCTCAACAACGACACGATCTCTTCAACCACACAATACCGGACTCGGTTGCCCGTCACCTATATCGCTCGATCTCATTCCTCGATCTCGACGTCGTCCTCATCCGAATCACTTGAATAAACCTCTGATTCGTCCTCCTCTGTCTGGTGGTAAAGGCCAATTGATTCCATGGCTGACGGTGACCTAAAATTGAGTAGTCCAAGGGTGTCAACTTTCCCCATGGAATCGCAGAACAGCTGTAAAGACCCCATGACATCGATGGGAAACTGGTCCGTGGAGGCGGCCTCAAAGAACCACCGAATTGCAGCTTTGTGGTGCAAGTCTGGCATCCATACATTGTCCTCGATACGATGCCATGCAGTTCCAGCTATGCTCATTTAGTTGATTCCTATCATCAATATATTTGAGCGTTAGGTGTACGCACATGGAAAGGCACAAATGCTGAGGGTCGGGCATTTGTTGCCCCACGTTCGAACCATCGTGAAGTCGCATCTGTAATCGGACACAAATGTAAAGCCCGCTAGTTCTCGATTACGCGAGACTTCGATGCGGAATTGACTGAGGGAGCTGAAAAAAGGAAGTGCTGTTTCGCATGCTTCGAGAAACTGCACCCATAAATGTCGTGAGCTTTCGGAACGCAGTAACAACTTACAGCTACATTGGCAGGGTCGTGCAGGCCAGGCGTCATTCTAGTGAATGTGAAGCTTTTGATCTTTGGTAGCAAAGTCGCGACATGCATTAAAACTTCAGCATTCCAGTGAGGACGGCACAAATGAAGCTCAGTGAGCGTTGTGGAATATCGAGAAAGGTGCCTGATGAAATGTGGGATCTCTTCGTTGTCGTCCTCGATTTCTGGAGACAAAACAGATCGTAGGGGTGCATCCGGAGAAATTATAAACAGCAGAGATTGGGGAAGGCAGACGGAATTCAGCGAGGAAAGGGATATTCCGCTGAATTCTGACAATGTAATAGATCTAATATCGCTCGGAGATATATGGAGCTCCTGAAGCTGTGGGTGCCTCCTGACGAACGAAGCAAGAGTATGGGGTTCCATTGTAGTGGCAAAGGAATGAAGGTTTGAGAACGCGCAGGCATCAAATGACAGAGATGCTCCGCAGTAAGGAAACATTAACCGGATATTTTCCACATTTATCGCACAGGCCAAGGCACGGGACAGCAGTTTGTAAAAGGCGGACAGATAGAGATAAAAGGGTCTGTTGAATTGAACGAGCGTGGTTACACGTATGCGGGTTACAAGAGGCAAACGCTTACCCTCCTGTGAGACTTAGGCGAGAAAATGCTAAACCTGGCCACAGGAGAACTTTACGAACGGAGGTAGCAGCAATTTTGTTTGAAATGAGGGCCTTGCAAATTTTTATCGTTTCACCGTTGCCCGCCAGGGCCAGAGACCGATAGAGCCATCGTGTCGCACGGGGTTGGAAGCGATTTGAGACGGTGCATAGGGAGAATAGAGTCCCTTTTGGTAAGAGATGTGTTATTTCATCCAAAAGCTCATCTGGGAGGTCAGTGATGGTGGGCATAATCCTGTATCCAAAAGGTGGAATTGTCATTGTTAAATGCACGCGTGTTGTTTGTTTCTGTTGATTTCTAAAGCCTTTGGCAAACAAATCATTCGAAATTTGGTTGGATAATACATTGCCTTCATTCAAAGGGATATCTGCAATGTTACATAACTGACCTACATATAATATTCTGATCATCGGTGCAATTGGATATGGACGAGTAAATTGTTTGGCAATTGTAATGACTCTGGCCTCGTGAGTCGTTAACTGAATTAAAATCAAAAGTCACGTGGTAACGCGTTGTTGACAAATATGTATTGTTTGTAGTTATGGGTCCAACATTATTTGGCTCACGTTCAATTTGTGAGTTGTTCAGACATTTAAACTTTTCTTGCTTCAAGACAGGCGCCTTTTTTCAGTAGCGGCTTCCTGTTACGAAGGCTTTAAGCCGTTTACGCATTCACGCATCCAACGCTCTCTCATAAAGTCAAATCCAAGATCCATTAACAAGCATTTATCAACGCTCAACGATCATCTCAACGTTCACCATGATTCCTTTTATTCCAACTCTTATTCTGGCTTTCGTTTCGTTTATATCATCAGCTTTCGTGATTTTTCGTATAGTAATTCCAATTCTTCCGCCTCATCCTTTAAGCAGACGTGTCGCTCCCGTGTGTATTCAATTTTCCCATGAGCCTCTAATAGCTAATCTTTTTTTAGTCCGAGTTTGGACTGCCTGACTATAATTTTCGTTCTCTTTCTTCAGCGGACAAGAGTCACCTGTGGTTGGCTTCTCTTGATGTCCTGGCTCTGTGCGTCTTCATTTGGCAGGCATTTAGTGAATACTATGGTGGCCCTGCGTCATATGGCGAGGCCCATGACGCTGCATCCTCAGCAAGGTTGTGGTTTGCCTTGACAATCAGGCAAACCTGTCTTTTCGTCGTGTCCGCACTTACGTTGATCCACATTCGTATGGGGCGGTCGGTGTCTTTCGGATCCAGACACTGGATGTTGTGGGCACCCACCCTGCTCCTGGGGCTCGCGTCCACTATACTCTCTGGTTTTTTTGCGGCGGGAGGTATTCCAAGTCTCTTCGTTGGACTCTTGGCATATTCCACTACTGTTGCCGTCCTGAGCAGTGCATCATTTGGCAGTCTTGTGTACACTCTCGTGGTGATCCGACGCAATCTCGCTGCACTCAACGATCCCGCAGACAGCTGGCCACCTACCAAAGAAGTCGAGGATAAACCCCGCCCCTCGTTTGCGACTGAGGATGTTGACGTCCTCAGGGAAGGTAGCTCCTGGCTCACCTCTGATGCCGGCAGTACGCATCATGATTCAGTGTCTAACTGGTCTTTCTCAACTCATCAAACGCACCCTCGTCCTGGTTCCTTGGGCGCCGACTGTGCTGTGACATCCAAAACCTCCCTTGCGCCTAAATCGTCTTACTGGTTCGATCCGCCCACGCCTATGACCGGTGATGCATTAATTCCACCAGTCCCATCATTGCCTTCATCATACCCTTCATCGCCCGCTGATGCCCTAAGCTCCGATCCTGATCCTTTCCGTCGTGATGCTCCGGGTCGGCCACGTCTCGACTCACAGAGCTCATGGCTGACTTCAACGTCTGGGTCTCAAATCTCACTATCTGCATGGTCCTATCCCACTAGCCATCAAGGCGGCGTCAGTGTCGTGGATCTTAATGCTGAGCTTCTTCCCCAATGCAACCGGCCCCCGACCCCTGCTCTGTCAAGTGCTCGAGTTCTTGGAGGATATGGATACCAGGGTGATTCAGAAAGGGGTATTGCTTCTCTGGCGTATAACGGTAATGATGTTGATATCTCAATTTATCGGTACGCCTGCTGGATGATGACAATTTGGGCACCTTTAGTAAGTCCTCCTTGTTTCACGCTACAACTAGCTCTAATAGCTGGTCACCAGGCGCTCTCCCTGCCATATATTTTATCTTTCGTTGGGAAAGGCTTCGTATCTTCTGCCACGCCTCTTCTTCTTGCCCTCTCGGTCACACTGTCTTCGCCTCTCCTTGCCATGAACATCATTATGCGCTCGCCCATCCCTATCCCGACTGGTCTTTTCGAGGTTCATGGAGAACCTCCTTCTATCTGCATGCGGGCGCCATCTCCGGCTGTCACTCTCACCGACTGTAACCGCGAGTGCAAGCGGTCTGGGTCAGTTACAGTTGTCGAAGGGAGACGCTCTGGAGATGTCTGGCTCTCACAAGGGGATGCCGTGGAGGGGAAAGGCAAACTTAGCAGGGCACTTGGTCTTATGACCCCTGTTCCGCGCCTAGCTGTACTGCCCCCTGAAGATGAAAAGGAAGATGGAGAGATGACGCCCCCTCTGCCAATGCAGACTGAGTCTGAATCATTCAATACTTCTGTGTTCCCTAATACTCCCCGTTCTGCGGAGTTCGGGAGAATTAGGAAGCAATCAGTTCAGTCGAGGATTTCAGGCGATGAATTCGCCTCGAGAATAATGGTTGCCCAGAGGCATTATTCTGCGCTCGCAACTACGGTGATTGTCACTGCATCACCGGAGAAGCAAAGTGGCGATTTACTCACTGTAACTACTGGTGTTGGCGTAGAGAGGAAGCCGGTCCTTTCTAGTTCTTCGCACCTTCGCTCTCGCTCTGTTTCCTCGGTTATCGGTCAGGCGATCAGCACAGACTATAGCCCTAGTCCTAGCCCCAGTCGACCTCCGTCTCAACCTCTTCCTCCCACACCTCCTAATGTTCGTCTTGCCAAGCAACAATCAACGCGCACTCTCATCCACCGGAAGTCGTATTCATCTGGTTATAGCTTCGGTGCAACTGTCAATGACGATGTTAACGAGATCGATGTGCTCACCGCTGGTGTTCTGCCGCTTCTTGTACCTGGCTTAAAGGTTGGAAATGATATGAAGCTCAAGGATTTCGAGTTCGAGTTCGACCCCCCTGTCAGCAGCACTGTGACAAAGAAGAAGCGCCTGCCAGCTTCCTGCACTCAGGAGGATAATGGTGACTTCGGTGTGCTCGCCAACGGAGAGTGGGAAAGTACCGCGCTGCACTCGACAACCGCCAATGCCAAGGTCAGGCTCAACAAGGCGTCTGTGCATAAGAGACATCAGTTCAGTCTTCCTAGGTAAGCTAGCCCCTGACTCCCATGTTTGTTCTGATGTTGGTTGTGCAGTCTTGGTCTTCGCAAGGACACAGTCAGTAATTTGAAATCCGAGATTGGTCGCACGCTTGCTACAAGGATTGGGGGATACGCTACTGTAAACGATGGAAGGCGCAACACGCCGGCCTGGCGGGACGACTCGGAACCGGCCTCCAACCTTCTCGCAGATCCCCCCGTGAATGTTGATAAGCAGCCTGTTCAGAATGGTGCTTCTCTCGGTCGCACGGCGTCTACTCGCACTCGTGGTGCCGAAGTCCCTCACAGCATGGAAAGTGCACGTACCTCCGTCGCTACCCTCGACACTGCAACAATATTTCCTCCGCCATCCGCTGCGTCCACGGTCACCCTCTTTGACCCTATGACCGAATTCGATCCTGCTGCGCAAAGCACGCCACTGCACGAAAAAGAATATCATTTTGCACGAAAACATCAAGCTGCCGCTATGCCTCGCTCTCAACCGACTTCACAACGCTCAAGCATTGTATATATTAGATCATCCGAAAAACACACTCAAGCACCATCAGAGCCAGAGGCTCAACCGCCCACCGAACGAAATAACACTAATGACATGTCATCTCTTACAGTCGCACAGTGGTCCACCCGGGTGGTGAAACCACTTATACTCCCGTCCAGCAAGCAGCGCAAGGACGCCACAGAGCCCGCAACGAAGTCGGGCTCGAATTCTCTTCGTACTCTCTCCCTTCTTAAAGATCGTGTTTCGAACCATGACAGTACTGGCGATGCCCGTAACGGGTTCGCAGGTACACGACCGCTCGTTCTTGGAAAGAAGAGGTCAAAGACAGTGAAAGAGCACGATGAGAATGTTGCTCCCAGCGCTAGTTCTGTGAACAAGCATCTGAAGCCGCTCAAGCTTAGTCGGACAGAGTCGAGCAAGGTTCGCGGAATACTTCGCAAGGACGAAACGCTCCCTATCGTGTTGGTTCGCCCACCGTCTAACCAGATGGAGTCGATTTACGAGGTTCGGTGAACATTGACTTATAGTTTCTACGCTTTCCCCTCAAATCATGCTGTTTGCTTTGGGCTCTTTTTTTTGCTTCCCTGAGCGTCTGCTCGTAATTTTTTTTTCGTTTTCGTGCTTTCATGTTGCTTTTACATTTTCCGCAGTGCGTTTGGTTTCGCTATCACGTTTCACATAGAAATTTAATTGTCACGAAGTTAACTAATGTCCAAATTATTGCATGTATCGTCGACGCGATATACAGTACAACTTTATGCCTTACCCTTCCAATCTTATATGTTGATCCTTTTCGTGTCAATCACTGGTCACCATCAGGCTTGTGTGGTGGCGTAACATTGTGATATCATCAGTAAGTACATCAATCGACGATTGAAATAGGTGCATAAGCTAATTGATCACAGAGATGAGCCATTCGGTGAAAGATTTGCTTCTCATTCATGTAGATCTACTAACATCCCATAGAACTGTCCTTCTCATCCGTCACGGTGTGGCCGGGTATCCATCCTTCACTTATGCCAAAGGCCGTCGTCGTACATGCTTATGACGATCAGGACGGCGCGTTGTTGCATGTGAGTCATGTCAGACTCTGTCCGGCTAGTTTTTGCTGACGAAACTTCGTTAATTGGAGTCCCTCGTTACAGTAGACTACGAGATTGCGCGAGACACAGATGCGAGCCATGCACAATCTGCCGAATACACGACAAGCAATTTGGTTGTGCAGCATTTGCATACCAATACAACCTTGCGTGTGCCCGCCTTGAAGGCTATGTTCAAAAATATCATGATGATCAAGACGTTAATACTATTGAGAGTATAGCGAGACGGTCACGCGCAGCTAGACACAAAGGTACGAATATCTCAGTATTCGAGTTGAAACTCAGATTTAACAAACGTTGTACCTAGACACAAAGGTACGAATCTAATATAACGTTAGACCTCGAGTCGAACGTTACGAAAATACTAACTTACATCTCAGTATTCGAGTTGAAACTGAGATGTTTGGATGCGGGTACCTGGGCTTATAAGGTGAGTCTCCCAGGTACAGTAATTTACGCTAAGCTAAACTAAAAGATGGACAGCGCACAAGTTGGCCACGACACGTCGACCTCATTCTCCGTTTGGATGCGCTCGCACTTGGTGTCCTCTCCCTTGGCTCTACGCTTCGGCCGGTTGCTGCTTCTCCCTCTCGGCTCTCATCCTTTCGGCCTTGTCTCCTTCGGATTCGTCGGATCCCAACAAATACTACCACTTCCCACTTCCGCGAAGCCCTTGCACTGCCCGATCATGCATTGTCCCTCCATAATCGGTACGCGATCTTCAGGGCTTCTCGCGGTTCCTGCTCCGGCGGACTTGCAAGCCTGTAGATCCAATTGCAGAGCGGTCTTGTCAAAGGATCCACTGCCGTATGGAACGTAAGCTCCTGCTGCAGATCCTGCAGAGGTAGATTTTAAGGATGTATAAGCCATACCAAAGGTACTAGTAGGTGATGTATTCATTCGATGCACTTGCACGAGCTGCAGTGAGCTCTCCGCTCAAATCGATCTTCAGTTCATCCATACTAGAAGCTCAACTCCCATCGCTGCCATTGCCATTGCCCAGGCTGGCTATCGGCTGTGCGTTATACCATTTGCACCTTGAAGAACAAGTCAACACTGCGCTCTACCTCTACTACTACTGTGAGGATGCAACTGCGTGAACTAGGACGTATATGTAGAACCGTTTAGCAAAATTAAAATTACATAGTTCGTCATATCAGATAGGCGACAAAGAAATAGCGTATTGTAGTGGTATTAGGACTATTGGGTATTTGTCAACGATTGTCGACGGCTGCGGGTCTGTATATACCCTTCGTACGCATCCTTCGCATCCTGTAGAAGAGTCGTTAAAAGTGCCTGTTCGTCGCTGTTGAGCCCCGACAGATTAACATTTCCAGGTTGAAAGATACTTGTGTCGTCCTCTTCTTTCTCGACCTGAGCCACCACTTGCTCCCTCCACTTCTGCCATACTGGCGTCTCATTAGGCAAAAACTCCAACAGAATTTTCATCGGCTCAATATCCTTGAGAGGCCTTGGTAAATTTTCGCAAAGAACGAAGCATGTGAATGCAGCCATGCTGGTCCGCGTGCTAGCTTTGAACCCGACTATGGCTGTCTCGTGAAGTTTGATAGTGTCGCAAAAGAGTTTTCGTTGTAGTTTTTCATTGTCTAGGGATGCGAGGAAGGAGTTGTACGCCCAGGATGCGACCACCGATATCAGGAACATGATCTGACCGATCAGCAATCCCTGGGGAATGAGGAGGAGCTGTAGCAGAAACTGAACCTCAAGGAGTAGCGAGCACAGCCCGACAGCTGTATACTCTGGTTCTCCTTTCAGCTTTAGCGAAAATTTTCCCTTCGTGATGGCATTCACGTCCTTTTCCTTTCCCTTCAGGATGATGACGCCATTCTGCATCAAGAGGATCCCGTCTCCTGGAGGGGAGCCCTTCGCTGGGTTCTTGACCGTTTCGATACCAAGGACTCCGGAGCCGATGACGAAACACGTGACACCACTAGAAATAATTCCGAGAAGGATCATCGCAAAGGAGTACCAGTCTGCGTATAAGGCGGAAAAGATGCATGAACTGATGCTGACCAGGATGGGGAAGCTGGCGAAGACGGCATGGTGATAGCTCATGGTCTGCACAAGGAGGTTGTCATATGCAATTTCAGGGACAGTGACGATAGAGATGCGTGAATTTGTAGTGGTTCGTGTGGCAGGAAGGAGAATTGGCTTTACATCATCTGTCCCCTGCGTTAGGAGATGTGCAAAGTGTCCTGTCTGTTGCATGACAGTTCCTGAGCGTGATGCCACGTATTTCGGGCCAGTCTTCACGTCCAGCTTGAATGCAATAGCTGGATCGTGGTTAGAGCCAGGAAAAAGACCGCTCCAAAATCTTGACTTGGATATCCTGCCGAACTCCTTGGCTATAGTGTAGCTGCCGGGGGAGTTGTACCAGCCGAGCCATCCACGCCCCCTGTATAGGTGCACAGTAGCCATGGCGGTGATAGCTTCTTCGCCGCCGAAGAAACCAGCAACACCGGAAGCATCGAGACTGAATTTGTTAGAATCAGCAATTGGCCAAATCAATGGAGGCATCTAAGACGAGTCAGAAATTTTGAGTTTGTCATTGGGTTGTCCGTCACTATATACCCAAGACTAGACCTGCGGCCGGCTCTATCGCATGTTCTGGAACTGGGAGGGCAAAAATAGCCCTTTCTGAGAGCTTGTGGTAAGCGCTCTGAACCCTGATCACATCCGAGTGGTGCGGGAGGCCCCCTCGAGGTGGCCGTACCAGCGTTAAAAATCCATCCCATAGAAATTCGCAAAGAAGAATGATCTTGTTACCGCCATACGATCACGTCGCGAATAGTTCGTCATGATGACTACACTTGAGCGCTCTGAACCCTGAACCCTTCAGAGTCTGTACATCATGGAAGCTCCCCACATGGTATCTGCGCTAGCACCAGAATGCGATCCTGTAAAACCCAGTAAACGAGATTAATCCACGATGCCGGTTCAAGCATAATACGTAGCGTTTTTACTTTATCAGAAGAGGAATGGACAGTTCTTTGGCACTCGGCAGCGTCTACATCATGCTCGGTTAGGGAACAAAATATAGCCGGGCATGATGCATGATGCATGATGGTTGCATGTTCTGTGCAATGCGATGGATAGTCACCTCGACTCGATGATCGAGTGTGGGCGTACTTATCTTCACGATGCATCGTTGTGGATCCATATCCACGAACTCGGGAAATGCCGGTTTTGAACCAGGGGAAAATATCGAGTTAGCAGCTTGCCCGAATTTCTTGGCAATAGCGTGATCTCTCGGTGCTAGCGGGCGGCGAAATCGCTTCATCCGTACCCAAGAATCCTGTAACACCAGATTGAAATGTGACTGGTTCATTGGTACATTGAAGGTGAGCATGGTATGAGTCACTGCAATCAAAGACCTCATTGCCATTGCTTCACTGCAACCAGGTTGTCGAACACTGCTCGACAAGGCACCTACGTGACACAACTTGAGGGGAATTTAAAGCACTTATTTACGTCGCCGAGGTATGTTTAACCTCTTCACTGCACGGTGGCTTCATTTTCCATCTAAACTCGACTATTTATCGATTGTCAATGTACAATGCAAGCTCGCGATATTGAGACTCGACTGTTTGGTTCCTGCTTCAATAGATATCGTCGTCTTACTGACGGCTCACAAATGCCCATTAGGCGGCAGGTCTATCCAACAGCCTTGGCCGGGTCTTACAGTCTGAACGGGGTTTAAACACAGCTGGAAGTGCTGTTGGCTGCTGTCATGTCCTAGACTTTGGCCCAAACGTTGTCCTGGACCGGCTAAATCTCTGATACAATGGGCCCTTGGTCGGCCTTTCAACGTTCAACACTAATCCTTCTCAGGCTGCTGGATGAAATCAAACCATAAACAAGCCCTATTGTAAAGTAGATTCGCATACTACCTTCCAATAACAACTGATTTTACTCAGTTTCAAACTTGAGAGCCCGTATTCTGATAACAGACCTCAGGCATTCCAATCCTTCTCGAATGTTGATGGAATCGCTACCCTTATTGAGACACTTACGAGCCATTTTCTCGAAGGCCTGGATTTGCCAGAGGGGTCAAAGCCGAACGAATTCTTTGGGAAGATTCACGAGTACGTCTCGACTCTCCTCTGTACTAGTTGCTGGGAAGCTAGTGCTTCATTTTTTTTGGCAGAAAGCCGCTTCCGAAATAGACCACTATCAAGACATAACATGATTCTCATAACTTACTCGTACCTCCTGCTGGCGCGCACGCTACTTTGGAGGCAATTTGACCGAAGTTTCATCAACTCGCATTGCCTTGCATAACCGATCTCCGTGTACCTTTCCTTGTCACTCTTAAGGGAATAAAGGAACGAGTTGTAGATCCGAGACGTTGCAAGCGAGGGAAAGAGAACATCACCTGACCGGAAATTGCGCGAGAAACCAAGAGGAGTTGCGACATGAACTGTGCCAGCGGAAGGAGAGATGCTGGCCCCGAGGCAGCACCACAAAATCAATGAACGGTAAGTCTTGGAGCCGATTACATCAGGCCAGCACGTTGCTTGTGAGAGATATGCATCGGAAGCAATGAACCGGCGCGCCAATAGGATATCATTGAACACCGACTTCCTGGAATATGCTGACGCCCGACCTTCTGGAACATGATGATTCTCACCAAACCTGGTCGTCACAGCCCATCATACATTTGGTAACACTCGTATAGCTGTGGCAACTCATCGATGTGAATGATAATGATTTCAAAACTCACCATACAAATTCCACCCTGAAATAGGCTGATAACAGTCACAGAAGGCTCACCCTGAGTGGCAAGAACGCATTTTTGGGATGCCATGCGCTGTGGGCGACGGCGCCAATGGAGGGATACGATGCAACGGGGCGCTCGTGTCTGATGCAATTGATGGGCCCATCGTGTCAGAAGTAGTTGAGTTATTGAAGACGACCCTTACCATTCGATGCAGGGTCCCATATTTGAGATAGTAGCAAGGTATTCTCGACCATGCGAGAAGCTCGAGGCATTTCTGAAGGAATCAGGTGCCAGTGTGCTTTAATTCACACTGGCAAGCGGATGATAACGGGCTGGTGTGCGTCGAGAGTGAAAAAATGGGAGTACGTGATTGCGATTACATGACTAGACAGTGTCTCCGATGGAGAGGGAGGTGGGTGCGATGTAGCACGACCAGTGCATAGCGCGTAAACGTGTACTCGGGCGGGGATCACCGGCACCGAGGACAGGGGTATAAACTCTATTTGTATTTGAAAAATTTCTCAACCACGACTCCGAGCAAACTCCGAGGAGTAGTAGATAGTACCACTTCAGTGAGTACTTACACTTGTCTGAATGCACCGGCAGCCGCTGTGTTCCAATCAAGGCTGTGATTCCTTCGGCCGCAAATTTGATGTAAAGATGCTAGTGGTGAGTCGTTGATGGCATATCTTGGATTGTTCAATCCTGACGGCAGATAAAATGCATGGTTGATTACAGTTGCATGATTGTACATAGGTGCAAGTTACATCTTCCTCAGCCACACTTAAGCCAAAGCTTTTCGTTCACAGCCAGTTCATATGCGGTGCGAGCGTCCTCTAACAGGTTTTCGAGAAGCTTTTGGTCATCGGGCTTGAACATATCTTTCTCCTGGTCACTCATCTGTAGCAAATCGTAGCAAGTGTCTCGGCTGCAAACTTTCTGGTCCCTCATTACACCCAAGACCTTTTCTCTCCATGTCATCCATACTGGCGTATCATTTGGAATGAATTTGCGGATGATACCTTCTGGTTCGAAACCTAGTCTCTTCCACTCCGATTCTTCATAAACACCAGGAGGCTGGAGCATTAGGCATGCGAATACGGCGGCAGTTGTTCTCGTGCCAAGGCTGTAAGTCCGCATATGTTGCTCATTCAGATTGAGTGCTTCTAGGAGTAACTCTTCCTGGATATGCTCGTTGTCGATCGAGGACAAGTACAGGTTGTACGCCCACGAAGCTGCGAAAGAGGACAAGAACATAATTTGACCAAAGAACGTGCCCTGGGGAATCAAGAGCAGTTGCGCGAGGAGTTGTGTGACGAGCAGGAGCGAACACGATCCAATAGCAGCATACTCGTCCTTAACGGGTACGGCCTCATGGTTTGGACCTTGGTCTAAAGAAATGTTTCGAAAACCGTCTTCTGCATCGCTTCTGCGGTTTGATTTGGTTGACCTCGTTCCGTCTCTAAGAACAAAACGTTTCCTCTCTTCCTTCTTGCTCCTCATCTTAACCCAAGACTCATATCTTAGAGTGAACCTGCCTCTCGTAATGGTAGCGACGTCTTCCTCTTTCCCGAGTAGGAGGACGACATCATCACCGTCCATCAGCATTCCGTCTCCGGGCGGAGCCGTAGGTGCTGACTTCACACCTTGCAGCTCTAAACTTGCGGACCCTATGACCAAGGAGGCCATGCCGTTTGAGATGATGCCAAGAAGGATCATCGAACAACAGAACCAGTCGTATGTCCACCCGCAAAGTGCGCATGTCGTGAAGCTGACGGCTATCGGTAGAATTGCAACGTATTTTTGACGCCCGTCATGAGGTTGGATCGCGCGTACTGGCGGTTTCTCTTTTGCCGTCGATTCCTCAAAAACGAGTTGTGTCTGGATAAGAGTTACGTTATTCCGCTTCGTGACTCTTCCTCTGACCTGCACTCCTAACTCTTCTTTGCATATCTGCATCATCAGGTACGCAAGGTGGCCGGTGTGCTCCAGGATGGATCCAGATCTAGAAGCAACGTATTTTGGGCCCTGCTTCCCATCAAGCTCGAAGAATTTTGCGGGGTCTTCATTAGGTCCAGGGAAAAGCCCGTCCCAAAAACGGGAATTTGCGAGCATTCCGAACTTTTTGCCAACGTTCCAGCTGCCAGGTGAGTTGTACCATCCCATATACTTTCTGTACTTGTAAAGATGAATGGTTTGCATTGCAGAGATGGCTTCTTCACCCCCAAAGAACCCTGCGACGCCGGATACGTCGAGGTCAAAATGACCTGCTTGGATGTCAACGGGATGTTTGTAGGTCATGGTACGTATGTTGCGATTTGTTTCACAGAATACGGTCCACAACTGCTCTTTTAAGTGGTGCACCTGATGGGGCGCATGGAGTCAGCACACTCGGAAGTACATGAGCTCTAGCTATCCAGCACGTGTTCTCCCCGTGTAATGTCCTGTGAAGATTATGCCGCTAATATCACAGTGATGCACTGATTTATCGATCCCTGTTCCAAAAGCAATCACGTGGGTATGTTATTAGTGACACCTTTGCCAGTATGTGCTCGATCTCATCCGTAGTCATTAGTCCTTCACGGTCTGGGTGTATCGAGTTCACCATGTGTTGTATTGATGTGATCTAGGGTTGCAGCATACAGCTTACGAGGTTTGGGTGCTTCGGTTGCACAGCCTACTGGAAGCTGTGAAGCGAACACGAGGACGTGCCAGCTCAACTTTCCAGTGCACTTTGGACCTAACGCTCATTGTGTCTTGGTGTCGACACATCGTGACCTGCTGAGGAGAAAACATATCGTTGTAAGTGATGATTTTGGACTATGTGAGATGAAAGCTGAAACGAAGCTTTGCCTAGATGTATTCACCCATCGTTGGAAGACAGGAGACATCGAGGATAATGCCCCGCCAGAAATTCGAGGGACACACTGAGTCGGTCCACAGCGCCATACATCTACCAGGCAGACAACGGATCATGACTTGTTCATCGGACGGCTCGCTGCGGGTATGGAACTTGAAGAGCGGGAAACAGATAGGATACGACTGGCGCGACGGAGACAATCCAGTGTGGACCATCTCGTTGTCTCCAGACGGGAAGAAAACGGTCAGCGGAGGTATTGATGGCGAAATGAAGTTGTGGAATATGGACACAGGCAAAGTCATCATGAAATGGATGGGGCATACTAAGACAGTGAATTGTATCTGCTGGAGTGGAGACGGTCAGCGCGTCTTGAGCGGATCTGACGATGGAACTGCAAGACAATGGGATATAGAGAACGGAGAGACAAACCTCGCACCAATCAAGACAGGGCAGGCATATTACAAATATGTAGTCGCCTACTCGCCAGACATGACCATGTTTGCAACTGGTGGACACGAACAGCACGCCAAAATTTGGGATGTCAAGACAGGCAAGTTTGTCGCAACTCTTGAAACTGATTCGGTGTGGTGCCTGGCTTGGACTCCGGACGGAACAACGCTTATATCTGGGTTATACGATGGCTCGATTAGGACATGGAGTACTGCAACTTGGAAACAAATCGCAGTGTTGGATGCGCACACTCACCCTGTCGAATCCATTGCAATATCTCCGAATGGCCGCATCCTCGCGAGCGCATCCTGGGACAGCACAGCACGATTATGGAACCTGGACAACAACCAGCTCATCGGTTCGCCCCTCCAGCATCCAGATTACGTGGCTTCTGTGTCATTTTCGGCAGATGGAAAGCTACTAGCCACTGGCTGCAATGACACAAATGCGTATACATGGGACGTTTCTGGCATACTGAAAGAAGCCGGCCTTAGCGAACTTCTGTTGGACAAGCCGGTCCTTGCTGTACGTGACACTTTTTATGATCAGGTCTTATTTGCTGATATCCTATCACAATTGAACGTATTCCTTCTAGGCTCCACGTCCAGTCCGTCAGCCAATCATCATCCCCCAGCGCCGGGTGCCTCATGGTTTTTTTGACGACTTGCCGGATCGGGCTCACGTACGTCATTAACATCTAATCCATACTTTTTTTTCCTGACTTGCATGTTCTCAGCATGCATCGCATGCAAGCGCCCTTCGTGACCGGTTTTCCTCTTTATTCCACACCGACGCCCACGATACGTCTTCGCGACCCCGTCCTTTCCACTGGGTTCGAAATCGTCTCTCTGGGAGATCAACCGGTGAAGATATCGAGCTGAGCGAGCGATCCCCAGGAGTAGTCTATGTTCCGTATGCTAAGGGCAAACGTGTATGTTGTCTGTTTGCTTCTCAAATATTCAAATCCCATCTCATACAACAGAGGAACGCATGTGCAAGAGAAAAACGGATGAAAATAGTTCCATTGAAACCTGGGAACTCTGCAGCAAGCACCTCGCATCCTCCCAATGACAATACCACACAACATTCTAATGGTGCCCAGTCTTCGCAAGCACAGGCTGCTGTCTCCCCTTCCACCACACCTCCCGCCGTCACCAATACACCCTCAAACACTAATCCTCATGTAACAATAAGACATGCCGGACGCTGGACTCGCTTCTGGCTTCTTATTTGTTGCACCTCTACTGAGTATACCCATGATCATCAGTAATACATCCCGTCTGCTTCCTTGTCCTTACGAAGATCTCTCCTATTTCATCCTTCCAGTTAAAATGGAGACAAATTTGAATTTGAGGAACGCCACGGTCGATTCTATCTCAGTACGTTCTCGTAAGGCCTCCCTGGGCTCCATGCGACAATCATCAGCTGTTTGGTTTTCTTATTGTCAAGAGGGAACTTTGGGACATAGGGACCATTGCTTTCAAGCAGATTCAGCCAGACAAAACTTTACCAGACGACCATTCATACGTCCCCATGAATTCCCTTGCGTTTGTCAAGGTATATCTCGGTCTTCACCTTTGTACTTTGGCATATGGAAAGGTGGTCGGAGGCTCGAAGAATACCCTATCGGAGTGCATGTCGTTGGGAGAAGTGTTGTTGTCAGTATTGTGGAGGGATGCAGAATCCTAGACGATCTGTCCAACGCCAAGTCAAGTGCGTTTCCTGGAGGTGAAGCTTAAGCGCTCACCGGGATGGTGGGTTGAAGTCCCAGTGCGTATGCATGTTCATCTCGACGACCGGCGTTTAGCTGACATTCTTTATTCACTTATTGTTGGCAATTTTGATGAATAGGGCGCCATGGTTCCATGGCTGGTCGTATTACCTACCCACATAGGTATATTGCTGTTAGCGACACCTTTGCCGGTATGCGCTCGAGCCCATCCGTACTGATCAGTCCTTCACGATCTGGGCGCATCGAGTTCACCATGTGTTGTGTTAACGTCATCTAGGATTGCAGCATGCAGCTTAGGTTACATAGCTTCTGAACAGTTGGTAAGTACGTTACAACGAATACTAGACATGACTCTAAACAAAGTTGTCCGGTCGAGGTACTTGTTTCTCAGAAATGTGACTATCGTCTTCGATCTTATGTACTTGCTCCTGGTAACCTCCATATGCGTCCTGTGCGTCTCGAAGCAATGACGCCAGGAGGGCCCTTTCATGATCTCCGAACCCTCGTAGATCTTCTGAGCTAAGCTTGAACGACTTTTCTTCTGTGTTATTTTCCAACTGCTCCGCCACTTTGTCTCTCCATACATCCCATACCCTTGTGTCGTTCGAGATGAACCGATGCAAGACTTTCTTTGGTTTGAAGTCGACAGATGGCCTTTGGATGCCATGACTGAGGACCAAGCATGCAAAAACTGCCTGAGCAGCTCTGCTTTTGAGGCCAAATTTCAATAGTCGTGGATTACCAAGTGCTTTCCATAGGAGTTCGACTTGTATCTTCTCCTGCTCTAACGACGACAAAAATGAATTATATGCCCATGAGGCTGCAACCGATGAGATAAACATGATCTGCCCGAATGTCGATGCCTGAGGCATGAAAAGGAGCTGGAGAAGAAACTGCGCAAGGAGGAGAAGCGAGCAGAGTCCAATCCGTCTGTACTCTGGGCCGCCATGCATCCTCAGGACAAATTTGCCTTTCGTTATTGGATTGATGTCTTTCTCTGCACCTCGGACAATGACCACATTGTTTCGCATCAGGAGTATCCCATCCGCAGGCGGCGTGCCTGGAGAGGGTTCTTTCACGCCAGCAAGAAAGTCGAGTTGAGCAGAGCCGATGACAAAGCAGGATGTCCCGCCTGAAATGACTCCCAGCAGGATGAGGGCAAAGGCTAGCCAATCTCCCGAAGCCGCGCAAAGCACGCATGTTGCGAGATTGATGGTGATAGGGATAGCGGCCAAGAGAGCATGGTGGACGCTCATCATTGGCGCCTGGTCCGTGTGCTTGAGTATCACATCTCCGACATCGAGGATGGTGACTGTTTGAGGTATAGTCTCCCGTCCTCCCAATTCTACCACTTCCTCGACTTCTTCCGTCTTCTGCACCACGAGGTATGCCAGGTGACCACAGGCCATATCCGTGCCTGATAAAACGCCCCAATAACGGGGGCCGGTCTTTCCATCCAGCCCAAATACTTCAGCTGGTGTTAAATTTGGACCAGGGAAAAGCCCATCCCAAAATCGCGAATTAGCAAGTTGCCCGAACTTTTTGGCAACAATGTAACTTCCTGGTGAATTATACCAGCCTAGCCAGCGCCTCCCGCGGTAAAGATGGACAGTTGCCATCGCTGAGATGGCTTCATCCCCACCAAAGAATCCAGCGACGCCCGACGTGTCAAGATTGAAGCTCGACTGGCTGATGGACACATTGAGGGTGGGCATCTAAACCTAACCATTAGTTGTAAAGCAACTCAACAATAGGCTCGTTTCCCTCAAGGTAGCCGGACGCAGGGACCTGGTGGGAATTTTTCATTCAAGGGTCGAGACTTACTAGTTCGGACGACCCCTCATCGACATCGTGTAAGTAGAATGCATAGCAATCTACAACTACTTATAATATCATACCCACGCAGCGCACAAATGTCCGGCAACTACTAGTGAGGTGCCTGTCAGGTACAATCATATATCAACCAAGCTCTCAGATCATCCATCCCGCTCTAAATCAATCACTGGCAGTTAGACAGTGATACATATCTAGGGACCGGCCTTAGGGGGCCTCCTTGTTCATCTGGGTTACAAGGTACGCAACGTGAGTCGTTCCAGTTCCCTCCAATGATGGTGCCACACAGAGAAGCGATGTTTTTAGGACCCAACTGCTTGTTTAGCCCGAGAACTTTGTATGGCTGTTAAGCTCGGATAAAAGTGCGTTCCAGACCCGATGGTGCTCGGGCACTTGACGACGGCGAAGCCACTGGGAGCATTGTATCAGTGGATAGTCAATATGGCTTGTACGGCTTCGTCTCCACCGAAGAATCGTGCGACGCCAGATACATCCAAGTTGAATTTGGTGTTGAGATATAGTTGGTATGTAGTTACACTGTCGCTCGCTCACTCGAATGGTCTGCAAAACTGCATTTTGGATCTCTGCCGACTTGTGGATGACATGGAAGTTCTTTCCTCCTGTTTCACTGACGATTCTCGGATACCCTTTGTACTTGTCTAGGTTTGCGGCGATGTCTTTCCATAGCTTCTTGAATATAAACGTGCTGCCTGTGAAGTGGAGCGCTGGAAAGTTGGGATGGGATATCGCCTGTGCGACGACTTCTGGAGGTGGCCCGGAACGAACTGGATGACGCCGGGTGGAACACCAGCCTCCGCGAGGATCTGGTAGATCAAGTAGTTGGAATATGTGGCTGCTGTTGTACTCGAAGAACCGATCTTTACAATGACAGTGCAGAGTTCAATATTATGTGTGACCGTGCGTGTCTTATTGAAATATGTTACAGTGCTCGTCTTGATCCTCTATTAGCTGAGGCGGCTCAGATTGTCCTCAATGCTCTAGTCAAGACTGTCATGATACCCCATAAATCCACACACGGCGATCGTTACTTCGGCTATCCATTCCCGCCTGAGATCACCCCATCTACCTTTCCTGGATGGCGTGTTGGCACATCCATCCACCAATCTCCGAAGCACACTGTCTTCTGTCATCAGTTTCTTTGCAGGAACGTACAAGTCAACATTTGGTTTCGATCAAGGTCCTCCTCTCCATGATGCACTGACCATCACATGTGTCCCGTCCCGAGTTCTTTAGAGCTCAACGTTTCAGAGTAGATGTGGAGTTACATGGTAAGCACACGGTGGGAGAAACCGTGACGGTCATCATTATCGGATATGTGACGACTCACGGGGCTCTAATGGAAAGAATTGCGTTGTCACCCACTGGTCAGTTCAGGTGTGTATTCGAACGTACAGTAAACCTTCTCTTCTCACAATATCAATGTCCCTAGGTTTGCCCTAGGTCGACCAATTCTTTGAATTGCTTTTGGAATGTGTCTCCTGATGTGATGCCATATCTCCGCTCAACGTACAACAACAATGACTCGGATAATTCACAGAGCACCTTCACACTTCTGGTCGACTTACCACCGTTCTCTACATCTACTCACGCTCTCACTACCATTGCTGAAGATTTGTTCTTTTACTTACGTGTATTCAAACGCGATGCGCCTTATGACCAGTACATGTAAGATACCATTTCTGCCATGACTTTGCCGCACCTATTAAGTCGCAAACGCCATAACAGTTGAGCGCTTTCAACGAGGTTATTGTTGGTTAATAGTTACGTTCCGCATGCTGTGCATACATGCTTACCATAACAGCCTGGCGTCTGTCACAGAATTTCTAATCGTGCATGTCAAATCAACATCTCATAGGAATTGAGTGAAGTTATTGATCGTATGGATCTGCTGGCTGTATTTGTCAAGACATTGTCTGGTTTTTATGATGGCCGCTACGCAAACACGTTGTCATTGCCACCCGAGCCAGGAGCATCATTTCCTCATCAATATCAGATAGGTTTCAGTTACCAATTACGACTCCATGACAATTATCCTTGTCTGAATACTTTGTTCTTTGACGTCCGTAGGTGCTGCTGGCGCTCGTGCCACCTGGAAGGTCACCACCGATCGCTGTGAAGTTGAATGGCGACACTGCGAGAACAAATACTTCCAGCTATCCAATCATCATAAGTATCTGATACAAGGCGTACTGGATTTATTTCCATAATCCCGCTGCGTTCTTACGAGGCTGTTTCGCGTGAAGCTCCTCGACATATTTGACGTCGAAACAGAAGCTGCGAAAATTCCATCAATCGACTGCCATCGAGCTTACGCACCTATGCGGCAGCATCGATCTTGGCCTGCAAGTGTTCTTCCCTTGACCAAGCATAATAGCTGCTACCAATTCATAAGCAGACCGGTGGGCCATTGGCGATATAGGGAACCTCGAATGGAAGTTCGAGTTGCATCTGAGTAAGTGCGGCTTCGAGACCCTTGCGCTCTGCTGACCCCGCAGCATGATAGGTTCGCTGCCCACATGATTCGGGATGAGAAGGAGTAACTCGTAAAGTTCACGTAGACTCACCTTAGGTTCATTTTCGATTGCAGGTACTTGAATGTGACGAGCTGTGGTGTAGACATTTTGGAGACAAAGTCGTTGAAATAGGTAGATATGGAAGAGTTACCCAGCACTTTAATTCATTTTCCTCACTTCGAGGTTGCTCTCGCTACGATCTCTTTCGAGAATCCATTCATCAGGAAATCTGAGATATACATTCCATTGCCTGTGATATTGACCAGCATCCAAACTCACTGCTGGTTGCCTGTAGGTCCTGCTTCTTCGGAATCCTCGAACGTCCTTGCTTCCAGTGCGGTCAGATACTTGATGTTGACGTCAGCCACGAAGCTGTCGGCAGGATGGCTTATCCCAAGCCATCTTTAGCACGCCATTATTCCTATGGGGAGATCAAATAGCTCCTGCTTGTGAGTCAAGGGAGGCAGCATTTGAGGCGGAGTGCGCGTTGACATGTGAAACTGAATGATTTGAATATATGTTGAAAGCTTATAAAGGATGGTCATAACGGTATCTCACAAAAGCCATATCAGTATTGATATGAATTTTCAAAAGCGCGATAAGGGTTCTAATTAGTTGGGATGAAAATGATGAATGATGCATCTAAAGGTTCCCTAGCGCTTGGTTCCCTTTCTATAACTTGAACGATTGGCGCTGCCTTGGTCGACGGTATTCGGCCCGGGGTGCCTCCTTGATTTGTGGTACTCTCCCTCACTCTAATTTTTCCGGTCATTTTCCTCAAGCTGATCCAAATTTTCGACTGTTCCCAATGAGCGACGACCACATGTCAGAACCTCCTCCAGAGGCTCCTGGATCCAGAGATGCAACTGCTGGCGAGAGCTCAGTACGTGCCCTCATGAGACTGCTGTCGACGAGCGCTAATGACATCGTCGCTGCCTCCTACACATCCTTAATCCAGAGCCAGCCCCGTAGCGGATTCTGTCAGGCCCTGCGGAAAGTTAAGAAGAATGTGGCTAAAAAAGTTTCTGTACGTCAACCTGAATGCTGAAGGAGCTAGAATATAGCTGATATTGTGCAGAGACGCTTCAAGCGTTCCCGCCGCCAAATCCCCGCCGTCCATAATGCTGACCATGGAAGTGCTTCATCCAATCAGGATATCGAGGTAAGCAGGTTTTATTTTGAAGTTCAACTTGTCTGAGGCCACCAAGGATGCATCGCGTCTGCGTCCTTCCGATGGCGACAAGCACACCACTTATGAGAATCTCACTGGCTGTGGGAATCAATCAGCGTCCGGAGAACCTGCTTCGAAGGTATTTACGCTAAACGATATAGTTTTCATGTCTAAATTCTGGTGGTCGTGCAGGTCCTCGACGCCCCTCCTGGCGTGGAAGAGATTCCCGATCCCCAATCAGTTGATGCTAAACTTCGGGGTGCCCGTGAGGCTACAGAAAGTATGGGACTACTCGGGGGACGTGTCACTTCTTTTATATCCAAAGCCGAGGATGGCCCAATAGATCTCGCTGCCGCAGACGATTTCCAGACCACATATCTTCAACCACTCAGAATTTTTGACACCGTCATCGAGAATCTTGCGAACGTATGGGTCTCTCTTCTTGCTTGAAAGCGAGCTAATCAAATTGTATAGGTACATCCTTATGCAAAGATGGTGCTGGGCATGCTGTCCGCTGCATCCAAAGTACGTGTGGTTTTACCTTCCTGTTCAACAGTCGTTGACTCTATGCAGATCATTCTCGCTCAAACAGAACGCGACAAGTCGGTGCAATCTCTTCTCGACAAATTGGAACAAGTTTACCGCTTCATGTCACAAAAGGACACTCTTGGGCAGATCTCATCCAAGCGCAGCATCGCTGGACGAATCGCCCAGCAGACTCTAGAGTGCGCGTGTTTCATCAGGGATTATTCGGAGAAAAAGAGCTTTTGTGAGTCATCGAGCCATTGCGCTTTCCATAATTTGAATCTTATGCCATCATCACAGGGAAGAGACTCGGGAAAAATATTGTCTCGGAGACGGATGATCTGATTTCACAGTACAATAACGCTTTGGACGAGTTCATGCAACAATTTCGAGACCAAGCTCTTCGGGATATAGCCGATCTTGTCCGGTGTACGAGTAAGGATTCGGACGTACTTCTGACTTTCCGTCCACTCATACCCCTTCAGGTGATGAACTGGGTGACAAACTGGATCTCAGTGGGATGCCTTATGCAGCAGGCACGGGACTAAATACCACGAAACTATGCCTGCCAGGAACGCGGGCGGACATTCTCTCCCAGATCACTGAATGGATCAACGACAGCGGAGATACTGCTCAGCGAGTGCTGTGGCTATCTGGCCCTGCGGGCACGGGCAAATCAGCCATCGCTCACACAATCGCTAACTGGTACAACGACTTGGGAGGGCTCGGTTCGTGTTTCTGCTTCGACCGAGACCTCAAAACGGACAAACGTCATGAAAAAGTCTTCTCCACCATCGCTCGCGACCTCGCTGACCGTGATCCGAAAATGAGACAAACATTAGCCAATGTAGTCGAACATGCAAATGCGCTCAAGAACACGACAGATATCATGCAGCAATGGCACAAGCTATTTATGGAACCGCTAAAAAAGTTTTCGGGGTCGAGTGCGGAACCTGTCTTGATCGTAATAGAAGCGCTGGATGAGAGCGGCGAAGTTGAGACACGGCGCAACCTTCTCCGCATACTTTCCAGTAAACTTCAGGACAAAGGTCTTCCCCAAATCACTGAACTCCCTCCCAACTTTCGGATTCTCGTCACCTCTCGCCCACTTCATGATATCGATGATGCATTCCGCGGTGCTCAGCATGTTCTACCATTATCGATGGACGACATTCCAGAAGCAGTCGCAAGAAGCGACATCCATGCTTTTGTGTCTGAGGAGCTGAAAGAGCTACCAGATTTTCGGCACGAAGAGTTCGCAGTCCTCGCTGACAAAGCTGGTGGACTGTTCGAGTGGGCGCGTCTTGCATGCAACTACATCCGAGGCGTCGCTACCGGCTCACGCGCAATGGATCGCTTCAATGATGTCGTGTCCCACAATCATGGAGAGCAGGAAAACCTGTTGTATGGGATGTATAAATTCATTCTAGGAGAAAACATGCGGAAGGACAAACACATCACAGAAGCTGGTTATAAGCGAGCGCTAGCCAGTTTTTGTTCTGTAATGGGACAAGTACTTGGTTCAGCCGAACCACTCTCTCTAGATGCTCTGAATGCCATGCGGCGCCGTTTTCCAGATGAAAGCGAGCATTACGGAGTGGAACTCGTGTTAGGAGACATGGGATCCCTGCTAAGCGGGACCACCAACTCATCTAGCGTCATCCGACCCCTTCACGCATCCTTCCGCGAATTCCTGACAAATAAATCATCTAGCGGAGAGTTTTTTGTGGAGATGTCGAACTCGCAACGCGATCTTGCTTTTGCATCCCTCCGAGTGATGGAGCACGACCTTCGCTTCAATATGTGTAATTTAAAGTCTTCATACCTCCCGAATACCAAAGATACCGGGCTGCTGGATAGAGTCGCAACACACATTTCCTCGCATCTGTCGTATTCCTGTCGATTTTGGGCTACGCACGTCCGAGCAACGGACTTTGACGCGAAGCTCGTGAAGGAAATAGGATCATTCTTCGATAATGAGCGACTGCTCTTCTGGATCGAAGCACTTGGCCTTCTCAATGGACTCGGTAGCGCAGTTGCTGTGCTTCCACGCATCACCCAGTGGCTGAAGGTGAGAACAGAGTGGCCTGGCGGTGTCAGGGGAAGTGCTTACGCGCGAACACAGGGCCAATCCGGATATGCAAACCTATTGTCCGCTGCAACGGACGTACAGAGATTCGTGCAGGTGTTTGGTGGGATTATTTTGCACAGCACAGCACATCTGTATGTATCAGCGCTGCCATTTTGCCCCAGCAAGTCCACGATGGCTACAAAGTTTACTGGAAAGTTTCCGAACACTCTTCGTGTGATGCATGGTCGTCTTGTGAACTGGACCGCTATTCAGGCCGTGATCAGTGGGCACACTGAATCGGTTTTGTCAGTCTCGTTCTCGCACGATGGCACTCGCATTGTGTCTGGTTCAAAGGATTCCACTGTCCGGGTGTGGGATGCAGCAACGGGGCTGCCATTGGGCGAGCCCTTCCGAGGACACACTAATTGGGTTTCGTCAGTCTCGTTCTCTCCCGATGGCACTCGCATCGTGTCTGGTTCTTGGGATTCCACTGTCCGGGTGTGGGATGCAGCAACGGGGATGCCATTGGGTGAGCCCTTCCGAGGGCACACTTCTTGGGTTTCGTCAGTCTCGTTCTCGCCCGATGGCACTTGCATCATGTCTGCTTCTTTAGATTGCACTGTCCGGGTGTGGGATGCAGCAACGGGGCTGTCATTGGGTGAGCCCTTCCGAGGGCACACTTCTTCGGTTTTGTCAGCTTCGTTCTCGCCCGATGGCACTCGTATCGTGTCCGGTTCAAAGGATTCCACCGTCTGGGTGTGGGATGTAGCAACGGGGCTGCCATTGGGTGAGCCCTTCCGGGGGCACACTGAATCGGTTTCATCAGTCTCGTTCTCGCCCGATGGCACTCGCATCGTTTCTGGTTCAAAGGATTCCACTGTCCGGATGTGGGATGTAGCAACGGGGCTGCCATTGGGTGAGCCCTTCCAAGGGCACACTTCTTGGGTTTACTCAGTCTCGTTCTCGCCCGATGGTACTCGCATCGTGTCTGGTTCTTCGGATTCCACCGTCCGGGTGTGGGATGCAGCAACGGGACTGCCATTGGGTGAGCCCTTCCAAGGGCACACTGATGAGGTTTGGTCAGTCTCGTTCTCGCCCGATGGCACTCGCATGGTGTCTGGTTCAAAGGATTCCACTGTCCGGGTGTGGGATACAGCAACGGGGCTGCCATTGGATGAGCCCTTCCAAGGGCACACTGAATCGGTTTTGTCAGTCTCGTTCTCGCACGATGGCACTCGCATTGTGTCTGGCTCAGAAGATTCCACTGTCCGGGTGTGGGATGCAGCAACGGGGATGCCATTGGGTGAGCCCTTCCGAGGGCACACTGAATCGGTTTTGTCAGTCTCGTTCTCGCACGATGGCACTCGCATTGTGTCTGGCTCAGAAGATTCCACTGTCCGGGTGTGGGATGCAGCAACGGGGATGCCATTGGGTGAGCCCTTCCGAGGGCACACTTCTTGGGTTTCGTCAGTCTCGTTCTCGCCCGATGGCACTCGCATCATGTCTGGCTCAGAAGATTGCACTGTCCGGGTGTGGGATGCAGCAACGGGGCTGCCATTGGGCGAGCCCTTCCGAGGGCACACTTCTTGGGTTCGGTCAGTCTCGTTCTCGCCCGATGGCACTCGCATCGTGTCTGGTTCTTCGGATTCCACCGTCCGGGTGTGGGATGCAGCAGCGGGGCTGCCATTGGGTGAGCCCTTCGAAGGGCACACTTCTTCAGTTTTGTCAATCTCATTCTCGCCCGATGGCACTCACATCGTGTCTGGTTCTTCGGATTCCACCGTCCGGGTGTGGGATGCAGCAACGGGGCTGCCATTGGGCGAGCCCTTCCGAGGGCACACTTCTTGGGTTCGGTCAGTCTCGTTCTCGCCCGATGGCACTCACATCGTGTCTGGTTCTTCGGATTCCACCGTCCGGGTGTGGGATGCAGCAGCGGGGCTGCCATTGGGTGAGCCCTTCGAAGGGCACACTTCTTCAGTTTTGTCAATCTCATTCTCGCCCGATGGCACTCACATCGTGTCTGGTTCTTCGGATTCCACCGTCCGGGTGTGGGATGCAGCAACGGGGCTGCCATTGGGCGAGCCCTTCCGAGGGCACACTGATGAGGTTTGGTCAGTCTCGTTCTCGCCCGATGGCACTCGCATCGTGTCTGGTTCACAAGATTCCACTGTTCGGGTCTGGGATGCAGCAACGGGGCTGCCATTGGGTGAGCCCTTCCGAGGGCACACTGAATCAGTTTGGTCAGTCTCATTCTCGCCCGATGGCACTCGCATCGTGTCTGGTTCAGAAGATTCCACTGTCCGGATGTGGAATGCAGTAACAGAACAGCAATTTCGGGAGCACACTGATATCCACTCCTCTGCATTCTCTTCGGACACATGTCCCACCACATCTTGCAAACGAGAGAGCATCATGTCAACCGATACTCGGAACAATCCCACCATTTGCTTTGCATCAAGCTTGGAACATGCACTGCAAAAACCTGCCAAGTTACTTGAAGGTGCCTCTCATCTTAATTCAACCCCTGTCTCGCTGGAAGATGGATGGATGATAGGAGCCTATGGTCGGCTGCTTCTCTGGGTACCCCCTGCTTCCCGAGAACAACCATTTCATTACCTTGGGACTACATTGGTGATACCCGGTGGGCTAGAAATTGATTTGAGTCGCATGGCTCATGGAGAAGACTGGACGAATTGCCGAGATGTGTGAGTTCTTAGCCTTGACTGTCCCTAGTGGTTGCTAAATTAATATTTCTAGCGCTACTCGCAAATGATCCAGTTGTAGTACTACCAAGTTTCCAGTTTTATTCCATGTCGATCTTGTATCTGCTATCGAGCTTGAATTTGAAGTTGTCCGCTATCATCGTGATCGCTTCGGCAAGAGCACAACACAAGGCTCCCAAATCCAGTTCGCGTCATAAGTACCAGAGAGTAACGAAAGCACGAGGAGGCGAGATGGCGATGGATTGCTGCTCTAGTGCTCTTCCCTGTTGCTCAGGATACTTTAAAACTCGCCCTCCACATCGAATACAGGTAACAACATGATTCTTTCATTGATACAACTTCTACGACTAGCGTTGTTTTCGTGATTCTAATTATTTCAAATCAAATTCGACGGCTATTGGAAGTCCTCCAGGCCCACGAAATTCTCCTTTATGCTTCTGGCCGAAACGAACCGGTAAAAGATGCTGATACTCCCAGCTTTGTCGTTGGTCCCACTCGCTCGTTCTTCAAGTTCTCCAAAGGGTTGCTGACCCACGACCGCGCCAGTGCATTTCTCGTTGCAATAGACGTTGCCGGCAACGTTCCGTAGCTTGTTTGTGGCAGTCAGGAAGGCCTTGCGCTCTGCGGCAAAGCTGGTAAAGAAGTTGTCAGTCGACGCATACCGCAGAGACCTTGCGACTTACATAGAGCCGGTCAGTGCATAAGGTGAGGTGTTCTCGATGAGTTCGAGAGTTTGCTCATAATTCGCGTCGTCGTATACATAAACCTGAAAAGTTGTTAGTACATCTGGCCGTATCTGCGAACGATTACAGTGATGACAGAACGAAAGATTTATTCTTTTATCGTGATTAATTCAGGATAGAATGATGGTGGGCTGTATGAAGTAGCCCTTGGAGTCATCACCTGTAGGATCATGAGAAAAGTCGCAGGTGAGTCGTAGTATGATCCGCCTTACTAGTGCCTCCGATAAGAACCGGATGAAACCAATTATTTTGTCTCTGCGATATTATTCAGTAATCATATGATATCAATCAATGCACAGCCCATAGACACACCACGTGGTCCCATAAAGTTAGTCTTGGACGATTTTGATCTCGGCAACCTCAGACAGGAGAATCCAGATGAGCGAAGAAGAAACATATAGCCGTGACAATGCAGAACATTTTTGTCCTGCATCCACGCCTTCAATCTTACGCACCACTCATATACACAACATTATGCGCACCTTCAAATGCTCAAAGTCGCCCGGACCTCCTTGCTTATATCTAACTTCGCGCGCCTGCGTACTGGGCATATCTGTATTTCAACCTACGCTTCGCCCTTCGGATCGTGACGTGACGAGCCCGCATTTTGTTTGACAGTCAATTCTTCGATGTTTACAGTATGATGAGTGTCAATTGCGATCATAATTCAGGAGACCTTCTGAGCGATAACTCTAGTCATGCATATCGGTTATTCATACAATCTTTTCTTCCCAGTTGTCTATGGAACGCGGATAACGAACGCGCTCGTAGTAAGCCTTAAACGCAAGTTCGGCATCATCTAGGAAGGTCTTCAGCAATCTGCAGTGTTCTTCGCATAAACCCTCCTTCTCCTCTGCTGTCACATGGAATTTTTTGTCTCGACAGGTAGATTTCAACTGCGCTGCAACCTTTTTTCTCCAGAGATTCCAAACCCTCGTCTTGTTCGGCACGAACAACGATAACATACGCTCCGCGTCAAAGTCTTCGTTTGTCTCGTTTCCATCACTGAGAATAGAGCAGGCGAAAACAGCTTGGCTCCTCCTATTATGCAGGCAATACTTCTGTATCGCGCGTCCTTCAACCTGCAGCGCCTTCAAAAGCAGGTCTCCTTGTATCTTTTCGCTCTCGAGTGAAGAGAGGAACGAGTTGTAGACCCAAGATGCCGCACACGAGGCGAGAAACATCATTTGACCAAAGAGTGTCGCTTGGGGGATCAAGAGGAGCTGTAGCAAGAATTGTGCTAGTAAAAGGAGTGAACACAGTCCAACGCTCCGGTACTCTCGTCCGCCATGCATGTTCAACAAGAAATGACCCTTCGTTATCACATTCACATCTTTCTCCGACCCTATCAGAACGACGACATCGCGCGGGGTCAGAAGCAGTCCATCCCCTGGGGGGACCCCCGGGGTCACAGTTTTGGGTCCCCGGAGATGGAGCCTCGCAGTACCGATCACGAAGCAGGTTATGCCACTTGAAACGATGCCGAGAAGGATGAGGCTGAAGGCATACCAGTCGGCAAAGACAGCACATGAGAAGCATGTCATGATGCTGATGGTTATGGGTATCGTGGCTAGTAGTGCGTGATGGGTGCTCATCATCCCCACTTCATCCATATCCATGACGTCTCCGACGCGGATGACAGTCACTGATGCAGGTAATGTCTCCGTGCTGGCTTTTCCCTGAACCGCCATATCTTCCACCTCCTTGCTCATCTGTATTGTGAGGTATCCAAGGTGCCCCGTCGTCATATCTGTACCAGACAGCGAAGCGACGTATCGCGGCCCAGCTTTGCCATCCAGGCCAAACATTTCAGCTGGTTCGGAATTTGGACCTGGGAATAGTCCATCCCAGAATCGGGAGTTGGCTAACTGGCCGTATCTTTTGGCGACAGTATAGCTTCCTGGAGAGTTGTACCACCCCAGCCATCTTCGGCCGCGGTACAAATGCACGGTACCCATGGCTGATAGTGTTTCATCGCCGCCGAAAAAGCCGGCAACACCTGCTGAATCTAGCGTGAATGGTGAACCATGAAATGGGATCTGCAGGTGCATTGTTGTGGATGTTGTAGATAACGGTGAATCCACAGCATGTTGGGTAGGTCTTCAAATATCAGCCCTGCGTGAACTTACTAAGAGCTGTAGGTCCTGGGAGAACTCGAATCGTCCTCGAGGCAGCCTTACGAAATAAGTATATTGATCATCTGACCCCGAAAGGCACTGCGAACTGATATATAACCGAGCGCTGAAACACCGCATCTTTGATGGACTACTAGTTCTGTCACAATTACCAAGGACACTCGCCCCATTTGTGAAAGTTAGTGCAACTACAAAGGCCATCCATCAGAAAGTAGTCCGATCGGGCGCAAGTTTTTCAGGAGAAGAAAATCATTGCGCCCACAGGATACATTAGACGCCAACTTTTTGGAACACGCTGATGGACCTTTCAAACCTGTAGTTGTCACAATCCATCGAATTTTCGTACAGAATCGAAGGAACTCGAACAAGTGTGGCGATTTAACGACATGAGTGATAATAATCCCAAAGCTCGCCTATCAAATTCCACCCCCAAATAGGCTGATAATAGCCACAGGAGGAGGTCCACCCTCCCGGAGCTTTGTTTGCCCACAATAAGCAAAGACGTATTTTGAGGGATGCCATGTCACTGTAGGTGATGGTGCCAATGCAGGAACACGATGCAATGGGGCACCCGTCTCTGTTGCACACTATTGTGCCCAGATCATGTTAAAAGCAGATAAATAGCTAGAAACCGAGTCCTTACTATATCGATATAGGGTCCTGTATTTGCAATAGCGAGGTACTCTCCATCGTACGAGAAGCTCAATGCATTGATCGCATTTCTGAAGGAATCAAGTGAGTGGAGAGAGTAACATGTTTTGATCCACTCACTCGCAAGTGGAGATTGTCCGAGCGCATATCCATTCACTCAGATCGAACATGTTGACAATTGAGTCGTAGCCACCAGATGCAAGATATCTGAACACAACGTTAATGCATGTCGATTAGAATATGTAACAGCTAATACGCACCTCCCCCGGGGATCGAGTGCTACTGCAACACAACCTCCGACATGAGCGGCAGGGCTTTCTCTAAGGGTGAGCGTTGGGTAGTCCATGACCCGAACGCTATGCTCAGAATGATGTGTCAGAATTATACCATCGCCGACATGATTGAACATGGCGGTGGATGCGACAATGCTCTGTCGAAAGATGTCAATAACTTGTTACATGAGGGAGACGATGTGGAACAAACCCCGTCCTTATCTGAGAGATGCCATTGCGCCTTTGGTGCATCACCATCTTTCCCGTATGTTAAGAAAAAGAGCTGGTGCCCGGCCGAAGTAAATATCAAAGCCCGGCCGTCTGGAGAATAATTTGTCTGCACGGGTGAGATTTTTAGAATTATTTGCTGCGTATGCCGACTTTCTTGAGTTCTGTAAGGGTTATTCACAATGCGCGCAAGGCATATAACACTTACGTCGTGCATCCCAAAATACAATCCTTCTGTCCTTCTGACTCGACGTACAAAATAACTCTGGATGAGTGGGATTCCATGATATATAGTCAACATCATCGGAATGACCGCCAGAGAAGTGGGTTGCAGCTCTTGATTCCATCTATGATTGGGGCACGGTGTGTGACTCCTGATGAGATACAAGATATAGTACGTACGCTAGTTTCTGGAGTCCAGATCCGAGTGATTTTGTCGATACCAACGCCAGCTAAACGCTTCCCATCGCAACTCCATGCTACATGGGTTATAGCTTGAGGTGAGGGTATACGTAGATCACGCGGTTTATGCGCAGGAAAGTTTTGTGCCTGAATCAATGGAGTACATTAACAATGCGAGGTTCTTTGAGATGTACAAGTCCTCTATACGCACATGTAGACCGCGAGCAGCGAATGTTGTATGAAGAGGGGGAGATGGTGGCCGTTGAAGGGGTGCTACTTCTTCTTCCTCCTTGCTGTTTACTTGACTTGACATTGATGATGCGACTGAGCGTATGGTGTTTTGACTCGGAGCCGGACTTGCAGACGTTGTTTGCCACTGTTAGGACCGACAAAGGAACAACCAAGATCATCAGTCTCAGAGTCTTCATCTTTTCAATTGCGCCGTTTTCAACTTGTTTGTTTTATGCAATTCACAGGAAAGTCTGCACCCAGTTACGACCTTTGATTTATGGTAGATCATTATCGACGATGTTCGTTCCGTCCGGGTTTTGGATACGGACGTAGACCAATTAACTTTGCTTCTCATCAATCAGATTACTGATCACCGTTGTTGCCCTTACAATCGATCCAGTTCAGTCTGACTGAAACTAGAAGAAAATGACGTTGAAATATGTCTGGTTAGATGTAGATCCGGTGCGCAATTGACCATTTGCTCTCGTTTGGTGGGGATGTGCTGAGGAAATGCTTCATTCAGGGACATGATGATGCCACTGCACTTATGATGGCCTGTCAATTAGAGGATATCAAGCTTCTTGGAGTATCCAGCGTGTGTAAAGCGGCTTTCTCCCGCACAAGTCCTTTTCAAGCAAGCTGCTTAGGTTCACGGCAATGCGTCCGCTGATTGCACTGCCAATAACACCGCAAGGTGTCTGCACGCATTTGCTGCACCTTCCGATGTTCTAGTATATCCTGGCGCATGCAAGCCGTTACTTCGACCCACAAAACACGACCCTGAAATTCATGGAGAAGATGGCCTAGGAGGTGTTGTAGGGCTCCCTTCGGCTGATAGTCCTGAAGTTCAGGCACGATTCGCTCGGAAAGTCGATGGGTCATTGATCCATGCCATCGAGGGGATGGCAACAGCCATCAAGGACGCATGGCGCAATGGTGCTGGACATCAAGTATCAGTTGTTTCTTCGGGACCAATGACGAATATTGCCCTATTTATAAGCGTCTATCCCAGCCTTATGGAAGCGGTGGAGCAGTTTGTATTTATGGGAGGCGGTGTGGGTGTTGGCAATAGATCTGCCGTCGCAGGTATGTAACATGTGGTACTTGAAGAACCAATCTTTACAATGACAGTGCAGAGTTCAATATTATGTGTGATCGTGCGTATCTTATCGAAATATGTTACGGTGCCTGTCTTGATCCTCTATTAGCTGAGGCGGCTCAGATTGTCCTCGATGCTCCAGTCAAGACTGTCATGATACCCATAAATGTGACACACACGGCGATTGTCACTTCGGCTATCCATTCCCGCCTGAGATCACCCCATCTACCTTTCCTGGATGGCGTGTTGGCACATCCATCCACCAATCTCCGAAGCACATTGTCTTCTGTCATCAGTTTCTTTGCAGGAACGTACAAGTCAACATTTGGTTTCGATCAAGGTCCTCCTCTCCATGATGCATTGACCATCACATATGTGTCCCATCCTGAGTTCTTTAGAGCTCAACGTTTCAGAGTGGATGTGGAGTTACATGGTAAGCACACGGCGGGAGAAACGGTCATCGACGTCTGGAATTATCGGATATGTGATGACTCATGGGGCTCTAATGGGAAGAATTGCGTTGTCGCCCAGTCAGTTCAGGTGTGTATTCGAATGTACAGTAAACCTTCTCTTCTCACAATATCAATGTCCCTAGGTCGACCAGTTTTTTGAATTGCTTTTGGAATGCGTCTCCCGATGTGATGCCATATCTCCGCTCAACGTACAACAACAATGATAATTTACAGCACCTTCACACTTCTGATCGACTTACGACCGTTCTCTACATCTACTCACGCTCTACTACCATTGCTGAAGATTTATTCTTTTACGTGTATTCAAACGCGATGCGCCTTATGACCAGTACATGTAAGATACCATTTCTGCCAGGACCCTGCCGCACCTATTGTATTAAGTTGCAGACCCCATAACAGTCGAGCGCTTTCAATAAGGTTGTTCTTGGTCAGTAATTACGTTCCGCATGCTGTGCATACACGCTTACCATCACAGCCTGCCGTCTGTCACAGAATCCCAAATCATGCCTGTCAAATCAACATCTCATAGGAATTGGGTAAAGTTAGTGATCGTATTGAATGGTTGTTCTGATGGCCGCTACGCAAACACGTTGTCATTGCCACCCGAGCCAGGATCATCAATTCATCAGATATCAGATAGGCTCCAGTTACTAATTACGACTCCATGACAATCATTCTTGTCCGAAAACTTTGTTCCTTGACGTCCGTGGGTGCTGCTAGATGGGGGCGTGATGCCGTTAGGCCAGACGATGTATAAATACATGTCATCACGTCCTGTTACTAGACAGGCGAACCTCTCATCCCTGACAAATTTGCCTTGTGCTACTCGCTATGGGCGTCGACAAAGCGTGAGTGTCATGGTTCCAGCATACAGGCCTATCTCAACTGACAGTGACTTTCAGTGGCAAAAAAACAAGGTTTGTCACGGTTTCGCGCACTATAGATATTGTGATTCTGAGTTATCCCCTAGTCGTTTCAAGTTCATTCGCAAGTCGACATTACGAACCGCTGATGACAGCACCACCCAGGTGTTATCCCTGCTGCTTGTGTACGTGTCCTTGCTAATATTTCAATGTAGGAACTTGAAGCTCCCGTAGACGACATCGAGGATGACTCGACACCCGCCCCGGAAGGGGAAGAGGCAGGAGACTTGCAAGATGAACCAGACACGCAAGATGAAACAAATACGCAAGACGAGACAAACACGCAAGACGAAACAAACGCACAAGACGATTTACCTGGTCAAGATTCCTTACCCACAGAATCCCTACAAGATGAATTGCTTCGCCAAGATTCCTCGCCCATAGTGGTGACAGAATCCCCTCAAGAGGAGGCAGAAATGCAATCCATGTTCCCAACTTCTGACTCCCCCGCCCAAGAGTTTGCCAGCATTGCGGAGATTGACAGAGCCGACAGCCCTGTCGAAGATCCTGAGGTTATTCTCAAGAACCTACAGGAGACTTTTCAGAACATAATCGACGATAAATTAGCGAACATACCTCTTCGCTTGATAGACACCCACAGCGGCATCCTATACACCAGCAATGACCTCGAGGGAATTTTCAAAGAGTCGGAGGAGTATCAACAACTCTACGAAAATCTCCTGACCACCTCCGTGTCGAAGCTTCAGCGCAGAGTTGACGAATTCTTTCGATATGCCATGCTTTCCCACAAGTGGGCAAGTGCGAAGGACGAGCCCCAGTATTGGCAGATCAAGGGCAGCGTCTACGAGATGGATGCGCCACTAGAAATTCGCAAGCTGCAACAATTCTGTACCACCTCGAAGAGAGAAGGCTACCGATGGGCGTGGAGCGATACGTGTTGTATCGATAAGACGAACAACGCCGAGCTTCAGGAATCCATCATCTCCATGTTTGCTTGGTACAAGGATTCGGCAATCACTATCGTTTACCTTGCAGACGTCTCCGATATCTCGCAGTTGAAAGACAGTCAGTGGTTTAAGAGAGGCTGGACGTTGCAGGAGCTCCTCGCACCTCAATTTATTCGATTCTACAAGCAGGATTGGCAGCCGCTCATCGATTCCGATAAGAATCACAAAGTTGAACTTCTATCCATTCTCCACGACATCACTCGCATCGATGTTGATGTTTTGAAGGCATTCGTACCCGGCGTCGACAATGTCAAGAAGCGGTTGAGTTGGGTGGGCAGCAGGACGACTAAGAAGATCGAAGACATTGCCTATTGCCTCATGGGTAAGCGTCGCCATAGCTAATGAATTATTCTAACGCACTTGCCAGGTATTTTCGGCATTCATATGCCTGTAATGTACGGGGAGAAACATAACGCCTTTGTGCGGCTTCAGAAGGAGATCATGGCGCTTACCGACGACCTCTCACTCTTTGACTGGTTGGGAGAGTCATCGACCCTTCACAGTTACTTTGCTGCGCATCCGAGGTGCTTCATGACCCCATCTTACGACGCTCGACAGGACTCCACTTCATCGAAATTCGAATTCAGGTTACTCAAAACTTCGAAGCGCATCACCAGTGGCTTGTCTTCTTCGGCTCTCAAGATTGTCAAGGACGTTTTGAGCAACCCGCCTCACGGACGTTTCATTGCGAATGGAAGAATGAGCATGCCCTTTTTCGTTCACGAAGTGGTCACCCTCATTCCAAACCAAGACAAGCCCGGAATGCTCAGCTATCTCGTCAAAGCTGAAGGGCTCTCGGAGCTCGAGGTCATCGTCACACAACGGCTAGTTCCTTTATACGGCAAGAACCCAAGTCACAAATACCGTGTCGTACGAATGTGGGACGCGAGTCTTATTCAACGTTCTGGAAGCACGAGCATCGAGGCTGTTGATGCCTCGATTGTTGATAACCCTGAGTCTCCGGAGCCGCCTACGACAGAGGACTCCCCGAAGCAGGAGAAGGAAAAGGAGAAGGCAAAAGAGAAGGGGAAAGATAAGGACAAAGATAAGGGAAAAGATAAGGACAAAGAAAAGGAAAAAGAAAAGGACAAGGATAAGGATAAAGAAAGTTGGGTCGGCAGATCCAAGGACCTCGTCGCCGATTTTGTGGCCGATATGGTCACCAACAGCACTGCTGCTGCATTTATTCGGCGGCTGCAAGAGCCATTTGTTGCTCAGCTGCTTTGTTCGCCTGGTGACAAGCAGCCTTGGCGGAGGGTTGGAACCACCATCCGCGTCATTGCTCACGCATCCTCTGGGTCCATTAATTTCAGGGCTCCCGAAAATGTTATCGTGCACTAAAACTTCACTGTGTCGCTGCTCGCTAATACCCCTATGACTGTGTTGTCTATATATTTTACAGCTACGATCACGAACTCTACGCCATATTCATGAAACTATGGTACTGTATCAAATTACTTGGACTCTCTACTGTACAGTGCGATAAAAAAAATGCTAAGTTGAAAAACGTCCAGTGTTAATTGATAGACCTCAGGCTCCTGATTGGTAATCTCGGGTCACTAGGGGAAGGCGAGGCATTAGGGGGTCCCAGAACTTTGTCAAGTAAGATAACGTATCAACGTCAACCACGACCGTCACGACGCATGAGAACAAACAGAATAGGCACTGCTTGTACACGCGGCGGCGGAAGACCGAAATAACTCGTAAGAACAAGCTTCTCACCATGCCTCCTTTTTTACACCACTACTCGAAACGCTGCCAATCAAGCTGCGACTCCGAACCTGCAATACCAAATATTGTTGGTATGCAGTGCGAGCATCCGAGAGCAAGTCGTTCAACAAGTTCTTATCGACATCGTTGAACGCAGCTATGCGGTTACCACAAGCCTCGAGGTCAAGTGATTGCAAGACCTGCTTGCTGCTTCTCATCTGCTCCAAAACCTGTTCTCTCCAGACCGTCCATACGTGCGTGTCGTTCGGGATGAACTGTCGAAGGATCTCTTGTGGTTTAAACCCTCTGTTCCCCCAATCTTTGTGCTCGCAGTCGGGCTGAAGGGTTAGGCAAGCGAAAACAGCTGCGGCCGTTCTTGTGCCCAGTTTATACGTCTTCATGCGATCCTTCGACAAAGTCAACGCTTGGACGAGCTGTTCCTCCTGCAGGTATTCTCCGTCCATGGACGACAAGAAGAGATTGTACGCCCATGAGACAGCGAAGGACGTTAGGAACATGACCTGTCCAAACAGTTTTCCCTGTGGTATCAGGAGCAACTGCGTCAGAAATTGAATGACCAGGAGGAGCGAGCAGAACCCGATCGCTGCGTATTCGTCATTGGTCTCGGCGTCTTCATCATGATCCTCTGCCAGTGTCTCTGGCCCGGGGCCGCTCTCTGCATCTTTTCTCCCAAACATATGGTGGAAGTCACGGATCCCATCCCCTATAATGCCGCGTTTCCTCCTCTCCCTCCTAGCTCGCTTACGGACCCAGGGCTCGTACTCCAAGTGAAACTTGCCCTGCGTGATGGCAAGCACATTCTTCTCTTTTCCACGGACGACGATCACATGGTTTCCGTCCATCAGTATGCCATCGCCTGGCGGTGCATTTTTAGAGGAGGCGACACTCTGGAGGACTATGGACGCAGAACCGATGACAAAACACGAGATGCCGTTGACGAGAATGCCGAGGAGGATCAAGGAGAAACAATACCAGTCATCGCCCCATGCACAAAGTGTGCATGTTACGACGCTGGTAGCGATAGGGATCAATGCGACGTGTTTGTGGAAGCCATCTCGGGCATGGATGGTCAAGCTATTTTCGGTACCAGCATCGAACTTGATGTCTGGCATATCCAAGATGGTAACTTTATTTGCCCTTGTCTTTCGTCCCTCTACTATCACGGCTCGTTGGTCTTTGCATTTCTGCATTAACAGGTATGCGAGGTGACCCGTTTGTTTTAGGAATGTGCCGGACTGGGATGCGACATACATAGGACCGGACTTTCCATCCAGCCCTATGTACGTGGTGGGCTCTATATTGGGTCCTGGAAACATTCCGTTCCAAAAACGAGAATTGGCGATTCGGCCATAGTGCCTCCCGACACTGTAGCTGCCCGGGGAATTGTACCAGCCTGTCCACCGCCTTGCTCTATAGAGATGCACAGTCTCCATCGCGGAGACCGCCTCTTCACCTCCAAAAAAACCTGCGAAGCCACCGACATCGAGGCTGAAATGATCTGTGTTTATCGTAACTGGGGGCATGATGATTTTTGAGGGCGTCCTCGCGCGCAGCCGCTCTCCTTCATATAGATTTCGTAGCACTACCCTGAGTCTGAGCTAGCTCGGTTCTTTCCTGCAAAAAAAGTTCGAACACTGCCTCATGGCGTTAACATGGTTTAAGACCCCAGGACACTCTACTCCAACGAGGACATTTCTTCCTTTTGTTATGACTCATCTGTGGGACCGTCCGGCAGCAGGGAAGCTCCACCGACTATCATGCATCATCCCAAGGAGCTCGACAGACATCTATGGCCCCCTCCCCACCTTTGCTGAATTCCTCCTACCGCCCGTCGCCACCCGTAATGTTTCCTCCCGCCGTCTTTTGTGTCATGTATTGCTTTTTTGTGAATTGCTATGCATCAGTGACGAAATATACGTCTCTGTCTAACTATAAATTTCAGTCTAACCCTCGGTGAAGAATCCGTGTGCTCGAGGGCGGTGCTCAGGCCTCAGGAACCAAGCCAGCGCTCAACGTTCAACACTCGATTCCAGTCGTTGCTCGAGTTAACAATGTCATTATATTCAAAAAAAAAAAGTTTAACCATATGATATGCAATAAAATAGATCAAATGTATATAGGTATGGGTAGTGTAAAGGGAAGAGATGAAAACCGTAGAACCAAGATGCCAACCAGGGATATCGCAGGCGGCAGCACCAGGTTAGTGGTAGCACGAGAAAGTCATGGTCGGGTGTACAACACCAGGTTCATGGACGAAGGAGGGTCCATGTTGGCGTGCCAGGATAGAGAGGGTCCACGACGTTGCCCTCGGAGCGTGGAAGTACAAGAGGTCAAAGTGAGAATTGGAAGACTGTAGCAGGCCGTGGCGACAGCACCGGGTTGGCGGGAACACCAGGAAGGTCCGGATTGGATATGTGGAGCAAGGAGCAAGATGATGTAAGAGTGGGGAAGGTCTTGTGTTGGCGCGGGTATAGTGTGAGGTGGCAGAGGTTGTCCTAGGGCGCAGGTAGTTGCATCGATGGCAACGCTGCATTATAACTGCAGGATGTTGCTGAGGCCTAGGGTTGGCTGCAGTACTTGAATGTCAGAGCCGCGAAAGACGGGAGGTCCGAGTCGTAGTTGACAGGGACAGGGACATGGTTTGACAACGAGGGGGAAAAGAGTAATCGAGTTACGTAGCCGCCAATCAAACGTCCTTGGGGTCCATCCCAGGGCTAAAGAGACCGGCTCCAGAACCGAGCTAGTTCGACGCTCATTGATGAAATCCGGCAATAGCCTTGGTTCATCATGCCATCATCAACCGTAGCATCACTTCAGTGATTGTCGACCGCATCACAGCCTGATCTGACACAACCTTACATTGATGCCGTAGTGTCGCCGTAGTAGGGCGACCTCCAAGATATCCGACTTTGACACGGACGCTGGTTGACTGATGAGCATATTGGAGTTCTTTGTCGAAACTCGACTCGACACGGAGACGAGCGATTCTGCAGGCACTCATGTTACAGACCATACATTTTGCCAAGACTCAACACAGAAACCTCATTATAAAGGCTGAGACTTCTTGGAAGATGGAAGCCCAGGTGATGTCGCGATTCTTTTCTGCTTTTCACAGGCTGTCGCTGACCATGAGGCTCCTGTGTTTATTGTCACGTTTGGAGTCGTGCCAGCATAGCGTGCTGCCTAGAACCACCAATACTCGGACTACTATATCCGTGACCTCGTGCATTTCAGCAGGCAAAGATTGAATATGGGTCGCGTCCACTGCCTGTCTTTTCCCCATCTCATCATTATTTTGATCACAGTAATCATCATTGTTTGACTGTAGTCAACTCATTGCGGGCTATGCATAAGTTGTACTGCCATGCAGGCATGATACGTACGCCTCATATTGATTAACAATCGGACACATCACCTCACTACTGAGCGGCCTCAGGGACGGGACAATTGTGTCTCGACTTGCTTCATTGCCTCGATGTATCTATCAATATCGTACACCCATCTCAGTTACTCTTTAAACCCTCCGGTTGGCTGAGCAGATGAACTCGTCAGACGCTGTGAAAAATGCAGCTTGATCTCAGCACCCCATGAAACAGAAAGGAAGCCAGAGCGGTTGACAGCGAACCCTCCGCCAGGCATCAGCATCGACACCTCGTGTATCTATATAGGGGTAGAAGTAGCTCGGATGAATTAATTTAAATGATATATTTCTTGTACCCAGTGGCGCGTAAATTGAATTAAAACGCCGAGCTAACTATTACGAGAGCTCGGGTCGTCCATCAAGAAATATCTTGTTCGCACCCGTGATGGAACGAGGAGGTCTACATCTCTTACGACCTTCTCTCAAACTGCGCATCGCTTCTTCCAGGTTACCGCGACCAATAGATGCCGAATGCTCGGTGGAGGGTATGGTCAAGTCGTGTGAGGTATCATGTGGTGCCTTGACGATCTGCATGACAATGATCCGTGGAAATGCAAAGCTGTACAACGTAGGTCCTCTTACCTCTTCGGAGCTGCTTTGCGTCAAAGATGACATCTTCCCCTGAGCCAAGGCAGGAACCTTCTTCTGTCTATCGTGAATTTCCAAAGCGGCTTTCTGGCCGGTAAATTGAATCATAACTCCACAGGAACTATAAACGATGCGTACCTGTAACGATGATGAAAATGAACAGATCATCCCGAAGAAGTCATCTGGCTTCGGTCCTTCCGGTGAATTCAGGTCTTCGCCATAGTAAGAGAACAGAGCGCGTAGGTCTGTTTCGACGAGGGCAGCCATGTTATTGAGCGCGTCGACGCGTTGTGCTACTTCAAGAGTAAACGGCTAGCGTTTATCGGGCATCAGCACGCGAACTCCTTTGGAATTATGTAGTATTCACCTGCATGATTGTCACGAATTGGTCATTATCGGAGGGTATGCGAATCTGCTTTAGCAGACTTATTTCTTCTTTAACCTTGTCCAGCGACGTAAGTAAAGACTGCACGTTCTGTTGTAACGTAGGGAAGGAGACTAAAGCATAACATAGGATTATCCCCAAAGATATCGGATGAAGTCATCACTTACTGCGAGCAGCTGATTCCACACTAGGCATCTCATCGATGAAAAGTGTAAGCGACGGATCAGTGCGAATGAGGACTCGTGCAACATAATGCAAGAGAGTAGGGCATTCTGAGGTGCCCTTTGCAGTCCTCGTTTCCTTCATCTGCGACGTAATGCACATCGACAATATCGTCAAGAAAGCGTGTCGCGGACTTACCTTCACGAGCGCCTCCAGGCGAAACCCACAGGCACCTCCACGAAAGCTGGACCCATTCAATGCGTTCCCAACTGTGAGTATTGCCTAGAATCCTTGTCACCACAGCTAAATTGTCGATTCGGTAACGAACGCACCCGTAATGTCAGCTTGAAACGCGCAGATGCTCGTAATTCTTTACACGCATCATGAACGGTTTTCAGATCCGGTCGGATTTCCTCGATCTCGAGTTCCAGCTTTTGGCGATATATCATGCACTCCAGCCGCTGCGGGAGTCTTGGAATCGTCATAATCTAAGACGCTGACTTGAGTTACAACTCAAGGAGTCACGAGCAGCACTCACGGCACTTAGATATTGATCGGCCTTCGCTAGCTTGCTTACATCTTGAAAATCTTTCATGCGAGCGACCTTTTCAAAGACATTAGTAGAGCGAAAAGGCAGTAAGTAATAACGGACCTCTTCCGGAGATGGTAGCTGTTTGCTGATGGCTTTCAAGTCATCGATAGACAGTTTGTCATCGAGTCTTAGCAGAGCTTGACTGATTTCAAGAGAGGTCATCTTAAAACGCGAAAGCATGATAGCTAGCGAACGTAAGTTGTCAGTTGCCTTATAACGGTTGTGATATGAACCAACCGATGTTATTAGCGCGAGTAATATCAAGAAGAGTTGTAACACTTTGTTTCCGAGTGGGATTTGCGGCTTTGGAATGTGAGGTTGGTGTATTATCAATTGTGAACGTTGCTTCAAGATCATCTAGCTTGAAATCCAGTGAGTTTGACGATTCCTCCCATACTGTGGCGCCGCAATTCTGATCATTGATTTTAGTCCAGAAGAAGGGCTTTAGTCTTGGCCCAGTGGCTTTTGCTTTGTTTCCAATCCTGATTGCAGATCCACTCGGTGGGGGCGGAGGTGGAACTCCTGGGGGTCTTGGTGGAAACTGGAATAGTGAAGCGTTGAGCGGAGGAGGCAGCGGGGGCGGAGGTGGTGGAGGTGGAGGTGACGAAAGTGCAGAACCTGAAGAAGGGAGTGATAGGGGCGGCGGCGGCGGTGGCGAGAGTGGGGAACCTGAAGAAGGGAATGATAGGGGTGGTGGTGGAGGGGGAGGAGGGGGAGGAGGAGGAGAATGAAAGGTTATCTGACTGATGTCCTTCGACTCGACGGTGAGGGTCTCTTTCCGATTTGGAACAGCCCACGGAGAAAGAGGTGGTGGAAGTGGAGGAGGGGGTGGAGGTGGAGGTGGAGGTGGAGGAACGCCAGTCGCGTTCAATGTTGTGCTTGCATCTGTTTCTTCGGGCGTTCGCACAAAAATCGCTCTAGATTTGAAACCTTGTGGCGGAGGTGGAGGGGGTGCAATCCTTGACTTGAACTCGTTTTCTGACATAGCTGTCGAGTTCGCAGCCAATAGCTGTCTGAGGTTTGAAACCTCCGTCTTCAGCGCTGTTAGTTCGTTGTCTCGCTTGGCAAGATTCTCAATGGTGCGGGTCGCAATGAGTTGGGCGTCCATATCGGAAGCTCTTTCCTCTTGTCTCGTTTGAAAACGTGAGTAGACTGATTCAAGAGCGCGTTTGAGGTACACAACCTCCTTGTCTTTGGTGGAAAGAGCACCACTCATTGTACTCAACTAATTCACAATCAGCTGCGCAACATAGGTTATGGATGAATAACATGCCTGAAGCTGCAATTTATTCATTTCTTCATGGAGCGAGTGAAGCCTTGCCCTTTCGCGCTCTTTCCTTGCTTGCTCCTCCTGAATCAGATGGATAAACAATTGTTCAGCGATGTGAATTGACATAACCCACAACATCGTGCGCGTTGTTCGAAATTTGAGAGTTCAAGCGCTCAAGTTCCGCCTGTAGTTGGGTAACTTCCTTCTCCTTCTGCATCAGCCGTTGAACAAGTTTGTTCTGTTGCGGAATCAGTTTGACCATTACCACTAATATGACAGTATTCGCACCTCATTTCCCCCTTTGCTTGAAGTATTCGGCTTTTGCTGGTTTGATCCTGTGCGTTGTTCAAGCCTTGTCTTGAGTGCCGAGTTCTTTGTTGTACATATGAGATTATTAACAAAACCGAGCTTGGATGCGCGCACCGTCTGGATCAGATCGTCTATTTGGACACGAAGGTTTTCCAGCTCGCGCTTCGTCCCACCATCGACGGCATCTATAATTATATCCTGGCCAGTAATGGGCCGGATTGCATCCAGAAACCTCGTAATCAGAGGTATCCAGCCCAAGTCACTACGTGGAGGGTAAGTGCGCTTCAAGACACATTACAAACCAACGCTTACATATCATCTGCAGTAAAAATATGATCCAAAAATGTATCCACTATAGCTAGTTGATCAACTTTGACGTTCCTGTTACTCTGTCAAATCATGTCATCAACTTTCTGAAAGAGGACTTACAATTCAGCATCACCCTTCATGATAGAAGACAAGTGGTGCAAAATACTCATCGATATAGACCCGAGCCCCACGTTGTTCGCGCTTTGTAGAAGATCATCCAGGAAAATGTCTGATTCAGAGCGTTCTATTCCGTACCCCTGACCGCCTCGCACGGCGTTTCGTGTTCGCTCTCGTAGATCCTCTTCATCCTCGTACTTCTCCTCCGTATAAAGATCCAGTTGAGTCAGTAGAGAGTCTGGCGGTTTTGTATAGCGGAGAGTCTAGACGATAGGCTCTAGTTATCGTACGAAGTGGCATGATGAGCTAGATCATTTCTTACCACTATGACTTCATTTAAGCCACGCCGCCCGAACTCTTCGCGCAATAAAATGCGGTCTTCCAGGGATTCAGGACAGTTAGTGAGGGCATTTACGAGGGCCATGAAAGCAGTTCGTGCCTCCCATATACCATCCTCATCATGTGAGGATGTATTGTTGGCTGCAGTGTCGTTACTCTGGTCTGATATACCCAAAGCAGCAACCAGAAACTCGAAGCGGTACAGTTCATCATAGGCGATGCGATATTCTGATGATGCAGCTATGACGGCCTTGTGACCCTGATTGGGCGAGAGCACGCATATTGCGGCGAGAAGTTCGGCAGCAAGCATGCGTGTCTTCAGAGAGGCGCCGTAGAAAGAATACGCTATATGAATAATGATTGTGGGAGACGACAAAACGCTGTCAAATCCGGCCTAAGAACGGATCAGGCCCATCATGAGGCCTAGTCAAACGAAGATCACGTTTACCTGAGTGTTGAGGAGCACCCTGAGGCATTTGATGATCTCTAGCAGAACTGTGCTTTCTATGTCCGCAAAGACTGTCCTCTTCCCGCCCTTACCAACGAGTGCTGCAAGCGCGCTACCTATTGCGTTCATGCCATCTTCTATGATAAATTCCTCGATCCACGGTAACTTTGCGGTAGACAGATGTACTCGGAGGGAAATCAGATGCTTGACGAGCCTAGCATCCGCTTTCATGTTGCGCAAGCCGTCAACATATCGCTTTGCAGATATCGTACTCTCTGCTTCGGTATTCTTCTCTCCACCTGAAGACGCCCACCAGTTGCCGAACATACTGCCAGCAGTCTGTGCTTGCAGGGGTTGCATCGTCTCCGCGACTTTGTCAAATTCGCCACTAGATCGATTGAGAGCGGGGGACATAACCGGTGGCACAGCGGCGCTTGTACCCCAAGTCACCATTGATAAGCGCTTCAGTATTCCAGAGTCGCCTGTTAGCTGTGGGACCAGACGAGGAAGGAAAGCTCCCCCGCCAGAAACTTCCAATGTGGATTGTCTAGACTGAGATGGTCGAGGAGTCCGTCCGTCGAGAGTCGAATGCAAAGCCCGTGCTTGGTCAATAATTTGCCGTTTCTTAGCAGCTGTTAATATATACATCTTGTCCCTTGCGTCTCCTTTCAATGCCATGTGGTCCTGTTGATAAAATGAAACCGTGGTCATAGACAGATAAGTACAGGCTTTCTTACGAGGCAACGTTCAAACTCGGCTTGATCGACCTCTAATATCTCATCTTCTAGGATGCTCGATTGCGTTACCGGCATGATGCTTCCGCCAGTCCGTTGCTCGACAAGGACCGGATCGCTCACGCTCATGCGCTTCTTTGATAACGATGGGGGTGGCGAGGCAGGAGGTGCCGGCTGTTGCCACGCAAAGAGACTCGTGATTGAACCACGCCAATCTGGAGAGGCTGGTCGAGCGGTGCTAGCATTCGCCATCAGTGCATCAAGAGTAGACTTCTTCTGCTTTGCAGTACCCTCCGCGTCATCCGATTCTGCTTGTATGTCCTCAAAGCGCTTCAGGGTATCCTCAGAAGGCTGTACAGAAAATGGTAAAAGAGCTCGCGGGCGAAGGTACCATTCCTCTGGTACGCAGAACTGAAATGTAGGCTTTTGGCGGGAATTTGTTAAGTATGACTGGACGAGGTCGGACAATACTGACGAGGATGAGATCCTCGAAGCTAATAAAGAATATGAATGAGCATTACGTTATAAAACAACACATCAGCCTCACCGCCATCCTGAATGATATATTCAAGGTTACCTCCCCCAGCCATGGGCAAACTCTTAGTAAGACCCAAGTCCTCGACCACAAAACGAATGACATCCTCCACGATCGAGCTCCGAGCATAATATACCGTCCAAGTAAACCCGTCATGAATCTCAGGCACACGCGCAAACGAGAGAGACAAGGAGAGGGCTGCATGTAGCGAAACCAAGCGTAGTGTTGGGGAATGCAAATGGGACGTCAGAGGAAACGTGGAGAAGTGCCTCTGAGACGCATTTATCACTGGATAGTTTGATTGTTTCAGTAAAGGAGCGATGGGAGTCGATGGGTCGATTATGCCTAAGTCATTCGGAAGACAAGGTGGTAAGTTCCAAGACCAAGCAATACAAGTAATACATGTGCGCAAGATTGCTTACCATCCCCGAGAGCCTCGAGTTCCGCCTCTTCCCACTTACGACCATTCGGTTGACTACAAACATGCTGCAGGGCCCAGCCAGTATCCTGTAGCTCCCCGAGGACACTAGATAACACTTCCTCTTGAGCAGTCAGTACTCCGATAATGTCCTGCGCAAGTGCATTAGATGATACGCTAGGGTGGTGAAGAGATCCGTTAGCCAGCAGGACAGGTACAAGGAGCGAGTCGTCTGCCATAGCAGTTTACGTATTTTACAATCGTGACAATGCTAACTTCATCCAGTTCGATCGCCCGATGATGGTCAGTGGTTCGAAGTCTGTTATGTTACTTGAGCTCGTCTCATTTAATAGAGTCTAGGCCTGCCGGTGCCGCCCCAGGTTCCTGCCTATTCTGCAGGTGCATCGATGGATTCCGGACTGGGAAAACAGGTCATGGGAATAAGATATTCATTCTAGGCTGAGTCTGGAGAGTGAGGGAGCCTAACGCCGCGACTTGCTATTATAATGCACAAGGGTAAAGTGCTCAAGCGCTCATGGCGAGCAGTCCGTATTCGATCGATCCTCGCTGTCGGGCAACAGGCGCTTTCTTGTCTAAGTTCACCACTACCCCAACCAATATCTTTCCATAGTATCATAAAATGTCGGACCCGAGTGAGGAAAATGGAATAAATACAACAAGCAAGACAACAAGTGGGCGAGACTGTACAAGAGAGCCCAACAGATACTCGGAAAAAATGGCGACAATATCATGCCACAGACGAAGTGCCCTCCGTGTCCACCGACGGATGCACCATATAATACACTCTTACATTTTCTCCATCTTGAGTGCTGGATGGCTGAGCCGGCGCAGACTCATCCGTCATAGACTCTGGCAGCGAGTCTTGAACGTCGCCACGCACCTCGATGAGGTAGTTGTCCTACAAGTTATGAGCATAGAACGACAGGGCAAGACCACCAGAAATATCTCACCTTCACCAACTTCCTCAGTAGCTTTGAAATGAGCTCCTTCTCATACTCCAGCTCATCCACATCCTGGATCTCCGATTCCTTCAGCTCCAAATACCAATCAATCAGCTCATCACGGTCAACGCCCCGCCCAGTCTCCCGCTCAACTGCAGACAGATGCAAAACTACAAGGCTCTGTAGTGTCATGTATTTGTCGTGCGTTATAATCATCCTTCTCTTTGGGGCGGGGGCAGGCGGTGGTGCAACATCAGGCACCATGCTGCCCGCGCGCGACGTTGACGATGGTCCAGCACCACCACTGCTCGTAGCAGTGCGGTTCAACGCCATGCCCAGAGAGCTTTCATCCTCCATCTGGTCCATCGCTTCTATCTCTGCTGCACTCATCTCGATATCTTGGCTTTCTTCAATTGCATCTGAGGTCTCATTGGCAGGAGCGTTCCGCGCCTCGCGCTCGCCCTCTAATTCTTCCTCATCGAAGTCGATATCGTCTTGTTCGACGTGGATAATACTTTGGCGCAGAAGAGTGTATGCTTCTCGCACGAAAACTGGCGTGATTTCTGCTGTGCAGTTGGCACGCGCGATGGCTTCGCTCAAGCGGATCATCGATTCGAGTTGACGAACGGTGATCCTGTAGGAATGACGCCCTGCTCCTGTTGCGTCATCCTGTCGGAGGATGCGGTACTTCTCTACGAGGATATCGGCGGCCTCTGGAGTCAGCTGCACACAAATAAGTAATATCCAATAGACATCAGGTTGTATCTTACTTTGGGGTTAAACGTCCTGGCATACCGGATGTACCGCTGCAGAGCCTCCGTACTGAACTCCGGATTAATAGCTTCATCCTGGAACCGATGCACATTTACAATATGCTTAGCAATGTTCAGGTCCGTCTTCTCATCGCACTCGTCTAGTACAACAAAGAACAGATCGAACCTGCTCATAATCGGAGCGCTCATAGCGACGTTGGCTCTTAGCGTCCGTTTGCGATCGTAGCGTCCACCGATGGGATTAGCTGCAGCGAGGATGCTCGTGCGAGCGTTGAGGGTCGCATGAATGCCCGCCTTCGCAATAGAGATTGTCTGTTGTTCCATCGCCTCGTGAATAGCAACTTGGTCGGAAATGTCCATCTTGTCGAATTCATCGATAGCGCAAATGCCATTGTCTGCGAGCATGAGTGCACCAGCTTCGATCGTGAAGTCGCCGGTCTCTTCGTCTTTGACGACAGCAGCTGTCAGACCTGCTGCCGACGAGGCTTTGCCGGATGTATAGACTGCTCGCGGGAGAAAAGAGCAAATGTATCTGTTAGTGCATTAGCAATTGGTTTGGTGTGTTTTTATCATCAGCGGAAACGCACTTCAAGAATTGTGATTTTGAGGTGGAAGGATCGCCGACAATGCAGATGTTAATGTCCCCACGGAGGTGCATGCCCTCGGCTGTTTGCTTGTGGACACCGCCCATCAGCTGCAGAAGGAGTCCTTTTTTGACAATTTCGTGACCGTACACGGTGGGTGCAATGCTCTCCACCAGCCGAGAGTATATGTGATCCGAGTCGATCATGCTCTTGAGCTCATCAAACTCAGGCTCAGTCAGCGAGCGGAGGAATGCCTGTCCATCTTCTTCACCCTCCTCCTCTTCTCCACGAACATTAGTGCCACCCTAGAGGAAAAATTAAGATTCTTTAACGTGATCACAAGCACACATGCATACCCTGCCATCAGCGTCATGCACCATGCATGCTAGGAATGCAGTCTTGTACTGCATGTCCCGCACACCGAGACTCTTGAGCCCCGTCACACCACTTCCACCTACACCACCTGTTGATGCGTTTGCCCCACCCTTACTCGCTTCACGCATTAGCTCCGCTTTGTTTCCACCTGGCAGCCCGAGCTGGCTGACATCCGGGACAACAATAAAGGTTCCAGTGAAAACACATTTATCTCCTGCCTTGGCACGTTCGACAAGTTCAGAACGAAGGATGACGTCCAGAGATCGAGGCATGGAGCCGGTGGGTATCTCGGATGGATTCTCCTGTATGCGGACCTTCTGCCAATCCGTGAATTTGGAAGTATCGATTTGAAGTTGCCATGCGACGCGGTTTCCACATGTAGGATTAGGACAGAGACTCGGCTGGACGTATATAAGCGCCCACATCAGTGTATCTTTGAGGGACGTGACTTTACCTCGGTATATTTGAATTGCTGCTCTATTTCGTTGACGAGACCACCGCAGACTTCACAGATGAAGCTACCGTAAAGGAGTTCAGGCCTAACTTCGCTAGTGCGAGTGACAGTGCCGCTGATACTCATTAAGGTGCCTATCTTATCGGTTCTTAGATCGCGGATACCGGATACTAGAGGTAGATGGTAGAATGCGATATTGAATTCTCGTGACTGGAGGTTTGCAGAGTCGGTTGTAGCGGCTGTAGGATTGATCTTGAGGTACTCAGGCTCATACTCTGCGACAAGATTGTGCAGGGCGCGACGGAGGTAGGAAAGGAAACGATAGTACTGCTTCTGAATAGCGTCTGCAAGGACGTCATCTTTTTGTAGGAGATGTGTAAAGTCGACATAAAGGGTGGTTATCTCGTATTCACGCATAGTGTGGATTTGCTGGACGTAGATCAATTCGCCCTCGATGACCTCTGGAAGGTCACCATCGGATGCGGGCGTCGAGGCCAATGCGACTTCTTCAGTAAACCTGCAAGAATAAATCAGAACGCACAAAAATATATATTTGATGTGACCTACGTCTTTAAGAAAGACTCAAAGCTCTCTGACACGCTCTCGCCAACAGCATCTCTAACAAGTGGGACATCACCGTTTTGCTGATTTCTGGGTCGCCTTCTCCGTCTCGCTGTAGCACCGTCTTCTTCTGCCTCCTCAGCTTCATCGTCGTTAAATGCAAGTGCATCAGACGCTGGTCTCCTGCCTGCGGATCTGGGTGTTCCATTAGAAGAGGACATGGTGGCCATGGGAGCGCTGCTTGGTGGCAACGACGACCTAGGTGCTGGTGGCGATGGTGGCTCGTCGATATCCATGTTACTGAATTGAAGAAAGAAAATGGCAAATCGATCGAAAGTTGATGATTACAATTACTTTGATCGCGACGCGTTAAAACACGAGTCTGCCTGCCCTCAAGCGCGAGGTGTCACATCTGTGACACTGACACGTGATGCAGCCAAGCTCAATACTCGCGTGACCATGACTCACCTAATTAGTGTTGTATGCAGCAGCTCCTTGAAAGCATGCAAATTCAGTACTCTATCTCAGTCTATGTTTTTAGCTTAGTCTACCAGCAGTGCTGTTGTAATGCAGGTAAATTAGGGGTATCAGCTTTGTATGAACTGGTATGACGCAAGATTAGCCTTTATTTGCGAATATCACTGCGGGTCATACTCTGTTTGGCCTCGGCTTCAAACGAACGCTTCATTACTGTCACAGATGACCGCCACGGATTCCGAACTAGAGCCTCTCGATCCTGCATATGTGGCAGATGTGCTTTCCAGACCTCCTTTTGTCCAGATCCCAGGCGTGTGCAACGTTCGCGATCTAGGTTCATATCCTACTGCGACTCCAGACGTAGTCACAAAGCCTGGTTATGCCTATCGTTCAGCAGAGCTCTCCAGCATCACCGAAGAAGGTTCATTCTTCAAGTCTTCTTAGTACACGAACACTCACTCCAATGCAAGGTGCACGGAAAATGGTCTCGCTCGGAATTTTGACCGTTTTTGATCTACGATCAGATCCGGAGATGATGAAGTATAGCTCTCCGATACCTACCATTGAGGGTGTAGATGTAGTCCCAACGCCTGTGTTCAAGAACGAGGATTACAGTCCAGAAAAGCTCGCCAAGTGCGTACGTGCTGCCACCGTGCCGCCCCATTTATCACTGACCTTCCTCAAGGAAGTTTGAACTCTACGCAACCGGAACAACAGAGGTATGCGACCTGATCAAATATTTTGTTATGTAATCGAGCTCCTGCAGTCTTTTATGATCCTTTACTCCCAAATACTAGAACATGGCGGGCCCGCATTTGGTACCATTCTGCGCCATGTCCGAGACAAACCAAACTCTCCTTTCATCTTTCACTGCACAGGTTCGTTCATACTTCCTCTCATCTCGGCAGTTTCTCAATTTTTGTTAGCTGGGAAAGATCGAACAGGAGTCATCGCTGCCATCCTTCTCAAGGTAATCGCTACCGTTGGTCCCCTTCAGCATCATAAACTCATTCCTTCTAGCTAGCAGGCGTGGACAATCACTTTATCTCACAAGATTATTCCCTTACACGAGTAGGACGCGAACCAGACCGCGCAAAGGTTCTAGGAAGACTCTCGAAAGAGCCTTTGTTCGCTGCCAACTCTGAAGCTGCAATGCGCATGCTGACATCTCGGTATGCAAAATACAAATCCCCCAACACTGATCCTCAACGCATTTCCTTAGATACGAGACCATGCGAGCCTTCTTCAATCTCTTGGAGGAGAAGTATGGCGGCGTAGAGACGTATGTCAAGACCTATACCAAGCTAACAGACCAAGACCTGAAAACCATCCGTTCAAACCTCGTCGCCACAACAAAGTCTCGGATGTAGATATCTTGATCTCTTGTCACTTACTTTACATCATTGATTTATCATGTTATCCACCATTAAAGTATCATGTGCATGCAAGTATGTACTGAGAGTCCGCTGCAAATCAAGCCAATCAAAATCACCCCTTCCTGGGTCCTACCACAGGTAAGCCCAGAGTCCGCCTTGTTCTCTGTTGCATTACCCCTGGTGTTGTCGCACCCTGCAACGTGCTCGCCAGTAGCCCATTCTGCCTTGCCTTTGGATTGAGCGGGCTCAGTGCAGGCTTCTGCGGGATAATCGGTGGCACTGGGAGGTCACCTGTTACTCGCCGCCGCATCGGGGGTTTGGCAGATGCGGGCGGCGAGAGCGGTGAAATGGTAATATCATCAGATGAGGTATTCCCAAGATCCTGACGTCGGGCTTTCTCGTGCTTGCTTTGCAGTGCGCGGAAATGATTGAGAAGTTCTTGCCATTTGATCTCATCGCGGCCGAGCTTGGAGCGTGATGTGATGGGATTGGGTATCCTAGGATTTGGTTATCATCAGCGCATGATGAAATGAGAATGCGTAAACTCACGCTTTTGGGGCAATATGAAGGAAGCCGGCAGAGTTGACTGCGTTGAGACGGTTACGGAGTGAGACGAAAGCGGTAGATTGTGGGAGCAGCATGAGTAACCCATATAGACACTTAAACAAGTAGGGGTAGCGTTCAGGCTCAAGGAGTTGAAGGCGTAGGTCTTCCGAAACATCATCAATCTCTGATTTATCTCATTAATAGTTAACTCACAAGTGAACACAGGAGATTCAATCAGCTGCACCAATTTGTCGACCTGGACCAGCAGTGGAACGGTGATCTCCAAATCAGCACTGGCGTAACATTTATTAGTAACAATTAAATATGTCATGTAAGACAAACCCACAAAATTGATAGCAAATTTGATGCATGCTCGTAAGCCTGCGCAAGCAGGCACAACGAAAACACTGCAACCGGATTATGACACCATGACCTGTAAAGCGTGGTAAACAGTGCTTGGCCATCTTGCTGCACATGTCATCAGTCAAGAAATAAAACGAGAATGTGACGAACCAACCCTTGTTTCAAGGCTCTTCAGCCGTTTGCGAAACTCCGCCAGTTCAGGCGAAGTGATCAAGATCATATTCAACTTCTGTACGATCTCGCTTGCAAACTCCAGATCCTGTATAATAACAGTCAGCTAATATTGCAATAGGGACCACGAAAAACAAGTAACCTCTTCTTTTTCTAAAATTTCTGCAAACGTTTTATATATCCTCTCCGTATTGAGATTAAGACACAACTGGCGAATGATGAGACTGCCGCGGGCCTCAAGAAGCTTCCTATCTGTGCTGAAGAGTTCGAGAAGGTTCATCATGAAAACCTTGAAATAGCTCTCTTCCGAGGAGGACGATATTTGCGCGAGGAGCTGCAGGTCGTGCTTGATAACCTAACAAAAATATGAGTCACGCGATGCAAGTCGATGCATATTTGAGTACCTCTTCGGACGAATCCGACAACGTCTTCAGCAACGCCGGAAAAGTACCATCATCCATCGCAAGAATCTGACAATCTTCTCAGTTTGTACGTTCTCCAGACAGATTCAATCACACCTTCTTGGGTGCTTTCTGGTGCAGCATTATAAGCCACTTCAGTGCAGTAACCCTAGTTTGCTCATGTTCGCTCAAAAACTGTATCGTCAGTTCATTAACCGTCGCCTGATAATTAAACTGGTCTGCTTCCTCCTGCACGGGCGAAGGGGGCGTTGGAGCTGGAGCTGGCGGAGGTGGTGGAGCACCCGGTGCACTATTTGATGACATGCGTGATTGAGGCCTGCTCGAAGATTCCGTGACAGTAGTTTGCATTGTCCCAGAGCGAGGACGCTGTGTCAGGGTGGTCTTATCGGTTGAAGACGACGGCTGGTTATCGGCCATTGACTCGGGAGAAGAGGCGTCTCTGGACGGTGGCTGGACGGTTATTTGCCGTGAAGGTTGGGGATTTGGGGCTGGCGAGCTTGCTGGCACAACTGGCTTCTCCATTGTGTTCTGTCGGGATAGGCTCTCCACTGGTCCGGGTAGGTTTTGGATGACATTCATAAGTAACTTGTTAGTCCGGAGCGCAGCCGACTGGATCATGGGAACATGGTGCGCTAGATTCGGGAGTATGGCAGGAATAAGACGAGGTGTGAAAGGCACCATAACATCGGGCACAAATGTCAAGAACTCGGCAAGCCAACGAAGGGCCGTAGATTGTTGAATTTCGTCATCTGCATGCAAGGTAAGTACCGTGCAATGTTAGCTTGGATGGAAACAGCTCACGTTGGTTGTCGAGTTGTTGTATTAGAATTTCTATTATGGCTGCATAGTCTATCCGCACACCCTGCCCCGGAACCAAGGCTGCGCGAGCGGTGAGCACTTTCAACGAACGCATTTAAACAACACCTACCCCCAGTGCCGCGATAGTCTTCTGATTTGTGCTCATCCTTTAAACTGAACTCTCCATCATGATCAAAGTCACTTTCAGGGATGAAAAGTGCGCGTTCAGAGTGAGACATCGTGATGTCAGGAAGTTTCTCATCTGGCCGTCGTAGATCGGAGGATTCATCATGTTCTTCTTTGCGTTGACGAACCATGCTGACGTCTCTGATTTCACGTAGGAAATCGGCAAGAATGTTTTCAGTGGCTACGCGCACATCCTCGGTTGGGTCTGATAAGTACTTCCTGGACAGATGCATCAGCGAGGACCTCGAGCCACAAACCTTCCGACTCACAGGAGGCCGTCTAAAAACTCTGGGAGGTATGTTATGAGTTCGAGCTCTGGAACCGAGTCAAGCACCGTTATCCATGATACTAAGTAGCTCCTTGTGAATGGACTAAGAACATATATCCTGTCTTGCAGAAGTGGGATGAAGCGCGCGAGGGAGAATGCCTTCTTCTGCACAGAGACGTTTTCTCCTAGGGATCGGTCATCGGGGTAAGTAACAAGTATACTCTGCTCCTGAGAATCGAACAGGTCACGAATCCTCTCCGTCTCTGGATACTGCGGAATATACACTGAAGCTGTCTCTGCCACGATATCCTTCAAGAGTCGATCAAGTAGCTCCGCTCCATTCTTGACTGATAGTTCTGAATCAGCGGCTAGCTGAGAAGTTCGGCTCAGTCGCAATGCAAAACTTGACGAGGAGCTACCGCACTTTACTGAGGGCGTCAAATATAGGGTTAAAATAAACAAGAACTTCGCCCTTGGAGACCTTGGCGATGTTGTACAGACATTCGGCGGAGAAATATCGTATTCTGTTTTCAGGATCCGTAAAGCATGCCAGAACAGGTTCGATGAATTTCTCCATGTAAGGGGCGACGTCCACACCGAGGGCAATGGCTGTACCAGCTAGGCCAATGAGACCTCCGTTCCTGATGTGAAGTGGATTTGACGGATTGCTGAACATGTCTACCAACTGTTCAATGATCTGGGTTATACGACGCTGGTCACTTTGCTGATGGCATTCCCGAATCTGCCTGACAACGCTCAACACATTAATATTAACTGCAAGCGAGTATAACTACTTCTCTAATTCGAGAGCGGCTGCCTTTCTCTTCTCATAAATCTTGTCTACAAGCTGTTTTGCCACAGTAGTGTCTGCAAGACAATGTCAAGTAATCATTTGACTGTGAGCAAAATACTTACCCATGATTCCAGTTACCCTGCAGTATACAACAAACCTGACTGCACAGATATTATTGAGAAAAGCGGCGTCAAGCCACCTCTGGTTGACGGAACAAACTGAGTATACCCACGCGTTCGGTGATCACTACGTCACGTGATTATCCTGACAATGCACAGTCGCTGAGTCAGCTTATTATGTTGAGGTACTATTTTTGGCTTTTCAAATAAGTCGAACCGTCCTTGTACGTCACGGTGCAGGGCCTGCGCAGGTGTGTCCGGTACTATCAGTCAAATGGCAAGCAAACAGGTAAGGTGTCGAGTAATCTCATACGAGTTAAGACGGGAGGTTGACTATCATTATCACAAATCAAATGGTTTCTAACTTCTTGACTCATTTAGTCTAGTACTTGTTAATCAATCTCACTCAAAGTCCGTTATCTTTTGAATCCATATGGACCATGCGAGAGAGACGGTACTTACCATCAACGCTGCTGGCGCCTTCTGCCGCAACTACACGCGCGGGCTTGTATTGTGTGGTTATCTTTCAAGAATAGTTGGACTTATCCTTCTTTCGGTTCTCTCTCGGTCCACTGGCCCGTTCCTCACTAGGTTTGTTGAGTTTAGGGCATATTTACGTATCGATAAATATCACCCATTCTACCTTGGTCTACCTAGGTGCCTCGTACCCTCTCTTTAATCATGGCTACCACCAGTGTCACTGACGAGAAATCCTTCCACGTGGAGGAGAAACCTCACTACGTCAAAGGGGATATTGAGACCTTTACCGGAGAAGACACAAACGAGATTGTTGTCCTTCAGAACGAGCGAGATATTGCAACGCACGTCATTTCCGTGGACGACGATCCTAATCTGAACACTTGGACCTTTCGAGCTTTCTTCATCGGCCTTGGCCTTTCCGCCTTTGGTGGTTCCCTGGGTAAAGCAGTCGAGATCATTCAATCGAGGCTTTTACTCACTTGCACTGCTTCCTAGCCCAGATTTATTACTTCAAACCTGTGAGAGTTTCTTGATCAAACATCAATTCGGAGGCCTCATTCGGGTTGACACTAGCAAACTATCCTTGTATCTCTGATGTTCCTCGGCATCATATCCTATGTGATTGGCCTTGCGATGGAAACATTCATTCCCCGCCGTGGATTGCTCCGATACCTGAATCCAGTGCGTCCGAGTCTTCCACGTAGCCCCTGACCCTGGAGTTCATGCGTATTAGGGGCCCTTCAATAAGAAGGAGAATGCGTTCGCTATCATCATGGCCAGTGCAGCCGCGAACTCTGCATTAGCTACGGAAGTCCTCGCTGTCCAACGGTGGGATCTCAATCCAATTCTTCTGTCGGTGGTGACTGACGACTCATCAGTTTGTATTATAACATCGTACCGAACACTGGCTCATCAATCATTTTGTTGTTCTCTTCTCAACTCCTCGGGTGCGTTGCGTTGATGTACTCCTTACTCCACCTATCGCTGAAGCCACAAACTATAGCTATGGAATAGGTGGTCTGATGCGAGGTATTTTTGCATCCGGCAGTAGATATACTTGGAATCTCAACTCACGACACTGACTCAGGGATCCTCCTCTATCCATCGAAGATGTTGTACCCCGGTGTTCTACCGTTGCTCTCCATGCTCGACGCTTTCTATCACGATGGCATCAAAGCACGTCGAAAGCTCAAGGTCTTCTATCTTGTCTTTACTGCGCATGTTTAAACTTCATAATGTGATATTCAATTTCTAATCATCTTGACTTCAGAATCTTTATATGGGAGATTTTTCCCGAGTGGATATTCCCACTGCTTACCGGTCTCTCGATATTCTGCCTCGCCGCTCCTAACAATGCTACTGTCTCTCGCGTGTTTGGTGGTTCCAATGGAAACGAAGGCCTCGGTTTATTGTCCCTGTGCTTTGACTGGCAGGTAGTGCTCGCCATCTCGATTTTGGTGACACTTGCGTTGAACTCAATTTGTTTAGTACATCTCGGGTGTTTCGAACCCGATGTCTATCCCACTGAAAGCTCAGGTTAGTTGGCACACCAGTGCGTACGACGTTTCTAACGTCTACCCTAGCTCTCCAGCTTCATTGGTTATCTTCTCTGCATGTATGTAATTTCAGTCACATCCCAAAATATCACTGAGGGAGGTGAAGAGTTGTCTTTGTCGCCGTATTCTACAACAATATTTGGGAATCTCAGAACTTCCCGTTTGTATGTAATATTCTCGTTGCGCTTTTCAACCTCCTGGCTAACGATACACCGATCAGTTGGCGCAGCTCCTCTTTTACGAGAACGGGACTGTCTACAACCAGACTTTGATTATGGATTCCAACTATGAGGTGGATCCTGCCTTAGTGGCAGCACAGGGGCTGCCATTCTACGCCGGCACCTGGGTTGTTAACCTGCTGACAACCAATCTCGTATGCGATGAATGACTGCTGATATAAAATGCTTTGCTCATAGTTCCAACACAGGCATTGGGTGCAACGTTCACTCACTTACTCCTGTGGAACAAAGATGACCTTCGTACAGCCTGGACTTGGATCAACATGGACACATTGAGGAATTGGCGTGCTAATTTCGATTGGAAGTTCTGGAAACACAATGGAAAAATGGAAGTCCCCGCTAACACGGGGGACCTCGACCCACATTACCGGGAGATGCTGAAGGTTAGTCCTCTGACACGAGATAGAGACCTTACTACTAACATATCACTATACAGTATCCAGATGCTCCGAATAGTTGGTACTTCTTGACGTTCGTTATCTCCTTCATTCTTGGATTGGTTGTCATATACAAGACAGATTCCTCGCTTCCCTGGTGAGCAACATTTTCTCTCCCCATCTGACGAAATCTTATATCATGTCCTTTAAGGTGGGGCTTTATTATCGCAGTACTCTTGGCCGTTGTGTCTATCTTGTTCTTCACCGCATTGTACGCTATCACCGGCATTTCGCTTTCCATCCGCGAGTATTGTTTTTGCTCTATAGGTGCCCCGAGTTGATCTTTTAGTGAAGAAACCCTAGTCCAGATGATTGCTGGCTACCTACACAAAGGAAAACCCATGGCGAACATGTTCTTTGTTCGTTTTGCCATCATTTCCAGTCTTTGACCACCACTGATGTTGGTATTCACAGGTCCTTTACAGCTATGTACGCATCTTCATTTTCACCTCCTCGACCTTTTGATTGGTTTTCTCCCTAGAATGCCGTGTCTCAAGCAATGCTGCTACTATGCGATCTGAAGATCGCTCAGTGTATGTGCACGTTATTTGTTGGGAAAGGTGTCTCTCACTGGCGGATTCCTAGACGCCAAGCTGCCTCCCCGCGCTGCATTCACGGCACAGATCATTGGCACCTTACTCGGCGCTGTTCTCAACTATGGTTAGGGAGCCGTCTTACCTATTCATTCTCCACATTTGACTTGTTTTAGAATTAATGAATTCTATCATCGACAATCAACGCGAAATCCTGTTGTCTGTACAAGGAACAAATATCTGGTCTGGCCAACAACCTCAATCATACAACTCGCAAGCCATTGCGTGGGGTGGCCTTGCTCATGAACTCTTTTCGTCTGGTCAAAGATACCAGTGGGTTCCTTTATCCTATGTCATTGGCCTGGTTGTGCCTCTTCCTTTCTGGATTATTCACCGTTACTGGCCGAAACTGCGCATGGATTACTATTATACCCCTATCATCTGGTACGCTCTCAATTCATCAATGATCGATATTCTAAGTTCATTATGTGTACAGTGCGTACATGGGATGGCTTTGTGTTGGAATAAACTCCTCGACTTTGTCGTATTTCACGATCGCGTTCTTGTCTCAGTGGTGGCTCCGTACTAGGTACCCGCGTTGGTTCAAGGAATATAACTATCTGGTCGGTGCAGGTAAGCTTTGTGGCCTTTCTATCCCGATCACTAACATAACGCTATACTTTAGCCCTTGATGGTGGAACGCAGGTCATGATATTCATTCTCTCCTTTGCGGTCCAAGGGGCCGCTGGCACATCACACCTTTTCCCGGAATGGTGGGGTGCAGACCAAAACGGAAACTACGACCACTGCTTGTATCTCTAAATACCACGCTCTTGGTCTATTACATCAGGTTGATGTGTTTTTGTAATCACACAGCAGGGTTAGAAATATTTAAGACAGGGTTTTAATGTTATCCGGAATGCAAAGAACATTTTTGAAATTTAAACTAACACATATACTATGAGCCCGTTGTTTGAAAGAAAAATTCACCAAACCAAACATTATTGGTTGGGACACACTACTGAAATTCAAGCTCAGTCTGAATAGTGAGTGAGCAGCTGATAACATTGATAACATTGACATTTGTGACCATAATCTGAACAAGGTACACTACCAACTGCCGAAAATGTGTTGTACAGTCCCAAAAGTAGTAAGCTGTGGCACACATTTCCACCATCTGGGTCATATGACACACCGGCGGTTTCTGAATTTTCCTACAAGCTAGACTGAAATCAAAATGGGATTGATAAATAAAGGATTTTCAGTTTAAATTTCGACATCGACACAACAACACATTTTGATGCATGATGAATTGACAGAGAAAGTAACACATTTTGACAAAACTTTTAAGTCCTGTCCAAATAGACAAAAATATTGGAAGTTTTCTGCTTAGGAAAATGAAAATGCAGATTACAAAATGTTGTAATCCAATTATATCCATTGGTAAATGGAAAATTTGAGTGCAGAAAATATTCTGTAAAGTATTATATAATGGCTAGCATTCTCATTCCGGTTAAAAATTTAAATTTTCCCGATGGTGAAATGTGATACAGAAAATGTGAAGTTTTCTGCATGGTAAAATGACATGGGCACTGGCTGTGCATTCAGCGGGCATTCATCGGGCGTTCATGAGGGATTCGTTGGGCATTCGGTACACGGAAGAGCACAACAGAGAATCAAGCGTTTATTGGTAAATGATATGGTATGGTATAGTACGGGTATGGTACGATAATGGTCACGTAGTCGTGTGTACCTGTTCTACAAGACAGATTTGATCGAAACACAGATTAATAGAAGTCAAAGGAGCGATTACAATATCCACAGTGTTCTTCTTAAGGTTACACTTAGCTACATTACAAATGGAACCACGATGACTCCCGTCCAGAACAAGGCACTGTTGGTTTTTTTTGTGGGGAGGGGCTGGGCTCAGATCTGTGATGGGTATATGATAGTGCTGAATCGTGGCGCCTGCACTGTTCAATGAGCAAAACACTGCAACACAACCATTGGGAGCAGGTCCATTCAGACCGAGGAAGGGATCAGGACAGGCTGTCGATACAAACCAGTTGTGTAGCCTGCCTCCCATGAAGGAGGGTGAAACTTTTAACATCACGTGATGTGTGTTGAGCTTGGAAGAAAATTCCTTCTTCATCAGCCAAGCTAGCAGGCCTAGGACGAAATCAGGTGAATGTTATAATGCCTTCGTAGAGAGACTCACCCTCTTTGGGTTTCTCCATTCGAGCATCGATGCTATCTAGTGTATCGTCGGCGTTGACAGTCCAGGGGTTGGATTCGGTAGTCAAAGAGTTGGGATTGACACTGGGCAAAGGATTACCGGTCTGATCATTGGGGCTGGAGGTCCAGGCGGTCCACATGGATGTCGACGTGCTGGTGCCTGTGATGGTAACCAATGAAGGAACCTTTTCGGGTGGGGGTGTGACACTTCAAGGTTGTGCGGCCAAATACGATCTTCTCCGCATTTCGCAGAAAGACAACATGTCTGTTCCTTCGAGTATCGATCCATTTAACCTCATTCCGTACCTAAATACATATAAGCAATTGATCCACCATGAAATGTGCGTGCTGCTTACCTGGTTGCAACGTCCTTGAGTTCGATCTTGATGTGCTGCTGCCCATGCACGGCAACGGTGCAAGTCTCAGAGGTGACACTGTACAGTGTGGCTCGGTAGCCCTTACGGTCGCCTCCAATGATAAATACCTCTTGACCGATTTCCTTTTTGAAAGAATCAAAGTTGGTGTTGTGTACTTTTGCCACGAATGAGATGGGAATGTCAACCTAGAAAAAGTCAGATATGCGTAGGTTGAGGAAAATATTACTAACGAGCAAACGGTCAATGTCAGAGAGTAGGGTCAAGCGAGCTTTTGGAAAGTCGACGCTTTGAACGACCCCTTTCATCAGATACTCTGGCCCACGAACCACTCTTACAACATCTCCAGGTTTCACATCATAACCCCTGTCTTTCGTGTACTGCAATGTCTGGAGGTGGGGGAGGTGGGTCCGCCGAATGAATGAAATGGGAACTGGAATGTTCAATGTTCCATCCTGGAACCACAGACTGTCTGCTCCTTTGGGCAGCCAACGCACGATGCCACACTTCCCTATGTGCTCCCCAATAAGCACTTCTATATAATCCCCCATTTGGATGGATTCAACATCGGGGGGAGGCTTAAAAAGTTGCTGCGTTGGTAGTCATGCTTGCAACATGTGGCTCAGAGGGCGGCGGTCTAGATAGTACTTTGAAACTTCCACCTACATGTTGTGTTAGATGATTTTGCAAAATGCTGAAGTGGAAAGAGACACTCGCCTCTTCCTTCGAGACGTCTTGACAAAGACAAAATACATCATTTACCATCTGAATAATGTGGCCTTCCACACCCAAGTATGGGCCTGCTACAACTCGAACCGTGTCACCAATCCAAAACATGCGCTCTATGTCCTGCAGTCGAAGCTCTACTTCCTTTCGCTGTCCACTCAAGCTCAATTCCAAGGTGGCAGAACCAGCAGGATGGTTGGTTGAGGTGACCTTCCCGATTTCTAGTCTCTGCCCTGCGTTAATTCATTTAAGGGGTTGTGACAGTGGGTGGATGTATACAGTGACTCACACTTCCGCACTACACTTCTACACTACACTACATATTCACATTACAGGAATCAGAAAAAAGACCATTTTGGAAACATGCAGCCATAAATACAGAATGACTTACATATTAAAACTCAGTTGGCAATGCCGATTTGGCAGAACTTTCCAGATTGTCGAGTGGGCGCAAAGTGGGCGCCTCAGTAATATTTCTGGCGGAGTTTGATTATGTAGTCATTCAGTATATAGGTAGTGCCTGTTCAACAATCTGGTTTCCTTTCGGACTCTCACTACTGCAAGTGTTCATTACCTACTGTACCGCATAGATTAGATTACGATGTAAGACTTAAGAATTTGATTTGGAATGCAACTTAGAGTGATTCATTCGATGAAAGCTGCCTGTTCCGTGCGATGTGTGTCCCCAGGCAGGTCACGCTTTCGGAACACTCAATTCGGATGTAAGTGCGCACTCTGATCTACATGACATAAAGTAATTCACACCTTAAGTCCAAATTGTACAAAATAATACATCTCTTCGAATCTCCAGTACCCATGGTGAGTACTTAAATAAATTCAAGATCAATTTCCGAGGAGAATGATGTCATGTAGCATATCTTGCGGCTTTACAAGCTTTGCTTGTCCATGTCTATGTCTCCTATCTGTTCCGGAGCTTTGCACTCTCTCAAGTTCTTCACCCCTCAGTGACTCAATATATTGTTCTACCAAGGAGCGGATGTTAGTATTTGTTAGGTCAGCCGTTTCAGCCCCCAATTTTGAATACTCTTGCCAGGCATTTCCCAGCAATGTAATCCCCGACGAATGTTCAATCAACTGCATTCTAATGAGTCAGTGCGTGTTTTGCATCACATACATTTATCACGTACCATATTACTAACATATGCTATTATCGCCATTGCGATAGCTAGCTGGATTATTCCCCGTACAAAATTCTTGACCTCTGACCCCAGAGGATGGTCACTTGGTGATGTCGCACGTTTGTGACACCAGATGGAGATGGTCGGTTCTGCATCGTTGGTAGATGTTGCTCCAAAAATCAGGCTGTGTTGTGGACTGTCGTACGTCTTGTACTTGGTCAAATTCACGTTCATTTGATCAATGAAATAACTTACTGTTACAGTTTGGACTCACCCCCTGTCTGCGTGTTGCAATACTTGCTTAAGGGCACCGTCATTCTTGTTGAAAATACGAATAGTTCCTGTGTCGCTACCTCCAACAACAAGGGTAGCCCGGTCCTCAAAAACAACCTGTTTTGGGAATGTCTTCACTGGATTGGTATTGTAGGTACAGATGCAGGCTCCATCTTCCAAACAATGTAGGCTGAATCCATCAACCACATTGTCGATTAGGAATAGTGTTTGAGGGGCGTTTACAGCAGTGTGCCCGCTTTGGTAAATTGGTGAGTAGATTTTGACTTGTTCAATGCCAACACTCACATCATAGGTTCAGCCTTGTTTGTACCGATGATAGTACCATCTGAGCCTTGAAGTGTATGTCTAAAAAACATCATTGAACTCATTGATAATATGTATGCATGTGCACCTACATTTCGCCATCATACATCCCGAATACTAACAGGTTTTTACTTGCCGTTCGTTTGAATTGGACAGTGCGTGGGATCATGGTGGACAGCTCAACACTGAAGATCGGTATCAACGGTCCTTTGGAGTCAAATGCCCATACTTGAACCCATCTGTTGTGTGTTCTGCTTGCAATGCGAGTTTTGTCGCCGGTGTGGTCATATGTAAGACACATGATCTCTTTACCTGTCCCAATTCATTCTGATACTTTTGTGTGGAAGTCCTTTGAGTCTTCCCCTTGCTGTTGCCAAATGCTTATGAAACCCAGCCCTGTGCCATAGCATAGTGTCTCACGCGTTGCTTCTTGCCGAGTTATCCAGCATGCACAGGTCACCAGATCTGCTGGATTTTGGATGGCTGGGGTTTGACGTGGAGCTGGGAGCTGCACTCATCGTTTGAGGTCCCAGATCCTCATGCCGTCTGAGCCTGTACTTGGGTGAGTGTGTAAAATGTCATTCTGAATATTCCACTTACCCCCACTTGCCAACATGTTTCCATTGTGAGAGACTGCTAGGCAATTGATGGCATTCTTGTGTCTGATGAGGTGCCCTTCAAGCTGATATTCTTTGCAGCCGTTGGTGGATAGGAAAAGCATGGTAGTTATAAATGCCAAGACTGAGTTGAACACTTTTATAAGGTGGTATACAATAAGACGACAACACCATTACCAGGCAACCCTGGGCAGGCGCTGGGTTCCGATCTAGGCCCGGATTGCCGTCATCCATTAAATATCTTCCTGGCTCTGTTCAGTTCCAAAGTCAGTCATGCCTCAATTTTCTACTCCCGTCACCCCTTTTCATGAATCTGAAGGTCCTCCCCAGGCCCTTCCATTACTGACATATCATACAGAGATGTTTTGTCATACATTATCGCTCGTCTTGTTATCTCCACAAGAAGAGATAGCATTCTCTACCCTTCCACTGAGGGGACGCAGTCCTACTCCTTCATGTGTCTTCACAATCATGTCTTGTAGAATCACACCCATCCCTCCTCCCACACCTACTCCCAAAGTCATCAAATTAGTCTCCTTCTCGCCAGAACAGTTCACACAGAACAACGAGTCTGAGAAGGTGTCAACATATTCCTCCTTGTCCTCCATAGATTCCAAGGACTCCAAGATCCCCAAACCGGAGGGTGAGGCTGGGCGTCCTGGCCGTGGTGGGTACAACTTGGAAAAGGCACTTAACTGGGATGCTGAGCGCTTCAAGAATCTCAAAGTGGGATTGCGCTTATCAATTTTTTTTTCATCCTCACATAACATTAGGAATACATTCACCGGTCTATCGAGAAGCATTGTCATGTTGGCAAAAGCAAGAAACTTCAAGCTCCGGCTGCTTTGCTTCAGGTTTATAAAGAGATATGTCTGCGGTTGCTATGGCTGCTTGATATTAACTTCTTTTCAAGGCTCTAGGCCATTTTCCAGAACTGGCTGATTATCATGGGAGTTGGCCAGTCGGGGATATAATTCAGATGCAACTAAAAAATACTTCTGCCAAGGCGCGACACAAAGGTTCTCGTAAATTTCAATAGACCCCATCATTTCGGAAGGAGTTGGGAAGCAGTAGTCGAATGTATCAGAAGCAGTCATGATAAGAACTTATTGTCTGTTTTGTTCAGTTGGTTTTGCTTGTATGTACTCAGGAATAAATTAAGGTGACAACCAACGTTTTCACACTCAGTTACACAACCAGGTAAGTCGTCCTCAGATAAGTTGTGAATTGCAGAATAATTTCTTGCATCAAGATGTCTCGTCTAATGTCCTTCTTCTCTTCGGACGATCCGGTCCCTGAAGCTATTGAGTCACACCCTCTCAACAAGCTTCCTCCGACCACAGCCCATACATACCCACCTGCGAGTGGTACATTGGCTAGTGTAGATCACGATGACTGTCGTCCCTCAGCAATAACTCACACGTACCCACCATAGCCAGTCATTTCCTCTAGCAAGGAGTGTCTGATGGAGTTAGATAATCCTTGGCAGTCTGTCCGTAGGGTGAGAGATGACGACAAGCAGCGGGTGAGGAACATCCAATTCGGCTCCTTGTGTCAACTAACGAATAACGAATATTTAGCCAAATAAAGTCTTTCTCAAGGAAGTCGATCAGTCGTTCAAGCTGCGTGAAGATGTGCGCGAGCTACATTTTAGCAACCATAATCTTCTACTCCGGAAACGCAACACGCAGGTGCATGTAGTCTCACATCCCTCACGTTCACACTTAACTCGCTTCAGGTCACCTCGAACGTTCGCGAATCAGATATGCAGTTGGCCATTGCACAGTATCAGCAACAGAACCAATCTCTTCAGCGTGACAATGCTAATGCCCTCGCCTCCTTGGACCAGAACCATCGTAAAGAAGTAGCAGAGCTTCAGGTAGGATTCTTTCACCGCCATATCAGCATTCTGACTTGCATTAACAGAACAATATGGCACTTGGTCTTCATAAAGCCCAAAACAAGGGCCGCGCTGAAATAGAACACTTATTGGTGGAGAAAGAGGTTCAATTTGAACGCGAAATGTGTTTAGCAAGAGATAGGTTTTTGGCCGACAATGAAGCTGAATTAACCTGCTTGGATGCCAAGTATAGTTCCAAGATTAATTCATTGGATGTACGTATTGACACACTGGTATGCAGAGTTCTCATGAATTCACAGAGTCAAATTCGACATGCCAACACTGCATCACCTGCGTCAACACCTGCCTGGCGGCATCTCATGGGCAAAAAACCTGTGGCTACATGTACCAACATCATTGGATTTTCACCAGTAAGTTGACAGGTCTCACATTCATTCTGTCTCCTGATACCGCACGTCATAGATTTCTGATTCCAGTTCAGAATCTGATGCAGACGAGGAACTCCAGATGGATAGTAGTATGCCCCTGACTTCACTCTTAGGAGACGTCCCGATTGGGAATGCGACTGTCAGCATGCTTGCTGAGGCACTCGCAAAGGTTCTTCAGAATTCTCAAACAACGTCTCCCCGGGGACCTCGCTCAGGACACAAACAGCCTAAACCCCCTGTCGAAAGTTTTACTGATACCCAGTGCCGGGATAACAAGGTCTGTGATTATTTAAAGCAAATGATTCTGCTCACGGAAACAATGTCAGGCAAATGTCCGAGAATTGTTCAAAATTGCATTCCATGCCACAAAAGACGAAGAGTATATGCTTCATGTGCCGGCGTCGCGTGAAGCCATATTGTCTTTCACACATGGAATGGGCACAGGTCCTGACCCACTTGCAATGCAATGGGATATGGCGACTACATACAGGTCCGAGTGGAACCAAAAAGTCATTGATTTACTCTGCACCCAGTATACAACTTTGCAAGCGATCAACCAATGGTCTAGGCGATCTCCTCAATCAATCAAAGATGATATCATAACGAAATTCAGTCAATGCCGCAGGTGTTGGAGAAAGGCTCAGCCTCTCAGCCTCAGCGACGGTACTCGTGAGACCATGCAACAAGTGGGAGATTGACTCGTGGATCAGACAAATGAGTGACTGCGGCTCACTAGGGTCATCACTCGCAGGGCGACGGTCAGTTACTTTGTTTTTTTCAGAGAAGAGTATTGAACTATGCACTAGAAGTTTGAAACTCGAAAAAAGTCACGTTGACACTACTGAGTGATAGGAATGCGACAGGGAAGGATGATAAGGCTGTGTGGGCGTATCTACAATCTATTGTGGAGAATCTTGGCAAAGATGGCATGAGCTCTGACGAGAGTGAGCACGAAGATGGAGATCTTCAGGTCTTTCATCAGAAGAGTATGCCATGGAGGGCAGATTTCAGTCATGAGATGCAGATTATTGACCAACAGCATTTGACAGGCTGTGATTCTAAGGATCTGTTGAGGATGTAGGTTCATTGTAGTATAATAGTATGGTAGGACTCTATACCTTGTCTGAAATTCTGAAATCTGATAGTACCAGTGCAAATGCCTCTGCAAGGTTGAGTCCTGAGTGTGATTTTGTGACCTCAACAATATCAAGGAGCATCGCAAGTGGCTTGCTCTCATACTCGAGATGGACCATGATTGCCACAAAGGCTTTGTGGCTTTGGGATGTCCAAGCATCCATCATGAAGTTGATGTCACCGTCGTAAGTTTGCAACATGTATGTTATTTGCTACCTGACATTTGCAAAAACCAGCTTCACATCTCAAGAGACTATTGGTGGTGATGGGATATGGTATTCTGGCCTTCTGGCCTTCATCAGTGCCTGAAAACCATGATCATTAACAGTTTTGAATGGTTGCAAGCTCTCCATAACCCATCAAATTATTTCAGCACAGACCTCTTGTAGAACTATGTAGACTTTGGAATAGGATTGAATATAATATTTTGACTGAATTCTATTGTAAATATCACTACAGTATATATACTAAGGTATGCTAAATGTAAGTACCCGGTCCGTATATGTGTAAGCACGGACTTGTCTATGGTCTGCGAGTTGATGACAAATAATGTCCGTCTCGGACATTACCGGTTATTAGTCATTCCCTACATTACTCATCCTTCTATGTATTACTAAGCTTTCCTTGTTGTGCTCATACCTTCATCTCCATTATGTGCTAACTCTAACACCTCTGTTTTTGAGTGCTGCCTGTGGGAGTAGGTTATCTTCCCTTTACCTTTTCTCTTGAATGATGAAGTTATTGAGCCTATTTGAAGTATGCTTTGCACTACAGTTTTGTATGCTGACTCTGCAGTCCCAGAACCCTGTGCAGCTTGATATGCAGCCTCACCCCAACAGTTTTTAGCATGCTTGGCCATGTTACTCATGGACTTGGCATCTCCCTTATCAAGATAGTGGCAGACACGCTGCTTAAATTCTTTGGCCATACACTTGAACACATGTGAATGGCAGCCACCGGTATACTTGATACTCGGAATGGGTTCAAAAAAGGCATACATGGGTGAGGACTATCCTTTTTCAGCTGCTCTGTATCAAATAATGACTATTGTAGTTAATATAGTAATTTGCCACACACCAAGCTCTGTGTCTGATGAGTCGGCTTGTGATTCTGCACCACTGTGCTTTGAGTTTACTAACTCAATGTCTGAGTCAATGACAATAGTGTCTATGTGCAATGATTGTTCTTCCTTTGTGGTGTGAACATTGGCTTGATGGTGAAGATTCAGCTGACCATTGGGAGCATCAGATGGGGGGCTCAGAGATGAGGTGATGATAGATTCATTGAATGTTGAAGGTGCCTTCTTGGATTTCTTTGGTTGTTCCTTATGGCTAAAACTATTGGCCTTCCTTTTCAGCTTTGTGCTCCATCTGCAATGGCCTGGGCTGCTTTCTCTGTGAGTTTGGTGATATGCTTGCCAAACATGGCTGTCGAGGGAGGTAGTGTGTGAGATTCTGGAGGTTCTATTAGTTGTGATTGGTTTGATATAATTGAGATTGGCCACTGTACAGTTATATTAACTTAAAGTTTTGTCAAAATATAGGCTTGCTACCCATTTTGGATTGGACGGGTACTAGGTACCTAGCAGCTGTACCCATACCTATTCTCATGACCCATGTGGGTTACCCATATCTGTGCTGATGCCTACCACTAACCTAACACTAACCCAACATAGTCCAATGCTAATCTGATGAACCCGACATTTCGGCCGCATTAGACCCAATATTTTCCTACACACTTGTCCTCCATATGTCCTGTCCTGTTGTATCTATCCTCATCAGATGCACAGTTATCTGTTTTCATGTCGCTAACATTGTAGACAGTGTTATTACATGTCCACAGTACCACATGTCTTATTACATAGGACATTGGACCCAAAAATTACTGCTACTACTTTCACCTATAGTGCTCCAAAATTCAACATAGACACTATATATTTCACATACCTCCTACTTACTTATCTACCTTTCTACCTCCAAGTAGGAGGAGGTTATCCGATATTCATAGTTCTTTGCTGAATTCCACAATATCATCCTTTCATTATCTGAAACACTCCAAAAACACTGACAGTAACCCGCCATTCACTATCCCTAACATTCTCTAACTTTACAATACATTCCCAATGCAACACGACGTAACCCACTAATCCAAAAACCCAAAAACATCGGACCCGACATTTTTACCTTTGGACATCATAATTATACCTTTGGACTTTGTTTTCCATGCTTGGACTATCTTCCTTTTCATTCTAATATCTAACAGCTACAGACTCTTCAGTCACTGGGCATGTAGAACCAGTATCCTGGACATGAAAAATGCCCACAGAATGTGTACCAGCCAATGTTGGCTGGGCCATGTAGATATAGGGCTGGCCGATAGGATAGATTTAGCTGTGGCCAGTGTCCCCAAATCATGTAGGAGGTAGAGTGTGAATGGCCGGCCATGTAACCATCACAGGCTGATGAAACTATCCTGGCAAGCAGGTTGGCCATGCAGGTAGAATGTGTGCTGGCCAGAGATAGATGTTTTCTCCCTTTGGCCAGCACCACTAGCATATGCATGTAATAGCATGCTGGCCATGTGTATAGGAATAGTCCTGGCTGGGATTGATGTTTTCTCCCTCTGGCCAGAACTGCTGGCACAGCCATATACTAGCAAGCTAGCCGGATATGTAGAGACAGTCCCAGCTGGAACTAGATGTTTTCTTCCTCTGGCCAGAACTGCTAGTACTGCCAGATACCAGCATGCTGGCCAGACATGTAGGGACAGTTCTGGCCAGGACTAGATGTTTTCTTCCTCTGGCCAGAACTGCTAGTACTGCAGGGTACTAGCAGGCTGGTCAGATATATAGAAACAGTCCTGGCCGGGAATAAATATTTTCTGTCTCTGGCCAGGACCTCTAGCATAGCCAGGTACTAGCACACTGGCCAGATATATAGGGACAGTTCCAGCCGGGACTAGATGTTTTATTTCTCCAGCCAGAACTGCTAGTACACTCAAGTACTCAGAAGCTTGCTGAATCTGTAGTCAAGGTGTGAGCCCTACTTTGGCCATCCCACCCCCAATGTTAGAGACTGCAGATGCCCACAGTGTGGTGAGTAAGTATTGCTTATTTCATTCTATCTCTAACATTTTTTCAAGTGGTGCATGATCTGTAGGGATGGTGGTGAGGGTCCAATTGTCCTGTATGAGTGTAATGTGTGCCCTTGTGTTATGTGCAGTAAATGCATTGAAGTTCCAGACTATTATGTTGATATTGTGTAAAGTCCAATAGTCTCCTTCATTTGCTTGGCATGTCACTCCAAAGCAACATTGAAGTCTCCAGCACCATTCTATGTAAGTATTTCTTTTTTTTGCAGTGGTCAAATTGATACAAGTATTACAGGGATTCTATAATGGTGGTCTCCCCAGTTAGGGTGGCAAGGAGGTGCTACCAAGCTTCTTGCACCTCAATAGCAAATATGAGATGACTTCATCTTCAATCATGGCCGCCAGACCCATCGCCTTCATTTACTTCATCCTTAGTAGTGAAGACCCCATCTGCATGCCAGTCTCCATTATTTGTAAGTTCCTGGAGACATTCTACTCCAATGGGGGCTTCATATATGTCAAAGTCACCTTCAACATCACCTTCCATGAGAAGATCAGCAAGTATGAACTCTCACAGGTTGACTGAGTGGCGTACATCACTCAACACCTTGGTCACAACGGCCATGTTGTTGCCTTTTTTCGGATCACTTGGAGCAAGATTGTGGTTGGCTTTATGCTGGTCAAGCACCAAAGGAGAATGGAAGTGGTCTTGAATATGTCGTCATGACAGTTTCTCATGTGAGTACTTCTAAATTCTCATTCATTTATAACAAGGTAACAATTATTTCTTAGGTGCTCTCTACTGTACTTTCGGCTTACTCAACAGTCCTCAAGAATGACCATATCGTTTTTCTGGTCTGTGGCTCTGTATTTGTACATCCCAAGCCCTACAACCAGCTCATGTCAGCTGTCCTTCACTTTGAATTTGCCTCCGCTATCGTATTCACGGCTAAACATTTCCAGCCACTTGTGGCTTCCAGCTTCTTCCTAGTGTTTGTAGAGCTGGTGTTGGTGGAACAGCTCTGTGTGCACAAGACCTTCCCTGAGCTGCTATCATTGTCTGGCCACCTTGGATTACACACCAAGGTCATCCTCGTGACTCTGGACCCCACTAGTCTACATCACCAGCTGGAGTGCACAATATTTGCATGCGCCCACACCCAGACTCAGCCTTGGGGAATTGAGGTGCCTATGCAGTGCCCTCAATGTGGTTCTATTAAAAGCTGGTCTGAAAAGATTGCTTTGACAGTTCGTGCAGACTCTCATTAGTCTGCTGTAACATCTGAGCTATCTGTCACAAGGTATTTCTACTCTTGCAAGTACTCCAACTGTAGTACCGCCCAGAAGCTCCCACCTCACAAATTTGTCATTAAGAGACCTCCAGATTTCATGGTGAACTCAGCAAGGACCACCAAGTGTGGATGGTTCTAGGCACCATCTACATTTTATTCACCTCCTTTGACAACAGGAAAATGCAAGAGCCAGGTGGATGCATCTAGAGGGTTAGCAAAGAGGGCGCAGCAGTGATTTTTTTAGTTACATCATACTTACATTACATTTCAATCATGTTATTTCATTTTCATTTGGACTTAGTTAAATGAAACATGTTTGTTGCTTGATGTGTTTCGAAGAGTGAAATCAGTCCCTCTAATGCACAGCACACATGACTGCATTGTTGAAATTTTGTACACATCACGGCTAGTATCCTACCTACATCTTGCACAAATCTTGCCTATGTCTCTCAATCCCTCAATGTCTGACTGGTATGTGTCATTTGAAGAGATCCTTGCTGAGCACAAGGAGGATTGCTTGGCGGCAAAAGATCCAAAACGACATGTCGTCGTCAAGTTCTTCAAAATGTACGAGACATTATTGTCAATTTTTGAGACTTGCAGAATGATCCTGTGGATCTGCCAAAGGCCTTGAAAAGGGTAATGTTATTTATTTAAATTCTCAATGTTGCTGACACTATGTAATGGAAAGGCCATTAGACATTACTATCACCAGTTTATCACTGATGAGGATGATCGAAAGGCCGAGGTCGATATATTATGTGCTGAACAAGAGGGATACCAGTCTGCTGTATCTCAAGAAGAGAGAGAAGCTAATGCTCATCCCAAGGATGCTTCCTTCTACAAGAAGCAGCTTACTGATTGGGATGTTGCCCAGAAGCTCTTCAAGTAGGAGATGGATGACTACGACAAGGAAGAGCAATGGAAGATGGGGGTCCCTCATTTTATCAAGCACCAGATAGGACATGCCCAGCAGTGGTTCAATAGTATGACCTTTGGACAAAAGAAGGAAGTTCAGCAGGTGAGGGACAAGTGGAATGAAGAAGGTGCCCCGCCAGAATCTTAGGCAATATAAGTTGTCAATTCTACAAATTCATTTCTTCTATAACATGTTTCCAGGTACCATAAGAGGAACCTCAAAAAACACCTCAATGCCTTTTCACAGGAGATTCATTGTACTATGGGATGTTGAATTGTCATGCTCGTTAGCCACAAGAAACCTGGGGAGATGTCCTTGGATGTCTCCATGTGCGTGTTCTCTGTTACTCTGACAGTCAAATTATAGGATCTTATATTGATTTAGCCATGAGTCTGAACCTCTTTCATGCAAGAAGGCATTTACAGTAAGTTCAGCAGGCAACAAGGAATGGGTGGCCAATGGCTTCAAAAAAATTTCCGAGTGGTCAAAACAAGAATTTTGTAAGTCATTCATTTTCTTAGACCATGCAGTCCATACTTGATACTTATGTACATAATCTAACTAGACCCTTGTGATGATGAGGACAAGGATGAAGACCAGGAGGAGGAGGACAAGCCATCCTTACCTGAAATTGTCTTGGACAAGGAAGGCTTCGGACAACTACCTTCACAAACTGATGTTCCCCTCAAAGGGCAACAAGAATTAATTCGTCAAATCGTTCATGCATCATATAGTCAGTGGATGTTTGTTTTTAAATTTGCTCCGTCTCACCTGTGATGTCTTTTTGGTAGAAGTCTTCACTGGCAGCAGCAAGCCTGTCCCTTGGGGTGTGGTCAGTTTGGATCCTACAACCTACGTAGATCTGAATTGTGTCCCCAAGGGTTTTGTCTTCAAAGACCCCTCTCACATGAGGGCAGCAGATGTAAATAGGCTTTGGCGCCATTGGGAGCTCAGGAAGTTGGGAGGGGAGAAGTTAATCATTTTTGTTGGGAGTAGGGTCACTGACTTGAGCACTTCCCGGCTGGCAAATGCCATTCTGGTAGAAAGGTTGAAGAAGAAAAAAATATATGTGGAAATTGACAAAGAACATGCACGGCCATCCTCGCCTGCCCAACTTTTGACAATACTTACAGACCGGCCAGCTAAGGACATGGAGTCTGATACTACAGCCAGCCCTACACCTACTAGCCGTGTGAAAAGGCCGGCCAATGATACCACCTTCAACAAGTCGGCCAGCTCAAGGCCTACGAAGCGTACAAGGAAGCCGGCCAATTACTCAGATACCTCAGAGGAGGACAAAGCTATGTCAGCTCCTACACCACATGTAAAAGGGCTTGCTGGTCATCCATCTTCAGCTCAAGTTGGGGCACCTGCAGCTGTGCCAATGAAGGACCGTATGTCGTTTCTGCGGGTTCTCAGCAGCAATCATGAATATCTGCATTTTGTTGAGGACCTGAGAGACTTGCAAAAGGTATGTGTTAAGAACGTGCTCAAGGGTCGGATCCGAAGGGCTTGGCTTCAGCTCGTGCGCTGTGCCCCTTACCCGAGTACGTGCCCCTAACTTCCGAGGGTTGTCGAACAATGTCCGAAGGTTACCGGACGATGTCCGGAGGGCGTTGGGCGATGTCCGGAGGGCGTCGGGCGATGTCCGGAGTCCGATGTCCGATGTGCGGGAATTCCGGTGGACATTCGGAAACAAGAGATAAAACTAATCCGGACGAAGTCCGAACTAGAAAGGAAACAGCGGAGGACTACCAGAGGTAGAGATGGAGGTAACAAGTCTATAGGAGTCGATCCTAAGACGAGTGGAGGTCGACGAGAGAGAAACTCAAGTCAGACGGAGGAGAGAATGAGCAGAGTCTAAGATGATATTCGAACTGAGGAAACTACAGAGACTGTACAGGGTTTATATACTACTGAGGACATAACAGAGAACAGTAAGTGCAGTGCGAGGCTATGTAAAGCTATGGATAAAACATATGGGACGACTATCACTAGTCTATCAGAACTTAGTAAAATGAAGACGGAAATGAATAAGGGACGGAAAATAAAGCGTACTAACTGATAAGGGAAATACCAAAGGGATAAGGCACGGAGGTTAGACGCGGGTCGGATCCGGACAATACATAGAAGTCGGCCAGATCCGGAAATCCGGAAATGATGAGTGTGATAGGTCCGGATCCGGAACGCGGGATATGACAGTATGATGTCAATTGATATTCAACTTGTGAAACTTTATACTGACCTGACCAAGGAACAAGCCTCTGAGCATCCAGAGGGATGGCCTACCTGGGAAACTTGGTCTTGGGAAAGATCATATCTTCCCAACACTGTGCATGACTCGGACAATGAACTACTCAAGTTCTTACACCTTGTCAAATCTACCAAGATCTCTTCTTTTGCTTCAGCCATGTGAGTAGCACTTGGTCTTGGGATGCTGCTGAGGGAATACAAGCAAGTCATTGAGTATGAGCCGGATGAAGCCACCCCCGACATCCTCTCTTACATTAGCACATCAGTCTTGGATATTAAATGTCTTGATCTCGTATTGGAGATCATTAACACAGCTAGAGGAGGAGTAGTCCGCTTGTGTAAGGCAAGGGCGAGCAAGCAGCCTCAGGAAGGTGATGACATTGAAGGAGATGGATCAGGAGATATTTCTCAGAATGCAGCACCTGGAGGACAGAAGGTGCAGGGGAATAAGATTGAACAGCAGCAGGAGACAAAGTTGCTGGAAGAGGAGAGGTAAAAGATGGTCACATTGAAGGAGGAAGTGAGAAAGCTTCAGGAGGCCAAGGAGAAGCTAGAGGAAGTGAAACAGATGCTGGAGAAAGGTGCAGAACCAGATAGGCACCAGGTTGATGAGGGGCATGAAGATCGTGCTGATGTCGAGGAGCAGGAGAAGGACAGAGAAGAACAGGTGGTACAGGTGGTGATAGAGAAGAGACACAACTTTGAGCCATGAGGAAACTTCTTGGAAGAAGTCCAGGACTGATGATATTCACCAATCTTCCAGAGCCAGACAACCCTCCAAGAAGGCTTTGTGCAAATAAGTTCAAATACCATGTCATATTCAAAGTGTTGTTTTGTTTCATGTCTGAATTCATTATGGGTGTTTCAATATTATACATTGTAAGGCTGGCCAGTTGTGGTGTACATGAAGAACAAAGATGTTATGGTATTAACAAGTGGGACTATATACATTGTACACAACTGTACTAGATATCTTGGCTCACACCTTGACTATAGATTCAGCAAGCTTCTGAGTACTTGAGTGTACTAGCAGTTTTGGCTGGAGGAAGAAAACATCTAGTCCCGGCCAGTACTGTTTCTACATATCCAGCCAGCTTGCTAGTATCTTGCAGTACTAGCAGTTCTGGCTGGAGGAATAAAATATCTAGTCCTGGCTGGAACTGTCCCTACATATCTGGCCAGTGTGCTAGTACCTGGCTGTGCTAGGGGTCCTGGCTGGAGACAGAAAATATCTATCCTCAGCCAGGACTGTTTCTACATATCTGGCCAGCTTGCTGGTATCTTGCAGTACTAGCAGTGCTGGACGGAGGAAGAAAACATCTAGTCCTAGCTGGAAATGTCCTTACATGTCCGGCCAGCTTGCTAGTACCTGGCTATGCTAGCAGTCCTGGCCGGAGGCAGAAAACATCTAGTCCTGGCTAGAACTGTCCCTTTATATCCAGCCAGCTTGCTAGTACCTGGCTGTGCTAGCAGTCTTGGCCGGAGACAGAAAACATCCATCCCGGCCAGGACTGTTTCTACATATCTGGCTAGCTTGCTGGTACCTTTCAGTACTAGCAGTTCTGGCTAGAGGAAGAAAACATCTAGTCCCGGCTGGAACTGTCCCTATATATCTGGCCAGTGTGCTAGTACCTGGCTATGCTAGAGGTCCTGGCCAGAGACAGAAAATATTTATCCCCGGCCAGGACTGTTTCTATATATCTGACCAGCCTGCTAGTACCCTGCAGTACTAGCAGTTCTGGCCAGAGGAAGAAAACATCTAGTCCTGGCCAGAACTGTCCCTACATGTCTGGCCAGCATGCTGGTATCTGGCAGTACTAGCAGTTCTGGCCAGAGGAAGAAAACATCTAGTTCCAGCTGGGACTGTCTCTACATATCCGGCTAGCTTGCTAGTATATGGCTGTGCCAGCAGTTCTGGCCAGAGGGAGAAAACATCAATCCCAGCCAGGACTATTCCTATACACATGGCCAGCATGCTATTACATGCATATGCTAGTGGTGCTGGCCAAAGGGAGAAAACATCTATCTCTGGCCAGCACACATTCTACCTGCATGGCCAACCTGCTTGCCAGGATAGTTTCATCAGCCTGTGATGGTTACATGGCCGGCCATTCACACTCTACCTCCTACATGATTTGGGGACACTGGCCACAGCTAAATCTATCCTATCGGCCAGCCCTATATCTACATGGCCCAGCCAACATTGGCTGGTACACATTCTGTGGGCATTTTTCATGTCCAGGATACTGGTTCTACATGCCCAGTGACTGAAGGGTCTGAAGAAAGGACCTCCCAAGATGATGCTTAATTGTTTTCCACTCTGCTCAACATCTGGGGGCTTCCAGAGAGCAAATAACATTGGTCCTGGACCACAAGTGCAGGGGTTGGCCCCATTCTAGGATGGTAGACCTCATGCTTGCTCACTGCTTGGGTCTGACACGGGACTCTCAACCCACTCTGCTCCTGTTGTTTGCAGGCAGCCTACCACCTCAGGCTCTCAATCACAGTCTTTGAATCCTCTTCCAGATACCTCAATTGTTCTGACTAGTCCTTCATGCCCAGGTTCTCCAAGCAGATCGTCTGATCTCAACACACCTATTAGCACAGGTGTTCAGCGTTGGAGGGATTCCAGCACCAATGCAGCCTGTCTCACTCCAAGACACACCAAGCAACTCCAAACATATGCACAACAGCTTGCTATTGAACATGGAATACCTTTGAAGAACTTACTGGCATTTATTGAGGTACAATCTATTCTACCTTTCTGTATTATTTTGATCAAGTTTTATCTCAATTTCACCAAGAATGGTGATTTGTTTGTCATGCTTCTAGAATTAAGGGCTGGTCAGCTTGAACAAGAAGAAGGGAACAAAATAAATACTTTACAAGAACTTGAGAAACTACTGACTTCTAAGGATTTCAAGGTGCAGCTGATTGATTGTTCTCATCTATTCCATAACTGGCTATTTGCAGAGTGCACTGAAGAGCTGCTGTAGCACTCAAGCTTACACTAGGCTCATATTCAGCTATTTTCCAATGCATGTCACACACAAATCACTTCCCAATGTTATCTGACACTTACCCGCTCAATCCAATGTTTATCCACTAATCGGACACTAACCCAACAAAGTCTGATGCTAGTCCGACGGACCTGACATTTCCTACGCATTGGACCTGATACTTTCCCGCGCACTTGTCCTCCCTATGTCCTGTCCTGTTGTATCTATCCCCACTAGGTGCACAGTTATTCATTTTCATGTCACTAACACTGTAGACTGCGTTATTACATGTCTGCAGTACCACATGTCTTATTACATAGGACATCGGATCCAAAAATTACCACTACTACTTTCACCTATAGCACTCCGAAATTCTACATAGATACTATATATTTCGCATACCTCCTACTTACTTATTTACCTTTCTACCTCTGAGTAGGAGGAGGTCATTAGATATTTGTAGTTCTTTGTTGAATTCCGCAAATATCATCCTTTTCTTATCCGAAAACACTCCGAAAACACTGACACTAACCCACCATTCACTATCCCCGACATTCATTACATTCCCAACACAAATCTGGTGCTAATCTAATGTAACCCAATGAAACCCACTAATCTGAAAACCCGAAAACATTGGACCCGATGTTTTTACCTTCAGACTCGTAATTATACCTTCGGACTTTGTTTCTTGCACTCGGACTATCTTCCTTTTCGTATAACTGATTATTCTAAAACCTTACAGTGAACCCCTCAGGTCAAATGCACTTGTCTCGCAAGTATAGCAGACTAGGCTGTGTTAGACCACAACATTTTATATTGCTGGTTGCTTACTTTGTGTAGTGCCCAGCAATTGTTGTCTCGTTGCACTGCCTTACCACATGTATGCTATCTTCAAACCTGACTGCCTATATCACTGATACACATCGACATGTGATGGTAGTTCAGATTTACTTCTTATTGCCTTAAATGCTCATTGTTCATACTGCAGGAGTTTTGTTACAAGTAACATCGGTCACGTGGCCCCCCTATCATTTTCCCTTCATCCTCGCCCTCACCATCTACCGGCTCACGCTCCTTTACCAAATATCCATCGACCGGATCCTCGGGACTGTTCTCGTCCCTTGTCTCCATCCCCTTCACAACCTTATCCTAGATAACACACCAACGTGCGCACGTGTCCTGGCACTATGACTCGTCCTGACTCATGCCACCAATGTGGCTTTCCTTTTTTATCTCTTCTGACTCGTGCATGCTGCATATTGTATCTTTACCGCTGGGTCATTCCAATGTTTCTCAGTCTCATTCCACATTCGACCTACCATCACTAATCAGGCTGTGTTGCCAGCGTACCTATACCCTTTCTGTTTCCCCTTTGCCCTTACCTACAGTACGGTAACCCAGCCCTGAACCCTTTCCACTTGGTATAAGTAGTCGGTCATCCTGTACTAGATTCTCTAACTTGAATCTACTCAATCTTCCCTGAAACATACTCTTCTCTGAAGCCCCCTCAGCTTCAGTCTCTAGTATCTTTTCTTAGGTGCTCTTTGCACCTAAGTCTACCTCGATCGATAGTCTCATTGTCAGACAAGGCAGTCCGCACTTTGAGCCTAGTGACTTCAAAGACCGTCATCTTAGAAGTCACGTGACACACGCATCTGTGATAACTGCCAACTCGTCGTCGCCAGTCTCACTCACTATACCGGATCCTTCTGGTTACATTATGAATGTTAGCGGACGACACCCCTCTTAGGGCTCCACATAACAGACCTATTTGAGTGCATTGACACGCACCAAACTTGTTTTGTGCATGGTCATGGCTACTTTTGAGTTTTAATATCCTCTACTGTACTCTACAAAGTTATTAAGAATTTTCTATAACACATTATGACTTGATTTGAGCAGTTTTCAGACATAACAAACCCATAACACTACATAATAATTCAATTAATACTTATCCTATTCAAAGACAAGTTCCAAACATACCATAACACATTACTCAGCATTTTTTTCTCACAACATCATAATTTTCTCACACATTCTTCACATTTCTTTTGTATGTTCTGAAACATATTCAATTCAACATTTCAACCTATCAACAGTTCATGGGTGACTAATGGCTTAGTCAGATAAAATGGATTAGTAAGATGAGATGGATTAGTCAGGAATTTGAATGGAGAAAGTTGATAGATGAGAATATTCGAGAAGTGAACAAGTTATCATGAGACATCTCTATGATGACTCAGTTTGAGTCATTATGAGTCATTTTCTTGTCTGAGTCACTATGAGTCATATTTCCTTATTTAGATAGTTACACAGCCACATTTAGAATAGTATATAAGGGGCTCTATTTCTCCTCTGAATAATGACAATCTCCCTTTTGAAATCAATCTTCCTTTGAGAGGACAGACAATCCCCCTTTAAGAGAGAGGGAGGAGGATTTGAGTATCTTCCTGAATTTTCTCACCCTATATTTGTGTGAACATCTGAGTGAATATTAAGTTTATTCCCTCCATTCTTTTGTCATCTTTTCCCACAACATACTGATCTTCTGAGGCCTATCTTGAGCCAATCCTTGAATTACACTAGCTGGTACATGGTTATCAGTCGTCTAGTTGTAGTTTCGTCACATTCTCTTTATGACACAGGATACCTTTTCTGTGGGGAGAATTTACATATTTTTAATGATTAGGAAGACGACAAATAAGACTAGCACTTTAGTCAACAATATTAAGAGCTTGGCTGCTTTAAGACTACATCAAGAGGGTGTACTCTGTTCTGATTCTGTGTCATACTCATCGTGAGTGCCTGAGCAGCAGAGAAGTTAGTTTTGAAGTCATGTATTTCAGTTGATTCGATTGTGTTAGAGGCTTAGTTTGATCTCCTCTAATTTTTTGAGAATAGGGAGTGTTTACGAGATAATACTCTGATTCATTGTGTACCATTGTGAACCATATCTTCATCTTTGTATTGCATACTTTTGCATTCATCTTCTAGTAGCATCGTAGTACTGCATCAAGCCAGTTATCGATTCGGCTACACCATTTACAATCTTCATCTTTAGCATCCTAAGCACTGCATCACGCCAGTTAACAGACTTAACAACTTTTTCATAGTACCTAAGCACTGCATCAAGCCAGTTAACGGTCACTGTTGCAACACACCTAAAGTCAATAGAAGTTTGTTTAGAACGACTCTGCTATTTACGCCTCCTCCCATGAACAACCACATTATCAACCGTTGGTATTTGTCTGAACCATTGACCGTGGAGGATGGTGAGAACTGGTAATTTTATTGCCAATCACATCCTAGTAAGACAGCGTAACAAGTTTATCCAAGTGCACAATTATCTTTTCAAGATTGCTGAGGGACTCTTTGAAGACACTGAGTTGCGCTCACAAGTTGGCAGATTGGTCACACGGCTTTTGTCAACCATCCGTGGCCAAATCAAAAGCAAAGTACATATTTTCTCAATGAATGAAAATAGAAAGTGTTCACAGTGATCATTCTATCCGCAGCTTACCATGTCAGTCAGCAAGAGATTGAGTATCATGGATGCCCTCAAATCACTTATACATAGTGGCATAGAGGTTGACTCCTTGCATTGGACTAGATTTGCATTTTTGGTGGGTTTCTTCAGGCATCCAGATTGTTTTTACTGAATTTGAGACAGTGCTGCTGTCTTCACATCTTCCTTATCGGTGTTTGTGATCATGAAAAGCTCACCCTCAAGGAAGCCTTCTCCCCTTACCTCATCCCCTCGCTCAATCAAGATCTCAGAGAGCATATTGAGAAAGCGCTCAATGTTGATATGGTTCAGTTAGCAGATGAATTTTCGGAGTATCACCCAGGCCAGGGATCTGTGGATCAAGAAGAACGCTCCAGTGCCTACAAAAGCCTCAATGATCCCACCAGCCATAATGTGAGCTCCACTGCAGCCGCAGTCACCAACAATCTGGTTGATGAAGAGAACCGCCAGGCTGATCCAACTGCAATTGAAGATCCCTTTACAGATGTGGATGCAAATGGAATCCCTGACAAGTCTTTTGATACTCCTGATTGTGTGACATCTGGCTTTGGACTCAATGGCAGCTTCAAACCATGCAATAAGCTGAAATTTTGGAACTATGTTGATGCGATGCTAGAGCAGCTTCACAAAAGTGCACATAAGCAATCAGGAGGTCAGGCTGCTGGGTACAAAGATGCATACCACAAGTACATGATATCTCCATACACCATTTATTCACCTTACTGACTAATGAATAGGGCAATGGTCAAGTTTCTCCAGCTTGATCTGCAGGAGTTCCCTGGTTGCCACAAAGTTTTATCTCTTACAAAAGGTTCACAGCCTGCATGGCAGGAAACAATTCAGAAGAAGTTGTTATGGTAAAGTTTGTGCGCTCTTTCATTTACAGTCCTCGTTATCAATTAATCATTATATAAATTGTCTACTTTTGTTGAATGCATGGTGTTCCATCATGTTTTTTGATCTGAGTCTGAGTACCACCATGGCACATTACTGGCCAATCACTGAGAGAGATATCCACCATGTATAGCGGATGTATCATGACATTCATCATTTATACGTACTTGGACATGCTGCCTCAGATATGCAGGTAAAAATATAATATGTATGTCTTTGTGAATACACTCTGCTTATATCATTGGATGACCAAAATCTGTATGTCTCAATCAATACACCTCATTTACATCATCAGGTGACCATTAAACTGACAATTTCCATAGAGACGATGTAGCACTCGGACTGGTGTTGGTCGTGTATCCTGCCAATCTCACAGGTACCATACATGTGACATGATACTCCTCGACACTCCTTTCCCCTTCCGAGAGTTCTGTGCACTCGGCTGAGTCATCTGAAGGTCGTCCGTCTCCTTCCGAGGCCTGTATACACTTCCGATCCTCCATACCACGTCCTGTCCATGTCCGTCTGACTTCGCTGGTGCGTTTTTCACTTCAATTATCTGTTATTAATTATGTCTTAGGGGCACATATGTCGGAAAGCCTGATTAATACGTATAGCTGTGCGCCTCATGCACTATTACATGCATATCTCTGTAGCGGCTCACCATGAGTCTTATTACATTTCAGATGGCTTATCTCACTACTGGTTTTGCCTACGCAGATTCCAGACTTTCACACTGTAGGATATAATCTGGCTCGCTAGATACTCGCACTGGACTTCACTTTCCTTGCTATGAGTCATAGTTTGTAGAGTCACTTCGGATAGTCGTACTTCGCACAATCGATCTTTTGTTCAATTTGGAATGATTGTTTGGCCTGACTGCTGCCATTTCGCATCTCGGTATCTCTTAGTTTTCTGATAGACTTTGCCTAGTCGTATCTTGGTACTTCTGCTGGTCTTATACTTTAACATACTTTGACAAACCCACCGTATTTCTCTCTCGGAACCTTTGCTGTTTACTGGACATTCTCTGGATGCTTCGTGTAACCTCGGACCTTTGTTTCTAGACGTTGGACCACCTTCAGACACTTCAGACGCACCTTTGGAAACACAGAACGTGTTTTAGGTATCATTCCTGTTCTCTCATCTTCAATCTTGACAAGATATTCCTTGCATTTATATCAAGAGATAATTCTATAGGCAGTCTCTTTGGGATGAGCATTACACTCGCACATTGAGTTCTAAGGTAATACATTTTGTAGCACCTACAACGAATCAACTCTTTACAATGAACATCTTATCTTAGGACAGATATCACCTAAATAATTAATGTATATCCTACAGAAGTCACACAGAGACCGGTGTAGCACTCAGCCTCGCGCTGCGCACATATTCAGCTATTTCCCAATGCATGTCGCACACAAATCACTTCCCAATGTTATCTGACACTTACCCGCTCAATCCAATGTTTATCCACTAATCCGATGCTAACCCGACAAAGTCTGATGCTAGTCCGACGGACCTGACATTTCCTACGCATTGGACCTGATACTTTCCCGCGCACTTGTCCTCCCTATGTCCTGTCCTGTTGTATCTATCCCCACTAGGTGCACAGTTATTCATTTTCATGTCACTAACACTGTAGACTGCGTTATTACATGTCTGCAGTACCACATGTCTTATTACATAGGACATCGGATCCAAAAATTACCACTACTACTTTCACCTATAGCACTCCGAAATTCTACATAGATACTATATATTTCGCATACCTCCTACTTACTTATTTACCTTTCTACCTCTGAGTAGGAGGAGGTCATTAGATATTTGTAGTTCTTTGTTGAATTCCGCAAATATCATCCTTTTCTTATCCGAAAACACTCCGAAAACACTGACACTAACCCACCATTCACTATCCCTGACATTCCTTACATTCCTGACACAAATCCAATGAGACGTAACCTGCTAACCTGAACAAAAACATCGGACCCGACATTTTTACCTTCGGACTCGTAATTATACCTTTGGACTTTGTTTCCTGCGCTTCAGACTATCTTCCTTTTCATATAACTGATTATTCTAATACCTTACAGCGAACCCCTCGGGTCGAACGAACTTGTCTTGCAAGTATAGCAGACTAGGCCATGCAGACCACAACATTTTTATATTGCTGGTTACTTACTTCATGTAGTGTCCAGCAATTGTTGTCTCATTACACTGGTGTAAAGAGTTGATTCTGTGTAGGCGCTACAATAGTGTTACCTTAGAACTCAATGTGCGAGTGTGATGCTCATCCCAAAGGACTGCCTATAGAACTATCTCTTGATATAAAATGCAAGGGATTGTCTTGTTAAGATAAAAGAGGAGAAAAGGAAAGATACCTAAAGTGCATTCTGAGTTCTGAAGATGTGTCCAAAGTACCGAAGTACTTGTCTGATGTAAAGAGTTGATTCTGTGTAGGCGCTACAATAGTGTTATCTTAAAACTCAATGTGCAAGTGTAATGCTCATCCCAAAGAGACTGCCTATAGAACTATCTCTTGATATAATATGCAAGGGATGTCTTGTTAAGATCGAAGATGAGAAAAGGAAAGGTTACCCAAAGTGCATTCTGAGTTCCGAAGATGCATCTGAAGTACTGAAGTACTTGTCCGATGTGAGCAAAAGTGGTCCAAAGTCAAGAAACAAAGGTCCAAGGTTGTGCAAAGCATCCAAAGAGCTTCCAATGAACAGTGAAGGTTCCAAGAGAGAAATACAGTGGGTATGTCAATGTATGTTGAAGTATAAGACTTGCAGAAGTACCGAGGTACAACTAAACAAAGCCTATCAGAAGAACTAAGAGACAGTGAGATGCGAAATGGCAGCGGTCAGGCCAAACAATCATTCTGAATGAACAAAAGATCAATTGCGTGAAGTACAACTATCTGAAGTGACTCTACAAACTATGACTTGTAGCAAGGAAAGTGAAGTCAAGTGCGAGTAGTTAGTGAGCCAGATTATATCCTACAGTGTGAAAGTCCGAAATTGCATAGGCGAGAACAGTAGTGAGATAAGCTATCCAAAATGTAATAAGACTCAAGGCAAGCCACTACAGAGATATGCATGTAATAGTGCATGAGGCACGCAGCTATACGTATTAATCAAGCTTTTCGACCTATGTGCCCCTAAGACATAATCAATAACAGATAAACCAAGTGAAAATGCACCAGTGAAGTCAAACAGACACAGATGGGACGTGGTATGGGGGACTGGAAGTGTATACAGGCCTCGGAAGGAGATGGACGACCTTCAGATGACTCAGACGAGTGCACAGAACTCTCGGAAGGGGAAAGGAGTGTCGAGGAGTATCATGTCACATGTGTGGAATTGGCAAGATACGCGCCCAATGCCAACCTGATGTAGGAATACAACACAGAGTGGGGCTATAAAAAGATGGCTCCAAACTGATATCTTCATGTTGTGATCTTGCACTACCTAGTCTGCTATACTTGGTGAGACAAGTGCATTCGACCCAGGGGTCTGCAGTCTGGGAATAGTTTTGGGGGTCAGTGAGTGATGTGGGATCAATAGTCTGAGTGCGGGAAACAAAGTCCAAAGGTATAATTATGATGTCCGATGCAAAAGTGTTGGGTCTGATGTTTTTGGGGTTTGGGGTTATTGGGTTTGGGTTTGGGGTATTGAAAACTAATAGTGACATGATAGTGTGTGTCAGGAAAGTGAGTGGTATGCGCAATAATAACGGGCGGTGAAGGAACGATGATATTCGCAATGTCAACTAAGAACTACGAAATATCAGGTTTGACCCCTAAGCGTCAGAGAACGGCTCTCCTCTACTTGGATGATGATGATGCTATGGGGAGTCCAATATTTATGTAGATACATAGAAATCTGGAACCCTACATGCGAAAGTAGTAGTGCAATATTTTCAGGTCCGATGTCCTATGTAATAAGACATGAGGCGCTGCGGACATGTAATAATGTGGTCTACAATGTTAGCAATGTGAAAACAGGTAACTATGCACCTAGTGGGGCTAGTGAAATGACACAGGACATAGGTAGGATGAGTGTGCGCAATATCTGATAGTCCAATGCGAAGTCCGATAGTCTGATGTCCGAAGTCCGATGTGCAAAGTCTGATGTCTGATGTTTTCGGGTTTGGTGCGTTGTAACGAGACAACAATTGCTGGACACTACACAAAGTAAGTAACCAGCAATATAATAATGTTGTGGTCTGCACGTCCTAGTCTGCTATACTTGAAGACAAGTGCGTTCGACCCGAGGGGTTAGCTATCTGGAATAAGTCTGAAGGTAGTGAAATGATAAGTGATCAAAAGTCCGAGCGCGAGAAACAAAGTTCGAAGGTATAATCACAAGTCCAACGCCAAAGCGTCGGATCTGATGTTTTTGGGTTAGTGGACTAGCGGGTTTCAGGTGCGGGTTCAGCGGATTACGGAGAATAATGACAACAAATGTCAGAAAAGCGAGCGGTATGCGGTGAATATCAATAATGACGGTTATTTTGGATAGAAAGAGTGGTAATATTCGCAATGTCAACTAAGAACTACGAAATATCGGGTTTGACCACAAAGTGTTGGAGAATGGCTCCCCACCACTTGGATGATGAATAATGCTCGAGGTCAGTCCAATATATATGTAAGTATGTAGAAATGCGGAACCCGTAGGCAAAAGTAGCGGCCGATGATTTCGGATCCGAAGTACATGTAAATAAACATGAGGCGCTGTGGACTATGGGAAAACATGTAATAGTGTTTGCTACAACGTGAGTAATGTGCGAAATAATGAACTATGCACCTAGTGGGGCTAGCAAGACAGGACAGGACACGGATAGGACAAGTGCATGGGAAAATATCGGGTCCACTGCAGCCAAAATGTCGGGTCCACTAGTCAATGAGTCGGATTGAATGAGAAGTGATTATCGTGCAACGGGTATTTGGCGTGGATCATGGAATAGCTGAATACGAGCCTAGTGCGAGCTCAAGTGCTACAGCGTATTGAGTCGGATATGATAGGGAATGATTTGGGTAATGATTAGCATTGATATGCATTGGAAATTAGACCTCTACGAGGCCACAGAGATGTCAGTCTCTACACCGAGTGCTACACCAGGCAACCAAATATTTTTGAACATAATCGCATATATATGTATGATTTACATGGTACTATGACCCAATGCGGAATGCACAATCAATGGGTAATGCACAATGCACTCCAGAGCTCATAACTCTACATATATTTCATTAGGAACAGCTGGAGTACAAGTATTAGCATATATTCAATTAGTGATGTTCCGGCCTGGCTTCAGCTCAAAGCTCTGGCTTCAGCTTGGCCTATGGGGGCTTAGGCTTACCAGAATTCAAGCCTAGGTCATGAGCCCAAGCCAGCCGAAAGCCAGGGCTTGAGCCAGACCAGGCCATGGCTCAAGTACATGACAAGATGGAATATAATATCAGCAAGTAGTACAACCAAATGTCTAGTATACTATCTCAAAGTCAGACAACTTGTCATCAGCATCATCATGTGAAATCAAGGCATCCAAACTGTCCTCCTCACACATAATTCAGTACAATATTTCCGACCTAGTCGAACAGCCCAAGGTTGAGAATCTGCCCACTTAAGCGGGCCATCCGAGGCAGGCCCATATACAGATAGGACGGGTGGGCCAGCCACAAAGACAATTTCCATTGGTGATGGGTGAGCTACTGGTATGCGGGCCTGTCATGAAGCAATAAGATAATTTCCGGTGATGACGGGGTGGGCCATTAGTATGATACAAGTAGGCCGGGTGGGCCAGTCAGGAAACAGTAATGACAGGTGGGCCAATATCTAATAGTTGCAGACCAGGTGAGACCAGAATAGAAGGGACAGGACGGGTGGGCCCATTAGTATGATACAAGTAGGCCGGATGGGCTGGTCAGGAAACAGTAATGACAGGTGGGCCAATATCAAATAGTTGCAGACCAGGTGAGACAAGAATAGAAGGGACGGGACGGGTGGGCCCATTAGTATGATACAAGTAGGCCGGATGGGCTGGTCAGGAAACAGTAATGACAGGTGGGCCAATATCAAATAGTTGCAGACCAGGTGAGACAAAAATAGAAGGGACGGGTGGGCCAAGAAGTGGACCCGTTAGTGATGTCCGGGTCGTTCCTGGTACCGACGGATGGGCCAAGAAATGGGCCTGAAGATTCTCCTGTTACAGTAACATTTAACCCCTATCTTCATTTCTTTTGTTCTACTTACAAACGGACCGTCCGTACCATGCTTATCTCTTATCTTCGCCAAGCGGGCTGTCTGCCTTATCTTTTCTCTTATCTTGCTTCTATCTTGATAAACACTTACAAGCTCCGCTTGAACACTTGTATATAAACCTAGCTATCTATGGTTGTATTCTTTACTTTAATCTACTGGGTTCTACCTGGAACATCGTCCTTCAGTAAGGTCTCCAACCTTACTGTCTAGAACTACTACTCTAAGGGAGTCAGCGACACTCGCCTTAGCCAGAAACCTTGATCTCTCATTCGAGAGCAGACATCCGTCTATCTGGCATTCTGCCGATTGTCTATTCAGACATAGATAGCTCGACTCATCCCAGTCGTAACAAAAGATTAAAGTCTTATCAACTGAACCGTTGCCATCTGCAACGAAACCGACACCACGACTTCGTTAACTCCCTTGATCGGAGCCTTGAACTTAGGAGCCTTACCAAATATTCCTCCTTTGAACACCATGACGACCAAAACCAAAGATATAGAACTCAAGATCGGCTCCCCTCCCGAATTCGATGGAAACCGAGAAGAATCCAAGAGATTTATGATGAAATGTCACGCGTACCTTGATATCAACGATCAGGTATACAACGAAGACAAAAAGAAGATTATCCTAGTATTGTCATATATGACAAAAGGGAACACAGCAATATGGGCAGAAGATTTTATGGAAGCAGCCTTAGATCCTAAAAGAAAGGATACCTCCGGGCAGATGATCGGCTACGGAACCTGGGCCACATTTAAAAAGGACTTCGACGAAGCCTTCAAACCCATGGACCCTGCCGGAACCACCATGATGAAGATCCGAGGATTGGAAATGAGAGGAGACCTCCACACCTACATCTCCAACTACAAACTCCTCGCGCACAGGGCAGGAATGACCGAACAAGCCCCCCTTATCGAGTTCTTCAGACAAGGTCTAGACTACGGGCTTCAAGACAGCATGCACCGTACCGGTGAAAGTCTCGATGACTTTGACACCGTAGTCAACACCTGCATCAACCTTGATAACGCTTTCCAAAGGTTGAAGGCTATCAAAAGAAAAGAGAGACCCAACCAGCAGAAGAAGAAGAACTTCGGGAACAAACATTATGTTCCCAGAAGAAGCGACAATATGGAAGTCGATCGCATAAGCCGTCTGTCAGACGCAGAATTAAAGAAACATCTCAAAGAAGGAAGATGCTTCAAATGTCACCAAGTAGGACATCGCGCCAACGACACCTCCTTCCACCCTAGAGAAAGGGACCAAATCCGGAGAAACAAAGAAGAAGAGAGCAGCAGCGATGACGAAGTCGAAAGTCGCGCTTCCTCCTCCAGAACTCCTATCAGGAGAAAGAAGGAGAAGAACGAAGAAGATACCCCGAAAAGAAAAAACACCGATCCGAAGGAAGACTATGAAAGAGAAGATGAAAGAAGAAGAAGAAGAAGAAGAAGACAGCGACTTTACCGAAGTAGAGCGTCGCTTCATGGAAGTGGATTTTTAGAAAGGAAAACTGCCTCGACGTCAGTACTCCCTATGTTACAATAACATTGCATGAGTCCCCTTGCCACCATGCCCTCTGCCACCAGCACGGCTATAGACGATACCCAGGCCTCTCCTGCCTTGGGATAGAACACAAAGAAGAGAACCCCGGGAGATGCCGGATTAGGTAAGCGGTCTGGACCGCTATGACGACATAGGTCTAGAAGACCTATTCTTGTTATCAAGATAGAAGGCAAGCCTCGTGTTGCCTCGTGTACTGATAGAAGGATGCCTCGTGCTCCTTATCATAGATAGAAGCCTGCCTCGTGCATGCTATCTCTGACTCGATAGATAAGCAGATTAGAACCCAGCTTCAAGCTGAGCTTAGATACGATAGAGTAGCCTTATATAAGGTAGACGATTAAAGTAGATGCTCCTTACTTTAATCTACTAGGTTTTCATCAGAACTTCCTCTGTGTGATCATCCCAATCACTCAGTCTAAGCCGCACCTTAAGGAAAGCCAACGCTACCTTAAGTGGAACCCCCGAACCTCTCATTCGAGAGAAGATCCCCGTCTCTCCAATAGCGAGCCCGCTATCAGATTAGGCAATCCGCCTAAGGAGAGCTCGAACTATCCTAGTCCGTAACAAAAGATTAAAGTCTCACATTCCCGGCCCTGCTCATCACGCACCGCCGTTGAATCGATACCGACCGCACCGCTGAGACAAGCGTAGACCTCTACTCTCGTGACCAAATCGCCGAGATCGGCGTAAAGCTATCCACAAATTGTCAAGACAGACGTACGAAGCTTTGAATCCTTAAGCCCATCACTGTCCCTTCGCACTACTCCCTCTACCATGAACGCACCAACACAGATCATGATGATCAGAAGAAATACCGACGCCGCCGCCAACCTTTCAGGAATGGAGACAAGACACCACCTGAAGCAACGACGATGCTTTTCTTGCCATCACGTTGGACACAAAGCCAACGACCACAAGTGCCCGATGAGGAGAAAGATTATCGAAGAAGAAACAGTCCGCAAGACAGCGGCTGGTAAGGAGAAGACTGGACCGCTGATAGTTATTAACAAGAACAGCGTATCCAAGAAGAAAGAACTACGGGTTGCCGCCACCCTTATGTCCATCACTAAGCCGCCCATCACAACCACCATGGTTATAGATTCGGGCGCATGCGACTCATTTATAAGCAGAGAAATCTGCAAGAAATATCGCATTAGAACGCACCTCCTTCAGAAACCAAAAAGGGTAATGAACGGAGACGGAACGATAGGAGGCAACGTCAAAAGATTTTGCCGACTCATCATAAAGATCGACGACCGAGTAATGCACGGACGATTCCTCATAATGCCGCGCTTAGACGACATCTTACTCGGATTCACATGGCTGGCCGCTGTGAAACCAGCCATAGACTGGAAGAAAGGCACGGTAACTATCCCTGCCACAGACAAGTCGAAAGGACTTGAGAGAATGATTGAGAGAGGTAGGAAGAGGAACGGGTTGAAGCCGCTCTTCCGTAAAGAAAAGAGGACGCGAAACACGCGCCAAAGAAGGGAGGTAGGCACCCTGACGAAGAAGAAAGAAGAACTCCGAGATGAGTATAAACTAGATCTGACAGAAGCACCTGTCACAGAGAACCTCCGAGATGAGGCTAAACTACCAGAACCGGCTGATTCGCCGATGGAAGATCTCCGAAACGAGTCGAAACTAACTTCAGGACAACGGAAATTCGAAACGGCATTAAACCCGATCGAGAAACTCCACGAAATCCTTGAGTACGCACCGGCTACCAAGCCGTTGGAACCCCACGCCTCGACATCCCAGAACGTCGAGAAGAAGTCCACGAGACAGTCGGACTTAGTTGCCACCTCACCTCCTGCAGATAAATATAGATTTTCTGCAGTACCTGCCCAGATCTTAGGAAAAGGCAGAGCCACTTTCGACGAGGAACCCCCTCGTGCAAAGATCCCAAGACCGGCCCCTGAACCGGAGAAAACTCAGAAGTACGTCTTTTCAGCAGAACCTGCTTCGGTTCTTGGAAAAGGAAGATCGGTAGTCACGGCAGAAGCGCCGTCACCGAAGAAACTCCGCCACGAGTATAAACTAGCAAAAGACGAACCGGCCGCTGATCAATGGATCAACCAAGCCGAGCCGATCGTTTCTTTCCCAGAACGATCGAGAACCGCACCAGTCACTCGCCCTTTCCTCGTGCCCACACTAGCCGATAACGAAATGATGGACGACACTGACGATGAAGATAACGACGAGATAGTCGTTCATACTGCCTCCGCGGCCCCTGCCATAGCAGAAGAACCCGCGATGACTCCGATGGAAGTAGATCGGATTAAACCGCAGAACTACTTCCAGCGAACGATAAAGCGTATCGCAAGAAACTGTCCCCGCCAGGACGACCCTGTGGATGTTAGATTATTCCAGGGAGAGATCGCACCAGTCACGGATCAGTCTGACCCTGACTGCGGAAAACTTGATTTAGATTTCTAAATTTGATCGGTGATCAAATGGCCTACTTGGGGGGTGAAATTCTCATTTAAAAACTCATTTTACCCTTAATTCCCCTCACATCGGCCGCACCCTATCTATAAATATCGACAATCAACGGGAGTCCGGCATGACTATAAACTGTGCGGAAGTCCGGCATGACTATAAACTGTGCAGAAGTCCGAGATGACTTAAAACTATCCTGAGTCCATCACGACCCTAAACTGAGAATAGAAGGACGAACCCGGAGATACGGACCCCTTCACTTTGAAGACAAGACTAAACCACCGAGAAACTCCTGCAAACTCCGGATGCCTTACCTTCGCCACTGTCCGGAAAGACGCTAAACTATCACGAGACGAACTCCACGGAAACTCCTGAAAGCCCATGGAACCCTCTAGAACGCCGATCGAGAAATCAACCAAAAGAACACCTCGAAACGACATATCCCAGATCTTGACTGAATTCGACTAAAACGAAAGATCAAGACACGCACGTCCGCAATGACGCAAAACTTCCACTTCTGATTGTCCGGAAAGACATTTAAACTATTGGACAAAAAGGACGAACTCCGGAAAACTCCTGCAAGCTTCGGAACCCCTTATCCAATGATCTCGATCTTAAAACAAAAATTGAAGAAGACCCCCGCGTATCCCACGCATAGAACCTTCGATATCTGATGTGAACATCTAACAAAAGATAGAAGAAGAAGATCCTCCGGAACGAGGTTAAACTATCAAGAAATGAACTCCATGGAAACTCCTGCAAGCCCACGGAACCTTCGAGAACCCGACTCATCACGGCAATGACCAACACCCTCTGATGAAGATTCCTGAACCTTGATAACCAACAAAGGATAAAGGAAAGAACGCACCTATCACGGCACTTCCCTCTGATAGCGAGAAAACGAGGCATCGATAAGCCCTCACGATTGAACCTTGATAGGAGATAAGAGTTATAGAAACAAAAGATAAGCATGAATCAAACGGAGCTTGAAACGATCTGGAAAGACATATAAACCCTGACTTTCCCGAACATCCTTTCCACGAACCTCCATCATGTCGACCTCTATTGAAGAAAACTCCCCCATCATTATAACACTGAAGGACTCCGACTACGGACGAATCCTCAGAACGATTGAGAATAGCGCGTTCAATGAAACGGCTATCTTAACACCTGCGTACTCCCAAGTGATCGACGACATCCTTGGAGAACAAGACGCCAGACTTGCAGCAGGCACTTCCCTTGCCGTCTGCATTATAAAAACCACGAAGCTACTGGAAGATGTAGTCAATCGTGTTGACCTTGATGAAGAGACGAAGAAACTCGCCGTCATTCATTTACAGAAACGGATCCGCGGCCTCGCACTCCATCTACTCCCGCTTGACTTCCCCGTCATCGCGAACCAAGCTGTTAAAACAGTAGAAACCAGAAAAGCCAAGGAAGAAGAAATCCGTCTGGTACGCCCATCTAGAAAACGAAAGGCTACCACAGATCGTACCCGCATAACGTTATGCCAGCGTTGCGGAGGATACGGACATCATTGGAAGAAGTGTCCTGATTATGTTTGTTGCATTTGCGATGAACTAGGACCCGACCATTTGTCCATACATTGCCCTGGACTCAACGGACGCATTGTCCTACAAGAGTTTACAGATGAAGAGAAGCTTTTTGAAGCTATCTCAGATTGGGAGCACAACCACAAGGCGCTCGCGGACCTAGAACTTCGGCATCCCACCGAACTGTCCCTTGACCCTGAAACTCCCTCAGCACCATCCGCCTCCATGTCTACGAAACCGGCGCTGCCGTCCTTGACAATGGAAGACGTCGAAGATAATCAAAGTCGGTGACTTTGACGATAGTAGAGGGGTAATGTTACAATAACATTGCATGAGTCCCCTTGCCACCATGCCCTCTGCCACCAGCACGGCTATAGACGATACCCAGGCCTCTCCTGCCTTGGGATAGAACACAAAGAAGAGAACCCCGGGAGATGCCGGATTAGGTAAGCGGTCTGGACCGCTATGACGACATAGGTCTAGAAGACCTATTCTTGTTATCAAGATAGAAGGCAAGCCTCGTGTTGCCTCGTGTACTGATAGAAGGATGCCTCGTGCTCCTTATCATAGATAGAAGCCTGCCTCGTGCATGCTATCTCTGACTCGATAGATAAGCAGATTAGAACCCAGCTTCAAGCTGAGCTTAGATACGATAGAGTAGCCTTATATAAGGTAGACGATTAAAGTAGATGCTCCTTACTTTAATCTACTAGGTTTTCATCAGAACTTCCTCTGTGTGATCATCCCAATCACTCAGTCTAAGCCGCACCTTAAGGAAAGCCAACGCTACCTTAAGTGGAACCCCCGAACCTCTCATTCGAGAGAAGATCCCCGTCTCTCCAATAGCGAGCCCGCTATCAGATTAGGCAATCCGCCTAAGGAGAGCTCGAACTATCCTAGTCCGTAACACCCTACCCCTGTACAACTAATACATTCTATCAGAACCAGAAATGAATTAAGAATCCCTGCATCCATTTTTTCCGATAAACGCGTACAAACCGTCGAAACATCCATGATCATCGACTCCGGAGCATCCGGAACCTTCATAAGTGATGCCTTTTGTAAAAGGCATAAAATCAAAACCCATAAACTGTCTCAACCCTTCCCCATCATCACCGCAGACGGATCAGATGCTCAAGGAGGGCTCATCTCCTGTTACTGCGTACTCACGATCAAAATTGATCAATGAACCATGATCAGAAAGTTCAATGTAGCAAAACTCGCCAAACAAGACAAAATCCTCTTAGGATTCCCTTGGCTTGCAGCATTAAAACCTCAGATTGATTGGGAAACCAAGACGGTGTCACTCCCACCAACGAAGAGATCGTTAGCTATAGAAAAGAACATCGATAGGAGGCGACAAAGAAGATCCCTCCCACCTCTTTTCAAAAAGACGAAGATCGTCGAAAAGGAAACCTCTCAAGTTTGGGTAAACTCTAAACTGCGGAAGCCAGTACAGGTGAAGGTGGCAACTAATGAAACCACCTCCCCCTATACCGCTTCTGTAGAAGAAGAAGTAATGGATGAAGAAATCCCCAACTATGACACTAAAGACGACGTTTGGTCAGAAAATTTTAGACCCCCAGTCCTCGACCCTCTAGCCTATCAACTAGCCAACGATGAGATACTCGTTGAATACGCCACTGACGGATCAACTATGCGTGTCATCGAAGATCTATCTTTCGATACCCCGCTCGTTCATGATGGAACATCGAAGAAGGAACAAAACTTTGGAAAAACAAGTAATAAAGCCCAAGAATTCGCAGTCGCAGGAGAAATAGAAAAACAGAAGAAGACTTTTGAAGAGCTCGTTCCCCCCTTCTTACACCCGTACCATGTTTTCGCCAAAGACGGCCTTAACAAACTTCCACCCGAAAGACCTGGAGTAGATCATCGCATCGATCTCAAACCAGGATTCATACCCAAAACATCAAAGGTTTATCCGTTATCTGGAAAAGAACGAGAAGCCGTCAAAACCTTTATTGAAGAAAATACCAGAAAAGGTTTCATTGTCCCATCTAAATCTCCTCAGGCTAGTGGATTCTTCTTCGTAGGAAAGAAAAGCGGAGAGTTACGTCCCTGTCAAGATTACCGATATCTCAACGATTGGACTATACGAAACCAATATCCCCTCCCCCTGCCGAAATCTCTCATCGAACGACTCTATGATGCCAAATACTTCACAAAGATTGACATAAGATCGGGATACAATAACGTCCGAATCCACCCTGAAGATCGCTGGAAAGCAGCGTTCACCATGCAAGAAGGATTGTTCGAGCCAACAGTCATGTTCTTTGGACTAACAAACTCCCCGGCAACGTTCCAAGCGTTTATGGCAAAACTCTGTCAGCAGCAGATAAACGAGGGGTGGTTGGTCATTTATATGGACGATCTTTTAATCTTCTCGAAAGATCTTCAACAACATCGAAAACGCACAATTGAAATCCTTGACATCCTTCGGAGGGAGAAACTGTTTGTCAAGCCGGAGAAATGCACTTTTGATGCTCAAGAAGTGGAGTACCTTGGAATGATAATTCGACCCGGAGAGGTAGGCATGGAACCTGCCAAAGTGGACGGAATGAAGCACTGGCCAACCCCAGAAAACCTGAAGGATACGCAATCGTTCCTAGGGTTTTGCAATTTCTACCGAGCGTTCATCGCTCATTACTCTGATATTGCCCGGCCCCTCATTGACCTTACAAAGAAGGACCACCCTTTCCTATGGACGAACGACTGCCAGAACACTTTCAACAGCCTTAAAAACGCCTTCTTATCGCAACCAGTGCTACAAAACCCTGACCCGACTCGACAATTTGCAATCGCCACTGACACGTCGCTTGCAGCAACTGGAGCAGTGCTGTTACAGACCGATGAGAACGGGATGTACCATCCATGCGGTTATTTATCCCAATCATTCAACCCCGCAGAACGAAACTACGAGATCTTTGATAGAGAATTACTGGCAGTCATCCGAGCACTCTCGGAATGGCGTCACTACCTTGAAGAAAGCCCCCACACCGTAATTGTATTTACGGATCACATGAATCTCCTATACTTCCGCTCCGCTCAAAAGTTGACAAGAAGACAAGCGCACTGGCAGCTTATATTGTCAAACTTTCAGCTGGAATTACACCATGTTGCAGGTACTAAATTGGCTGCCCCCGATGCACTGTCGCGACGCCCTGACCATTCACTCGGAAAGGATGATAACGAAAACCGCATTCTCCTCCCTGATACCATGTTTGTGCAATTAATCGACGACAACCTCTCGGACAGCATCACTCGCAACTCCGCCGATGACCCCACATATCTGAAGGCCATGCAAGCATTAGATGGAATATGCCTTCCCCCTATGAAATCCGCCCTCTCTGATTGGACATGAACCGACGGCGTTCTCTTTTACAAAAAGAGGGCCTATGTGCCAATGGCTCAACGACATGATGTGTTATTCAAACACCATGATCACCCAATGGCGGGACACCCTGGAAGATTCAAAACTGAGGAATTAGTGAAGCGGGACTTTTGGTGGCCCGCTATGGGAACTTATATTCGCAAATACGTTGATGGATGCGCGCTATGCCAACAGATGAAAGCCGACACTCACCCGACTACCCCGCCTTTACGCCCCATTCCCTCTACCGCCACTCGCCCCTTTTCTCAGGTCTCCGTCGACCTTATCACCGATCTCCCATTGTCCGGAGGCTTCGATTCTATCATGATCGTGGTAGACCATGGGCTTACGAAGAAGGTAATTATTTCACCATGCAACAAAAACATCACCTCAGAAGGAGTGGCCAAACTATTTCTTAAAAACGTATTCAAGAGATTTGGCCTCCATGAGAAAGTAATCTCTGACAGAGGACCACAGTTCATTTCTAAATTCTCTCGAGAACTCGCCAGACTTCTCGGATATCAGATCGCCGCATCAACCGCCTATCATCCCCAGACAGATGGACAAACGGAACGTCTCAACCAGGAACTTGAAACCTATCTGCGAATCTATTGCAGAAGTAACCCGTTAGAATGGGCCAATCATCTTCCCATCGCCGAGTTCGTCCATAACCATCGAAAACACAATGCCAGAAACACGTCCCCATTCTTCCTCATGATGGGCTATGAGCCACGGGGAATTCCCCACATCCTACCCGTATCAGACACGCCAGCAGCAGAAGAAAGACTCAGGAGCCTCCAGAAGATACGTGAAGAAGCACTCGCCTGCCATAACATTGCTATGCAACGAATGGCAGAAAGATCTCGCCATGGGAAGTATCGACCGTGGAAGATAGGAGATAAGGTATGGCTTACGGCCACCAATCTCCTAACATCTTTACCATCTAGGAAACTTGCGCCCAAGCGATACGGGCCATTCGTTATCACCACAGTCTTATCTCCCATCACGTTCACCCTGAAGCTCCCAGATCAATGGAAAGTTCACCCCACATTCCATGCTTCTGAACTATCCTCCTATCGTGAGACAGAGATACACAGACCGAACTACGCCGAACTTCCACCAGACATTATCAATGGCGAAGAAGAATACGAAGTAGAAGCTATTCTTAGCCATAAAGGAACGGGTAAACGAAGACGCTATCTCGTATCATGGATAGGCTATTCATCCGGAAGCAACGAATGGATACCCGAAGAAAACTTGCAGAGTTCGAAAGAGCTTCTAACAAAGTATAAAGAAAGACACAAGTTGAACTGAACGAACCATCCCCCTTGAACAAACACCCCAAGTAACATGACTCCCCCATTGACACCTTCCCCTACCGGATCGTCCTCATCCGCCTTCTCCCTCGAAAACTCCACATACAAGAAAAATATCATTGACTTAGACGACGACGCCATCGTCAAAACAACCCTGTTGTTCCTTCCCCACGCAGTTGAACTAGAAAATCAGCTCGCCAAAGAACCTGCATTCGTCGCCGCCCCCATACTATCCCAAATCCACGTTATACGCGCCACCGCCGCCCTTGAACTCAGATTCAAGGAAATCGAGGACGATGCCCTCAGACTCGCTTGCCAACACCTCCAGAGACAAATTCGCAGTCTTGAGATTCAGCTGCTTCCTTCTGCTTTTAGCACTGTCTGCAAATCAGTTATACGAGCTGTTGCAGAGCGAAGCAAGACCGAAGTTGGTCGCCCGCCAAGCCCTTCTACTAGCACTCCCCCCGGCAGCGTACCTGCTGCAAATACGATTAGAGAAGAAACTCAGCTCGTTGCTCAACCAGCACAAGCTGAAGAACCGTTACCCATCCCCGAGCCCACCATCGTCTTTAAACGAAAGACCCGCAAGGGAGCTACCGTGCACGGAGTGTCGAAGACTAGAGCTTCTAAGGGAAAGAAGCGGGAAGTCATTGACCTCACCGAAACCCCCGACGTCATCACAGTAAAACAACCCCAGTTCTCCCCAGACAATTTCGTCTGTTGCGTCTGTAAGAAACTCGGGCATCGTCACAAGAACTGCCCTGAATATCATTGCCGCGTATGCCAAAGCCAGAAGCCTGGCCATCTTTCCATCTACTGCCCTTACGCCGCCAAGAAGGAACTATTCCCATTGGTTTACACCGATGAAGGCTTCTACGAAGCACTGTCGGAATGGGAGGCCAGGAAAGATGAAGAACTCCAGGAAGAGATAGACCGGGCGAATCGGGAGTACGCCACCAAGTATAATGAACCGGAGTTCTGCAATGCCGACGCAGACCCAATCTACTATGATCACATGGATGAGTATGTTAACACCGAGGAATATTGAAGTCGGAGACTTCAACCATAGCAGTGGGGTAATGTTACAGTAACATTTAACCCCTATCTTCATTTCTTTTGTTCTACTTACAAACGGACCGTCCGTACCATGCTTATCTCTTATCTTCGCCAAGCGGGCTGTCTGCCTTATCTTTTCTCTTATCTTGCTTCTATCTTGATAAACACTTACAAGCTCCGCTTGAACACTTGTATATAAACCTAGCTATCTATGGTTGTATTCTTTACTTTAATCTACTGGGTTCTACCTGGAACATCGTCCTTCAGTAAGGTCTCCAACCTTACTGTCTAGAACTACTACTCTAAGGGAGTCAGCGACACTCGCCTTAGCCAGAAACCTTGATCTCTCATTCGAGAGCAGACATCCGTCTATCTGGCATTCTGCCGATTGTCTATTCAGACATAGATAGCTCGACTCATCCCAGTCGTAACATCTCCCAGCCTTCAGACACCTCTAGATAACCCATTGCCTCGGTACCGATGGATGGACCAAGCACTGACAATTCCCTCATGTCTTCTGGTCACCTATAAAAAGAATAGCTCTTTCCGGTAATGATGGACAGGCCAAAAAATGGACCTGACAATTCCCCAGGATTCAGACATCTACAAATAAATTGTTTCTGGCACTGATGGGCAGGCCAAGAAATGAACTGTCTTTAGTCATCTATGGATGAAATGTTGTTTCCGGCAATGACGGATGGGTCGGATATCAGTATCCACCAGGTCTTCAGTCATCTATGGATCAACTGTTTTTCTAGTACTAACGGATGGGTCAAGAAATGGACTCCAATATCCCGCCAGGTGTTCGGTCATAGCCGGATAAAGTCTGAATTCGTACTGATGGATAGGCCAAGGCATGGACCTGACCATCCCTCACACATTCGGTCATCTCTAAATAAATTGTTATTGCTGGTGACAGACGGGGCAAGACGTGAATCTGTGTGCCCACAAAGTCTTCCGCCGTGTATAGATGGGTTGTCGTTCCCAATAAATGCGGATGGGATGAGACTCACATAATCATATCATGTACATTCTTGTAAATGATGCTGATACGTAGACGGTGGTGACAAACATCGGATGCAACATCTGCTGTTCTTTCACCGGACCGTCACCATGATGGGGCCTAACCAGCAATATGTACACCATATACACACATTCTCGGAATGGTTTATGGCAATTGGGTGCAGCATCGGTGAAGATCATGTAAGGTTCTCGGTAGGTCTGGCATGTGATTCGACCTCAGTCACGGTGAAAATGTCCAGATGTGTATGACAAGACTGGTGAGCAAAGAGATATCAGCCCCCATTGAACAAATATATACTCTCGGCCCATGAACCACATATCCGAGATCATATCCCTTCCAATATCGTATTTGCACGACCCCCTGCCATCGCCACGCGCTCCTGCGCCCAATACCTATTCTTTTAAAACTCTGCTGCTCCAGCGCCGACATCTTCAAAAATTTCAACATGTTCGCACGATTAAAAAATTCGGAAAACAATATGTTCGTCCCAACTGGCAATAACAAGTTACTCAATGTGCGATATGAGAGCCGCGGGGGATGTTGGAGAGCTTTGAGGACCAAACTTGGGGTGCAAATGAAGACCGCCGAGGTGTGCTCCCTGGAGTGGGGTCCCTACACACACCTTCGTACTGAGAAGGAATTCGGTGTAGATGAAGTTCGGGGCAGTATTTGACATGCTCCCGAAAAGCCTAGAGACGTTCCATTGATCGGTTCATAACTGCTTGAAAAGATTAGTGCATACACTAGGTATCTATGGCATAATACATACATTATTTGGGCCAGAGCGGCGCTGCTTCCAGCTAGCCTGCGACTGCCGGCGTAACGTGTATCCGGCTTTGTCGATTTACAATATTCTTCAGCTAACTCTCCATAGAATGTCAGCTCAATTCACCTGGTCATGACTAGCTGTATGGTAATCAAAATAAAGAACTAGCTGGGTGTGTAATCACTAAGAATCAAAAGCAAGAATGTACATCAGATCGCAGTATATGAATGTAAGGTAGCTCAACTACTGAAAGTGTAACTGAAATGACCTTGTGTGAATGCGCCGGTGCAAGGAAAGGACTGCAAAATTTGAATATCAATAAAGCGAAATACTGTGACTTGTATATGGTGCCGAACGACTACTAGTCAGGTGTGCGAGACGGCGCACTGGAGAGTCGAGAAGATGCAACAGAGTTGGCCTGCAGCACAGGAGTATCCGGAGTATTGGCAGCAATTTTGTCCATACATATTCCCTATTTGTTTCGGAATCTGGGGTCAAAACTAATTGTGGACCTTTTCAGGCCTTGATCATGAATTTTGATGTAGACCATATTGTATTCCAAACTAAGAATTTATCCCTCAATTTGAATGGAATCTGTCACAGACTTTTATTCCGCCGTGTTTCAGGTGTCACTGCCTGTTCGGTGATCGCTACGTCACGTGATTCTCCTGACAATGCACAGTCGCTGAGTCAGCTTATCATGTTGAGAGTACTATTTTTGGCTGCGCTCGGATTTTCAAATAACTTTAATAAGTCGAATTGTCCTTGTACGGTACTAGTGCAGGGCCTGCGCAGTACTATCAGTCAAATGGCAAGCAAACAGGTAATATTTTCATAGTACGAGTTAAGACGGGAGGTTGACCATCATTATCACAAATCAAATGGTTTCTAACTCCTTGACTCATTTAGTCTAGGCTAGTGTCAATCTCACTCAAAGTCCGTTATCTTTTGAATCCATATGGACCATGCGAGAGAGACAGTACTTACCATCAACGTTGCTTGCGCCTTCACAACTACGGGCTTGTATCGTGTGCCTTCTTTCAAGAATAGTTGGACTTATCCTTCTTTCGGTTCTCTCTCGGCCCACTGGCCCGTTGCTCACTAGGTTTGTTGAGTTTAGGGCATATTTACGTATCGATAAATATCACCCATTCTACCTTGGTCTACCTAGGTGCCTCGTACCCTCTCTTTAATCATGGCCACCACCAGTGTCACTGACGAGAAATCCTTCCACGTGGAGGAGAAACCTCACTACGTCAAGGGGGATATTGAGACCTCTACCGGAGAAGACACAGACGAGATTGTTGTCCTTCAGAACGAGCGAGATATTGCAACGCACGTCATTTCCGTGGACGACGATCCTAATCTGAACCCTTGGACCTTTCGAGCTTTCTTCATCGGCCTTGGCCTTTCCGCCTTTGGTGGTTCCCTGGGTAAAGCAGTCGAGATCATTCAATCGAGGCTTTTACTCACTTGTACTGCTTCCTAGCCCAGATTTATTACTTTAAACCTGTGAGAGTTTCTTGATCAAACATCAATTCGGAGGCCTCATTCGAGTTGACACTCTAGCAAACTGTCCTTGTATCTCTGATGTTCCTCGGCATCATATCCTATGTGATTGGCCTTGCGATGGAAACATTCATTCCCCGCCGTGGATTGCTCCGATACCTGAATCCAGTGCGTCCGAGTCTTCCACGTAGCCCCTGACCCTGGAGTTCATGCGTATTAGGGGCCCTTCAATAAGAAGGAGAATGCGTTCGTTATCATCATGGCCAGTGCAGCCGCGAACTCTGCATTAGCTACGGAAGTCCTCGCTGTCCAACGGTGGGCTCTCAATCCAATTCTTCTGTCGGTGATGACTGACGACTCATCAGTTTGTATTATAACATCGTACCGAACACTGGCTCATCAATCATTTTGTTGTTCTCTTCTCAACTCCTCGGGTGCGTTGATGTACTCCTTACTCCACCTATCGCTGAAGCTGCGAACCACAGTTATGGGATAGGCGGTCTGATGCGAGGTATTTTTGCATCCGGCAGTAGCTATACTTGGAATCTCAACTCACGACACTGACTCAGGGATCCTCCTCTATCCATCAAAGATGTTGTACCCCGTCGTTCTCCCGTTGCTCTCCATGCTCGACGCTTTCTATCACGATGTCATCAAAGCACGTCGAAAGCTCAAGGTCTTCTATCTTGTCTTTACTGCGCATGTTTAAACTTCATAATGTGATATTCAATTTCTAATCATCTTGACTTCAGAATCTTTATATGGGAGATTTTTCCCGAATGGATATTCCCATTGCTTACCGGTCTCTCGATATTTTGCCTCGCCGTTCCTAACAATGCTAATGTCTCTCGTGTGTTTGGTGGTTCCAATGGAAACGAGGGCCTCGGTTTATTGTCCCTGTGCTTTGATTGGCAGGTAGTGCTCGCCATCTCTATTTGGGTTACACTTGCGTTGAACTCAATTTGTTTAGTACATCTCGGCTGCTTTGAACCCGATGTCTATCCCGCTGAAAGCTCAGGTTAGTTGGCACACCAGTGCGTACGACGTTTCTAACGTCTACCCTAGCTCTCCAGCTTCATTGGTTATCTTCTCTGCATGTATGTAATTTCAGTCACATCCCAAAATATTACTGAGGGAGGTGAAGAATTGTCTTCGTCGCCGTATTCTACAACAATATTTGGAAATCTCAGAACTTCCCGTTTGTACGTAATATTCTTTCATTGCGCTTTCCAATATCCAGGCTAATGATACATCGATCAGTTGGCGCAGCTCCTCTTTTACGAGAACGGGACTGTCTACAACCAGACTTTGATTATGGATTCCAACTATGAGGTGGATCCTGCCTTAGTGGCAGCACAGGGGCTGCCATTCTACGCCGGCACCTGGGTTGTTAACCTGCTGACAACCAATCTTGTATGCGATGAATGACTGCTGGTGTAAAATGCTTTGCTCATAGTTCCAACAGTCATTGGGTGCAACGATCACTCACTTACTCCTGTGGAACAAAGATGACCTTCGTGCAGCCTGGACTTGGATCAACATGGACACATTGGGGAGTTGGCGTGCTAATTTCGATTGGAAGTTCTGGAAACACAGTGGAAAAAGGGAAGTTCCTGCTAACACTGGAGACCTCGACCCGCATTACCGGGAGATGCTGAAGGTTAGTCCTTCTGACATGAGATAGAGACCTTCCTATTAACATATTACTATACAGTATCCAGATGCTCCGAATAGTTGGTACTTCTTGACATTCGTTCTCTCCTTCATTCTTGGATTGGTCGTCATATACAAGACAGATTCCACGCTTCCCTGGTGAGCAACATTTTCACTCTCCATCTGACGAAATTTTATATCATGTCCTTTAAGGTGGGGCTTTATTATCGCAGTACTCTTGGCCGTTGTGTCTATCTTGTTCTTCACCGCGTTGTACGCTATCACCGGCATTTCGCTTTCCATCCGCGAGTATTGTTTTTGCTCTATAGATGCCCCGAGTTGATCTTTTAGTGAAGAAACCCTAGTCCAGATGATTGCTGGCTACCTACAGAACGGAAAACCCATGGCGAATATGTTCTTTGTCCGTTTTGCCATCATTTCCCGTCTTTGACCACCACTGATGTTGATATTCACAGGTTCTTTACAGTTATGTACGCATCTTCATTCTCGCCTCCTCGATCTTTTGATTTGTTTTCTCCCTAGAATGCCGTGTCTCAAGCAATGCTGCTACTACGCGATCTGAAGATCGCTCAATGTATGTGTGCGTTATTTGTCGGGAAAGGTGTTTCTCACTGGCGGATTCCTAGACGCCAAACTGCCTCCCCGCGCTGCATTCACAGCCCAGATCATTGGCACCTTACTCGGCGCTGGTCTCAACTATGGTTAGGGAGCCATCTTGCCTATTCATTCTCCATATTTGACTTGTTTTTAGAATTGATGGATTCTATCATCGACAATCAACGCGAAATCCTGTTGTCTGTACAAGGAACAAATATCTGGTCTGGCCAGCAACCTCAAGCATACAACTCGCAAGCCATTGCGTGGGGTGGCCTTGCTCATGAACTCTTTTCGTCTGGTCAAAGATACCAGTGGGTTCCTTTATCCTATGTCATTGGCCTGGTCGTGCCTCTTCCTTTCTGGATCATTCACCGTTACTGGCCAAAACTGCGCATGGATTACTATTACACCCCTATCATCTGGTACGCTCTCAATTCAACAATGATCGATATTCTAAGTTCATTATGTGTACAGTGCATACATCGGATGCCTTTCTGTTGGAATAAACTCCTCGGCTTTGTCGTATTTCACGATCGCGTTCTTGTCGCAGTGGTGGCTCCGTACTAGGTACCCGCGTTGGTTCAAGGAATACAACTATCTGGTCGGTGCAGGTAAGCTCTGTGGCCTTTCTATCTCGATCACTAACATAACGCTATACTATAGCCCTTGATGGTGGCACGCAAGTCATGATATTCATTCTCTCCTTTGCGGTCCAAGGGGCTGCTGGCACATCACACCTTTTCCCGGAATGGTGGGGTGCAGACCAAAACGGAAACTACGACCACTGCTTGTATCTCTAAATACCACTCTTAGTCTATTACATCAGGTTGATGTGTTTTTGCAATCAAAGAATACGGGGCAATCGGGCGTCAGCCAAGATACGTCAGCATGACATGTTCTTTGACATCTTTCCGTTGAGTCCCAACTAGGAGTCGGGATACTCGGCTACCACAGGTTTTGTACTACCCATCACGGCGTAATTCAAGAAAAGAATCTATGTAGTGCCATTTTAGTTGTTTCTTGCACTGGATAATCTCTTGAACAGGCTGAACTTTGTTGAGTGAAGAATCACACACAAGTTACATCATTTGATATCATCAGGAAACTATCTTCGCAAAACATCTTCTAGCACAACACGTGCATTTTGTGCATCGGCACGTCCGCGGCTGAGCTGCATGACTTTACCCACCAGCTTGTTGAGAACTCGAGGATTACCTTGGCGCACAGCTTCCGCCTCTTCAGGAAGTGCTCCGATGGCTTCGGCACACCATGCTCGAGTGGAGGCGTTATCATCTTCTGATATAGCCTCAAGAGAAAGTTCCCGTGCGAGTACAGAGGGAGCTGACGAAGAACGATTGGCAATGATATGCTTCAATAACGATTTTCCCGAAGTCCCTGGTAGTGACAATTGATGGATATAACGTTGGACAAAAAAGAAGGCTTACCAGTAATTTTGCCATCCTGCACCAGGTCGATAAGTTCACCTAGTTGCTCGACAGATACGGGATTGTCGCTGAAGGTTTCTTTCCGAGCAGTCAACTGCCCAATGAGCTCGTGCGTCATCCTGGGTGTAAATACTTATGTATAAAGCTTCTATAGCGAGGAGGAAACCAAACAAACCAATTGACAACGACTCTCGGGTCCCTCTGTTGCGCGAGGGAGTCAAAGTAAGTCACAGCGCCTTTTCCGAGTTCGCCATCAAATCCAACCTCGTGACCCGAGTCGACGGCCATGAGTACATCTGTATCACGCTCAGATAACCCAAGATTCCGCAAACGGACACGGGTTGTATCAGGGAGGTCCGGCATGGTCTTGCGGATGGTCTCGATATACTCCTATATGGAGTTTCAGATGACATGAGCAGGATTACAAGCAGGTTGTTACCTCAGATAACAGCAATGGAGGGATATTCGGGTCCGGCATGTATCTATAATCAGGAGAATCCGCCTTGCTTCTGAGCTTCAAAGTTTCGGCCTTATTTTCATCAAATCCTCTGGTGTCCTGCGGCACAGAGCAGCCACTTTCGAGCAGCTCGATATGACGAAAGACCTCTGAAGCTGTTCGAACATTAGGAGAGATTCGAAATGGCTACGCAGACAGTCTACTAACTGATCGCTACAGTCATGAACTTCACGCTGTTGAGGTTTTTGATCTCGCAGCGAGTGCCATGCGGCTGTCCGTGTTTGTTGATAGAAACATTCACATCGCAGCGAAAAGACCCCTGCAATAAATTGAATGAACAGTGAATCACATTTAAAGATGCCCCACTTGTTCCATGTTGCCATCACTAGAGCCAACACAGCGAAGAACGGCCTGCAATGTCCGAACATAATCTGCGGCCTCTTCGGGGGACCTACATAATTGGACTAAGTCGTCACATGAGTGATGTGAATCAAAGTAACTCACCGCATATGAGGCTCTGAAACTATTTCCATCAGCCCTGAGCCAGCTCGATTTAGGTCAATGAGTGAAGTGCGTCTAAGCCCATCAAACGTGGACTTTGCCGTATCCTGTGTACATTTCGGCTTCGGTTCATACACAAAACTCTATCGGTCTTACCTGCTCAAGCTGGATTTGCTGGATTCCCACTGAAACATCGCCTTTGGAGAGCTTTAGATAACCACCCGAGGCCAGCGGAGCTTGTGGAAAGATCAGATTGTCGGCGTTCATACTCTACGAGATTGTGAGTTGAACTTACAGTAACGCTGAGTTATTTGATATCCTGCCGGGAGGTCAGAGTAAAAGTAGTGTTTCCTATCGAACGCCGATTGGTGATGGACTTTCGAGTTTAGTGCTAACGCCGTTCTAACCGCTAACTCCACGCATTTTGGGTTCAATGTCTAAAACGTGAGGTCAGCTTGCACGCCAAGAGAGAACGGGTGAGGTAGGCTAACCGGTAGTGTTCCAGGGAATGCGGAATCGAATGTGGACACAGTTGTATTGGGTATCTCACCTGGACGAGATGTGGATGACTCTATGCATGTTAAATTATGCGAGAACGCGATCGTTAGATTGGCAGAGACGCACCTGAGAAAAGCTTGCGGCGAGACTTGATCTGGGCATGCACCTCGATACCTATAATTACTTGCCAGCCGGGCCAGCGCTTGTCGTGGATTGCCTCGCGTGTATGAATTTGTCGTGGACACCAGAGCTGGTGCAGCTGTATAGAGCGCCATGGACAACGTCGAACAAGCATTAAAATTACGACTTTCCTTTCTAAGAAAACTTCTGGCAACTTGTGCTCTTCAATCACATCAGCAGTTCATCATCATATCATCATATCAGTTGCGACTTGAACCAAATATACCGCGTTTAACAAGGCTGTTCAAACCTGTGCGTAGCTGATCCTCTCTTAGATAGCAGCTTGCTGATTCTGGAGCGCTGATATCCTCATCCTAGTCACCGCCAAGGGCCGTTCTAACCTACTTCCCCTCATCTTACATACTACGGATCTATCATTGCATCACGGTTGCGCTATGCCCGAAAATATTCATTCAAACCTCTGGTCGGTGATACGACAAGATAGCATCAGCACTACTGTCCGAGGGGATGAATCAGATGAAGAGGCTTTCCTCCCAGTTTACGAACCCCCTCAGAGTGTGGGAAGCAAAGTGTAACATTGTGCCTCCAGATGGCTTCTTTCATCGCTAATTATTCTGCTCCGCTGCTTATCCTTCGTGGCGTTGTTTATCTATGCGGTGTCGATCATTAACAGTAGATATCGGGGACCGCCTCTCGCACTGGCCAGATCAAGTACTTCAAAGTGCGTGCGTATTATATGTCTTTCTAATTTTGTAGCTGCTAATAGAGTCCTCAGTCCCTCAGAGTCATTTTTGCAGATGGACACACAAGAGACGGTGGTATATACGTACAACTTACAAGCTGGGTTTGCTCCCTTGCAATTCTCCGTGCTGTACGTCGTCTTGTCACATTCCCCGTCGTCATGATTTACCTGAAATGGGAAGCGTTGAACCTGAAGCAGATCAACCAAATCACTACACCCTGTCCCTTTCAATGAAAGCTGGTCATGTTGAAAGAGCGCTCTGTGCTCCAGTCACCCTGAGACTATCAATAGACCCCCGGCAGCTGGATTTCTCTGTGTTGTAAGTCACAACATGCCAAATTCAATAGGAAAGCTCACTCCTTGCCAGCATCTTTCCTCCACGAACGAGTTTACCAGCTGGCTGTCTGTACAACCTGCGCGTTTGGCTCCAGACTGCAGGCATCGACCACCGAATATTTAGCGATAACGATCTTTGGGTTGGGAGAGACCCCGACTTTCGATCTGTCGGAGACGCTACATTTGCTGTACTGCGGAATGCAACACAAGACATGCTGATATACCAGGGTATCGTAGGTCGTGCACACGTTAGCTTCATAATACGGTTCGTACCTTCTCCGCAACATAAGACTTAAGTTCAACACGAATTACGTAGGTGGAAACTCGTAGAAGTCGGCCTATACAGTCTCTCCCTAGAGTACGAAGCCGGAGGCGCCGGACGAACACTCTTCGATGACTGCTACATGAGACTAGAGTGCGAACCCCAAATCGTCACATTCCTGATCTAGTACGTCCCCCTTGCACAACGTCCATTTATAGCCTCACCGATGTCCCTCAGCGTCATACCTGTAACTTCAACACCCGCCGGTGCATCTCACCGCCTCCGCTTCTGGCTCCGCACACCCTTTGTATCGCAATCCCCCGCTTCTTCCACAAACTCCCAGTCCGAATCCTACATCTACCAGCGCATATGGAAGTCAGACGATTTCAAGATAGGTGCTAATCTCAACTTCGAAGCACTAGGATCAAAACTCGTGATGGGCGTCCGCGATCCAGATTCACCACGAATAGAGCGCGATCTTCCATGTTTGGACCCTAGTCGACGCCGGAACTCACGGACACCTACGAATGCAATCGCTAGTTCGTCGAGAAATTCCATGTTCCGTATTCGTTGATCCCGGGACTTCACTTATATTATGAACTTGACGTATGCTTCTCATCTCACGACGTTTCGGTCGTTCATATTTATTTCATTTACTGTATCCACTCACATCCCACGTTTAACATCGAAGAAAATTTATAGTTCATGCGTAAGTTACGATACAAAATTGTGTTGTCTGGTTTTTAAAATGCTGAAATACGAAGGGAAAATATCGAAGTTGCCAAACTTGAGTGCGAAGGCGAAGAGACTAAAGTGAAAAGTAGCGCGAATGCTGGGAGTGGACATGCGACAATAAAAGCCAACGGACATAAGTGTAGCACTCATCCCACTGTATTGCACTGTTGAGGTCTGAAGGTTTGCCCAATGTATCTCGCCTTGTGCTTCAGTCCCTGTAGAAAAATGGATAAATAAACCAAACACCTGCAGGACGGTCATGCCAATGAAAACTGGGCTGTTGTGCCATGACAGCTGGTCTATGGCCCCCGGAACGAGCAAGCTGGAGCAGAGCTAGAGCTTGGTGGAATTGTTCAAGGGACCAGCACCGTTGCGAGAAGACCTTCTTTCTATTTCGCTCCCGTGGCGACAACAGCGTTTTCACCAAGAGGAAGCTGAGGGGACTTGATTTCGCTGACGGCCCGGTTGATAGGAGCATATAGGCCATTGGTTTCGCCATGTAGCATTGCGCTTGAGAATGACAAGCCTGGAATACCATTCTCGTTATCTTGTGTTGTCTCCGATCTGCTAAGCGCGCAGCCACGCGAGATCAATGGTAAAAACATGTGAAAGAGTGTGTACCAACCGTCTCTTCTTGTTGGGCATATCAGGCGAGGTATTGCTTGACTTGCCCGATCCCTTCACATACATCGCGATGCAGGTCAGTCATGCTCAAGGGAACTACCAAAACCACCCACTTTGCCTGTTTTGGGGCGTTTCAGGGCCTGTTTGGGTTGTCGCTCGCCTTCGTCGAACACGTAGTCGGGAAGAGCAGAACTAGTGAAATGAATGAGATCGGAAGGGATGACTTGCCGCATCAAATTGCACGACCTTTTGATGTTCCGCACCACAATACCCATCGTATCCTCATCGTACTTCTCCCACATCTTGACGAGTTTGGTAAACTCAGTGGTCGGATATGATATATCGAGCCTCCGCGGGCCCACAGCGCCAACTTGAAAACAGAAAATATGATGAGCCGCAGACATTCCGCAGGGAAACCATGTGAGAATCGAGGACGCACGAGGCTTTGGTTCGATCAAAAGTCCAATGTAGAAGGTCGTCGAATGGACTGTACTCGCACCGTCGAGGCCTTCGATGTCAGCTTTTGTTCGCTTGGCGATGAGATCTGAGATCTGTCCTTGTGCAACCTGTCTCACTTCCTCTTCGGTAATACAATGTGAAACTTGATCAAAGCCTTTGATGAATGGATGCGCGAGAATCAGTGAATCGACGTATTCAAGCTTCATGACCAGCTGCCGTATCCGAGACTCGACAGTTCCTGCCCTGGACGTGACTTGCAGACTTGCCGAACGTACATCGGGAGGAACTCTTACCATTTGATCTGCAGGTCTGCAGTGCCAGTCGATGCGATAACTTGAAGGTAATATCGATACTTGTGGAAGAAGTCGTGTTTCTGGAAAAGTTCTGACCAACTTGCTGTCCCGACAATAACCTTGTCCACAATATCTGCTCCTATACAACCTTGAGAATACCACAAAAGACAGAATTAGCAGGATGACACTCACCTTTCTTGAACTCTTCGGTGACAATCATCTGTGTCGATGCTGTTACATTGTGAGTTGAGCACATTGCGGGATATGCGGGTGTGATGATAGGCATCCTATGCGATCTATCTGCAGGATAAAGCTGTGGAAAGCAAATGAAAAAGTGTCTTATTTTCTAAAATAAGCAAAACACACTTTTGGATTCCAAACGCGAACTTGTAATGGTCCTTCTTCTATTTGTTTCAGCAGCACCGGTTGGGGCCACGACCTGGATATCAATAGCATACACGCACTGAAAACACTTCGATGAACAGGCGCACCATTGGTACATGATAATGAAAAATCGGCTAACGATCGCCCCCGCGGTAGCATTGGGATATAACTGACATATTCGGGCGACAAGGATTGCCCATGCGACACCGCCCAAAAACCCGTTTACATTCGAGTAGATGGCCCTCCCTGAACGCGGTGCATCAGTAAGGCACCCCACCCGAAGTTGCCCAGTAGAATAACTCACGTTGGGCCCAGAGCTTGATGCATCGAAGCGAGTCTCGATAGACCTCAACATTAGGTACCAGACGCAGAGCTTCATCATTCACCCGTGAACCTATGCGCATATGAATACGAGTGAACAATACGGAAAGTAAGATTTACCTCCAAGACTTCGCACACATCGCTCGTCTAGATTTCGTAAAAGGTTATCATCCTTCAAAGACAGATCATCTGGTATAGATGATAGCGCCAGACGAGCCATCAGGAGATCTAATGGTATTCCCGAGATTTTGGCCTTGATAATCGGAACGTACGCTTCCGGCACACCCTAATCGCATCGTCGTCATCATCGGTCCATGTCGCAGAAACCAGTACTGTCAGATCAAACTCACCGATACTTCCGAAGCACCCTCTAGTTCTTTAAGCATCGGCTCGAACTTTTCAAAAAAGTCTTCGCGAGATACATGTTTAGGAACAACGCAAAGAGTATCAATATCGGACCCAGGTCCATGAACGCCGAGACGGTATGAACCAAAGGTAAATATTTTTCCCCCAGCAGCGTTCGCTGCTGCTTCCGAAAGTCCACGAGACAGGGACACCTCATACACAAATTTTTTGACGACGGCAGCTACACGTCCGAGCACGGTTTCCCTGCGAAAATCGAAAGCGACCTCAGCATCGCCTGCCTCTCCAGAGGATGCACTTGGAAAGGCCAGACACGAAGAACAACCCGAGAACCATGAAATGCGCATCCAATAATCTTCAACGATAGCGCAGCACCCATGAGGTTCTCGGAGAGCCGTCCGTGCATCGACATCCAATGAAAGTAAAAAAGTATTGATCCTACCTGAGCCGGGCCTCCTCTACACTCTCAAAAGTATTCTGTCTTCTCAGCTCCTCCATCAAGGTCGCTGTGACCTCCTTTTCCCTCTCGGTCGATTCGGCCGTCGAGATTGGTGGTGTGACTCCAAGAAACCTAGAACGACTATCAGCTCAATGATTAGACAGATAAAGCTTGTATTTACCCTTTCTCTGTGGTCATGATTGCGTGAAGTTGAGAGAGAAACAAACTTGCGGCTGAACTTGTGTCGAGCGACTTGATCGTGTAGAGTTGCGGGTAATGGAATTGGAATCACCCGCGCCACCATTTCAGCAGCCTGCTTAGTCATTCTCAAATATTTGGCACAACATCATCAAAGCATAAATTGGGTAAAACTCTAAGCTCTAAGTCCTAAGGGGTAGCATGTAAGAGTAGGGTATGTACTACCAGAACTCGAAGGTACTGGCGATATGCACGTGTTATACGCTATAAGCAATACAATATGAAGGTTGAGTAGCGTCCCGATTGATCCAGGTAGGGAACAGATATACCCGGCGACCTATCGATCGTCAGAAGAATGTTTGTGAAAAAGTACCACGTTACAATGAACAGAACAGGTGAATAGAGCGTGGATAGAAGTAGGAAGGTATGCACGAGAGGTTCAGAATTGTTCCGTGCTTCGAATATATCCCTTCTGAGTGTGCCGCGTAGCTTGGAGGTGATTGCGATCATCCGCACGCTTGACGGCCCATCTACGGATATACCATGCAACGAAGGCCACGAAGAGGATACCAAGGATGACACCTAGTACAATACCGACTATTTTACCAGTTGAACTACTCGTCGACGGTTCAGGGCTAGTGGGCGAACTTGAAGACGATGGGTTCCCACCGAATGGCCAGTAGTCTCCACCAGCAGGGGGGAGAACACAGGTTAACGCGTCTCCATTGGTGTTGTCCAGGAAGTTTGACTGAGTCGTGCTCTGCGCGGTGTTGTTGATATCGATAACAAAGGCTGCAGGAGAAGGCGTCGGGTCACCAGTGGTGCAGTTGGGACCCCGTGCCCCAATAAAAGAAGTGTTTCCAACGAGGACATTATTTTCTACTGTAAAATTGGTTGCAGAGGATATGGCAATGCCATAGCTGAATGCGCCAGTGAGCTTGTTGTTAAGCACTGTCCCGCCAGTGCTGACGTTGTTGAGATACTGATTCCCGAACCAAGTTCGGGGACCAATTGCGATTCCGATTCTGAATTATTCTTGTCAGCACCCTGACGAGACATGAGAAAAAAAGTGGTTGCGCGTACTTGATGATGACATCTTCGCTGTTTGTACCGTCGGTGGCCGACCCTGTGTCAGGGCTGGTGGCGAACCCACCCATAATAGTATTGTTGGTGACCACAGTCCCCTTATAATCACCGCTAAAGGGCACTACGTCGACCATGTTGATTCCTCCAAGCAGTGTGTTCTGCACTACGATGAGAAACCAACTAAAAGGCATGAAGGATATCACTTACGTTCTCGACCCAGATCGTGTTGTTCTCAACGAGAGTGCCTGGAGAGCCAAATAGTACAATACCTCCATCCGTTGGATTATTGATCATGTTGTTACGAACAAGGCTGTTTGGACATGCCACACTAATTCCGTCAGCCCACTGCTGGAAAGCATCTGATCCGGCGGGTCCAATATCATTGTTCTGGACGGTAGCATTGTTGCAATTCAAAGATCCCTCGCTGACATGGAGACATGACCAGCTCCTGGGGTCATAAGAATGGACATATTCGATAAGCTGGCCCGAGTTTGGACCGCCCATTTCAATATTTGCACCGCCGTTGATGGCAGGCGCGCCAGCCCGCGTGCCGTTGATCTGTGGGGATAACGGTTAGTGCGAGGGAAAATAATGGAGTGCGAATGATTTTACCTGGATGTTTCGTAATATGACACCGTCGCAATTAGCGCAAGTGCCATCAATGGCAGTCGTCTGGCCAGTACCATTTGTGACAGCGCCGCTAACTACTAAGACAGCTCTGGTGTCATCCGTGGGATAACCCAGGGTGGTGATCTCCTGATTGGGAGCAGCGAAAAGAATGGGAGCCTGTATGAAATACTGGGTGCTAGGACAGAGGCTCAAGACATAACCTGAACCCGAAGAGTTGAGAAGTGTGTTTAGGCGATCCGTGATGGTATTGGATGGGTCAGCAGGCTCGCAGTTTGAAGTTGCTCGAGGTACAGCCAACATCCTGTAAAATTTTGTGAGCAAAGAAGGAGAGACAAAAAGTTGTCGTACTTGTGGAGATAATTGACAGGCATGGTGAAAGTAAAGCCGAATTATTGTAGGCGAAAATGAGAGGCCAAACCGATTCCGAATCGAAAAAACAAAAAAAGGGTAGGACAAAGGGCAAGGATACAATGCACCCGCAAAGCGATGATGGGGTGAAAAGGTGAAGGGATTTAAGGAGTGGAGTGAGCAACTCAAGCGAGCGCCTTTCAAATGATTGATTGATATACAAACTTGAAGTTCAGAGCCGAGGTCAAGAAAGCTTAGCTAGGCCGGCATGTCATGATTGCCTAATCCAGAACTGTGTCATAGTTACACCGCTACAGTAACGTTCCTCGGTCAAATCCGCTCACCAACAAAAACTTGAATGATATATATACTTCAACTTACTCGCACTTGGAGCTGACCACGTTCAAGATAAGGCCATCTAGATCACCCCTGCAATCAGAAAGGCTATGCATGTTCCCAACCTGCGATCGGCCCTTTTCAAAAATGTCTATTCGCGTCGACGATAAGCCCTCATAATGACACTCGAATGGACCTTGTGATCGTCACATCATAGCCAAGCACGGCCGCGGCAAGGCACCTTTCAATAGCCACGCCCTCTTGGCTTTCAGCGAAAGAAACGGGGACCAGGTTTCACTTGACACTGTTCCAGTTTGGCATAGGCCTACCTCGAGATCGACTGAGGTGAGCCACTTGTTATCTGGCTCCTGTAAAATGACGATTTCTGCAGGAAGAGGCCGAAATACATCATTCAGTACTTTCAGTGCCTATGTATGTACCTTCTAGACGGAAAGATTAGTCATGACAGGGGTGCCCACCTTGTCACAAGTCCAAGATCAGCTGACGGCTTTCTCACCAGCAAGCTCAGATATTGCACATCGTTGAACTTCGAGTCAAGACGGTCCGGTAGGCAAGACGATAATTATACGCTGGTAGGCTTCTTCTTATCTTTTGTTTCAGCTCTCTCCCACAATGTTTGCTATTCTAGTCTCGTGCGAGCGCAAGTTCTCGCAAAGCTGTTTATCAACCGAGTAACCATTCTGCTACCCCCTTCTCATCATCATGGCTAGACTGCTGAGTGTAGTACTAGGCTTCTTGAGCCAGCCATTCATCTATCCTCCCCAGCTATCGTTCTTAACTGATTCTGCTGGGGCAAACAATGGTCAGATCATCACTTCAGAGCTCTCCAACTCTATCCAGGAAACCCTGGATATTTGGAACATCACTGGACTTTCTGTCGCAATTGTCCCAAAGTACGGCGAACCGGAATTTCGTTCATGGGGAAACATGACAGAAGACGGCGACAAGACAACAGAAGACGTGCGAAATGTTCAAGCTTTTTCCTGTATGAGTTCTGAAACTACATTTTCCAGACGTTATTCCACATGGCGTCTGTGTCCAAGGCTTTCTGCGTGAGCGCTCTTGGAATTTTGATGGATGACTACGAATATGGAAGAAATGTTACGCCGCTTCCCCCTGCTCTGTCGGAGTTCAATTGGCACACCTTGGTACAAGATATCCTTCCGGGAGAATGGCAATTGATGGATGACTGGGCGTCCAAGAAAGCTAATATGAAGGATATCCTCTCTCATGTATCTGGCCTTCCTCGGTAAGCTCGACTCAAATTCTTCGCTCCAGCACAAGATTCTATTGAGCCTGAGCTAGTCATGACTACTCGTATGGACCACACGACACCCCGAAAGATGACGTATCGCGCATGCGCTATCTAAGGCCAGCTTTTGAACTCCGGGAACAGTGGTCGTATAACAACAAGGTAACGCGGTCTTGGCAAAAGTGCTAAACACATCTTTATAATGTCCCGAACAGATGTTCACGACAGTCTCCCACATTATTGAAACCTACTCCGCACAAACATACACCTCTTTTGTAGAGGATCGCATCTTCACGCCACTAGGAATGTCTTCTTCCACGTTCTCACCCGCAAAGGCTGGAAACACCGGCAGATTCACTCAGGGATGGACCAGCACTGGGAGACTCTTGCCCGAGTGTTTCACAGAAGAGATGGTAGCGCTGATGGCTGGTGCAGGCGGTGTGATTTCGAGCGCCGTAGATATGGCAGGTGCTTCTCGCCTTCGTTCGATTTACAACTGAAGACGTTTGTTGTCATCCAGTCTAAATGGGTTGCATTGTGGCTTAACAAGGGTGTGCACAACAATGTCACAGTCATACCGCTGTCTGTGTATGGAAACGCATCGCAGTCATACTCTGTATCCATCAGCGCCTCAGATGATCCTGAGCTCTCCATTGAAGGGTATGGGATGGGTTGGTTCCGATACTCTTACCTGGGCCATGATGTAACAAACGTTCATCCGTTATTGTGCATAATGACTGATGCCGGATTATTAGATCGTATACCATACAGGTTCGCTTCCAGGATTCTCCACGCGAGTCTCATTCCTTCCAAACGACGATGTTGGAGTCGTCGTTTTTGCCAACGGCGGCGATAAAGCAACACCTGTAGTGAATATCTCACACCGTATAATCGACGCAACTTTGAACCTGCGGTCAAAACCATCACCACCGATGTTCGTTATTTTCATTGCCAAATACCTTTCTCTTTACTCACCTATCACCGTTCCAGTAAACCCGACACGCCTGAGGAGAAACCAATCCAAGAAAACGTCGTTGGTTTGGAACTTGCACTCGAAGAGTTCTCGGGAACTTACGCCAGCGCTGGATACCCACCCATCACCTTTTGCAGCCCTTCCGGCAGCTCCCTGTATTGTCAAGACGTGATCTCTGACTTTACTGCGGTAGATGCAGGAAAGTCAAGCGCTCCGCAGTCGCCTCAGCTGTTCGCAGCGTGGCCTCGCGTATGGTCATCCCATATTCGAGGCGTGCATCGGTCTGGAAATACATTCGTGATTCAGTACACCTCGTTGTTCCCGGAAGGATATGGGCGCGACAGTACACCCTTTGAGACAGCGGAAATAGGGACCTCTGAGGCTACGGCTGAGTTCATTGTGGAAGATGGAAAGGTTGTTGGGTTTGGTTTGTTCGGGCTGGTGGGTCAAGTCACGGAGAGGGAGCGAACGCACACGACTGTGAAAGACCGAGCCGAGGTTTGGTTCGATAAGGTGTAGTAATACAAATGATGTTGGTATATAAGTAGCGCGTTGGCTGAAAAATGCCAGCACGGGAACTTCAGGCTCGTTTATACGAGCACTGGAACTATATCTACATACTTATGTCGAGAAATTTAACAAATCGCAACGATTCATACACTCATAGATATGCATGCCAACCTAACACACTTACTTCTTCGCCCTCAACTGCGCCCTCAAATTCCCATTCTCTGTCTGAACCGAATTAAGCTCGTCCAACAGCGCAATCCTCTGTGTCTGCTCCGACATCCTCATCCCATCTACCTCCTCTCTCGCCTTCCTCAAAGCCTCTGTGCACTCCGCAAGTTGAGCTTCAAGTTGCTTGCGTACCTTCTCAGGCGCTGCAGCAGCTTCTTCAGCGAGCGTAAGCGTTTTGGCGCTCAATGAGCTATTAGCCTCCGTGAGCTGTCGACACGTCTCTGCTTGATCCGCAGCGTGCATCTCCATCTCGCGGGCCTCACAGACCGCACGTTCGATAGCGTCTTGTAGGTCACGTATCTCATCCATCCTACCCAAACAAAACCGTTAAAAAAATGCACTCAAATCAAATAAGCAAACAAAGACCCACAATGCATTCTGCTTCGACACCAAAGAAGCATTTTGCCGCTCAAGCGTTAATACCTGCCGCTGATACGTCTCTAGCGCTGTATTACTCTCTTGTGCAAGTTTTTGAGCGCGTTCTGCGTTCTTCTTGAGTAGGTCGTGTGCTTGAGCGAATCGGATCAGTCTTTCGATCAGTGCTCGATCATCTATAACAAGCGCTTGAACGCGCGAGACAAACGCTTCGACGCTGAATGTGCCTTTACTCTGCTTTGGGGATGAACGGCTAGTTGCTGAAGTAGGAGTAGGAGGTTGGGGGCGGGTGTCATAGAGAGTTTTAAGCGCGCGTACGTCCATGTCAGAAAGGGTGGATTTGGATGGTGATGGCAATGGCGATGATCTGCCAGTGTTCGAGACCATGGAAGGGTTTCGGAGGTGTCGTTTGCTGTTGAGTTTCGAGGCGCGAAGTTCGGGCGCGGGGAGGATGTTCCAGATGGGTTGGAGAATGGCAATGATGTCTGCTGCTTCCCCTGTGTACTCGACTGGGGGTTCGGAAGGTGTTGACGAGGTATCGATGAGTTCCTGTATTTAAGATGAGCGCTTTTCATGCTGGGAAATGATAAAATGTTACCTTGACTCGTGACTCAAGGGATTGGACTTCAAGTTGTGCGTTGTCCCTTTCCAGGCGAACGGCGTCCAGATCCTTTGAGAGAGTTTCGTTCTTCTCCATGTGCACTCGCAGCTCATCTCCAAGGCGTGCATGCCTATCACTATGCCCCTGCAGCGCAGCTGACAACGTTTCAAGATGCGACGCGACCGAGGCAAGTAGACCCTGCAAGGACGTATCGGGGGAAATCTGGATACCATGCAGCTGCATGACCGTCCGAAGTGCCTCTGTAGCTTCATCCAACTCTGCTCGTGCTTCACTACCAGCCCTCGCATTATCCAGCTCATCCTGCAACGCACCAAGCTCTGCGAATTTGTTCTCCTCCAACAAAGTTCTCTCCGCCTCCCATTCCTCTCTTGCATCCTCGAGCTCATCCTGGAGACCACCAAGCTCTGCAAGTTTATCTTCCTCCATCACAGCTTTCTCCGCCTCCCATTCCTCTTTGGCATCCTCCCACTCCATCTTCAGCGCTGCGACCTCCTCATCCTTTTTCTGCAGTTCCGCATCGCACTTTGCCTGCATGTCTGAGAGTGCGCGTTCCATTTCAGTTGCTTCGCCGCTCTGCTCCTCTAAGACCTCTAATCGCCTCTCCAACCTCTCCACCTCCTTTTCCCTTGCAGACAACTGAGTCTTGTCCTTTTCCCACTGCGCACGTTCCTCGAGTAATCCTTGACATTTCGCATTCAGCTCCTCCAGACGCGGAAACTCTTGCTCTAGAGCAGCGACAGTTTCCTCAGCAGTCTGAAGTTCCATACCCATCGTCGTCTCAATCTGTTCCTTCTCGAGACGGAGGTGAGATAATTCGCGTGCCATCTCAGCTTGTTTCTGGTTCGCAATGCTGAGGGCTTCAGTTGCAGCGCGGAGCTTGTCTTCGAGCGCGACGACATCATTGACGGATGGTGGGGCTTTGGGTATTTGTGCGTCGGCGTGGCCCGCGAATAGGTGTGCACCGTCGAATCGCGCTTTCGGTGGTGGAGAGGTAGTCGTAACGGGGCTAAAGGCCGAACTCCTATTGGGCGTGTTCAAACCCGACGCATCCCCACTAGGCGTCATCTTTCTCTCCATCTTGGCGACAGAGAAACCAAGCACGCCTGTACGATGTTCCAAAAGTTTTCGTTCGACCTCGTTGGCTCGTTCTGAAACGCGCCATAGTTCCGTCTGCGCAGCGTTGACTCTGCGTTCTGCAGCATCTAGCTGGTCGTCTGTGGCTTTTGAAACTTTTTTGTGCGCAATGTTTACTTTTGAAAGAGATAGAGCTGCATCGCGGATCTTTGTTTCTAGCTTGAGCTTCCTCTGTGCTGCAGCGAGCCGAATCTTAAGAATTTGGTGTTCCTAAAGAAACAATTTATTAAAATTAAATATAAAGGCGCAGATCGAGTGGATGAATGGAAATCGAACCTTTTTGAGTTCTTCGACTTCTTCCCCGCTTAAGATCTCACATTCGCGACTTTCTACGATTGCTTCGCTTGTGAGAAGACTCATAAGGAGGTCGTCTCTTATATTGAGTAACCCTGAGGTGTGTTTCCATCCTGAAGCGGTAGACGTTCTTGGTTGTAGGGGTAAAATTCTTGGAGATGATGGACCTGGGACTGGGGTTGGGGTTGGGACTGGTTTTCGTAAGGGAGAAGTGACTCGGGATGAAGCAGGCGATGCCGAGCGGTCTGAGCCGTTGGCGTCGTTACCGTTCCCAGCGTCAGTGACGGATGCTACTGATGACTGTTTCTTGTTTTTCTTGATGAAAAGTCCCGGAGTTGTCGTAAGAGGAGAACTTTCGGAAGAAGGCAGGGTTGACGGTGCTGGCGATATAGGTGTTACAGGTGTTGCTGGTACAGGTGTTTGTGGTGTTGGTGAACTGGTAGACGAGCTTCCGCCTCCCCAAAGTTTGCGAACGCCATTCATTGTAGTATAATTGGCAGATTGGCCTGCCTGCAGAGAGCAGTGCGCAACTAGCCAGCAAGCCTTGGGAAATCCGGTGTTCGTTCATTAGGTATTGTTCCGGGGCGGTTGTTTATAATTGTTGAATTCAGAAGATCGGGAAAAACATTGACAAACAACCCATCGCATGCCATGATGCAGCTCTCCTGGAAGAGATAATTGACCTCACACGATCTCAGACTATCATTGCTGCATGCCAGATGCAACATGCAGCGGCGACGATAAAACACAACCAATTCAGACCAGTGCTATCACTGGGATTTAGACACGGCATGAACACATTGCCAGATCCAAGAGGAGACTCCTGCGGAGGTGGACGCCTTTGGTACCCTTTCCAAGTGGTGTCAAGGGTGGCCCGTGAACCGATCAACGATATGCAGCCTGGTTGCGCCGGTTCATGAGATTTTGGAAACGGATCCACTAAGTAGTTTCTGAAAATCGATGTATTCGAAAGCAATTCTCTTGTTCATCGTACAAACTAAGTCTACTCCGAATTCATCATTGCTCGGATCTGTCCTTCTCTTGCTGTGCTCACGATTTCAAAAGAGCAGGGAAATGGTTCAGGCTGACTTCGACGGAGTTAGCCCGCAGGTTATTGGATGCATACTAGGTCACTTACATCCCCACGCCGGTGGTGAACTTTGGCTTCACCTCAATCCTGTCTCCGTTTGAGTTTTTGGCATGATCGATGCGCAAGACAGCGAGTATGGCAGCAATTGCAGTCCACATAGTGTACTCTGCAAACCAACGACCTACCAAGGGCATTTGTTATTCTCAGCACTGCCAGATCATTGATCAGCCTACCAGGACAAATACGCCTGCAAGGGTCAGTGAATGATTGAAAATGATAGCAAGTGTGGAATATTCACCTGCCGTAACCAAAGGCAAAATGGTTGATGAAAGGGCTCTTCAGCTTCCCGTCAACAGTTAGATGGCGACTAGGATCGAAGCGCGATGCATCGGGAAATATGTCTTCATTCCGAGACAGTGCCCTGAGCAATTTTCAGCTCAAACCATTGCATGCACTCTACCCTGACATACCACTGATTGACCATTACTGTTGTACCTGATCGAACTACAGATGAGTCAACGGCAACCTTGACTCATACCAATTCGAACCTTTGGGTATAAAATGCCCCTCGTACACATCATCATCTAAAGTTGCATGCGCAAATCCTATGCAAGAGGTAAGTCATGCAAGCACAAAGCTATATTACTGCCGACAAACCTAGGGGGGCGACAGGATACCATCTCATGACCTCGCAGAGAATGGCATCAAGATAGGGCAGGGACGCCCTGTCATTAAGGCACGGCATTTTATCATGCCTCACAGTCTGATCAATTTCTGCACGAGCCCGGGCTTGGACATCAGGATATAGCACCATAGCCAGCAGGAATATATGCAATACGGATGCAGTCTGCAGGACATCAAAGTAAGAATCAGGACTGCTCAAGTGGCGACTCACGGTTTCCATGCCAGCTAAGATGCCGAATTCCCGTCAATAGATGAATTCTGTCCTGGTAAATAAAGACTCTTACCTACGTATCCTGTCAACGCAACATCCTTCATTGTATCTTCGTCAGCGTCATCGTGCGGTTGGCTGAGAAAGTCAGTGATTAATGAGTGTGAGGCAGTGCCATTTGCCTTCACGCAAACAAATCAGGCGAGATTTTCATCCACAACTGTGCGCAAACGTACCATCTGTGCCTTCACTTCGTCAAAGGGCTCATTCAAAAGCTGTTGAGATAATTCTCTATTGCGTCCCATCTGGGAATGTGCTCCACCGAAGCACCAAAACGGTAACTTCTCGACTGCAACCTCATGCTAAACATTCAAAATGATGTCGACGACAGAGGCACTCACGGAAAGGAAAGGCTGTGAACATGGCAGCCTTCTCGGGAGTAACAATCTGTTTTGTAATATCAACGAGTTCTTGCGCGCGGGTAAGATATGAGTCGTGAGCAAGGTCTCCGTATGTCACGGCTACGATTACGCTTCCCGCGTATCTGTCACAAGGATTGATCGTCAACTGGACCATACTTCACAACGACACCAGTAGATTAGATACGAACGCTTCAGTGCGGTGCTGTAGATCATCAGTTACAGTGGCACCTAAAAGATTGATGACTAGTCGATTTGCATGGCGAGAGTATATCTCCTGGTATGACGCCGAGACTTCGGCCTTGAGGACTTGATGGAAGATCTTACGATGTCGTCGTAAAGTCTCACCATACGGAAGCATTGCAGTAGCGAAACCCAGTCCAGCTCTGCATCATCAGTGGATGAAAAAAAATTAAATGAAAACAGGCAATGCATACAATTCGTTGGTGCGAATGACGGGGCGAGTACAGTAATTCGCAGAACGTTTTTCCAGCAACTCTTTCGCGATGGTTTCGGAGTTTATGATGATCAAGTCGATCCCAAGTATGCAACAGTAAATGATGTTTCCTGTGATCATTGATCAGGTATGAAATTGAATACAACAACCATTGGTTTGCTACCAACCATATGTCTTTCCCCACGCAGTATATGTGAGCCAAGGTCGTTTAGTGTCCAATTGTAGCACGTTGCCCAAAAATGGTATCGAACGAGGGCCAGGTGGCAGAGGTAAAGGGTAGACACGTCTGCGAATGAGACCCGAAGCGACACCCAGGGCAATAATGCAAGATATCCCTAGAGCGAGAATATCAGTGGAGAGCATGAGAAGGGATTATAGTCGCACCCAAGACATGTTGGTTGGTCTTCATATAAGGTCGGCAGCTTGCTTTTTCGGGTGCTGCCCGCCAGCAGAAGTGACGCAGCCAGCTGGCAAGCCCTTTGCAGGCATGGCAAAATACCGCCAGTCTGACGAACTTCAAGTCGGAACACGGCTTGCGGACAACCTAGATGGGCACCAGGCGCCATCAGAATCGTGTATTTTAAAAAGTCTTGAGGCGCCTTGCAATGTTGATCCAGCCTTGCCAGTTCCAAGCAGGCTGTTCTTACATGACTCGTACCAGACATATAGCTGCAATGCAATAAATGGAATCAGTGAATTTAACTGCAAGTCGAGCCGAGTCAGACCGTATATGATATAAGCTGGGACCATTTGCCGATTCAGCTTTTCATAGCTGGGGCCGCAGCTGAAACCGGCAATAAGGCGGAGCCGCGGCAACGCTCCGATGACTAAATTTGGCTATCGGCGATCGCGCTGTTGTGCCAATAGCGTACCCAACTCCTGGAGACGTAAAGTCGATGTTTCAGATTCTCACACTGAATGTCGTCTCTAATCACCCGCCCTCACATCTTCACCCCTCCTCGCATCTTCACCGACCTCACACGTTTACCTGCCCTCGTATCTTCACCCCTCCTCGCATTCTCACCCTCACCCGCCCTCGCATCTTCAAGCCTTCCTGCCATTCCTGTATCCCGTCCTCAAAGTACACGAAGATACCCATTTATGCATGGTCGCCGTCGGCATCATCGAGTATATCTCACGTGCACCAGATGGATGGATATGGATATGGGGAAATTGATGAGGAAGAAGAGGGGACTAATGAAGAAGGAGGTGAGCCTGGTCTTGAGGAGGCCAACGATGAGGTGGGACCGGAGGATGGTGAAGATGATGCTGTAGATGAGTATGAGGGGTACACAGAGCTCTAGCAACTGATTGTCTTGTACGACACTGAATTTCAGTGATTTCTTGAATTGTTGCGAGTACTAGGATGGGTAAGCAGCGCTGACTTGGTAGCGAGAGTTGATAAATATGATTTTAGACTCGACCTTGCGGCAGCGACGAATGTAACCCAACAGTAGTCTTTTAATTATCATACAAGTCGCTACCGGTCTTTGCTACCTCCATGCAAGTAACCACCAGTCTTCCCGCATCCATGCAAATCTCCGTGACTTGAGATTACAAGAAATTCACCTGTCTGCTACACTCATACAAGATCACTGCAAGACCATATAATATGATAAACAGACGTGCGTGCTGATATAAGCTTCACAAGACCTCCGCCTCGCAAACCCCCAGACTGATATAGCCCCATTCCCATGTAGATAAAAACGCCTGTATAAATCGTACACACCAAGCCTACCCATCCTCATTCCCACCTCCGAGTCATGTATCAACACCCTTGTATACCACATATACATCTACCTGTTAAAAGGCGCGTCTAATACGCCTGTTTAGGAACGAGCGCACCGTTTCGGGTCTTAGCTCGTCGTCGGCCGAATGTCCTGTTAAACGGTCTCAGAATCATATTTTTCTATTCCTACTCTACCCGCACATAAAAACGAACCCTCGTAGAATTAGGCATCTCAGTCTTCCTCCCGGATACTGAGATGTAAGCACCAGTACCATCGTATAACGTATCATCAGCTAACAAAGACTTAGCATACCTTTTGTCATAGGTACTTTTAGCACGTGGAGTCTTCCTCCCGGATACTGAGATCATACCTTTTGTCATAGTTGTCCTTCTCCCCGCGTGTCCGCATCCTCGAAGTCAACACTACCCTCACTCGCCTATATGGTTTCATCACGCTCACCCTGGCGCACGCCAAACAAGTACCCGGTTGCACCTTTCGTCCCCAAGGTCCACCCAGTCACCACTACATGTTTGCACCATGTAATCCTGTACCTGCCCGCCACCGGCGGCCGAGTACGTGTCAAAATTTGAATATGATAGCCCAACATAGATTGAAATGTCCTACATGAGCACTACCGTGAATCTGCAAAGGACAAAAATTGGAATAAAAAAAAAAACTTCACAAGACCATATATGATCATGTACGCTAGTAACGCTACGTGTTGTTTTGTTGATGAGTACTATCGACGGAACGCGCCATTTGTCGACGCTCATATACGGACATCCAGCTGTTCAGATTCCATCGATTTCCGTCATTCCCCATGCGAGGGCATCTGTCCGATTCTTACTGGGAGCCTCAGGCTCGAGCTCCGGCCCTTTCTGCCAGTGCAACCTGTCGCCTTAGACCGCAACTGGTCACGGATTATCGATTACTGACCGGATGGAACCGACAAAGAACATCCTCCACAATCGCAATAGTTGGCAACTTGGAGGTGACGTCGAAAACTTATCAATTTACTGATCGGCGGCGGTGGAATGCAGGTAAGGCCAAATTTCTGTCCTCACATTGTATAAAAGGGACGGTATGTGACATGCCATCTATTCTCAGCCCCCTACAACTCATAAGCTCTATTACTGATCATCAGAAATAAGAGGTCATGGATGCTCGCACAAAGACGATTTACCTCCCGGATACCATGACCAACTGGCCATGGCCTCGCGCACTGGTTAACCCTCATTACGAGGCTGTGAAAATCGAAGCTGGTTTTTGGTTTCGTAGTTTCGAAACTTTGGGTCCAGGGTTATTGAAAGCGTTCGACAAGTATGATTTAGGTTGGAGCTATCCACGATGTTACCTCTGAAGATCGTTGACGTGTATCGTTTTATAGCTTACGCGGTAGCACTGGCTCATCCCACTGTATCAGGAGGTTAGTATCCAACCCCTGACGCACACTACTGAGCCTTGACTTTATTCTTGCCGAGTAGAACATCTTCGAGTCGGTTGCGAAGTACTGGATGTGCAACTCGTTGTAGATGAGGTCACCGATAGAAGCACTGCAGCAGGTGCCGAAAGGATAGTAGACATCGTCATCGATGCCTTACACAATCCTTACAAGATACGACCAGAAGGTGAATACATCGTTGGAGAAATGATGCGACAGTGAGTACCCTCTGCCGGTGCTTGTTTGAGCATGATTCTGAATTTTGTGTAGATGTTCGGCTCGTGCGATGCAGACCATAAGCACGACTTGTTACCCCCGCTTTATTGATAGCTTTACGACATACCTTCGTGCAGTAGCTGTCGAGGCTATTGACCGCGAACAAAGACATTGTCTCGGTATCGATGAACATTTCAAGTACCGACGGGAGACAGGTGGCATGTTACCTTGGTTCGCACTATGTGGAATGGAGATGAATCTCCCTGATGAAGTGTATCACCATCCCGCCATCGTGGATATGCTTGAATGTGCTGCAGATTTGATTACAGTCGACAATGTAAAGTCGTACTAAAGACCTGGTTTCGAGTATGCTGACGATTTTAATAGGATATGGTCTCGTACAATAAAGAACAAGCGGACGGGACCGACTATAATTCGTTGATAACCGTTGTCATGGTAGAGTTTGGCCTCGACATAGGTAGTGCGATGGGTTGGGCAGCCGCCTATCACACCAAACTTGAGACAAGGTTTATCAACGGTCTTGCGAACATCCCTTCATGGGGCCCTTCCACCGACATCCTAGTCAAGGAATACCTTGATGGAGTAGGAAACTGGGTACGAGCAAATTATTGCTGGAGTTTCGATGATCAAAGGTCCTAAGAAGTTCCCATTGATATATTGAATTGTCATTTACGATGAATTATTTTTCAGGTATTTTGGCACAATGGCTGCGGAGATACAGGAAAGTAGGCTCGTCCCATTATGGCCAAAGGTCCACAGCGAAGCCAGCATCCTGGGTGGCGAAGGACCATGCTGATTGCCGCTGCGGTCAGTAGCAGGTTTTTTGTATTTGTTTCAATCCATTTCCCCTGGATAATCTGTTAGCTGCCATTCGTCTACATGTTCCTATGTTGTCTCATGGTATTGCCTCTCCGAATCCTACGCATTTGAAGGAACTGGCTGATGGGGAATGGAAATTGACGCTCTACAGGAACTTCCGTCATGACCGTGAGCCTGTGAATGAAAAGGAAAGCTTAACGACGAATAGACGAGATGCACAGGTAGCACTACCGTGCAGGAGCGCGTTACGATATATGCAAGGAAAACTGCTGTGTTCGCATGCAAGACTCCCTCGCTCTTTATCTCTGCAAGCTCATTAGCACTGCCAGCGGTAAGACATTAAGAAACCACGACGCCTTCAACAACCGCGATATATCAGGATTCGTAGATGCATCCAAAAGTGTGAATAGAGCGTCTTCATCTAAGGTTGACGGGTCAAATATCGTCTCGGGTTCGAGCGCTGGCTACAAGTGTGAAAACAAGTACTGTGCACCTAAGAATTGACCTACGATCAAAGCTTGTACAAACTCAGGAGTCTGTGAAGCAGAGCAAGAATGCCTGCATTGAGATATGACTGTGCATCGTCCTACGAAATGAGTTAATGGGTTCGGGTGGGGATTTATTTCGCAAGACGTACCCTGGGACCGACGGCCTCTGAGACCTTTTTTGCAAAACGATGCGATTGCTCTGATGAAATGTCATCCACCACAGGATGGCTCAAAGATCGGAATGCAGTATCTCAATCGATATCCATTTCTTCCTCGTTCAGGTCGGAGTAAAGATGCTGAAATTCCGGGAGGTTCTAATCATCATCAGGTTGCTTGAGGCAGAACATAAGGCGGATGACGAGGGAAAGGGAGGGCGCATTGGGAATGAGTGCCAGCAAATTCCTCGCAAGAGCAGTTGGTTCGTTACTCTTTGCAGCGTCTAAGGCAGGCACGAGGAAAACAGAGGGATGGGTGGGTAAGGGAGAATCAGCAGTTGGCTTGGGTGGGCTATCTGAAACATCATCGCTTTATATTGCCATGATACTATTTCAAAGTCTCCACGTACAATCGTTGAACGAGTCGCGAACTGAGAGTTTAGTTGGAAAAGACAAGATATAAATGGCATTCAAAGTACCTCAGAGCCCATGTTCACTGCATATTCCACTACACCGCCTGCGTATGGGATGACGGTTGGCATGAGTGCATTAGGTGCCTTGAGCTTTTGCTTCGCGTCCACCAGTGAGCTCACGTGGTAGGCATTGAAATATACATCAAGAAAGGGCGCTTCTGGTCCTGTGCGGCCGACTATATGGTTATCTCTATATTATGCAGCATGATCAAAAATAGTTGCACTTACGCGATGGTGTCTGGACACTGACCAAAGGGCTGCACGTCTGTGGGAAATATCTTGATCGAATGCACTCTGCTTGGTGACGAGAATCTGATAGCAGAGAGCATTGACGGGCCTGCAGGACTGAGCGTGCACCATTCCAGTAGCATTATTAAGTTAAACCGATGCTCACGTTAATGCTTGTTTGGATTAGAGGCTCTTGCCAAACAAACTTCTACTGAGTCATCACCGATAACAATTAGACGATTCCCTACCATGACAGTGGATATGATGTTTCGATCCCGAACTTGTGCTACGCCTTTGCGACTAAGTAGTAAGTACTCCAAATATAAACAAAGTTGGTGAGTGGTGTATTCTGGCCTATCAATATTAAAATCAACGGTTTGCCTCATAGACGGGTATCAAGAAGTAGAACGTGCTGCTCAGGCAGCCCGTGCAGAGGCTGAATGGCTCGTGCGCAATGCGGAAGAAGAATGACGGCGCTTTGAGGCAGAGCATCCGGGAGCTAGGAGAACGCAGGCTGCCCTCGAAGAGGCCGAACAACAGCGCCGCGAGAGAGCGCAAGCCGAGGACGCAGCATGTGCCGCCCGTAAGGCTGCAGAAGCATGGGCTTGCGAAGAAAGACAGCGTGCCGAACGACTGGCACGAATGGCTGAGGAAGAGTGGTGCAGACAACGATATAGGGACGGCTTTGCCTCTAGCAATGGACGCACCCTGCATCAAGCACTTCAGCGGTTCTGACTCCGTACGCCTCGTCTTCGATTATTTTCCTTTTCCGCACATGCTCTTAATGTTTCACCTTTGTTCATATTCCTTGTATGTCAACCTTTCCCTTAACTGCTTCGTCTGATTGTTATCTCACTTCTCCCTTGCATTCATACCTAGACTTTTCCCTTTCATGTTTCACCACTCGCGCTCGCTTAGATCTCTCACATATGAAGACCGCATGCGTATCTCGTATCTTCAGTGAATCAGCTCCCTTCAGTACTCAACGTTTATGTAAGTCCGTCCGAAGCCTCTCGCACTACTCGAAGTCAGCTACACGTTCAGTTCTCAGGAGGGTCTGTGACCTTTGAAGTGGTTTGTGTCTTAACGGGGACATCATAGAGACAGTCAGGAGTATCGAAGACTCGGAGCTCACATGAGTGGGCGGGAAATATCGATCATGCACAAGGGTGGCGGCAGGCGCAAGGTGTGGGAGGTGATATATCTGATAGACTAGAACAACAAGTCAGTCTACATCAGTATCATGATCATTTGGTATCTAAAATCTAATACTTTCATTTGTGACATTTTTCTGTGGTACAATTATTCTCAACCGCAGTAGTACGTATTCACACTGACACCCGATACAAGCAATCATACTTCCTTAAGGGTACGAGTTATATCATGCATCATGTCTATGGAATATCTGACGAAAACCCTTGGAATTACTGCATTCAGACAACATGAATTATGATTTGAATTAATTCATACTTGAAATTCAATGTATTTGTAGATCTCTTTGTAGTGTAGCTCAAGAAGACAAAATTTGAGTATTCGATACGACAAGACCGTGCTATATCATCACACCGCCGGATCGCGAGTTATTTCACCACCATTGAGCAGCGTTTAATCTCCATCCAGAGCCAGCCGCCAAAGCCATTTGCCGGACGTTCTCAATCATTTAGTGACTCACCGTTGCTAAGAGCTGTTAAGACGGGCAACGTTGCAGCCTCAACGAGCTTGGGAACGGGAGCAACCATCGGACCAGTCCAGGCTGACACGCGCAAGCATCGCCGAAGATCACAGTCAACCTTATACTCGGAGGTCCGAAATATCTATCGGTGCAACACCAGGGACTGTAATACGAGTGACACAGCCTGCCTGCGAGTGGAATAAGGGCTGTTGGAAATACTGACTCGTGTAGATCGCGGTGATGGATCGCGCGGACGCCGGAATAAGGGATTAGACGCTCTGATGGGCCTATATATAATTGTACTCTTGCGCTCTTTCGGAAGTGGTTGTTCTGTGCTGGTTTATGGAATACTTGGGAAGACCTCAAGAAGAATGCGGAGATGAAAGATTAAAACAACATCACTTCCCTGCTCCGCATGACCTTGTTTTGTTGTCCATCATGTAGTGTCGGTCCGAGTTACTGCCTTGAACCGCTCAGTACATGATTTTGCTCGCTCATATAAAATTGTTCGGTGAAAACCCTACAGGAGTGAAGGAGTGAGTGTATACGATGCACGTACATCCATCGTGGATCCTGTCTACCAGAATGGATTTCGTGTGGATTTAATTTAAGGCAAGGCCAAGACCAAGTCCTTCAATTTTTCGAAGTTGGGTGTGCCGTGTCCAGTGACTACAGATATGATCAGCATGTAGACACGTCATAACTCTGTTTGCCTTCATGAACTCACCAGGATCCCATCCAACAGTGGCCTGCATACAGGTATCACATCAGCAATGTGACCTGAAGGCGTGCAGACATGACCTACATTGAAGCCCGAAGTTCCACATCCCGGGTTGTTCCCTTGGGTGATATCATTTAATGCAGTGTAGCCAGTGGAATATAACAATGGATTCAAAAAACCAAGAGGAGTCTTTCCAGCATTGATGCGTGCGTCGTTCAGCATGGATACAAATGCGGCAAAGGTGGGCGAAGAACAGGATGTACCACCGATTGGACTCTCCTGACCTTTATAAATGACAGAGAAGTTTTCTGCTTGTGCTGCCACGTCTGGATATGCCTAGAAAAACGGTTTCCATAAGATTTACGCAAGTTGAAGAGTCAACATACACGTCCGGTCCTAGAGATGATGAGTCAATTGTGCATTGTGCGTTCGCCAGCTTGTGGTGACTTACGAGTTATAGAGACCTTTGAACGTGCCGGGAGCGAGCATCGCTAAGTATTCAGAGACAGCAGCCTCCTGGTACGCAGGACGAGCAAACTTATACATTGTAATGTATGGGTCAGAAGGTTTTTATGTGGGGCAGAGATTACTTACATAGTTGCTGAATCCACCACCAGAAAAAGACACGGCAGTCTCTGGGATGTTGACAGTACCACCAACAGCAGTCACGCTGTGGTCCAAATTGGTTGCTGTACTCCTTGATTAGAAATACCACTCACTATGGGCAGGAAGCGGGGAATGCCGGTAGGAATTTTGTAACATTGTGCCCATCATTGGATTTACATAACTGAGTGGCAGGGTCGGCACCGCCAGCACCGACACCACCATCACCAGAGGAGAACAACAAAGAAACACCGCGAGCACCGAGAGACGCCATACCAGCGCAAACACGGCTCGCATAGGCGTACGGGACAGTTTGTTCATTATCACCGTAACTGGTAGAGATTGTCTGAGGAATATCATTCTGTGAAAGTAAGTGTTCAAGCCACTGAAGATCATAGTCATTAATACATTCAACCGCAATCGTGATGGTTTGAACGTACGTATGTGTATGGCTCATTTTGATTCTTCGGGTACACCAAGTCAGGGATGTAAGGAGGCCTTCCACCAGTCGTGTAGAACGTTCCGGGAGTGGGCCATACGAGTCCGAAACCAAACTGAGTGTCAAGGTTGGCTTCCCCACCTGCCTCCTTATAACTCTGATTGTTCTTTCCGCCTGTGAAGCAAATGAACAAGATGACTATCGACGAAGTCCGGACTGCAACCCACCATGGATAGAAACCAAAGTATAATTCGAACCGTAAGCAGAAGGATTTTGGGCCAGGTAGAATTGCTGAAGGTCCTTATTATTGGCATACTGTTCAAGATAACCAGTGATACCCAGCTTGTTGCCGTTTGTGGCGGTTGTTTTATAGTTCTCTGCATTATACAACTGTCTCAAGCAAGAAAGGGTGATCGTAGAGTTGCAGCTCGCGTCGACGGGATTGCCTGCAGGCCCCGTGATCGTTTTGCCCGGCGGGCATGGCGTCGCAGGCTGTGCCTGGTTAGTCCAGTGCAGTGTGCTCTTGAATGCCTTGAAACGAGCGAACATGGTCGTAGGCTGAATAAGATCAACATGATGGTGCAAGATGTCAGGGAGACTGTAGCTCGTAGTCCTGACGATGTTCTCTCCGGTCTCAGCGTGTTTATAAACATGGTAGGTCTAGAAATAAACTGTCAATGCATTGTAATCTCCAAAGGTGGCATTGCCTCGCTCACAGTATCCAGCATCTCTTCTGCGAGACCGACCGGGACACGAATAGTAACCCAATCGCGTGCGGATGAATGGATAACTTCTTCTTCTGCCAGACCGTGTAAGGTAAGCCATTCGCTGACGACGGCCAGAGTCTCAGGGTGGGGGGCCATGAGTGTCTCAGTCTCCTGCTTCGACAAGTACGCCCCGTAACGTGCGTGGCTAGGATCGCTTATCTCCCAGAGGTGCTGCTCAAGTTCCGGGAACCTGGGCTGAGAAAGAGCGATCTTGAGCTCGAGCATGTCGTGCTTTGGTGCGGGAGCATGCTTGTACCACCCGGGGGGTGGACCGTGGATACTCTCTTTCACCTTTTGCTGGCAGCCCTTGAAGGGTACAGTGCTAGCGAGAGCAGCGGCGAAGGGAAACACAAGCAGAGTGACGAACTTCATCGTCAGTGCACAACACAAACTGGGTTGGTACTCACGATGATTTCTCGAGTACTTACATATAGTGAGATCAACATTAACCAAGACAATGGAATACGTATTCGATGGTTTTATTGACGTGGCCGGCTGAGCGCTGACGTTCTTCGGTCACTAAGCTGGCAAATGATAAGGCTTCGTTATACGTGTCGATAGACCTGAAACATTATGTTTGGCCCATTAATTTGCTTCTACCGTGACAAGCCCGATTGCTCAGGCTAATCTCGGAGAAATACACTTGCCTGTCATGTGTATGAAGTAAATCATACGGTTGGGGTGGAGTAAACCATGTGGTTAAAGTTGCCATGATCCTCCGCCAGCACACAAGAGATTCCTAGTATATTCACTGCATCACAACAAAGAACTCAAGGTGTTGTTGAGGAGTGCTCTTCGCGTGTGAAACAGCCATAACCCTGTATCACTTGACGTGATTGACATTGTATGAGCACTGCGTGTGCTGATCGTGGGCCCGACGTTGTCCACACGAGAGGTACTAGTAAGACTTAGATATATCCATTGAATGCATTCCTCATTCATATACACGTAAACGATCACATGACTTTTCGTGAACTACCTTATGTAATTAAGAGAGTTTTCCCGTCACGATTGTTCGCATGTGCACAGTTTGTGCGTGCACTTTCTACTTATTGCACGAGAAAAATAAGTAAGGTAAGGGACCAGATGTTTTACTGATGTACAGTGACAGTGGCACCGAAAGCTCAGCGTCGCCAAAATCATCATGGGTCGCAAAAGGCCTCATGTTGTACGCACTCGAATTGAATACTGCCCCAAACAATTTACTACATTGTTGGTGTGCCTCCATAGAAGCCTTGGTTACGCTTGGTATCTTTTTCCATGCCTGAAGTCACATACCGATATCGAGTATGAGTAACCACCTGTAACCACTAGAGCTCGCTTCATGGTACCATTGTGTGTCCCGTCATCGGTCACGGTAGTCCAAGACCAGCGATACGGGTGAAATAGCCATGAGCTGATCCCCAGAGTCATTTGCCTCAGCGAGGAGTGTAACTGTGATGGTTTCCAAGAGGTTCGTTGTGGATTCTTCTCTCTTGCTGCCAAGTTATCGTGCACCATGATATCCTGGGTGTTCCGAATTCACAAGCACAGTGTCTCATGCATCATGTTTTACTCTCCGCGACAGAACGCCACACAAACCTTACTTGACAGTTTATCACAGTTCATTTCATCCTGCATGCTCAAAAAAATGAACTGACGACATAAACCGTTGCTGAGTAGCATGTTGCTTACGAATATGATGGATAGAAATAATTGAAATGAGTTCTGATTGACGAGCACTTGTGACGAACAGCAGTGCGCGCTGAGATTAGAATATGCCGAGGCGGCACGACGCAGCTCGCTGCTCGTTGAACGTTGGAAGTAGACAATCAGTAGACAAAAACACATACCGTGACACTCATCCCCCGCTTGCATTGTCATAAGTTTATCAGAAGGTCAATAGAACTGAAATGAAGAACGCATCACTATGGCCGCATCATGATCATCATCAGTTCTCTGATGCGGCTATTGAATCGTGGGAAGTATAGCATGAACTTCTGTCTTTTTTTTTCTGTTCTATTCCGCTTGTATCCCGCGGTATTTGTGCTCTACGTACGAATAATCGCCCAGTAACTATGGAGAGAAATATTTGACAGCTTGAGAATGTCTTATATAATTACAGGTACCGGTGGCGCCATTCGCAAGCCTGGTCATTAAGAAGTTCAATTCACAGGGCAGAACTCATCCCGCAAGCCTCTCGGCCGTTCTGACTGCAACTTGCCAGCTTGAAATGGGTACTATATCACAGTTATCTTATCACGGTCAATGGCCTGATGGGCCAGTCGTCCAATCAAATCAGTACCACGGGGAGACTTGCATGTGGATCAAACCGATTTTCTCAGCAATGCATGCGGACTGAGCTCTGAGGATCCGAGTTGAGAGCATGATCATTTGGGGAATCGGCTAACGTCACACGGGATCGCCAAAATTATCGCATATAACAATCTGTCAGGTTCTCGTGAGTGCAAGCATCTCCCGTACTGACGATGAGACTCATCTCTCTGCTCGGGCTCCCCTTTGTGGCTGCTCTCGCTAGTGCAGCAACACCCTTCAAGGGCTGCCAGCACAAGGTGAAAGAGAGCATTCATGGTCCACCCCGCGGATGGTCCAGGCATACTTCTGCGCCCAAGCACCATATGCTTGAGCTTAAGATCGCTTTACCTCAGCCCAAGTTCCCGGAGCTCGAGCAGCACCTCTGGGAGGTGAGCGACCCTAGTCACTCACGTTATGGGGCGCACTTGTCCAAGGAAGAGACTGATGCTCTCATGGCTCCCCATCCTGAATCTTTGGACATTGTCAACGAATGGCTTGCTTCATACGGTCTAGCAGAAGAAAGTCTCCTTCGTTCGTCTGCAAACGATTGGGTCACTATTCGTGTCCCAGTCAGCCTTGCCGAAGAAATGCTGGATACCGTGAGCAAAATAATATCGTCTCCAGAGATTACAGTCCATTGACTCCTGGATGTCTAGACTTATTCTGTTTATAAGCACGCTGAGACCGGAGAGAGCATTGTCCGCACCACGAGCTACAGTCTCCCAGAGATCTTGCATGATCATGTTGACCTTATACAGCCAACGACCATGTTCGCTCGCTTCAAGGCGTTCAAGAGCACGTTGCACTGGGCTAACCAGGTGCAACCTCCAGTCTTGAGCACATCTAGTGGAACGATCACAGGACCTGCAGGCAATCAGGTTGATGCAAGCTGCAACAGCTCGATCACGATTTCATGCTTAAAGCAGTTATATAATTCAGTAGCTTACAACACGTCTGCTACGAACGGCAACAAGATGGGTCTCACTGCTTACCTGGACCAGTATGCCAACAACATGGACCTCCAACAATTCTTCCAGCTTGAAAACCCATCTGCTTACGGTTCAAACTACACTTTCGTTTCCGTTAACGGTACTATGCTGCACTCAAAGCTCGGTAGCTATGTTACTGATTTGTTCCACAGGTGGATTGAACAATCAGTCCTATGCGGCAGCAGGCGTTGAAGCTAACCTTGACACTCAATTTGGCTTTGGACTCACATGGCCCACTCCTGGAACGTTTTACTCGACTGCTGGCGAGCCCCCTTTTGACCCTGATGTGCTCACGCCGACTGACACGAACGAGCCATACTCATACGTAAGCTTGGGCCACTATAATCTAACTTCTAATGTGCTGATGTCTATGACCCCAGTGGCTCGACTACGTTCTTTCGCAGCCAGAACTTCCTCAAACAATCTCTACCAGTTATGGTGACGATGAGCAAACTGTCCCGTTCACCTATGCAGCCCGTGTCTGCGCTGGGATGGCAGTTCTCGGTGCTCGTGGAGTTTCTGTCTTGTTCTCCTCTGGTGATTCTGGTGTTGGTGATGGCGATCCCAACCCTGCCACACAGATGTGCTACTCCAATGACGGGCTCAACGTCACGAAATTCTTGCCCGCTTTTCCCGCTTCCTGTCCATAGTGAGTGATCTTGGTGATCGAGGAGAGGAGTATAACAACTAAAAATCGAATAAAGTGTCACGGCCGTGGGCGCCACTATCAATATCCCAGAGACTGCTGTATCCTTTTCCGGTGGTGGCTTCAGTAACTATGTGAGGAATTTGACAGCTATGATTGACACCTACTGGAATGCCAACACACTCCCATAGTTTGTTCGTCCAGCCTACCAAGAAGTTGCTGTCTCGGAGTACCTAACAAAACTCGCTCCTGGTACCTACGAGGGTCTCTACGCTCCGTAAGTGCATTGAGCTACTCCTATTGGTGTACATTAATCGAGTCGTTTATCTGCAGCGAAGGGCGTGTAAGTGACCTCTTCAGCGTGTGAAGATCTGAATGCTAACATCCATACAGGCCTATCCCGATGTGTCAGCCCAGGGAGTGAACTTCCTTGTTGTCTACCAGGGCCAGACGATACCCGTTGACGGCACATCCTGTTCTTCACCCACATTTGCCTCGTTCGTATCCATGCTGAATGACGCACGCCTTACTGCCTTCAAATCCCCTCTCGGCTTCCTGAACCCTTTCTTGTACTCCGCTGGGTACAGCGCGCTAAATGATATCACCATGGGCCACAACCCAGGATGTGGAACTGAGGGCTTCAATGTATGTCATATCTGCATGCTCTCAAGTCGTGACACTGATCTGATGCCCGTGCGCAGGCCACGACTGGCTGGGATCCTGGTGAGTGCATGCATTTGGCAAGTGATTTCCTATTTCGCTGACAATACCTGCAGTTTCAGGCTTTGGGACACCCAACTTCGAGAAATTGTTGGGACTGGTCTTGAGCATGCCCTAAATATAGTAGATGAATAAATCATCTATGATGTACTTATCTATGCTGTGTACACCATGAATAAGTTAAGGTTACAACGGTACCATTACGAGAGAGGCCATCCGCTGAAGTCAATGACTAAAAGTCATTACAGGAAAGTGCACGTAGTGTTTCCCCCTACAATCGTGGACCGCAGCTTGTAAGCAACTAAACGTTGCTTCACACAGTGTGGACACCAGTGAGAAATCGTGCATCCACCATCATGTCAATGATTGCAAAGTTCATTACAATTCAACCTCGTGCTCGATTGACATTGAACAAATTCAGGCATATGCAGAGTACCTAGTAGAAATGGTGATTCACACAAGTAGAACAAAATATTCTCAGATGTTGCGGTATACGGGTGGTTCAACACGACATCTATCCTCTGCTCGAGTCTCACATATGTCAGTTTCCTGTCACATCGTGTTGCATCATTCTCTCCAATATTCACCACACCACAGGGAGGTAAACCAAACAAAGGCCGAAGATATCGCTCGCGAGGTCAACATTACGGCCGCTATCCGGTAAGTAGCCGTGATAAAATGAGGTCGTGCGAGGTTCTGCGCACGCCGACGAAGGGTATGGTATGGCACGTTAAACCGGCCAGCTGCTGCCAATCGGTTTTGAGCCCCCTGTTAAAGCGCAATCTTTGTGCAAACCCTCATTTGCACCAGCAAGTCGTGGTAATACGAATTTCCGAGTCGGCGACACCTAGTGCAGACTATGCAGAGAATTAATTCTATTCAGCAGCCTATCAGCGACACTAGAATGATCAGTGTGATTACAGTGATTGTCACTGTCAGTATTATTGAACTGCGATACTCAATATACTGCTGTATTCACCGTTTTCGAGCCTTTCGCGATGCGCGCACTTTGAGTTCGATGGTTTCAGAGAGTGAAAGTCGACTATGCTGCTACTGTGTTGAGGCGTGACAGGACATGACCAAATTGTGGATCCGGGGGGTAGACCCTGAGTTTGATTGGGTTTGCTCCGACACCACACTACATCATCCTAAAAATCAGTAAAATCGGATCCATGTAGAGGAGATACGAATCTATGATGGGTCAAATTTGTGAAAGAATATGTGATATGATCGGAGAGCTACAAAAGATTCGTTGAAAATGTTGCATATTATCATAATAGGCCTTCACGACACAGTGGGGATTGAGTTTAGTAGATGCCGGGTATGATGCGGTACCTAACCGCATTTGCCCACCTCTGCCATTCGTCTCCGAACATTGACTTCACGACCTCTTCCTCTTGATTGATCCTGCGCACGAGGCTTGTCACAGTAATCGTTCTCTCCAACAACCATGCCAGGAGAACTAGTTTCACTCCAGGGAGATCTAAGACCCCTGATTGTCTAACCCACGAGGTCGCAGATCCGTGCAAGACCGCTACACCGATATACTGCAAAATAGCAGCTGCGTAGGAGGGATGGCGTACGATCGAATATGGTCCACTCGTGACAAGCTGGTGACCCTTGCGAGCAGTAAGCTCGAATGTGAAGAAATGACCAAGGGTCCGAAAACACGACCAGCGGAGGTATCCCGCTGAGGCAACAAGTGCGGTACCGAGAATGAAAGGACGAGTGATTGGCACGTCCTGGATTCTTGGAAGAAATGGACCGATTGTGCTTTGCACCACGCTAGGAAGTGTTTTGAGGTCCGTCATACGAGACATGATGAGAGCTATTTCTGCCAAGGAAATACCCCAGTAAACTATCTGGGCGTAGTTCCATCAAAGAGGATTGTGGACAATCGTAAACAGGTACCTTTGAGATCGGGAGCCCGTATCTAACGTGCTGGATGATGACCCACTCATTGAAGGTATCATGAACGACCTCGCTCTTCGATGGGGCGTGCGGGGGAGTGAGCGCTACGTGCACAGCGACAGCAGACGAAAGAATGAGTGGGATTTTGAGGAGGGACATTTTCATAAAGAACCCTTGACCCTTTGGTTACTTTTATAGAATCCATCGCGGAGTACGGCAGGGCGGGTAATTTAACAAGTTACCTGCCAGTATATGCGTTGTCACTGACCAGTCTTGAGGCAGCACGGAGGTTCCTACCCAATGTGATTGGAGCGGATATACCGTATTTACAACAGGTGACAATTGAGTTGACAACTTTGATTCTTCCACGCGAGTCTAATTGGTCGATATGTTTAAAGTTTTGTCGTGCGGGCCGTATGAGTAGTGAAACAATAAGAGAATGGAGAGAATAAGGAACAAAGAAATAAGAGGGATGTATCCGCGTTAGCATGACGTAGCTGGCAATGTGCCTGGCAGACGGAAGCTGGTGACAACCTAATGATGATCACCTCGCCCGGAGGCTCTACTGACTAAGCTTTGCAAATGGTGGAAAATACCCACCTGCACTACCCCCGTTGGAGGGTTACCACCCCAGCGTGTTTCGGATGCGAAGAGTTTTACTCTTCGCATCGATGAGACACGAGGACGGTTTCACGTCTTGTTTGGAGATACTGGATCGGCGCGTAGAGGATATACGATCCTTACATGAGTCTGACTCGGACATGGGGCTCTTGGCAGGCCGATTAGCGAAGATCTTGGTATCAAATCGGAGATTCTTGCATAGCGCAGTGTTTGACTCAACGTCCCTGCTCATAGTTAAGCCTGAACTGTTCATATGAGCGCAATATGAAAACACTCACTCCCGGAAGGTATTGCCAGCAACTGTAGCTAACTTTGGACGTTTGCTGACGAGGAACAAATTAATTCCTGTATATCAATCATCTGAGGGGTACGAGCATGGATATGCATGTGAAAGTGATAAAACAAGGTCTCGATCGACCTGTTGCTCACAACGTGTAAAAAGTTCGTGGGGACGTGTAAGCCTTCAAGCCCAGAATTGAACGTGAGACTCGGATGCACGAGATGTTGGATGGGTGGCAGTGAAACACAGAAAGCCAATCACATCTGCAGGTATCCTTACAACACAGTGAGAACACGGATTGAACTCCGAGTTGCGCCTGCGCTGCGCTGTCTGCCAGCTGTGAAAGACCTTGGAATCTCCCATTACTAAGGATCTAGAATTGATCTAGAAGTTGTCGAGCTTCATGGATCTGGTCAGTGGGAACGCCGCACCAAAGCTCGACGGCTTCGAAGTCACCGCCGCGTATTTTGATATCCACCAATTCTCATATGCCTTCGCCACTGTGGTGGGCAAGGACATGCATACCTTGTGTATGGCGAGCGAGCTGCATGGACATCACGACATCAATGCCACGCGTAAATAGAGATTCCCTTGATCTTGCTCGGGGCAACGTCGACAGCCTTCTCGAATCTCGACATCGTGGCTCTCTAAAATTGTCACGCAAGAGATCCAGGAGATCAGTCGCCGTCAACTGGGAAGGAGTTCGGAAGGAACCGGTTACTCGTCTTGCCCAGAAGTTCCAGAACTAGAGTCTAGGTGGGTGTGAGCCCCCGGCATCCGACAGCCACAACAGACCAAACAAAGCCAAGCGCAGTGGCCCCGGTATATTGTCGGAGAAACTACTTGTTTGTGCGCTGCTCCAAGCCCTTGCGTAGTTTCTTGTGCGCATATATGTTCAACCTCTACTTGCAGCTCATTCTTTCTCGCCACTAGTGACTCACGGTTATCCACTCATCAATCATGCTTATGCATTCCTGGATGTCAAACGTTAAATATTGAGCCCTCAGCACTTTTACTTGTAACTTTAGTCAATTCTAGAAGTTGCGGCAAGTTTAGGTTTAGGCTGCCGCCTGAGAGCAGAGCTGAGACATGATGCATGATGCATGGCGCGGACGAAATCCTTCTTATGAAATTTCCATGTGTCCATCATGATCCAAGCCTCCGTCTTGTCGGCGAAGGTTCGTCGCTCTTTGTTGCTTCCTCGTGGCGGCGATATTTATCTTCTTTACCCACTCTCCTGCGGAAGTGTTACTTCTATTTGATGGCTGAGTAAAGCCATTGCAAATATATCCCTTCCAGACAGTGGCCCTAGGCTAGGCTTCCAGATCCTCATACGAATAGTCTGATTTTAGTAAGTACTGATTTCTAATTGGTGCACAAGTTTGACCGTCATCACTGACGAGTATCCCTTTTTGTCCTCTCCAACATTTTTGCTGTGTTACCGCCGGTATCGATTCGCAACAATGACCAAAGGAACATCTTCTTACAAGTGAGGGTTCTGTAACAACGACGCACAAGACACGACACGGTGATAAGTGCAGCGACAAAACACTACCAGTTGTATACGTCCGAAAGACCATCCGACTCGACATGTTCTTACAAAGCAGATGTGGACATTGGTTCCAACTTTAACTTTAACTTTTACTCCTCGGTCAGGATAATTCACACATAGTACGCTGGGCGGATTCCAAGCCCCCACAAGCAATAGTTACATTTCAGATACACAATCCGAATAGCCAGCTTTGCAGACTATTAAAATGTCAAATCTTGAGCTTCCCCACTGGAATCACGATGGATGGCACGTTTTCGTAACAATTACAGACGCTGCTGACTTGGCTCCATAGTACTTCGCACGCGGATACTATGGAGCAGTTATTCAGCATCAGGTCCCTCGCTTACTGATTTTTTTGATCATCCGATGAGATCACTCGGCCAACCGTTGTATGTTTTTGGATGCTTTGATGTTTGTCGGCCCACCTCTTTTTTAATACTCACGTATAATTGACCCATGGCTGCCAGTTGCTGTACTACACAATATAGTGAATCGTTGGTCGCATCTAAATATCTGTGAGTTGTCGCGCAGTCTCAGCCAAGTAACATACCCTTGGGTGAGGGTACAGCTTCAAACCATTTGTATTTTGATTCCAAGTCACTTGGTATGCCACACAAACCAATTGCAAATACTAATCATACACGAAGTACCAAGGTACAAGACATTCGGGCCTATTGAAATTTAAACAGACGCTTGATGTGGTCACATTCAACACACGGCTTCAGTACACGCCAGGTATAATCCGATACTTCACATTTCTCGCCCACGCTTCCCATTCTTCTCCGAAGGCAGAATGCATCATCCTATCTTCTCTCTTCATTCTTGAACATAATGCGAAATTCACCGCTGTACAAAAAATGGAAGTTCCAGCGACGACCGGTAACACTCCGGGGATCCTTGCTGATACACCAGAAGCCCTTAACCATGAATTGTGAGAGCCATGCAGAATGATGATTCCAAGGCACAACATCATCATTCCTGTGTAAGAAGGGTGCCGGACGATCGCGTAAGGACCGGTGGTGATAAGTCGATGGTCTTGGCGTACGCTGAGTAGAAACGTGAAATAGCGACCGAGGGTTCGGTAGCAGAGCCAGCGGATGAATCCACCGCTAGTCACGAGGCTAGAGCCCACAAGGAAAGAAGGAGTAATAGGGACATCTGTGAGAGTGGTCAGAGCTTCGGATGCCGTTCGCAAAACTGATGGTATTTTTGAGGAGTCGACGTGGCGAGCTATGATGGCAGTTATTTCAGCCACTGCCCCCACCCAGTACAACCCCTGAGCGAACCTTGTTCAGTGAAAATCTCCTAAAAATACGCAGAATTCGGACGAACGGCTATAGTTTGCGAGGGATATCTCATTTTACGAAAATAAGATGGGAGACGAATCAGGGTCCGACCATTATGATATAACTCCTTGTCGGATGCAGAATGAGGAGGAGTGACTGCTACTTGGACTGCGATAGCTGATGAGAGAACCAGAGGTATTTTGAGAAGTGACATGTTCCAGTTGAATGGGTAACTTGTGGCATGTCTTTGATACTTTAGTACTGCACCGACACCGTATGTACGGGATTGCACGGATGGACGATATTAATAGAGTGCTACGTGCCGTGACGTAGAATTCGAAGTGCCACGAGGTGCCACATCGATGGAAGATCTGATCCCGAGTTTTTGGGGCTGTCAGGCACATACCATCATGCTGGATCTTTGGGGTTGGATTTGCCGTTATGCCGTATGCAATTTTCACAGTCCGCTATATACATGCAAAACACTCAACACTGCCGTTGGAAATACTGCAGCGGACTATGAAAAAATGTATTCGGCATGGACACCATGACCGGGGCCCCGTACTTTTCAACTTGAACGTAAGCCGTAAGCGCCCCTCGGAGGCAGCCTTCTTCATTTACCAATGCTGCGGATGTCTTTGGGTAGCACCGTTTTATCGATATTTAAATTTACACCATCTCACTCCTATAGCCTAGATCCACGGCGGACTACCACTGGCATCAATTACGTCTTGACGCAGGTGTCATACAAGCGGATCCCGGCCGCTCTCGCTCTTATAAAATGGCTCAGTTGTATCAAGCACAACTGCAATTGAACATCAGTACTCATGGCTCAAATGGCATCTCCTCATGCGCTCTACATATCAGAGATATTGTTTGTTATCTCATACCACCTTCAGGATGACAGGAAAGCGCTAGCACGTCTTGCTCGTTGCTGTCATGCTTTTTCAGAACCTGCTCTGAGTGTACTATGGTCCTCAGTCCGGTCTTTCTCGCCATTCATTCCCCTCCTACCGCCGACCGTGAAGTTCTTATGGGTGAGCATACAATCATTGAAGCCATTACGTCATACTCAAGAACTTTTAGGACCACAGTCAGTTTGACGAAGTGACCCTTGCCGAATTCCAGTGCCCGCCTGAAGAAGAATGGAGGGTATTTGACAGTTACGCCCGCAAAGTGCGCAGGCTATATTCTGGATCGCATGGTCACCAAATAGTAGCCCGCATACGCTCCGAAACCACTTTATTCCCTTTGCTACGATCCCTGTCTCTTCAACTCATTGAGCCCCTTGATATGCAAGGCCACCTCTTCCCAGACTCGCTACGCTCTTTGAAGATATCCGGACCTGCATATGTACACTGCGAAGATGACCGCGTACAAATGGCCATCGCACACGTAGCCCGCGATGCGCCGTTGGTAGAATATCTTCAAATCGAAGATTATACCTATTCTGTTGCTCAGTCGTCACTGCCGCCTCTCCATTTTGCTCATCTCCGAGCTGTCGACATATCTGCATTTTTCGATTACACCCTCCTACAGTCTCTATGTCACATCCTTTCCGAAGCACCTGTTACACAACTCAAACTCGAGCTTCCACCACTCCCAAATAAGGAGTGGAATATTTCAACTCCTGTCTTTCCCGCTCTAAAATCGTTGAAAATTTGTGGTCCTCCGGCTTCTGCCGAACAATTCATATTCCATCTTGCCAGCAAGGGTCTTCAGGAGCTTAGTATCCACCACACAAGAGGACCCGCAAGCGTTGCGGATTACCGTCAACTTCTTTCGCGTATTGCGGATAAATACAGCAATACTCTTCAGCAACTCTCGCTGTCACTCAGTCAGTCGTCCACCCCGGGCTATCCGTACGATCTTTCCCAAGCAGTCCTCGATGCCTTTTACGCACTCGCACCAAGCTTCAGTCGACTAGAGACTCTACACCTGTCATTGCCACATAATCGCTACGTTCATCTAGCGCCTGAGCTCACATTTGAGTCTCCTACATGGCCATCTCTCAAGCTTCTTGACTTTCAAGCGGCATAGTGTTTTATGATGCGGAAGAGCTGAAGGGGCGCCCGGTGCTGTATATCTTAGGAAGTATATATAACGTGTTGATCAGGTGTTAGGTTGCTGTTAATGCGAGTGTAGAACATGAGAAGACTGTGGCAGTGTGGGAGTGTTGGTGAGAACGGTGCGCGTCAAGGGGGAAATGTATGGTGGACGATAGGTTACGGTTCGATTTGCCGATTTGCCGCGACTTATTTTTGAATTCCGATCGATGTTTGTTTCAGTACTGTGAAATTTATTAATGTATACCTATAATTTACTTTCACCATGTTACGGTCCTGTCACAATCACACATCAGCGCTTCAGCGTGCACTCTACAGACATGCTACGTTCTCAAAACGTCTTCCAACCTGAATACCTTTGGCCAGAAGACTGGCGAACTATTTGTCAGTACACCTTTGGTACACCTCAAATATTCCCGTCACAAGAGGTCACAAACGGCCGTGTACTTACATGGACATAGTTTGACTGCTCTAAGATTTGATTACGGACCGACCCTGGCCTGACTCAGTCTTAGAGACGATAGATGAATTCATGCCTTTACAATATATTGTTCAAATGGAGCATCGGTAAGTCAGTTAGAAGAATGAAGTATGCTTCTAATGAGTGATCTGTGCTTCGTCCGTGGTCCAGTTTAGGCTTATAAGCAGTGAGTATCCACTGCTGCGAACCTTGTTGACTTGCATCCCTTTTACATAGCCCTATCACATTCCTTAGATGCCCAACCCTCAAGGAAGAAATGGGTACGCTATTGCTCGTAAGTGCATTGATGCTAGTGCTAGCAGCTCTCATATATTTAATGCCTAAGTTGCAGCTTCGGATGAAGCTATACGACCGCTAGTGGAACGATTTGTTGCAAGTGGCTACACCAACCCGGAAATCATTTCTTGTCTTCGAGAACAAAATTTCAATATATCATACGTTGCATCCAGTCAATCATGCTTGTACTGGGGTGGATCCTTGGTTGGGATGGCGTATACGTTTGTTGATGAGATGCTGAAAACTGGTAAAGTGAGCCAGGATGTTGTGGATCTTATACCACATCTTCGTGTTGTTCGTGCTGCGCTGGCTATCCCCGATGGTCTTGATGGCAGCCTCGATGCTATCTATCTTGTAGAGGAGAAGATCCACGGCAGATTCATCAAGTATATCAATAACAATTCCGCTGTTGCTGCTGACAGCCTTCATGGCCGAGAAGTAGTCATTGGACTATTCCTATGCTTCGTACAGCATGTCCAATATCAGCTTACCAATTCAATGGTTTACCTCTCGGATTTCCAAGGTAACTCTACTGCTACTGGGGAGAAGGTTGCTGATCAGCGTATAGGTGCTGGTGATCTTCTCACCGATTGTCAAGTGATTACAGGCTCGTCTGTCGACATTTTCTCCTTGCAGTGTCCTTCTAGACTTACACAACTTTCAGCGATTTTGCGAACAATTTCGGTGATGGGAACTGCACTATAGTGTTTGACAACTTCAAGTCAGAGCACAAGTGTAACAAGTTTTGTCATGCATTTGGATTGCAAGCCTTCATGTAACAAAAATACATTCATGTACCTTGAGACGTTTACGAAGAAATGTTTATCCTTGATGCTTCCTTCTGTTCTCTCCGAATCCTATTCAAACGACGTGCCGAGTCGCTGACAGCATGCTTTCAACAGCGCAGCGTCACAAGAGCAAATGGTGGGTCATTCGATTTCGATGACGTCGACGAAGTGTAGATACTGTAACCAAACCTGACATGTGTCAAGATACCATGATTGATTAGTTAAAGGATGACATACCGGCCCTGGCCAGTCTTCTGGCCAAAGGTATTCAGGTTGGAAGACGTTTTGAGAACGTAGCATGTCTGTAGAGTGCACGCTGAAGCGCTGATGTGTGATTGTGACAGGACCGTAACATGGTGAAAGTAAATTATAGGTATACATCAATAAATTTCACAGTACTGAAACAAACATCGATCGGAATTCAAAAATAAGTCGCGGCAAATCGGCAAATCGAACCGTAACCTATCGTCCACCATAGAAAAGCTATTATGAGACGATACCGCTGACCATGCGTGGTGCTGCTGACTATACGATCCCACAAGAAAGGCCCATGGCTTACTACATCTAGGTGACAAATTCTTGTCTTCCCGCGAAGCATGATGTCCACTTGCATTCATTGTATTCACAGGAATCCATGGACTTTACTAATGGGTGAGCGTCACTCTCGAGCAATATGAGACACTCGCACCCATGATATAGTACCAGTATCAAAAACACCTGGTCTTGTATTAACTCACATCCTCACTTCTCGCCAACCCCAACTTATCCTCCCAACAAGTACATGATAAGAGTTTGACTGATTAGCCATGGTCTCAAGTTTTCGCGCTCTCTACATTTCCGAGATTCTTTCAGAAATCACATCCCAGCTAGAGGATGATAGGCAGTCCCTTTCATGTCTTGCACGTTGTTGCAAGGCATTCTCAGACCAAGCTTTGGATATCCTGTGGAAACGGATGAGCCTTTTCTGTCCTTTCATTCCCCTTCTGCCCCCAAAAGTTTTAACACTTTGGGTACGTATTATTCTTGAGCGGGTTTGGACTGGTATAATTTTGACGCATCCTACAGGTGGAATACCAGTTCAGCGCAGAGAGTATCGCAGGCTTTCAATGTCCCCCTATGCATGAGTGGCGAGCGTTTGATGCTTATGCTAGGCGTGTGCGGATTTTATACAGCGGCGCCTCGCACTTCCTCGCAGGTGTGGCCACCATCCGAGCAGACTTTAACGTCTTCCCCTTCCTTCGATCCATAACGATGCAGCTTCAGGAACCTATACAGCCCGGGATCCGGCTGTTTCCCGAAACACTACAAAGGTTGCAAATTTCGGGCCCCGCATACATCAACTGCAAAGATTCCTGTATCCAAACTGCTCTTGCGCACGCAGCGCGCGATGCACCCTTCCTGAAACATCTGCACGTCGAAGACTACAGCTACAACAGTGACCGCCTGGACACGCCACCCCTGCATTTCAAACACTTGCGAAGCGCCGAGATATCCTCATTCATCAGCTCTAATGTCCTTGGATCATTATGTCGTGTGCTTTCGCAATCACCCGTGATCGAGCTCAAGATCGAGCTTCCTCCTACTAGCTGTATATGGGATACTCCACAATCCCTCTTTCCACATCTGGAGAAGCTGGAGATAGGCGGCACCCCTGCGCTTGCGGAAGCCTTCATCACGAATGTTTCTAGTCCGTGTGTCCGCTCGCTGACTGTCAAGCACAGTCGTGGGCCCGCACGACTGACAGACTGCAGCCGGTTATTCTCTACCATCGTAAAGAAGTACAGCTCATCACTGCAGTCGCTATCTCTCACAATCAGCCGCTCGCCAGTACTCCATAATCACGATGGCGTGGCGCATGATATAATGGATGCGCTGTTCCCTTTGATGCCGAACTTCGAGCACTTGGAGGAACTTCATTTATCATTGCCCAGTGCAACTCAAGTTGACGACTACCCTGCTGTTGAAGTGTCTGGTTGGCCAGCTCTGAGGCGGGTGGAGTTCATGGCCACATGATGATTCACAGAATGATCACGAGAGGCCTGAAAGCTGGTTTTCTTTCAATAGTGAAATGGCCGGACCATAGAAATGTTTTGATCACATGTATTTGTATCTGGGTACTTATGAACTATCGAGATCTGCACTGCAATGATACTCATAGGGTGAGGGAAACAATATACTTTTGGGCACATTGACAGGCCTAGGGACGCACATAATGCGTAGCCATGCAAGGTGTCAAAGATCACCGGTACTTAACCGAGAACAGATAACAATCAGATGGAACAGCATATATCCAACCCTTACCAATCACCATCGAATCCAACAAATCCTGTGCAGGCGGTCAGTTACAAACAGTCATCAAGTTTTATAACAAGCATACCTGTGAGTAAAAACACAGGGAAATACCTCTTCTTTTCCAGTTGTGCACACCAATTCCATGCGCTGGTCAAACGGCCGTCGATACAGCTTCCCGCGTCAAAGAAGTTATCGGCTCCAGAACCATCGAAGCCATGCTGGAAGAAATCGCACAGGATCTCGCGCATACAATTATCTATCGAGCCGAAGTCATCCTCGATGTAGGAGCGTAGCGCAGGCTTTTCCGCAAGGCTGGGTATCTGTGAGAGGGTATTACAGATAGGCAGTAGGATCCGGTAGATCTGGGAATATTTATCTGTACGAAGCATGTATAAATTAAGACGCGGGCGGCGCTGTGATAGTAAAACGTACCGATGAACATGAGTGCGTTGGGCACATTATGGTCGCCCATGTGGATGGCGGACGAACCAATCCAGGTTCCCACGCTTTGTTGCGCACGGTGTAGGATCGTGTGCATCATACGGAAGGTTTTGGGAGCTGCTTGCACACGATTTAGCCCTTGGCCGGTATCCCTCAGCCGGTAAGGTACGTTCTCCGCAAGTAAGTCCTGTTCAGCGAGCGACCATAACCGGAACATGTCTGTCGAACAGAATTAACATGACAAATAATAACACCTTCAGAGACTAACCATGCAGGATTTCCCGCCATAAGGTAAGACTCTGTAGGACATACGCGTATTGTTTTGCATGATCGTGACTAAGTCTTGCGCCCTGCTTGCCACTTCGTATTGCCAAGCTAGACTTGTTGTCTTTTGCTTGCGTTGGATGGAAGTATTGCTTCAAGTACGTGATCATCTTTTCGCAGGGATCTCGGTTCGTCCGCAAGAAAGCGTGATTATCGCCGATGCTGTATATGCATTGACGAACTTGGTCCTGATTTAACCCCGAGCGCTGGTATTTCGAAGCGAGCGTCTCAATCGCGCGCTCCTTATTTTTGATATCCCGCTGGACTTCTCTTTTTGAGCGTCCTTCAGAATAGATTTCCTGCGTGGCAACTATGATGAGATCATCTCGCAACATGTCGAGAGCATCTTTTTCTTCAAGAACGGTGTACACAGACACAATGGGTTTGACGCAAGAAAAGCTGAGCATGTCTCGAACGTCTGGGGACTGGCTGTCCTATGGAGAGCAGTGTTTGCATAGACAGAGACTGTGAAGTTCAGAGCTTACCTGTAACAAATAGATCAACTTTCCATACGTCGTGCGCATTTTATCTGGGTTCATGATTTTATGTCTCCGACCGAGCTCAAAGATAGTCTGGTAGAAGTCCGCATTGGACTGAAAATCGCGATCAGTGAACAATTCTTGGCCCTGCTTGTAGTCTGCGGCAAGGACGAGTCCTGATAGAATCGCACACAGCTCGCGAATCTGATGCACGATACGCTTCGGCTTCGAAAGTCCAAAGCCCAGGGTGTCGATCTTATCTGTGTACTCGGATACCTGAAGTGCAGCGTCGAGGAGGCGTAGGTACTTGCGCTCGCCGTACGTGAGTCGAAGAGGGATGTATTTCGAACGGTCGACGAACCACTCGCCGACTTTGGATCCAATTGTAGGTTGGGCGCCTAGTAACTGGGTAGAGACGGGCGCCTTGGATGCTTCGATTGATATACGGTCGAGTTCTTCATCAGAGTCATCCATATCAACATCGTTTTCTTGCTGAGTACAGAAGTAAGTGTCGGATCCACCACAGTCAAGCCGAAAAATTCGTACCTCCCCATTTTTCTTGACATCCTCCGCCACACCATTTTGCACCGACCTGGACTTGGCGCTACTTGGGATTGGCTTTGCAATGTGCTTCTTTCTTGACCCCTTCCGGTGCTGCGCCGCAAAGCACACCTCACAGTAATTATCTGCGCATGTATCGCACACAACTTGAGCAGGCTGATCTATATAGGCGGTAAGTTCGACCCCATCCATACGATAACTTCCTATCAAACACACACCTTCGCATTCCATGCAAAACCCGTCCGCAGCAGGCCTCACAGCTGATTCTTCGTCCCATCCATGACCGGGTTCGGTAGCATCGCCTGAATCTTTTTCCTTGAGTCGTGGGTGTTCAACTGCTTCATGGTTCGTGCCGAGGATGTTTTCTAGGGTGAAATTGCCACTCGTGGATCCATCTGGTCGTAAGGTAGGTTCTATAGAGGCTGATGATGTGTTTATGGCCATTATTTCTAGGGATATGACATCTATCTGTTCAAGGTTTGCACGAGAAACGGTGAGAAGCGAGTAAGGGACGCGTGTATGAGGGGAATTCTGCTGCCAGTGTGACACGCCTGACCGTCCTGACGTAAGGCGAGCGTGTAAATATCTCAAAAAGTTGAGCAAACGCTCTAATATTATGTAATATTAATCCGCGAACATACTTATGATACAAATGGGTGGTGCAGCGGAATGGAAATCATACATGATGAATGAACGAATGTGGGGTGATGACAAGGAAACCGATGTTTCACAAGTTCCCAAGCGTACGGCGCCAAATCATATCGACAATACCCTTGGTTTGTTCTATCCGTTTGCCAGCCCGCTCCTCATCCGCTACTTGTTCATCGCAATCCTCTCTTTCCAATGCGCTGTGGTCCACATCTGTTAAATGCGATCGAGGCGGATCGGGGGAATTGATTGCCGGTATATGAGACGTTTGGAACTCAAGTGGAGATGGCGGAGAACGCTTATACTTGTGCCGAGAGCGGGAGCTATGAGACGACAAACTTCCAACACTTGGAGGATAATCGTGCGGCACCAGAGAAGACGTGGAGTGTGGTATCGATGATGGAGAGGCGGTTTCGCTGTATTTTCCCTTGGACTCTTCAGATACAACTATCGTCTCTGCGTCATCTCCAGTTGACATCCTTGTGTAAGGGAGTCGAGGATTCTCTATATCGCAATGAGCATCGTCCTCGCCGTCTTCTGGCGCACGAAAGAGCGGTTCTCGATCATGCATATCAGACATACGGGGTGAATTGGTGAGAAATTCGACTGAGCTTGAAGAGGCTTTAACAATGGAATCGATGAGCCAGAATTGAAGGATGTTCATGATGATAGGGAAGAGACCCATGACGCTACGAAGGCATGATAAGACCATTATAACCATGAAGAAAGGACAACGCACAATATAATTTGAAAGGCATCGCCGTTACCGATAGCAGTCCAACTAAGCAACCAGTCCCCCACTTTCGATATCCCTGGCCACACTGTAAACAACCCTACAACGAGCATTTTCATCGTCGTCAACGCAACAACGTAGACTGCGGCTTGACGCGCCCAATACGACATTGACGGCGGGGAACCATATTGTCCCGACTCGTAACCTTTGAGGCGGAATCTCTTTGCGAAGAGGTATGTGAGACCATGGTGCACGACGTATATTATAGCAACACCTATGAAAAAGGTGAGCATTGAAGGTAAGAGTGAGATCCATTGATATTCACCAAGAGTGGTATCGATGAGAACATTGAGAAAGTAGTAAGTACAGGCATTGCCGGCATTATGATGTGAGCCAAGGTTAGAAATCAGAACGTTGACGCCGTGTACAAACATCTGTCCAACAATTTGCTTGGATACATCAAAGAGCCTGTGTGATTGTAGAAAGTTTCAGTGGTCTCCTACATCGCTGTAAGCCACGAGGACGAACCATATTCTCCAAGGTCGTTTCTGTGGTTCACGATGCCTCTTATACACAAGTGAAAGTATTACGAGGACACCCATGAGCGCCTGGACAACCTGATGGATGATGTGACATTGTGAACCTCTCCTGTGCGGTGTTCTATGAAAGAGTTTTGACCTACCAAAGCAGTCGGACCAAGCAATTGACATGAACGTCGATCCAGCGGAAAATCATTGTCGATAATACGTGCAACAGAGAACATGGCTGGTTGAAAAGGAAGACTGCGGCTGCTCGCAAGTGTGCGAACTTCTTGGACGTGCCAGTGATGGCAGCTCAAGTCATCTCCTCTCCTTCTCAGCTGGTATGCCCTATTTTGGTAACTTCACTTTGGTGAGAACAAGATTTCGGTTCGTAATAATAAGCTTCACATGTATGAAACAACTGGGACTCCGCTTGAGCATATAATTTACTAGGTAGCTACAATACTTGTGGGCATCTCCATGCACTCGTTGTTTTTTTAGGTATAATTAATACTTTAGGCCGTATAATTCGAGGTCATATGTTTGTGCTGCAGCATCGACAGGTTGAGCATTTCAAATGCGTTTGTTTGCTGCGGGGATGGGTTTAATATTGATTACTATTTGGCAAGAGCTTTAGAATTTAACAAACACAAACAACCTTCTACCGTTTGCGGCTGCGGCCACGACTGGGTTAATATTTGGATTCACTACAACTACCATATAATGTCCTTTTTCTCCAGATCTTCCCAACCATCGCCTTCCCCGTCATACTCAAGTGTTCCTCGTGAATCTGTTCCAAGGCCCATGGCACGTAACCTTCCTCCACAGACACAATACAACGACCCTTCTCAGTCTCTCTTCGAGAAAAGATCATACGATCGCAAGCCCCCTCCGTCACGTTCTGGTCCTGGAATGAGGTATGTCTGAATTACCCTACACGTCTACTCATGCTAAATACACTTATAGCTACGCAGTAGTTACTATGCCAAACGAGGGTCTTGCTCTCAGGAACTGCTTGGTTGTTTGCCCCTCGGACTTTCCAAATGGTGCGCAGGTTTTGGTACGCAAGATAGATCGTGATTCCGTGCAAAGGGAATACCCCTTTACAACATGGTTAGTACAGCATCCTCTACCTGATTCAAGTCATGTTAAACATGATTTAGCCATGACGCTTCTGGAACAATCAGACCGGGCACAGTCGCCATCGGACTCACGCAGCGCCAATGGATAGGTGTATCTCTGTCAGGCGACGACGTCACCATTGACACGATCCCTCAAGCACCCCCATTTCTTGAATCCATCGATATTCAAGTCGGCTTTATACGAAATCGCAATGAAAACCAAGAGCCTTACTCTGCAGATGAGATCTCGCGCAACTTCGTCAAGATCTTCAATAGTGTTGTCTTCGCCCCGGGCGAGATACTCATTTTCGACTTCAAAGGAGAGAAGCTCAAAATGACTGTTGCATCTATAAGCGTGGTAGAGCTCCCGAATCAGCAGAACAACTCCCGCCTCGGAAAACAACCACACATGGAGATGGGTGTCGTGATGGACAGGACTGACGTCACCATCATGAAGGCAAGTGATAGTATGATTAAGATTAAATCGAGTGCGAAAAAGTGAGTCTTATAACCTCAGGATTAGGCTCCACTTATTATTCATGTCTAGGGCTGCGTCGAATGCTATCATCGCACCCAATTTCAAATTCGAAGAGATGGGTATCGGTGGTCTTGACGAGGAATTCGGTGCTATCTTCCGTCGTGCGTTTGCGTCACGCGTATTCCCTCCAGCGCTCGTCGAGAAGCTTGGAATTCAGCATGTCAAGGGTAAGTTTTCATTAAAAACACTAATTGAAAAACGTTTAATGTCATATATGAAAGGTATTCTTCTCCACGGTCCACCAGGAACTGGTAAAACCCTCATAGCCCGTCAGATTGGAAAAATGCTGAATGCTCGGGAGCCCAAAATTGTCAATGGTCCTGAGATTCTAAACAAGTACGTTGGTGCATCAGAGGAGAATGTCCGGAAGCTTTTCGAGGATGCTGAGAAAGAGGTTAGTTATGGCTTCTGTTCCCGCTTACGCATTTGTGCTGAAACAATGAACAGTACAAGGAAAAGGGAGACGAGAGTGGCCTTCATATTATCATCTTCGACGAACTGGATGCTATCTTCAAACAACGTGGTTCTACGAACAGTGGAACAGGCGTCGGTGACAGCGTGGTCAACCAGCTTTTGTCAAAGGTAATGTACAGTATTTCCTTGCTAGCTCAATCTCTCACTCCTCTCAGATGGATGGTATCGATCAATTGAACAACATACTCGTCATCGGCATGACAAATCGTATCGACATGATTGACGAGGCCTTGCTGCGTCCCGGACGTCTTGAAGTACATATGGAAATTTCCCTACCGGATGAGCATGGACGATTTCAGATCCTGCGCATTCACACTGCTAAAATGCGGACCAATAATGTGATGGACGCTGATGTTGACCTGGGTGAACTCGCTGCCATGATGAAGAACTATTCGGGCGCAGAGATCGAGGGCTTCGTGAAGAGTGCAACCAGTTTTGCCTTCAATCGCCATGTCAAGGTTGGCACCATGGCAGGCATTTCGGAGGACGTCGACAAGCTTAGAGTCAATCATGGTGATTTCCTCAAGGCACTTGAGGAAATCAAGCCAGCGTATGGTGTGTCGGAAGAGGAACTGACGGATGTTATTGTGAATGGGATCATTCATCATGACCCAATTGTTGAGGTATGCTAAGCGTCTTCACTATATGTTGTACTGATGTTTTTCAGGAAATCCTCGATAAAGGCAAGCTATTTGTCAACCAGGTTGCCAGGTCAACACGGACACCGCGTGTTAGTATCCTGCTCCACGGACCCCCTTCGTCAGGAAAAACTGTGCTGGCTGCATCCATTGCTTGGGCTTCCCAATTCCCGTTCATCAAGCTCATTTCACCTGATCGCATGGTTGGATTTTCGGAAGCCCAGAAAATACAGTTCATCACCAGAACATTTACCGACAGCTATAAGAGTCCACTGAGTGTTATCGTCGTTGACAACCTTGAACGACTGCTAGGTGGGATCTTTCATAAAGCTGTATCCATTACACTGACTTTAACCGGCAGAGTGGACATCGCTCGGCAGCAGGTTCTCGAATCCTGTTTTGCAGACGCTTCTTGTCCTTATTGCTCGCAAACCACCCAAAGTTCGCATTTCTGTCAGATATATGTGAAGTGTGTCTAATCCCATGTCCTCAGGACAAACGTCTACTCGTGATAGCAACAACCTCGCTGCGTCCCCTTCTCACAGAGCTTGGCCTGTCTGATGTGTTCGATTCTGAGTTGCGCGTACCTCCGATTTCCAACCTTTCGTCACTCGAACGAGTCCTACGCGAAGTGCAGCTCTTCTCTTCAGAAGAAGAGCTCCGACAAACAATGCGCATGCTTGCAGATGCAGGGTTTGCTATTGACCTCAACGCGGAGGAGGATGCGGCCTTGCATTTGCAAGTTGGCATCAAGAAGCTTTTGAGCATCATCGAGATGGCGAGGCAGGAACCCGAGAGGGCTGGAGAGAGACTCGTGAGCGCGATCATCAACCTAAATTCGTAGATTCTGGTCGCATACCTGTTGGATCGATATCATTTGTAGAGTACATACAATCTGGACATCATACGCATCACTTTTAAACGCTTGGCCAGGAAAGGTATTACATGCCCGATATGGTATGCTCCTCAAAGATGGGGGAAGTTCAACATGACTTCCAGCTGGCTCCGGCACATCCACGATCACCTACATCCGTATCTTGACTACTAGTACTGACAGCGACGACAAAGAGTCACTATCATGACTTCCGTTGAGATTATCAAGGACCCAGCTCAACCAACTCGCTTGCCACGATCAGCCTCTAATCCCAAACCAAAGGGGATCCTCAAGAACGCAGTTCCACAACAACCAGGGTCACAATCGCAGTAAGCCTCCGCGCAGATACTAATCAGTGTCCTTGTTAATCTCCTTGAGTGTGTAGTAGCTTGCAATGGGACGAAGAGAATCTCGCGTTGACTGAGATCCAGAAAGACAGTCTTATGAAGATTACGGAACCCAAGACGCCATACGTACGGTATAACGCTGAGACAGACCAAGTGGAGGGCGGTATGGTCCCTTTTATCCATCATTCATTACTTGTAATCTAAAACTGTATATAACAGATATCCCATCGCTTGACCTAGGCGGGCGCGTGCCCTCTCCAATGGAATATTTGTCGTCCTCTCCACGATCGGTATCACCGACAGGCGCAGATACATCAAGGCGGTCTTCTCGCAGAACCTCTCTTAGCAGCGCGGGGCGCGCTTCATCTGGAAGGTCAGCTAGTACTGGATCTAGCAGGAGCACGAGCTTCAATCTCCCGAATGAGGCTAAAGCGGAGATAAGAGCTGTGCAAGGCAGCCCAGGCGAAGAAGTCGAGACAGATGAGGAGATGGATGAGGAATGTGCGTCGCTTTCATAATTTCTCAATGCGAGAGATAGATTTATTTGCTGGTACAGCTGCTGCTAAGCATGCAGCTTTCGTACGAGCTAGAGGACGCCACTATTCCAATGAAGCAGAGGCGATGAAGGTGAGTAGTTGTTGTCAAGTATTTGGATTATACTCAGCAGAAACTACACAGCGGGCGGCGAAGATGGCGGATGAAGAAGAAGAAGAAGGACCTGAGGACTCGGTCTTAGCACTTGCGGACGGTGCCGAGGATGTTGCAGTGAACGGCGTTCACGGTAAATGACAGGAGGACATAGGACGACATATGCATATGCTCTGCGTGGTTTCTGGATGGAGTAGATGTGGAGATGCTCACGAACTTTGAATTCTTCCACAGGTATATATTGTAATTTTTACCAGAATATTATCAGTCTTGAGTCCATTCGGTTGTACCCTACTACTGACACTATTCTGTGGAGGGGAATTTCAAGAATCGGGCCCATTGACCTTCAATGATATTGAGCCAGCGATGGGCCAGCGATGACCTTGAGCTTTGAGGTCTGTTTACATAAGGGCTGCGACTTTCCAAAATAATCATTTCGACCACGTGGTTATCAATGATCGACGAGATGATCGCAAAGTCGTCGCAAAGCAGGTAAATTTTAGACAGCTCGTTTTAACGGCGGAACAAAATCGACCACATCTACCCTCCACATCGTTAGAATGGCCCCAGATGCTGCTGGAAAAGGTGTTCTCCTCAAAGTCGACCCTATCGCGGAGGCTTTCCGCGCTGAAGTTAAGGATGGACTTGCAGCCTTGCGGCATCGTACACCGACGCTTATCGGAATCTTGGCAACTAACGCGTCTCCGAGTAGGTTCTATGCTGACTTCACGAGGAAGCAATGTGAGGGGCTTGGAGTGAGGTTTATTCTCAAGGAGGTGGGGAGTGCGGTGAAGCAGAATGAAGGAGAGGAAGCGAGGTCAGATGGGGACGGTGTGGAGGAGGTAATAATTGAGGCTAATGAGGATGATAACGTTGATGGTATTATGGTGAGTTCAACGCGAGGTCTCATTGGAACACTTGTTGATTATTACAAAGGTGTATTATCCAATATTTGGAGGCCAGCAGGTGCGCACCGGGGAGCACGAATTAGCAAGTCACTTTAAATTGATTAAATAATTTCGTAGGATCATTATCTGCAGCAGGTACTGTGGTTATATCCTCATGATGTACCTGTGCGAATATCTAAGTGTACTGTCCTAGATTGTCTCACCACTGAAGGATGTGGAAGGTCTTCATTCGAAATTTCACTATAATCTGTACCACAAGTACGTCCACATCTCCCCTGACACTATCAGGTTATTATTAACTCAAAATAATCATCAGCATCCGTTTCATCACACCTGCCTCGCTTGCATCTACTATTCCGTCTTCAAAAGTCACCCAGCCAATAATAGACGATATCCCTCCACCCGGAACAGTCAAATCCATCATCCCTTGCACTCCCCTTGGCGTTGTCAAATGCCTTGAGTATATTGGAGTGTATAACAACATCCTTACATATGGCGATCGCGCTTACGGAAAGACTGTGACCGTAATCAATCGGTAAGGCTCCGGTGCAGTCAGTTTCTAAGGAATGTCGCCTAGAATATCGCACAGATCAGAAGTTGTAGGACGCCCTCTCGCCGCACTCCTTGCGAATGACGGCGCGAGAGTGTTTTCCGCCGATATTGATTCTATCCAGGTAGCTCACCACCTACCTTTCTTTTCTTTCTACTTCGCTTATTTGCTTCGAAGGAATATACAAAGCGGCCTCGTTTCTCAAACCCGACTTCTGCTCGACAATACCTCCCACACCATACTTCGCACCTGTGCACGCTCTCACTCAAAGAATGTCTTGCGATCTCAGACGTCGTTATCAGTGCTGTGCCCAGCGCCTCATACAAGGTCAAGACAGAATGGTTAAAAGAAGGATGTATATGTGTCAACGTCGCAGCAGACAAGAATTTCGAAAAGGATGTAAGAGATAAGGTGCGTTTCAGCAGATTCTCAGATTGTTCCTCATAAGCTGTCTATGTCCGAACGGCCACTAATATGTTGTATGCAGGCATCTATATACATCCCAGCAGTCGGCAAAGTGACTATTTTGATGCTCCTTCGGAATTTGTGCGTCCGATCTTGTATTGTGTTTTATTTCCTTTGTCACACCATGGTTTCCCGCACTGGTGTCAACGTTCAGCCACCACTGGTGCACTGTCACACATTCATTCTGTGCCCGTGTCTTCTTATTCTTAATCCTCTCGCAAGGGGTTTTCTGTGTTCAATTTCACATCGTAACGACTTATGTGTATGTTTTACTTTGCTGCGAGCTCTGTGCTTATTATGTTTAGGCTGCGTCTTTCACACTACAACGATGTGTCGGCACCGAGTGGGAGCGAAGACATCATACCCGCTCAATAAAAGAGGAATCGTGTCGGTGCCGCAGGTGGAAAGGAAATAATTAGAGGATAAGATCTAACTCAGAAGCAGGAAGTCACGTAGAATCTAGCACAATGCATTACAATTGCCATTGCCCGGATATATACACCATTAGTTGAGATTATCACTGCAGCATGGGAATTTATGTATATGTTGTGCAGATTGCGTTCCTCCCCTGATGGCTAAAGAAAACCTCCTTACGTAAAGATACTGAACAATGCGAAGGGGTGCACGATACTACCCGAAGTGAGCATCGGCTGGGTTTGTGGCATGTAGTGGATTCTGGTCCATCCTCGGGAAGGAGGGCGTGACAGGCGTTGAGACGCCTGAGGCATCGCCTGTAAGGAAACGAACGCGTTGTCTGTGAAGCTGAAGTAAAGTGGTCATGTTTGGATATTCATTAATTTGGACGCAAGGGGAATTGAGTGGGAAGTCAGGTGGTTGTGACGTGGACGACGTACCTGAGGGAGTTTTGGGATGATGGCAAGTACGATGAGAGCGGTGAGATTGATAGCGAATAGCCAAGGATTGTAATTCGTGTAGTGTGTCGAAGCCAGGAAACTGGCACGCATGTCGTGAGTGAAATACGGTGTATCACAAGCACAAGACGTACAGTAATATAGGTGCAGTAAATAACCACTTTTTAGATGGTGTATATTGCGCGCCGTCATCAATTTGCTCCCAGAGAGTGAGATCGTCATATGCGCCGCCGTGGAGCTCGTTGTCGAAGGGAATGCCGGTAACCCAGTGGAACATGAGATACGAGAGCTGCGGAGATGCGTGGCATGTCAAATATAACGCAGAACAAACCGAAGGATGAATGGAGCGTACATTGAGGTATATAAGGTTAACGAGTGTCCAGCTGATTTGTTGCGTCATACCAGGTATAGTATCGATAATGATCTTTCCCATGAAGACCAAAACGACGTGTATGAGCCATGCACCTGAGCAGGTGGTTTAGTGGAATAATCACATTACTTGAGTAGTGTTATGCACCCTTTGCATTCACCCAGTTAGCATTGATATTGAGGTATGCGCTACGGTCCAAAAGTTCCTCTGTACGCCCACCGACTTCTTCGACCTTGACGATGCTCCCGCTTCGCCGACGACCTTTGATATCAGCCGGAACAGATACCGTAAGATGTAGTAACTTTGGTGAAGGGCGCGACATTGATTGCGACGATGGCGAAACGCTGATGCGTTGGTTGGGAACGAAGGAGGATGGCCGCAGTCTTGACCGAATATTAAATTCATGAGCGCTGACCAAATAGTAACATACAAAGCGTAGCACCTCCAGGTCGTCGGCGGGGGCCAATTCGACAGTTCTGCGTAGCTCTACAAGTACTTCTACAATCCTTGTGCACACAAAGGACCGTTCAAAAGCTTTACTGTATAAATAATGGATTATTAGGAGGTAAGCATTACAATCTGGCGCTTAAGTATTCTGGACTCTTAGCACTAAAAATTCAAGTTTGTCTCGATACAGAAAGGGCCTCATGAATTCGGAGACTCCAGAGGAACAGCATGATATACCTGCCACTAGCATGTGTTCAATTAATGAAATCAAGTCCCTTACCTCCCTCTACGTCACACCGCTTCCCCCGTTCTGATACATCCTTCCGGGAGAATGACAATTGATAAATAACTGGGCCCAGGAAAGTTAATATGAAGGACGTTCTCCCTCATGTATCTGGATTCCCTCTGTAAGCTTTGCGGAATTTCTTCACTCCAGCCCAAGATTCTACTCAGCATGACTAGCGCCTGCAATCGCGCCTCTACATGTTGACGTCGTTCGATACAGCCCCATCGCCTTTTTCAGTTCTCCTCGTATTGTCAAGATGTGATCTCCGACTTTGCTGCTGCGGATGCAAGAAAGTCGAGTGCTCTCTAGTCGGCTCAGCTTTTCACAGCCTGGCCTGGTGTAATTGTAATATTATATTCGAGGCTTGAATGCGCTCACTTCATCAGAGATATTTCAGAGACCAAGAGCTTCCATGAGTCTTCAAGCTGTTGCACGTTCTACACACTCACCCACCATGTAAGCATTGTACTCGTTTCTGACGCAACAGCTATACATTTCTTTTCGGGTGAACTACTGGACCTCAGTGATATAACTTATGCAGCGAACGCAGGACTGATACCAGGAAACCATCATCAGGAAAACCCTCCCATGTAAACTTAGATAAAGCTGTTCGGATTAGATCTTTTTTCGTGCAACTAATACATATTAGACATATTAGATGGGCTAGACATCCTAGCCAGACTTTATTGCTGATTTTTAATTAGCCATACCTTGCTGCTATTTAGAACAATTAGCCATACCTTGCTGTCATTTAAAACAATTTGACGTGTCCTAGTAGACACCTAGGAAAGCCTTTACGTGCCCTAGGAAACACTAATAGGAAGACTTTCACACTTCGAGTACATGAAAAAATTAATATCATTAAAATCGGGTATCAGGCTGATGCAGTAATGTACGACTCATATGAGCAAAACAAGCACGAGAAAACATAGCGAGTGGTGAGATATAGCAAGCAGTGGGGTATCGAAGATTAAATCCTATGTCCTGCAAAATATGGCACAGTGTCAGTGAGGTATTCTACTCGTCATCCATTCCCTCAAGGTCCTAGAATGCTAGATTGGTATCTTTGTCATAGACTCCAATTGTGTCACAACGGAAATGCCTGTAAGCAACAGTAAGTCAGCAACGTGTATACCAAATTGGATGTGGACTTACTGGACCTCCTCATAAATATCGGCCATCATTTTGTGAAACTTGACAGGAGCCGTCCTTCGGATTCTCTCCAACAACGCCACATGGTATGTATAGATATCACAGAATTGGTTACCAGTGAACTTGAAATCTTCACCTGCCTTGTTCTTCTTTGCAACGAGAACAGTGTGGATCTAACAACAAAGAAGTGAGTCAATGAACAGATGAGTGTGAACACAAACTTACAGCTGTGCTGACCATGGCCAACATGGGGATAGGGATCTCTGGTCGACCAGTTTTGTTCTCCGCAATGTCAAGAAAGTGCTGAGCAAACTGCAAACCAACTGACTTTGTGTTTTTGAAGAATGTCTCGTATAGAGTGTCGACTATGGGCTGCCCTTGATATGGCTTCTGTCGTTTTGGAGAAGGAAGACCCTCAGCCTTGATGCGAGGTGTCAGTGGGATGTCAAATTCTTGTGCGAAAAAACTAACATCAAATGTCTGTGGAAAAATGTAGGAATGACCCGCAAGGAGACAGTCAATGATAGCATTGCAGTTACGGCCAAGTCGAAAGTAGCCTGGGGCATATTTATAGGCGACGTCCTTGATTTCAGTGCGGAAGAGGCTTGCACGAGCATCAATCTATAGCAGGTGTCAATATTAAATCAAAGTAAGACAGATTACTTACTAGATTGGCGAGTGCCGACAAATACTCATCATCAACATGCATCCATTTCTCAATTGGTGCTGTCTTGTGGTGCTTCGCAGCCTGAAGTAAGATTTCCCGTGCATATGAGTTCTTGGCCACAATTTCAGGGTACCCGTGCTTGAAGGCAATGTATGCCTTGACCTCGAGGATACCATGATGGATCACCTTGCGAAGCTCCATGTTCTGGTCCATAAGTCGCACTGACCCAGTCTTTGTGTAGACAAGATCAGCCATCACATCAGCATGTGGGGGCACATCGGGCTCAGGTTTGATATCGAGGATGGAAAGGTCTTCCTCGTCTTCCTTGACTTGTACTGCGGAGGAGGGTGTATTGCTCTTGCTACTGTGTTTGAGAGGCTGCGGTCCAAAGGATGACCTCATCATTGGAGAGTCCCACATGGGGATCTATTGAGCGAATTTTGGTTTCAGTAGACTTGGAATACAAATGAACAAGATATATTCTTACTTTGGCGGTATGTTTCTTTTCTTTCGCACTCCAAGGCCTGTATTGTGAGCCCCATACAGGTGGTGGAGGTGTTGGTGACTCGGACGGAGTATTTCTGGTCTTCCGAGGTCTGCCAGACTTACTCTTTGCAGGCTTTTTCTGGCGGTCTGCCTGCGTATTGACAATTGCGGGAACCTTGAAAGTTCATGCAGATTACTTAAGCTTATTGAATGCAGTGCGACTCACCTCTTCAAACAGAGCTTTTGCGATGCTCTCAACTGGCTCTGATCCTGAGTCCGACATTTCAATTTCAGAGCTGGAAGCTCTATCAGAGACACCCTGCTTGCTAGCAGTGTCTGAATCAATATCTGACGGTTCAACACTGACATGAGCTATAACTTTCAACCATTAGTAAGAGTGTCACGTGACAACACACAATGCTGACCCCTCTTCTTTTTGAACCACTGAGGTTGGCTAACCTCCACGTTGTCCTCAGAGTCTGATGCGAGAGGTGGTGGCCGCTCTAATCTTTCTGTGAGCAAGTTTGGCTTTTGTGTGGGCACTGATACTTACTGCAGCTTTTGCTTTTTACAGTTCTGAGGGGAGGTTCTGGCGTCCTTGCTTTCATTCCACCACCTGCATCCATCATGGCGGGTCATCACTACAGGTGAGTTACTGCTAATCACGACTTACTTTTGACTGACTTGACCCGTTTTGGAATAGGTGCAATATCGTCAGTGGGTGAGTGTTCATGGTTGCGTGCCCGTTTGTTTCGGTGGAGTGGTCCCCAAACTGCCACACAGTTTCATTGTGAGTATGAATTTGTGTGGTGACAATGTGCTTACCTGGATTGTCTAGAGCCTGATCTTTTGCCTTGCGTCGTACTTGAACCAAGTGAGTTTTAACTTTGTTGTCATGAAAAATTTCTTACGCCGTGGATGCAAGTCCATTGAAGGGAAATTAAGGTCAGAAGGAGTAAAAAGTCTGAAAAACAAATGTGAGAGTGCCTTTCTGCTGGAGAAAGACCGCTTCAAAAAGGTGAGTGAGTGTTTTTATTTAAGTTGGGGTCAGGCATTTAATTTGAAACAGTCCGCTTATTATACTGAGCGCTGAGCCAGGGTTGACCCTTTCCTTGTCCGGCTTAGTTTGCTATTTGGTGAGTTTATGTTCAGAAACTTAAAACACAGCTTTACAAAGTAGTCCTAGTGCGCACACCATTCTCTTCTTGGTAACGGTCCTGTCAATCGGGAACTTTCTTATTGGTGGCATGCTAATTGGATGCAAGTCATTTCCTCCATTTACGGACTATCAAGAAGCATTTTCCTCTCCATTACCGCCCTCTATGTTCCACTACTGCGCTTGGCAAAAGCCATTTCCTTCGTTTACGGACTATCAAGAAGCATTTTCCTCTCCATTACCACCCTCTATGTTCCACTACTGCACTTGGCGAAAGCCATTTCCTCCGTTTACGGACTATCAAGAAGCATTTTCCTCTCCATTACCACCCTCTATGTTTAGCATCTTCAACTAGTGTTCTTCCCTAGTAACAGCCCCATCGGCTGGGAACTTTTGGCATTCCCCCATTTACGAACTATCAAGACGCATTCTCCTCTCCATTACTACCCTCTATGTTTGTTGTGTTCAGCTACTGTGCTTTGCAAAAGTCATTTATCTGATGTGCTTAATGAGTCTGATATCCAGTTCCATCACTGCAAGACTTGGATTTACCAATCTCCGAGCATGCGGAATACCGTCATCACTTTACCCAATATTTCTTACTTTGGCAGAGCCTCACAGCCTCTTACATGCTGCTGACACCACTTTTTTGCTCTGACTGTCAGACTCGCACACTTTATTTGTCCTTACTGTTGACTGACAAGTTGTAAGTGATTTTCAGGCGTTCAGTGTTCATTTTTTTTATTGAATCTACGCAGAACATGCCTGAAATAACATGTCCTTCCTGCGATAAAAAGCTTGCGTCAATCACCGGTTATAGTCAGCATCTCGCAAAAACCACCAATCCTGCCTGTCGTACCCTCTACCTTTCCTCACGGCGATTCGCTCCAGACCCAGCAAATGATGTAGATATAGATGCACCTGATCCAAATCATCCGCTACATTTTGAAGGTGATTTTTTTGGAATGTACGCCGAGGATGAGCTTGCATGGCCAGGGTCAGATGACGAGGGGGATGTTGGTCAAGCGCCTATGGATGAAGATGACTCAGATAATGACATCAACGATCATGATGAATGGGAGCCTCCTGCAGCACTGGCACCCCCAAGTCATTCTATGGAGCATCATGACACTAACAATCATGACAGATGGGAACCTCCTGTAGTGCCAGCATCTGTGCACAATGATGCCTTACACCCACCTACCGCAGATCAAGGCCAAGATGCTTTTCATATGGCGCAGCGGCGACTTCTTGAACATGAACAAGTACCTATAGTTGTCCGTTACCCTGATCAACGAGCTGGACAGCCCATTGACTCAGCCATCAAGCAGCCAAGCAATATAACCTACCATGCACAGCTTAATGGCTCGAGTGCAGATAATATCTATGCCCCATTCACCTCGAAGCTTGATTGGGAGATGGCTCAATGGGCAAAATTACGAGGTTCAAGCTCAACTGCGTTCTCAGAACTTGTTTCTATTGAAGGTGTAAGTCCGTGCTTCACTTGAACACTAGGATCAATCTAATTGTAGCACTTCCAGCTTAGCAAAAAGATTGGTCTTTCCTTCATGAATACATGGGAACTGAACAAGATTATCGACAATGAACTTCCAGGCCATCCAAAATTCAAACACGATCAGATTGTCGTTGCTAATGAAGTGTTTGATGTCTACTATCGCGATATCATTGAATGCATCAAGGCTCTTTTCAGTGATCCAAGTTTTGCTGACTTTCTGGTCTTTGTGCCTGAACACCATTATGCCGACGAAGATGAGATGATTCGTTTATATCATGAGATGCATACTGGAAAATGGTGGTGGAATAGTCAGGTCGGTGTTTTCTACCTTTTGTGAGCTCCAACGTACTAATATTAATATTGTATTCTTCCTAGAAACACTTAGATCGTGAGCACCCTGGTGCTACAATAATTCCCATCATCATTTCATCAGACAAGACTCAAGTTATGATGTTTCGCAACAAGACAGCGTACCCCGTCTACATGACTATTGGAAACATCCCAAAGGATATTCGTTGGAAACCGTCACACCAGGCACATGTCCTCCTCGCATACCTTCCGACTACACAGCAAGACAGTTGGATGCACCTGGGGTTAACCTACAATAGTTGTAAATAGGATAATTTCAGACTCAACTGCAGTGTGAAAAGGACCTGTGCACCTCAGTACTATTGAATCTGAAGTGCGACATTTGTTGTGACACTCAAGTTTGGTTTATCGCAGTGTTTGTCCCATGGGCAATGTAGTTTGAACCTGAGGACATCCTCAACTTTAGCTGCCGGTTGCAATGTTATTTTTATCCAGGGAATGAGGGTGATTGCAACCTGATTACCGGTTGTTCCAGAACATGAGGGCCAACATGCTATGTACTATGAAATTTACTGGTTATAGAATTAATGCAAATCACAGAGGAGCCTTCGCTCATAAAGATTAGCTTAACAGAACTAAGTAGAGTTGGTCCTCATGCTCAGATCAGCTTAATACTGATTATTGAATGTCATTTATCTTCGTGCCCAGGTTTGCACAATACTGGTCACCATCTAGTGTTGATCTTCATGCCCAGATTCGCACAGTACTGGTCGCCATCTGGCGTTGATCTTCATGCCTAGATTTGCGCAGTACTGGTCGCCATCTGGCATTGATCTTCATGCCTAGGTTTGCGCAGTACTGGTTAAGTCATCTTAAGAGCCTGAATATTATTCCTCGTCTGACGTCAAGTTGTCAACTTAGGGCATTTCTGTCAGGCTAATAGCTTTGCAGTCACACAGGACTAATATTAAAGAAACTAGCTATAGGGTATTGAATGTCCAAGTCGAAATTCTAATGAAGGTGTCGGGCCCATGTACAACCGCTGGCTCGCTCAAATGAGCCTCAAAATGTCCTCCATACTTCCCAAGCCATTCTGCTTCAAGGCAGCAGCACCAATGGTAGAAGACCCACTGTGTGCCCCGTAAGCCTCTGGAACAATGATGTCAATCATGAATGGATTTTGGACGACCGGCCTCTGGTAGCGATGGGTGTCGAGTTCGATGGTATGGCTGATATATCTAAGGCTAGGTCAGCTTGATGTGCAGCCAGACAGTCAGGCAAACATACGCAGTCCAGCCTGGTGTCCCCCAAGAATCTCCCCACTGCTTCTGTCGCGCCTCAAACCACATTTCAACTTTGGACCAGAAGTCCTCGCCTTTGGTGGTGCGCCCGCCTTGGCCGCGCTTGCGCTTCTTCTTCAGTGGTTCTCCGATAGGAGAGTCTTTAGCATCTTCTGCACTTGGTGTTGAGAGACTCTCATCTTCTTCCTCTGCCCAGTCAAGCAAATGAGGGTTTTCATATGCAAAACGATGCTGGAATTTGAAATGGTGAGAAAATTTGGCAGTCATACAGTGGAGAAAGACCGTACTAAGATAGCCAAACGGGTGCGGACTGGATGTCCAAGGTCTGAGTTCCCGCCTGCACGACGGAAACGATTCGAACAGTCATAAATAAAGTCTGATAGTGTGCTTGTGTCATCGCCAATGACACTGTCACGTAGCTGCAACAAGGCAATCAGTTGAGAACCGAAACAAATATCAACCACTTGTGCGCACCAACTCGTGAAATGAATTACGGACACTAGAACACTGATGCTTAGTATAGATGGTCAGGAAACGTTCCCTAGCTGGGTTTCCATAGATGTTTGTGAGTTTAAAGGCCTCACGATCTTTATGTAAATGATTCTGTGGGATTCGAAAATAAGCATACAGCGCTATCTAATAACTCACTGGCAGGACTTACCGCAACATCAAAATGAAGTGTCATGAACGTGATCCTGTTAGGATCAAAGATAAGATCACCTGCCACAATGTGTATGTTTGTCTTTATGCTTCAGATATTTGATAGATGATGGCGCAAGAAGATTACTTACTCATTGCTCAGGACTAAGTGAAAATGTGGTTTCGAGACGGATTTGTAAATCTGCGAGAAGTTGTTGTGTTGATTGGTGAGAGGCAGTAATTATGCGCTGTTCCTTGAGAATGCAGAATATACTGCCAAGGAGATAAGTTCTAGTTGCAAGGTCAGATTTGCTCAGTCCATGACCGAGCTGCAATGCAAAAAATGTCAGCGTGTGGATGAAAAATCAAACCGTTGACGTACCTTAGCAAAACCATGTAGGTTTTTCCGTAAGTCCTGTTCTGCATCGCCAAGGCCAAATTGGTTGGCGAGTGCGTCCACAAAGAGGGCGGATAACTCGTTTGCGAATAGATTTGGGTCAATTTGTGGTTGGTGTGAACTTGAAGGTGGGGATCCAGGAGTGCGTAGGTAGGCAGAAGGGCTCATCAGCAAGCTCGAATTCGAAGGACTTCCTGGCTGGGAATCATTGAGCGGACCAGATAAATGGAAGGATGATAACGCCCGTGGCTGAGAACCGGTAGGTGGAGTAGAGAAGTCGAAGGACATATTTGTAGACTGGGATGAGTGACAGTGAAAATGAATGACTGACTCGAAGGCGAGTCGCTGGAAAGTGCTCTACTAATAAAATCAGATGCTCATCGACACATTTATATAAAAACTCACCTTACATTAGTGGGTTCCATGCGGTATTAATGATGGCCTCAAGGCATATTTTTGGTTTAATTGTTGTAATAAGGATCATGTTTGGTGGTAGTCGGTGCTGCAGCAAGGATGGCCTCAAGGTATAATTTCAGTTTTGTTGTTGTAATAAGAATGTTTGGTGGTAGTCGGCGCTGCAGCAAGGATGGCCTGAAGGTATAATTTCAGTTTTGTTGTTGTAATAAGAATGTTTGGCGGTAGTCGGTACTGCAGCAAGGATGGCCTTGAGGTATAATTTCAGTTTCATTGTTGTAATAAGGATCATGTTGAATGGTCATAGTGAGCCCTGCAACCGAATGGTGACACTGCATATTAGCAACAAGTATTGGTAATCAACTAAGAGGGGCGCGTACAGCAGATGATATTATGTAGAAGGAGATATGATAAAGAATATTATGCACCTGGGTACTTGTAGGTGCAGCAGATGATATGTAGAAGTGAAAACCCGCTCCTGGTTACTGAACTTGTAATACAGACTGGTGTTGCTGTAGTGATCTATTAACTTGTCGGCCTTGAGCACGTGGTCCATGTGCTGCCGCTATAATAGATGTCGTGGAAGCTCCACCAGTGGTGTCATTGCGTGTCCAAATCTCCCTCGCAGCACCCTCGAGGATTGCGAGGTTCATATCTTGCGGCTGAATAGGTACCCGAAGGCCCTGCATGTGCTTTGCGTCTTGCATCCGTGCGGTGTTGAGAACAAGGTCATCAGGGTCCCCGATGTGATGTATCACAGCCTTAGCTTTTGATGTCTTCGCCTGTTCTTCATAAACAAATTCAACATCGGAAGCCAAGCTCGTGCATTTGTGTACTCGGCATTGATGCTGCAGATTGGCTGCACATAAAATTTGCTTTCATAGAAACAGAAATTCAGTGACTGATGACTCGTACAGATGAACCACCAACCTCGACAGGATAGAGCAAAAAACCACCATGTGCCCTGACTGCGGGCATAGAGTAGGATGCTGCCGGTTCGCCAACACTTCCGCGTTCCAGAAGAATTGCATCTGGACGCAGAAGGTTATCTGCATCCAAGCCTTGGCGCTGAATAATTTCTCGAATACATGCTACAATTGGAGACTGCTCTGCTGTGCCATCCGCTATGAGAACCCAATCTCCTATCTTACAAACATCCCCATTGAAAAGCACCATGGACTTGCAAGTACGGAAATTATGTCCTTTGAGAGTGCCGTTTGGAAGCGATCGAAGTGCATTCGGAAAGTATTTCCCCGTCTCGGTAGTCAAGTAAGGTTGGAGTGGCAGGTTGTTACGAAGGCATTGACCTAAAGATACTGACCCTTAGTATTGTATTCGTGTAAAATTGAACTTTACCATATTTTTTAGTGTCAGCATGCGTGTCGAGTCCGAGGTAGTCAGTAATAATATTTGGCTGTTGAACAAGTGACAATGGACCCTTTCCAACAACTTTGACGTTTATGGCATCTGGCGGCTTGTCTGATGAGGGATTAGAGGCTTGGATAAGTTCGGGAGAATCAGAGTGAATGTCATTTGTATCATTATCATGCATGAGTATTCGTGCCCCCGAGAGAATATGACAAATCCGACTTCCATGGGCGAAAGAATGTGCGATATCCCGAGAAGGAGTGCGGTGGTTTGAATGAATACTTTTTGCACGAATGACAGCATTGAAGGACTCAAATGCCTCTGTCGCAAACAAAGCAGCTGGTCCAAATCGTCGAATGTGGTCAACGACATGTAATAGAACATGAAATTTAGGCTTATTGAACCATCGGGGAGTCGACCTGGCGGTGCACGCAAGAAAGTTATTGATCGATGTTGTAAGATTGCGCTGAGATGATAATGATCAGATACTAATATGAATATCAGCAAATCAGACTGAAAAGTATGCTACATACTAAATGTTCCATGGAGTTTTCGATTTCAGGCTGCCAGATGAGTGGTATTAGGTTTGATAACGCAACCCAAGTATCATAGCATTCTGTGGGTACCAAGTCATGAAGCACAAATGGTGCAACTTGTGCGATAGCACGAAAATCACGACCAACAAGAGACCCTGCATATTGAACGAGGGTGTGACCAGCGAGATGGCTGAGTCCAAGACCTGAGACGTCAACAGATGATAGGCGAGTTTCTAAAAGTTCCCGCTTCAATTTGTCTTTTCCGATTCTCACAGAGACAACATCGCGCCAAAGGTATTTGACAAATCCAAGAAGGACTGTGTGGAGGATTTACACAGGTGTGTTGGTGTGAGGATCGATACCTGAGATGTTGTTGAAGTCAATCCTAATAATATTACACTGTGAAAATGGTTGAGAGACCTTTGATTCGCCACACAGGACTTATGACATTTTCGGGCAGTGTCTCTTTAACTCTATCAAGCGCTTCCTGTTTTGCCTTATTGCCACCCCGGATTTTGCAGTATGATTCAGCTAGGCGATTCAAGAATGAGTCCAGAAAGGTGTCCTTGATGCCCGTAGAAGTCTTCCTTTGTTTGATCTGGGTCTGATTCCTGACTGTTGACGCATGAATGAACATTGACTTGAGTTCAGCGATAGTTTCATCCTTGTGACGTGGTTCTCCTATCTAATATCATACTTCATAAATGAAAATATATGCAAGACCGCTCAGATTTGTTATTACCTTTACAAACTGCTTAACCCGTGTCGCCATCTCCTCCATGGTCTCCTTTGCTCGTTTCCGTGTAGATTTTGGAGGAGCATCGGTAGTATAGGCTTTGGATTCACTTCCACTAACCTCACCAACACTATGGTCGGTATCTTCAGGTCATGCAGCAGCTGCTCGTGCAGGATTGCTCTCCACACTTGCATCGTGCCCCTTCACTTTACAGATACGGCAAAAATATTTTCCCATTGACCCGATATGACAGGCCATCTCACTTTGCATGGGGTTGTCCACGAGCAAGGCCAAGATGGACGGGATGACAAGAACATACTCCTCATGGACACAGTCCCAGGCCCAGATGCCTTGCTTCCATGATTCCCTAAATTTTACCAGCATCGTTATTTCCACTTGCCTGCTCACAACAAATCTTACTCACTCAAGTTGGTCTACAATACCATCCAACATTTCAAGTGGAGGGGCAAGATTCAATGTACAAAGAAAATGGACGTTGTACTCTTGGTGGACTTCTGCTCGTGGCAATCCTGCAGCTGTAAAAAGAAATGAATTATGTTTGTTCCACTTCTTCGATAAGTTTCCAGATGTGTCGTCGCAGTATAACCAGAGAGGCATTGCGTATACGCGAGCACCTGATGCCCGAACACACCATTGATTGCCTTCAGAAGGATTGGTTAATGTCCATGGCTGCAATTTGCCATTAAGTTCATGTTCTACACCTAAACATATATTTGCGAGATGTAATAGTCAAAGTGATAAAATGACTTTACCATATATCGAGTATGCACGAGGTAGACCGGATGTGGCTTCGCTCGAATCCCAGTTTCGGAATGATACAAGAAGATCATCTTCTGATACTTCAAATGAATGAAAATCTTCTACAACCCAACCGCAATCCAGTTCACGAGTGACAGGCTGCAATGACCAAGCTTTAGTGCACATCTTCCCGCCACATATGAACCACTGAAATGGAATACAGGCTTGGCCACTCAATAGTAATGCAGGCTCGAAAACAAAGAAATCTTGGTTGTGCAGTCTGACGACAGGCGTAAGCAGCTCCGGGTCAAGTTCCTCAAGCCAACATTTAGCTTGTCGAGCTTCATTCAGTTCCACACCGGTATCTTCAGGGTAGAAGTGTAACAGTGGCCGAACACGAGGATTCATCATTTCCTTCAAACACAACTAAGTATAAAATATTGATTACATTTCAGCAACACACACACCTGCTGAATAATGTCAGGCAGCGAGTTAACATAGTACCTATGGCCAAGAGCACCTTCATAAGGGATTGAACGGATACCGCATAATCGTTGAATAGTGTCTTTGATGAGTTTGACAGACTTCACTGAAGGTACATCGACTACATTGTTGACCCAAAGTAGCCAGAGTAAAATATCAATCTGTCATTCTGAAAAAACAGAGCGTGGAAGGTGTATGAGAATATCAAGTGTGCACATCTGATAGAACACCACTGGATCAACAACAGTTGGCAGGTTGATAGACGACTTTACAATCTTATCGGGCCACGGAAACCATTCCTCATTCACGATTTGATTTCGAGAACGCTTTCTATCACTGCCAGTTCCAATAGCGGCATCACCAGCCTGCTTTTCATCTGCTCAAAATGTCAAAGTGAGCCGCATCCCGTGTAGCCAGAGTAACATACCATCGTGCCATGTCTGCCCCGTAAAAACTTCTTCATCTTCTGATATTTCAGCTCCCTGATCATCTGAGAGGTCATCTTCATCTAAAAAGTCTCTTAAACCTTGCACGATCGTTGCTTTCGTAACTGAGTAGTCGCCAATGTTGTCTGCTGAGTCACCCGGCTCAAAAATGGGAGTGCTAGCCATGTCATCGAGAAGACAACGTAGCTCAACGATGGAGTTAGATTGAGCTTCAGGTACCATTGAACCATTCCCGCGATGCTGCTGCCTTCTCGAATGATATTTGACTGCATCTTGATGTGACCAGGTCCTCTCATGCTTCTGCACTGCTCGCCGATCATGGGGCTTATTGTCCTGACAAAGGTTGCAGACCCATTTGTTCGCCTCAGCAGGTGTCCAAACTAGCAAAAATTAGATCCTAGCTATTAGTTGTGAGCTTATCTATTAGATCACGTTGTACCATCAAGGTGGGAGAATTCTCCATCAGGCATAGTAGGTTGAGCAATGGGCCTGTTGATGAAGTGATTATTGCACTGAGGATAAGCAGAACAACCGTGAAAGGATATCTGTAAGACACCCTACGTATAAAGTACTTACAAGGCAGAACTGTAGAACGATATTGTTTCCAGTATGTGCTGCTTTCGGCCATAGTGGGGTGACTAAACGAGGCTGTTGATCCAACGATTATTGTGCTGAGAGTGTATGGAGAGACTGCCGAAGGATAACTCAAGGATGCCCTCCGCAGATAGTACCTATGGGGTGCGGCCCTTGTTTGGCGTTGTTCCCAGGATAAATCACTTATGGCCGAATAGACCAAACAGTTTGAACCTCAGGTTAAACTCGCAATGAGCCTGAGGCCCAATGCTTGGCGGCTGCCGGACAACTCAACATTAGCATTTCGTTCTTGTTTATACTTAACCGACGGATCTTGTCCTAACTCAGTACTCAGTCTTTATTCAAAACAGAACGGTGCACAAAATTTATATATATACTGAGCACCAAAAGGACCAGTTTAACCACAGGTTCAACTAACTTCTTACCGTGTACTTGCCTCGAACACGTTACCAACAAAGCTGCTCGCCGACGGATGCTTGCCAATTTATATCATGCTTGTGTGGGACGTGTACTTGCACCACTCACAGCTGCCGGCATCAATGGCATTAATATGCGAAGTGGCGATGGAATAATGCATCAAGGCCATCCTTTGTTTGCATGTTTTGCAGGAGACTACCCAGAGCAAGTTTTAGCTACCGGAGTCAAGACAACTCAATGTCCAAAGTGCGATGTTCCCTCCGACGAGCTTGGTCTAGCAACTGGTGTCGCAAATTGGCAACCACGAGACCTTGGTGCAGTACTTGATGCCCTCTGCGCTCTTGACCAAGGTGGATTGGCCTTTGTGCGTGCATGCGCAGATGCTGGCATTAAGCCTATTGTCCACCCATTCTGGGAGGGACTACCTTTTGTCAATATATTCGAATCCATAACTCCTGATATTCTGCATCAACTATACCAAGGGCTTGTCAAGCATCTCCTTGCTTGGCTTTCTGATGCATGTGGCAGTACGGAGATTGATGCACGATGTCGACGCCTCCCCCCAAATCACCATATTCGACTATTTACGAAGGGCATCACAACTCTTTCGCGTGTAAGCAGTACAGAACATAATCAAATTTGCCGTTTCTTGCTCGGAATCATCATTGACATCAGTCTACCTAATAATATGTCTTCCGCTTGACTCCTCCGTGCCATTCGTGGTCTGCTAGACTTTTTATATTTTGCTCAGTACCCATGTCACAGCTCTGAGACGCTGGTTTTACTTGACGAGGCACTTAACCTTTTCCACGACAACAAGGACATCTTTATTGACCTTGGCATTCGGAATTCCTTCAACTTGCCAAAACTCCACTTCACAGCTCACTATGCTCACATGATTCGAATGTATGGCACTACAGACAACTACAATACCGAATACACTGAATGCCTTCACATCGACCTTGCAAAAGATGCTTATCGCTCTACGAACCACAAGAATGAGTTTGGTCAAATGACGACTTGGCTTGAACGGAGGGAGAAAATCTCACATCACGAGAAATACATTCAGTGGAGACTCGTCGAAAACACCGCACATCCGCATCATCAGCCCCGTCCCCCAGAAATGACATTTCATCGTACTCAAACGATGACAAAGCATCCTACCATCAAGGCGGTCACATTGGACAAGGTCGCAAACGAATATGGTGCCATGCACTTTAATGAATGTCTCGCACATTATGTTGCGAAAGCTACCCTTCCTGTCAACACTACTGTTACGGCCAGGCAGCTCGAAGATCGAGCAGCTGATATACACATCCCATTTCAAAGACTACCAGTCTTTCACAAGGTGAAATGGCTCTTGGATAATGTTCGTGGTGATGGGGATCCTCCGGTCACAGTCGATAGTGTCCATGCACGTCCTGGATGTTCAGGAAAATTTACATCCGACAGTGTTGCGCCACAATTTGATACCGTGTTCGTTAATGATGGCACTGGCAGGTCACTTGGCATCAAAGGTGAGTGCTCTGAATTGTGCTGTTGACTGGTACTCAGCGTTTACTATTTAGGATATTGAATTGCGCAAGTCCGTATCATATTCTCAATACCTCCCAAAGCCATCCCCAAAATTTTCCCGTCCACATTTCAGCCTCCGAAACATCTCACATACGTCGAATGGTTCTCTACCTTCCGTGTACCTGATCGAGATCATGGCCTGCACAAGGTCTCACATGTCATTAAAAATGGAGAATGAATGGCCAGCATCATACCAATCAGCAATATTCATTGTAGTGCCCATTTGATTCCGCATTTTGGCTCTGTAGCTCCTTGTGAATGGACCTCTGCTAACGTTCTTGACGAGTGTTCATCATTCTATGTAAATACATACTTAGATCGATACAGTTTTGCAACACTGTGCTAGTTGCCAATGATTATCATTAGCTTGCACTATACTATTGGTCTTAGAGCTAGCTACTATAAAATTTCACAGCTTGCGAAAATTTGTCTAAGAACGTCTAATCTATCTAAGTCTATATGGGAGGGTTTTCCTGATGATGCCTGCAAGGAATGCGCACGGAAGTACTCTCCCAGATCACATATTGGGTGAACAGCACTGGAGACTAGGTTCCACGTGTACTGTGGCTATCTGGCCCTGCAGGCAAGGACAAAACAGCAATTGCTATAGAAGCTCTCAAAGGCAGAGTCTTATCGTGATTGTGATCGACGCACTAGACAAGAGCGGCGCGGTCAAGACACGATCCGACCTTCTTCACATTCTTTCCGGTAAACGTTAGAACTCTGCTGTTCCTCGAATCACGGAGTTCTCAAGGAACCTCTGGTTTATTCTCGCCCGCTTCTTAACATTCAGAATACATTTGTGGGCACTCAACACATTCAAAGGATTTCCATGGATGAACATTCCACAGGAAGTCGCAGACATGAACTACCCTTCAATATCTGCGATTTAAAATCATCTCATCTCCCTAACTCCGAAGATCCCGGTCTACAAGAATGAGCTGAAAAGTGTATCCCCCCATATCTATCTTATGCCTGTCCATCCTGGCCTACACACATACAACGAACCACTGGCTTGGATGCAGAACTCGCCAAAGAAATCAAACCATTCTTCGACTATGAGCGACTGTTCTTCTGGCTTGAAGTACTCTGCCTTATCAATGCGCTCAGCAGTGCAGTCCTTGGCCTTCTGTTTATTGCCAAGTGGTTGAAGGTGAGCACATGGTTATTGAGCAACAGATATAATGCTCGTGTCATATCCCACATTCCGGACCCGGACCTATCACACACATCATTTCCGGAAGACCGGATCCGGCCGACGTCTATCTATGTCCGGATCCGACCCGCGTCTAACTTCCGTGCCTTATCCCTTTGTACGTTCCTACTCCAGTTAGACTATATCATTTTCCGTACCTCATTTCATTTCCGCCTTTATTTTCATCTGTTCTAATCTCCGGGTTCATTTACTATTTTCCGATAGACTAGCGTTTGACTTTTCTATACGCTCCGTCCACAGCTTTGTATAGCTTCGGACTGCGCATCTCTGTTCTCCGATAAGTCCTCAGTAGTATATAAACCCTTTAGAATCTATGTACATCCTCAGTTCGAATATCATCTTAGACTCTGCTCATTCTCTCCTCCGTCCGACTTGAGTTTCTCTCTCGTCGACCTCCGCTCGTCTTAGGATCGACTCCTATAGACTTGTCACCTCCGCCTCTACCTCTGGTAGTCCTCCGCTGTTTCCTTTCTAGTTCGGACTTCGTCCGGATTAGTCTTATCTCTTGTTTCCGAACGTCCGCCGGAATTCCCGCGCATCGGACATCGGACTCCGGACATCGCCCGACGCCCTCCGGACATCGTCCGGTAACCTTCGGACATCGTTCGACAACCCTCGGAAGTTAGGGGCACGTACTCGGGTAAGGGGCGCAGCGCACGAGCTGAAGCCAAGCCCTTCGGATCCGACCCTTGAGCACATTCTTAACAGCTCGTGCGCAATCGCAATTGCAAGGTCACACTAGATACGGAAATGTCTTGTCAATTGCAATGGATGTGCAGAGATTTATTCAAGTCTTCAGCGGCATCATCTTGTACAGCACACCTCATCTCTATGTATCAGCACTGCCATTCTCGCCCCTCAACTCTGCTTCCAAATTCTCTTTGTCTGGTGTCTGGACAGCTGTTCTGATTGTGATCAGCAGACACACTGATAGAGTTAACTCAGTCTCACACTTGCTGGATGAGACTCACATTGTGACTGGATCAAGGGATTGCACTGTGGCTGAATGCTGTCACGAGTTCCAAATACAAACCACTACACGTTCCTAAATTCTAAGTCCTTTAAATGCCCAGTCACAGCGCCTGTTACCAAGAAAGTATTCATAGTTGAAGATGTCCCAACAACGGCGTCTATTGTAGAGTTACCCAAAGAGTCGATAACCGAGTCATGTGATCTATCGGAATATGCTGGACTAAACTTTATTCCAAACGAACCTGACAGAATGTTCCAGAACCTTACAGTAGCTGCGGCACGTGTCATGACATCATAGTTATATATAGAATCATACAATACTGTCTTATTATTTGATTGGTAGTTAGTTTAGACTCAGTTTGAATCTCAGTTTGAATATGTGTATATAGGTAGCGTCTTGTAGTCAGTAGTTCTTTAGTTCAAACCTCTTGTATCTCCTAGTGAGCAATACCAAGACGTACCTGCTGTCTCATCTTCTTTGTGTTTAAGTCCTAGTCTCTGCCCAGCGTTTATTCGTTATTGGGTTGTGACAAATGCTGATTCTGGGCTCCATCATAAATGGGTAATGTCAATGCCCTTCCCTGTCTCTTTTCTCCTGCCTGTTGGTGAGAACTAGAATAAGATGAGTCTTAGTGTGTGGTTAGGACAACACTGAATATATTAATATGAGTCTATACTGTCATAATCATACATTAAATAGATTGTAATCATCAGTTAATTGCCATACATGAATCATTGTTATTACCACTTACAATCAAGTAATGTATGAGGATGAGGATCCATGTGGATCCCTAGCTCTGGTAATATATCACTGATGTATTACTGATGTATCACTCTTGTTACCCTGAGAATAGGACCAGGTGGTGATATATCACTCATGTATCACTCTTGTTACCCCAAAAACAGGACCAGGTGCCAGGTAGTGATATATCACTAATTTATCACTCTGGTTACCCCTACCAGGCTACAGGACACAGGTAGTGATATATCACTAATGTATGACTCTCAATACCCACAAAAACAGGACAGGGGTTATACTAGTTGGGACCTTGGATGCATTCAGTACCCTTTTGTACCTGTCACATAGGTCTTTGTACCATACTTCTGCTTCCTCGTGCTTACTTATCCTTTTCCGTGCCTTTTGTACCTTACTATCCTTCTGTATTTTTACCAAGTCCCACCGTGGTTGCCATTTTTCAAGTCCAAACATCACATGATGCTCGACCCTGCCACAGTTGCTTTCACTGAGTCCAAACATCATGTGATACACAGAAAATTTGATTGAAGTCCCTATGAGCCGCCCACTGATCTCAATAACCAGACATTTTATATAACATTTTTATTATATCATTACAATGCTGACAAGTTTAATATTACAACACCAGCAGGACAAAATTTTTGGCATTGTAGAAGCTCGTGTATGAGATCAAGAATGTAAACTAGCTAAATAAGTAGGACATGAAACCTAGTAGGTGAGGCACACATATCACAAGATGAGCTCAGAGAGTAGTAGGAACAAGTCAAACATGTTGCTTTCTAATGGTTGTTATTTAGTACCTGACTGATACATGACTGATATATCACTCACTTTGCGGGTGCTCCATGAGTCAGAGACTTTGGCCGCTTCTTCGATGCTGATTTCTCTTTGCCGATGTTCACACTGCCGATGGAGTTGGCAACCTCATTGTGGGTTGACTCCTTGTGCTCTTATTTTTGTTGTCCCAGCACAAGGGACCTGTGTTGTCGAGGGTGTACCTGTGGGCCTTCCACAACTGCCTTTGAAGGAATAGGTTCTGCTGGAGGTCCCACTGAAAGTTCTACAGGCTGCATCACATGTGTAGGTGGTGGCTGGACGATAGGAAGTACAGGGGCAAGGTGCATGAGAGGTAGAGACGGTTCGACAAAAGGAACTGCAGGTGATGGAGATGCAGGATGGACTGGCTTGATGACAGGGAGTGCAGGCGACGTAGATGTAGGACAGACCAACTTGACAATAGGAAGTGCAGATGTCTCAGATGCCAGATCTTCTGCTGGCACCATGAAAGTGGAAGGTAGTGCAGGTGTCTCGGACACAATATGTTCTCCTGGCCCCATGGAAGCGGGAGGTACCACTGGCATCTTGAACACGAGATGTTCCATTGGCACAACCGAAGCGGGAGGTACTGCTGGTGTCTCAGACATGAGATCTTCTGTTTGTGCCACAAAAGCAGGAGATACAGGTAGTGTCTTGGACACCAGACCTACTGCTGGCGCCACAGACATGGGAAGTGCTGGTGGTGTCTCAGATGCGAGAGATACTGCTGGTGTCATGAATGGATGAAGGGAGACGCTGCTGGTAGGTATGACTGGCTGGTTAGAAGGCACATCCAGCCAATTTGGGCCCAATGGGACAGTAAATAAATCCGCCACAGACATGATCCAAAGTGGTAGAGTCATATAACTCCAAGCTGGATGATGAATTTGCAAGGATCTCAGATAACGATTCTGGACCAGGAGTAGCAAAGTCGCACTGCTGGTCATCGAACGATATCATCTGACTCAGCGGGAGGAGTGATGTATCAAGCGTGCTGGAGTCAATCAGCATTAAGGTGGTTATTGCGGTGTCTTCGAAACATTGAGAAGCAGGGTGAGATCACGAAGGACTTGAACTCGGTGATCCCATAGTTCCCTTCATTACCACATCAGCTGCATAGAACATCAATTGTCATGTATTACAAATTGTGAGCTCGGTACTCACAAAAGGCCCGCTTTGCGAAATCCGCATATGGCTTCATAATGCGTTCATTAAAATTGGGGTAAGCAAGATTGAATGTGTTTCCCATCGTTGTTTGCTCCACATGAAAACTCTCAACCTGAATTTTCCCGCCCATTCCTGGAGAAGGCCCACCCATCAACACAGAAAAGGCCCAGCCTGTTTGTTTCGCCAGCCCGGCAAATATATCAGCTAAAACATTCGGTAATTTTTCGATATTCCTGGAAGATGGTAAGTCGTTGAATCACAAGGCATAGATAAGACTTACTCGGAGAAAGAAATATCATCATCCTCACTTGAACTCTTCTTGCAGTTTTCGCTCCATTGTTTGACAAAATCGACCACCTCCGCCTTGATCTCTGGGGTCTCGTTTGCGAATAGAGCACGTGTATGCTTCTTTACAAGAGTTAGCCTGAGTTTCTTCAATGACACCTGCTTCACATCGCCTCTATCAGCGCCAGTCTCATCATCCTCCTCATCTGATGTCATCGGACTCAGGCCAGCCTCCTGTTTGAGTACCTTCATCTTCGCATCCTCAACAGGTTTGATGCGTGTCTTGTAGTATAACTTGGAGTAAGCTTCAGCAGGCTGTAATGTGCACATTCCTTTGAGGCTCAATTGACTCGCTAACATCTTCTCAACAGTACTTGTAGTCTGCGCTTTCAGCTTGCGCTTGGCAGTGTAGTTGCCATACGTATTATGGAAGCGATGGATTAATTGCTAAAGCTCAAATAGTTAGTTTTTAAACCCATGCTTATGTTTATCTATGACACATACTTTTTTGCATGCATCCACCATACTTGCATTGACGACTCTTTGTTCCAGTGTGAGATCTATGTCGAGGGGGACATCGGGAAAGAGGTGCTCCCTCTCTGGCAATCTTGCATGATAGTCTTCGAAAAAAGGTGCCCAGAACGGAGTGTAATCTCCTACTGTCTGGCACTCAAGATATTTTTCTCGATACTCCTCCATCATTTCAACTTGCTCAGTAGTGAACTTGGAGCGAGGAGCCATTCTAAATTGTATTCATTTTTTTTTAAAAACAACAGATACAACGAATTTGACTCGTACCTTAGTGATCTGATGACTATTGAACTGTTCATGCAGGACAAAAATAAGAGTGAGGTGTCTAGCAATGTACAAGCCTTGCAAGAGAGGTAGATGGTCATACACACACAAAAAGGAATTATAATTCTCACTAGATTGAATCCTAAGGTTAGAGATCTGAGATCACATATTGACAGCCATGAATTTTGAAGGCTAAGTACTGCAAAAAGATGGTCAATATTAGTGTTACAACAGAAGTGGCATCCGGTGTAGAAACAACAATACTGTGAGGAACAAATGATGCTCCAGACTGTATCTGTAAATGTTGTGAGGTCGCGCGTTGCCTAGTCTGCTATACTTGAGACGACAAGTGCGTTCGACCCTAAAGGGGAAGCGAGTGCAGCAAGGATCTAGTAGTGCGCGCCGAAGGCGCTACTGGTCGGCTGATGCGAAGCGCGAGAAAGTGCGCAGGTGCGCACAAGGCGCGGGAAAGCGAAGGTACGCGCGAGGCGCGGGAAGCGTGCGCGCGTGAGCGGTAATGAGAGAGAGTAAGAGTGAGTTTGCTTAAGGGGTGATTAGATACTAGACAAGAGATATGAGCGCGAGGTGTCAAAGAATAGATTTCTACTATGTTCTCCTAGGTAGTATGTGGGTGGTAAGTGGGAGGTAAAGTTCTTGTTGGAAAGTAAAGTGTCTAATAATATGTACTGCTGGCGCTTATATGGCGCCTAAGCGCTGTCATGCGGAGCCGAAGCGCTACCGAGTAGGTATGTAAAGATATATGTAAGTAAGGGTCCATGGTAAAAATAGAGGTGGAACGATATGTAAATAAGAGAAATGGGAATATACGCACTAGAGAGCTTGGTGGACAGTGGATGGATGCTTCTGGATGGCTGGCGCTATAGGGCGCTCAAGCGCGGGAAAGCGCGCGCGCGTATACATCGTAAAGCGCGGGAAGTCGTGCGCGCATGCTGCGCATTGCGTGGGAAAGCTGCGCCTCGTAAGGGAATAGCTGTGGATAGCACACAGAGTGATGCTGCAAGTCGTGCTGTGTACTCCCTAGTGGAAAGTGCCATATCACACAATGCGAGGCACGAGTCTCTACACCGGTATGGGCGAATCATGAACATGGCAGAAGTGGCAATCCTGGCGTGTACTTACATGTGCCAACACAACAATCAGTTGCACTCAGGGCCAGCAACAAGCAATGGCCCACATAACAGTGGTGTTGAGAAAGCGATGTTCCAAAGATCAGACTATGGTACTGGCATGCGTTGTAGTACTAGTATAGTACTAGAAAAGTTTGCGCAAATTCAAATCAGTCACATGCTATTAGCTCAAACAGTGACTTGACACATTATTGATGCTTTGTTTATTTCCGGAACATGCCGGATGACTCTGAAAAGTCACATGATCATCGCCCATTAATTCTGCACGGTTTCCAAACTCTCTTGATGTATTTGTGCTCACTGTGAGGCTGGTACGGCTGATTGGCCCAAGCCAAGTGGTGCAGTCGCATCCTCACCCTCTATCCAGACCTTTTTTTACATGGTTCCTTAGCTCCATCCATGCCCCCTGGTGGGACCGCGAACGAATGAGACTTATTTACTCATCACTTGTGTGCTGGATGGGGTGCACAACATGAATCTACACGATGTTCATTCAATAACTGGCGCATCATGGTGGGCCGACCAAGCAAGAAAGCCAAGTTCTCGCGCTATGTTGATGTGAATGAGGCTTGTCCTGCACCTGCATACAACTGTTTTCATTCCTATGGAATACAGCACAATGGCAAGATGTCCGTCGACACTACATACATGCTTTCTCAACCCGCCGATGAAGTTCCAATCCCCTCGTCTCCTATTTTACCGAGTGCCAATGATTGGAATGAAACCATATATCAAGACCCTGTCATATCCCGCATTCCGGACCAACATCTGACGACGTTCCCACGCCTCATCCGGACCTCCGGACCTCCTGTCCATGTCTCCAGACCCAATCCTCTATCCGTCCGGATCCCTGTACTCCTGCATCTGATATCCGGACGCCAGATCTGATATCCACATCTCCGGATCTCCGGATCCGACCTATCTGTCATGTCCGAACCCAAACCTTAAATCAGCGCCCATCCCCTTATGGTAATCACCTGTCTCCGGACTTCCGAACATCCAGACCCGACCCACGTCTATCTTCCTTGCGTTCCGGACCCAGACCTATCACGCATTCATCTCCGGACATCCGGATCCGACCCGCGTCTATCTTCCGTGCCTTATCCCTTTGTATGTTCCTTCTTGAGTTAGACTTCCTCATTTTCCGTACCTCATTTCATCTCCGAGTTCATTTCCTATGATCCGTCTTATTTTCTAATACATTTCCACATGCTCGTACATAGCCTTACCCCTCTGCTTACTGATCTGCACAGACTTGCCTCTAGTATATAAACCCCAGTAGATACTCCTGTATTTCCTCAGTCTGAATATCATACACATATTAGTCCTCGCACTAGTCTTCACACTGAGTCCTCGTAACAGTTCTATTCCTCCGACTCAGTAATCATCCATCTCAGGCCTAGGGAGGAATTCCCTAGGCCGGAGCTCTGCTCCTCTGCTCCTCTGCTCCTCCGCTCCTCCACTCATCCACTCATCCGATCCTCCATTCCTCCGAGTTTCCGGATGTTCCTCCGGAACTTTCCCGCGGTCCTCCGGACCTATTCTGCTTCGGACTTTGTCCTTGCAGCCTTTCCTCTGTTTCCTTCTACTCAGGGCTTGTCCTGAGTAGCCATTACACATATCCCCGTCAGGACGAAACTCCATCGTAATTTCCGGAAGTTCCTCCGGAACTTTCCCGCACTCATCCGGAAGTTTCTCGCACTCGTCCGGAAAGTCCTTCCGAAGTTTCCCACGCTTCTCCGGAAGTCCTTCGGACTTCACTGGACTTTCTCCGGACTTCATTCTGAAGTTAAGGGCACATACTCGGGTAAGGGGCGCAGCGCATGAGCTGAAGCCAAGCCCCTTGGAATCAGTCCTACCCTTTGTGCATGGTCTTAACAGACCCCGACCCTCAGGTACAGGAATCAGAACACATACCAACGAAAAAAGGACCGCTGCAGTACGTGTTCAATACTTAGGATAATTAGGTGCTCACTTTAGTTTTTTGAAGGACAATCCCCTGTTACAATGGTTGCCTGAATGCTCTGCTTTCTTGGATGAGATCATTCGTCTTGAAGGATGTGGTAGCAAGGGTGCACTTCTAAATTGTCGTTGCAGAACCAACAATACCACACATCTTTACCACTGTAGAGATTGTTTTGGGGTCGAAATGGTCTGCCAGACATGTGTCATTCACCGTCACTTGAGCAATCCACTTCACCGCATAGACATATGTATTTTTCATTGTAATTTTCCTTATTTTTATTTCATTGCAATGTCACCAGATGTGGAACAGCAAATTCTTTGAGAGTGTGACATTGAAGACTCTTGGATTGCACGTGCAGCTGGGCCATACACCTGGTGAACGCTGCTACAATGCCCAGCCAGTATCTTGTGATGAATTTACGGTAATTGACGCGCACGGCATCCATGATATTGCAGTCGACTTCTGCAGATGTGAAACTGCACAGATCCGCTACAAGCAACTTCTACGGGTTTGGTGGTTTCCAGCTACTACAACTGATCCTCGAACAGTGGCAACCTTCAGTGTTCTTGAATTATTTCATCTACTCTCCTTCGAATCGAAAGTATCTGCATATGAATTTTACCACAGTTTAGCAAGGAGCTCAGACAATACAGGAACCTCGCCAATCAAGGTACAGTCACATGTGAAACTCTCCATTACATTCAATCAATTTTCCCTTTCAGGATCGTTACTCAGCATTTATGCGAATGATGCGAGAATGGCATCACATATTGCAACTTATGCGTGCTGGTCGTGGCCATGATCCCATTGGTATTGAAGCAACGTCAGACGGCGAGTGTGTGGTACCATGCCCAGCATGTCCGCATACAGGAATCAATATTCCTGATGGATGGGAGAATTTGCCACCCAATATTAGGTGAGAAACACATCCTGCATGTGTTGACTATGTGTTAAGTTTTAACAGGTGGCGGTATGCGTTATTTCTCGCCATTGATGCCAACTTCCGACTCAAGCGCAAGGCTATATCTAGTGATGATCACGACCCAAGTCTCAATTCAGGATGGGCTTATTTTGTGGAAGAGCATGCTTACAAAAGGTTCTTGTCCGAACGAAGTATAGAACGGCAAGAGGTATGTATCCTATATATTCGTCCTATTGATAATCATGGTCTGATGGTTCGGGGTAGAGAAGCACCTGTGTCAGTCACAATGCAGTGAATACTGCAGACACAAAGGCGTCCCAAGGACTTGCAGCAATGGGTGTTGGGTCCATTGTCTGTGCACGCAGCACGCTAATGATGACCCATTCAAAGACAATGACCATGAGGATTGGCTTGACCGCTCATACTCCTTTGCTGTCGAAATCCTGAATGATAGGATATACACTGTCAAATCCGCAGGAGTTGATATCACTTGCATTCCGCACCTCATACCTGCACCATCAATGCTAACCCGCTCACCATGTATCATTAAATGCCTAGGTTCTGTTCTGAAAACCAGCGAACCGTGCATACCTCACTCAGATGCTGCGCACAAGCAGGACACATGGTCATCAACCAAGCTAGTGGGCCTGTAATAGAATAAGCAAAGCCTGCAATGGCTCCTTTGGGCACTCACCACTGTCTGAGAGTTTCTCTGCTCCAACATCAATATTGTCTTGAGTATCGAGTTTATCAACAGTCCACGGGTCGGATGTCGATGTGTTTGGATTAACACTCAATGAAGAATCTTGCATCACATCAGCATCACCCAAGCTTGCAGACCAGGTGGACCACACACCAGATGACGAGGGAATGTGTTCCATGATGGAAGTCGAGGAGCTGGAGGGGATTTTTTTGATAGGTGGTGTGGTGCTCCGACATGGCGGTGCCAAGTACGATTTTTTCCGCATGACACAGAACGAAATTAACTCCGGGCCTTCAAGCATCACCCCGTTTAGCCGCATTTCATACCTAAAGTCGCAAATATTTGAATCGCTGTAGAAATAGAAATATGAGTGCTACTCACTTGGTAACAACATCGCAAAGTTTGACTGTGATACACATCTGCCCATGAATAGCGACAGTGCAAGCCTCGACGCCAAGACTATAGAGTGTGGCTCGATAGCCCTTATAGCCACCTCCAATGATGAAAACTTCTTGACCAATATCCTTCTTGAAAGAGTCCAAGGCGGTGTTGCGCACTTTCATAACAAATCCAATTGGAACATTAATCTATCATAATGTCAGATATGCTTCAGTAAAGATGATGATACTTACCAGTGTGTGATCACTGTCGCACAGCATGGACAAGTGAGCGTTTGGAAAGTCTACGCTTTGCACAATGCCTTTCACTTCATACTCAGGCCCATGGACAACAGTCACAATGTCTCCAGGTCTGATGTCATAACCCCTTTCCTTTGTGTATTGAATTGTTGCAGTCAGGTCCATCTGCTGAACTATTGCTATGGGAACCGAGAGACTTGACAATCCACCACTGGACTCGATGCTTTCCATAGTATAAATATCCCGGAGCCATAGTTTGTTGTCCCCCTTAGCAAGCCAGTCCACGACTCCGCGCTTCCCCATGTGCTCACCCTCCAAGACTTCTATGAAATCTCCTATTTGAATGGAGTCCAACTCGGAAGGTTCGAAATTTTGCTGCATTGGGAATTGTGAGTGCACCGTGTGGTTCAACGGACGTTGATCTAAGTAGTACTTAGACACTTCCACCTGTGCACTAAGTGTTAGACAATTGAAATGAAATTATACCAGAGATATACCTGCTCGTTGGTAGCATGTTGACAAAGGTGAAACATGTCACTGCATATTTGAATGATATGGCCTTCCAAGCCCAAGTATGAACCAGCCACCACTCTTACAGTATTGCCAACTCGAAAGATCCATTCAATGTCTTTGAGTTAAACTTCCATCTCCTTGAGATGCCCATTGAAAGCCGATTGCAAACTTAGGGTCCCCAAAGTATGATCAGTTGAGACGACCTGACCAAGCTCTCCACGAAGAGAGCCTTTGATGACTCTCGCCCAATCGCCCACGCACAGGAACTGCATCGAAAACGCGACCACAGTTTCATTCAAGAACGGTTGATTCCATCCAGAATCCAGGTGTAGCTGAATGTCGTTGACATGAGGGGATGTGACGAGTTCTAGTCTGTCGCGGTGAAAGTTCTTCAGCAGCAGGCCCATGTAGTAGCTTTCTCCCTTGTATTTCCATCCCACGACTTCATCATCATGAATGATGTCGGAAACGCTCTTCTGGTTCAGAAGGAGAGATCGCTGGATAAGCGCTCGAGATCCTGAAGGCATGGAATAGGGGAAATCACGTGCAACAATTAAGACTGCGACTAGACCATTCGGCAGTTGCTCAAAAACTTGTGCAATGTCACCCCTGTACTTACTGTCCTTGATCCTCACCCATGCTTGTTGAGGAAACTTGGACTGCGTGCATTCTACCGCTTCATGTTCTTCCTTGGCAATACGGGAGTACTCTTTCACTGCGAGATAAAGAGATAAGGGCAAGGACTTTGCAATCGTTGCGGGGCTATCCACCACCACGTAAAGCTGTCCTGCTGACCAGGCTGACACAATCACGGGGAAATTCCTTCCTCCGAAGGTGTTCAGCAACATATTGAGTGGTAGTTCCTATGATACAATGAGTGATATATACGTCTTTTTTGAAAAAGAAACAAAACAAAAAACCCACTTTGAACACGAAGTAAATACATCCTGCTTTCGGGACTTCTGTAGGCGAGATTGTCTTCAGATGAGCTGGGCAAATGTTGTTCGAACTGAGTCGCCATGTCGTCAAAGGTTGCTGCCAACCTCTATTTCGCCGACGTTCATGGCAAACTTGTGACTATCGGCAACTGCGTAGAAGGTCCATCCCAATCTTCTCCATCATACTCCTCTTCCTCCTCTTCATCATCACCAACATCGGCCTTATCAGCGATGAACTTAGAAGCAGCCTGAATTTATTGTTCAATTTATAAATGTTTCAGCCATGACATTCACATACTTTGGATAACTTGCATGATTTTTGAGCACATGAACTTGACGAGTAGCCGTTCCTCCTTGATGCAGGGATAGAAACGGAAGACTTTTCTGGTGGATTGGGTATGTGAGTTTTCCACAGCTTGGTGAAGTTTTCTAAGGATTTGGCGTCATCTTGGTCACTGGAGAAGAGCAGGCGTCGAGGTTCTGCCCATTCATCTGCTAAGTATCGGTTGCCGAGGTACGCTATGTGCGCGTCGTCTACCTCGGATAGAGACATCGATGTGGTGAGGAATTTGGCAAGGATTTCCCATGCACCATTATCATACAGTGCCTGTGGTACTGCCTGGTTCACTGTATTGTACTCATGAATAACCCGAATATTAACTATACCAAGGACGACTTACCTTGGACGTCAATCGTGCAGTGACACTTTGAGGGCGGTTCATCGCCACCAGATCCGGCGTGTTTGGACATTCTAGTATAAGGTACGTCAACTTAAAGTTACAGCAAACTTGAACTTTGACATGACATACTGTTACTGGTGATAGTCTATGTTATTTGTATATACGAACTATTGTGCTAATACTAAGTGTGTTCGAGGTTGTGATAGGAAAAAGAAAACCTGTTAATGCACAAGGTCAGTATATATAGTGAATCACTATTTGGATTAGTTAATACTTACAGACAGTGGTACAAATTAATCATGGTTAGTTGTGGTTGTGGATCATGACACTGCATTGTCTTATGTCACGGTGGTCACCTGACATTGTGGACCGGTGGGCATAGGCATCAACTATTGTGAGGTGCGCGCAAACCACAAGTACTACCCTACAAAATCACATTTAAGCTAAGTGTAAAGTAGGTACGTATACTACTTGACCCTAATTATTACTATGCTGGCAAATGGAAAGAAGACAATTGGTATGCAAACACGGTACATAAAGTGAATGATTCGATATTCAGACCCAGCCGGCAATTCCCGATCCACCGTATATTCGAATTCATGGTTGCGGGCGTTGCCGGCTGAGTTTGAATAAATAGTCGTTCACTATATCAGGGTGTTCCTTGCTTAAACTTAACCCTTTTTTCCCAATGTCCATCTCAACATAATGGAATGTGTTATTCCTTACTATATTGTCATAATCATATTGCCTTAAGCCTCACTCTACTACGTCTTCAATTATTTACACTACTTTATTATATGTTCATAAATTGTAGATGTTGTCATGCTTAAGTCGACGTTTACTTTGCCCTTGAGATCTAACGTTCGGGCACTGATATCAATCATAGTTCGTATATGTAGTGAATAGAGTGTGGTATACAGGCACGGCGCCTAGCCCCTGAGATCATCACCTGTTTGACATAGAAATTGTAAGCGTATCCTTTGTTATGCAACCCAATTTTGATTGGGACATAGATATCACATACGTCCGTGCAGGTGTGCCCTTGTAGATCACAGCGACGCTCTCAGTTCTGAGCCTTCCTCCTCCCAACCGAAGAGCTCTGGACAGAAGGCAGGAGAAGCCGCACCTTCTGGAATCTGACCTAGGTTGGGCACAACAACAGAATCAGGCATGCAACACTTGAGGTTCTCGGTGTGGTAGTAATGTTCCAGCCATTGATGCCTGTATGGCCCCACCCGTTCTGAAAGGTAAGTAATGTGAATTTCGGCGTTCTCTAGTTGTTCCTTGACATGGTGCAGCTCAGATTCTAATCCGCTTATAGATTCTTCATCAGTACCTAGGCCATGTTTTTCAGACCCGCCATACAGTCTCACAATTGAATTGTGAAATCTCACCTATCGTCTGAGTTTCTGAATCAATCAATCTTTTTGTTCGAAGGAGTTGCCTGTAGTAACGTTGGTTTTGAGTTGTTTTCTATAACACTTCATTACTCACTCAATTCCACGCAGCCCATCTCCCTCTGTGTTTTGCGATGTATGCAGCAGAGAAAATTGGAACCTTGAGGTAACTTCATGGGTTTGCATCTTGTGTACATACTGAAAAGCTTACTTTAGTGTGATATTGCTTCCAATGTCGACGCATTGTCGCAAATTCTCTTGAAGGGGTGAACTGGGCATCGGAGGAGGTACAAAAGCTGCAAAAGCAGTTGCAGTTCTATAGATATATCTTTATCACAATGATGGCGCATGAAGTTGCGCCATCCTCTTTTTTACATACTTCGAAGGCTCGTTTAAGCCCTCGCATTTGCCATAGATTACGACATCTATGGCGCTCAGATAGTGAGGGCTTTTTTTTTGAAAAAAAAAACAGGATGGCAAGGTTAATATATATATATTGATGGCATATATGTTTGGGTATATAAAGGCCCTCGTTTACTGCCAATTTTCAGAGCCAACCTACCTCCAATTCATGAGTGGTGATGAGAACAATCCTTCTCCTGGAAATTCTACGCGTAAGCGTAGTGCTTCGGCGCTACACACGGGCCCGCGTAAAAAGGCGCAAGTGTTCTTTTAAGCAGTAACCCACTGACATACTGACTTGCTCTTCATCAGCAATTCATCAAATCCCCTGGTACTTCACGGCCGACACTTTGGTTGGACTGTATTTGCCCTTTGTAATTTCCCTGCTCTTCTGACTGCTGGTATACTACGACTTGAAGAATTACAGGACACCCTCATCGAGGATTATCCAGCAGAGTGAGTTCAATTTGATCTTTATCTGTTACAAGGACATCAATTTTTTCAATGTAGTGTCCGATGTGAACATAGGGTGTTCGTAGAATTAATAGATTCCTATTCTGGTCTTTTAGCTCGTCTAACCGACGGCGAGGAGGAGGATATTATTCATGTGGGAGAATTAGTAAGTTTTCATTCTACAATATCTTCGTACTCATCCTTTGCAGCTAGGTAAAGGAGCATCTGGTGTGTGAGGTCATGATACCAAGACCCTTAAATCTGCTGTCCTGGAATGGCTTATGCCCAGAGAACAGCCACTTATACCTCCCCTCTCCCAGAATATCAAATTGGACTGTGGGTTCAATCATGAAGTTACCAGTAGGTTGCTCTGCCCCACCGGCCTTGACTGGTCAGACGTAGAGTAAGTATTTCCACCATTATATCAATTGTCTATTATAACACTCCTCAGAACCAAACAGAGTTTGAAGAGCAGTGAATATAGGGGTTCAAACATGTTTTTACGTCTCCGAGCTCGGTGAATAAGGAGCCCAAGGCTATGCGCTCTGGCAACGCTTACCTGCATGGTATGAAATCTGTCACTAAAGGCTCTCTAGCTTATGTTGCTACACAGGTATGCAAATTAATTGTGCATGCCTTCTGCAGCTGATTTTATCTTCAGATTTGGTTTGCCCTAAGTTCATCATCAGTATTTTCCCGTACCGACACGGTCACGGACTCGGAAAATTTTTATCATAGCATTCTTGATTTACTAGAGGATCCTGACGAAATTAAGGAGGTTACTGACCTGATGATGTGGTGGACACGGTTCATAATGCACCTTTTCACCTCTAAGCTGTCTAAATTTACACCTTTCATAGTCACATATTGCCTAATTCTTCTTCCCCTCAGCGCAGTATCAGCAAAAACAGCGCGCTGGCCAAGATTCGGGAAAAATGTGCTGCCTTGTGAGAACTAGCCACTGCCGAGATCAATTAGTTATTTACTGTTTTGTAACTGTATTATTTTGTAATGTAATTGATGTATACTTGCTATGTGACTAAAACACCCCTGAATTAATGCAGTAAGAAAACTGAGCATTAGAAGCCTTCTTCATGAGATTTTCTGGCATCAGAAGCTCCCCCTGTAATAGTAGACATGCTCGACAGAAAATCCTCAGCTTGATAGTGTAATGTAAGACAATACCATGTCCTGGCACACTGTGAGTGATTACAGAACCTACCACTGGAAGTCACCCATGTAACAGTAGTTGTGTCTAATATAAGATCAACAATTTGTTATAGCATGATAACTCAATATCATGTGCTGGCACACTGTCAGTGATTGTAAAGCCAGACATGATGGATAGATAATCAGCACCTTACTACAATATGATAGCCTGGTGCTATACACTGTCATCAATGGTGGCTTCTGCAATCAGAAGCTGCCTATCCAAAGCCAGACATATCTGGCTGAAAACTGGCATCTTGATAAGGTATCATAAGTCAAGATCGTGGCCTAACACTTTGTTAGGTCAATATCATTGTCAAGCACACTGTTGATGATTACATGTTCTGCCATTGGAAGCTAGCCATGCAATAATAGACACATCTTCCAACAATACACCAGTGTGCTAGTAAATCACAAATTTGTACCATAGGTCTGTCAATATTGTGGCTTTGGGAGATTTCACCAACGTAAGCTGCCTATCTATTGCTTTATCATATGATCTACAATTGTGATGTATATTTTCAATATTATACATTAAATAAAGCTAGCTAAATCTTTGTCAAACTCAAGTCGATTACCTGATGTGGCGGTGGGAAGTTCCTCTATGATGCAGGGCGAAGTGGTTGGAAGGGGCAGAGGCGTCTATGCTGCTGAGTTTGGGATGGCGCGGGGACTTTCTCCATATTTTGTGTGCCTCTTCTCTGATCTTGTCATTGAAGGTCTGTTTCAGAGCGGACTTGCTGATGGGGAGGATGGTGAGGGCAGGAGTGCGGCCCTTTCTGCGGAGTGATTCTGGGATCAGGTGTGGAGGCGATGACTCTCTGTGGGCTGCCTTCTTTGCGAGTTCGTCTGCTTCTTCATTGCCTGGGATGCCGGTGTGCCCTGCGGCCCAATGTATGGTAAGCTTCCTGCCGTTGTCATCTGGGAGGATCTCTCTGAGATCGTCGTGGAAGATGTCAATGAGGTAGTGCCCAGGTTTCGATTGAAATGAGGTGGTTGCTCTGATCACAGCTTGGTTGTCTACCCCCAGTGCCATGGTGCATGGCACTCCCCTTCTCATCTCGATCTCCTCCTTGATCAACTGCACTGCTAATACCATTCCCACCACTTCTCCTTCGTACACTGTGTGTTCCTCTGTGCTCCCTAGGTGGAATATTCTTTCCCTGATCTTTCTTCCCGCTTCCATCATCACTGCTGCTGCTCCTACCCCTCCATCGACTGCTGATCTATCTGAGTATACTCTTATGTCTTCATCGGCTTCTGCATCTTTGGTAAGTGCCTCCTTCGCTTTGTTGGCTATGCTGAGAACGACGTCTGGCTTCCACTTTGGGTAGTGGCATATGGGGTTGATGGTTTCTGTGTGTGTGGGGTCGATCTTTAACTCATTGGCGAGGTTGTGAAGGGGTGACAGGTAATGTTTCTTCTTGTCGAAATTGTGTTTGGCGCAGAAGTGATAGGCTGATGCAATCTCTTTGTGCAGGGGGTGGGACTGCGGAAGGGTGGCCATTCTCAGGGATGCTCTGTGGCAGGCTTTTTGGAGATTCTGTTGAACAGGCAGTATGTTAGCATGGATGTCTAGGATATCAGAGGCTGTTGATCACATTCCCCCAGTGATGAGGGTGGAGGCAATTCTCTGTACTTGTGCCATTTTTGAGGCGAAACCTCTAGCTCCCCTACCCCTGGATTTGTGACTATTACCTTTGGATACTAGACCCGAGCACCAGACGTCTGCCACGTACATCATTTTTGGCAGTACTACGCTTTTGAAGAGTCTGTGCATCAGTTTACCTTTGATACCTTTGGTTACCTTGACCATCCTGTTACATGCCATGATGTAGGTGGTGCCTTTCATGAGAGCGTGTGCCGCGTGTTCTTTGAATCTGAGTTCTTGGTCAATGATGACTCCTAAAAACTTGTGTGAGTGCAAGGGATGAATAGTATGGCCATATATCGTGATTGAAGGTCTCAGTGCCAGGACAGTTTTCCTTGGATTGGCAGGGTTCTGCATGCGTCTTCTAGATAGGCAGATTAGGGCAGTTTTGTTGAGTTCAAATATGGTGTTGTGGTCACAGCTCCAATCTAGGGCTCCTCCTTGGTGTTCCATCATAGCAGTGAGTTTATTGTTAGCTTTATCGAAGGATTTGGCTCTTGCTGCGAGGGCGATGTCATCTATGAAGTCAAGTCCTAGTTCTCCTTTGCAGGGGTTCGGGCTGGGGATGCGGAGTACGTCAGCATTGTAAAAGATGAAAGTGAGAGGGGAGAGTGGACAGCCTTGGTCTACACCATCGTGAACATTGAATGGGTTTGAGGTGAAGTCGTCGAATGAGAGTATGGTGGTTCTTTCTGCAAGACGGTTGCAGTACCATGATATGTACTCATTGGGGATTCTTGCCTTCTTGAGGTTGTGCATCAATCTGTTTACAATAACACTGGGGAAAGCTGCTTTCACATCTAGGAGGAGGAGGGATACGTAGCTTTCTTTTGATGCCCATGCATTGGTTATGAACTTAGTGAGCAGGTGAAGAGAGTCAGTCGTGGAGTGTCCTGGTCTGCCTCTGAAGTGAGTAGGCAGGAGGAGATTGTGCTGTTCAGCTATGTACGTTATGTCATCCGCAACGCAGGACGAGAAAATCTTGGCCATGGTGTCCAGCAGTGTAATGGGTCTATATGCCTTGGGAAGACTATAATCCAGTCGTCCTGGTTTGTGCAGTATGATGGTTGAGGATTTTTTCCATTGGGCGGGATAGATATTGAGGCTGAACGTGGCTCGAAAGATCGGGCCCATGAAGGGCATGAGATTGGTGGCGCATTTGCGAAAAACAACGTTGCTGATTCTGTTGGGGCCTGGAGCTTTGAAAGGGGCTAATCTTGTGATTGCACGAGAGATTTGGGAGTCAGTAATTGGGCTGAAGTCACATACCGGAGGTTCATATACATAGTTTGGGTTGACGTAGTCATTCTCGGGTGGTGGGTGGAAGAAGGTCTCATATAGAAGCTCGCTCTTGTGGGCATTGTCTTGAGGGTTGCCATCGTTCTGAGGGGCATGTGGGTCTTTCAAGGTTAGACTCCTCTTCTACTCTTGATTAAGGTACATTGATTGTGTCTGATGCACTCGCTACTTACACAACAGCCATCAGGCTATCGCCCTTTTTAATGCAAATCAATGTGACGAAGCAATTCTGCGTGTCTAAGAGCTCACTACCACTCGTCCAAATCCAATCTCTCTTGCCTGTGGTATCGTGGAAGTGAGTGCTCCTGACACAGTCAACTCCAGATCTATGTGTCGATACTGCTTTTGCAAATCTTGCACTTCAGGCTTATTTACACATCCAAGTGGGAATGAGGGCATTAGACAACGTACATTACAACGAATTTGACCTATTTTATCAGAAGGATTGGTCCCTATATCTCGACGATCGCTCTTCTAACCACAAGGACTCCCTTGCAATAATCCAGGAGATGCGAGATGCGACAGGCATCAATGCACAGGCCCTCATCGCCTTCCGTCTGGGAATGAGAGACGCCTGGGAGAAACTTCAATGGGTGTCGGTCCATGTCACCACATGGCAGGAAAATATTGTATATTCATTATTTGTTATCTTTGACGTCAATCTACCTGTCATTTATGGCGAGAAGAAGAAACAGGAGCTTGGGAGGCTCTTGCAGGAGGTCGTAGCTCAGTCGGGTGACATAAGTGCCCTGGACTGGGTGGGACAATCATCTGAATTCAATAGCTGTCTTCCGGCCAATGTTACTCTATACAAGGCTCCACCATATACCCTGTCATCCCTGTCCAAAGATGACATTCAGGCATTGATCTCCTTCCTTCAACATGTCATGGCTGTAGATTTGCCTCTGAAACTTTGCACCTGGCTTGACAATCTGAACGCACCTCATTTCAGGAACTGCAGACTGCATCTTCCTTGCATTGCATTTCATGTCACAGCACTCAAATGGAGTCGAGCTCATGACCGGGAGATATATGAAGTCAAGGCTGATGGGCTTCATGATCTGGTGATCACTGCGGAAGACAAGCTGATTCAGTTCTCATCTCCACAACCCACCTTGCAGAAATTCTTGCTTATTTGTCCATGGAATCATTATCTCCTTGAACTTCCTGACTTTGCACAGTCATCTAGCTTGGTGGAGCTGCCTGACCTTGACGACACGGAGAATGAGAAAGGTTATTGGCCCGCGCCTGGGTCTCCATCACAGCATTCATCTAGTGAGTTCCCTGAAGCACAGGAGTCAGTTGATCCAGAATTGAGCGATTGAGCATTTTTTTAAAAATCCTATTTAATGTCTTCTTAGGGCAAAGCCCAATGTAGACAGTACATGCTATATACTACGACGTTCTATTGATTCTTCTGGTGTTGGTGTAATTAAGGACCATTGGCTCGCACCCCATATGGGGGTTTGGGGTAGTGGAGCATTGGAAGCCAACCTACGGCTAATGGAGGGGTGGGGTGTATGCACGGTTACACTAGGTTTTCTTGGGCTTGGATCTTCACGGGTGTGTACTGAGGGATGAGTCTGGGTATGCACAGGGAACAAGGTGGCTCAGTTCCTTTCAATTATTAGGGGTGTTCAAAGCTGGATTTCGAGGCTGATTTGGATGTAAATTTGGATGTGGATTTCATTTTTCAAAAATGAAATCAGCTTTGGTGGATTTGGGATGGATTTCGGCTGGTTCAGCAGCAACATTCGGCAATGTGGGTCGGACTCTGAAATATGCACAATGTGACTTACATAATACACGCATCTAGCCGTCAGGGGTTACTCGAACATATACTTGGGGCGACTAAATTTTCACCACTCTTGACTATTGGCTCCCTGTTGACAAGGTATCTTCGAGAGTACAATGTGCCTACCACACCATGCAAAACTTTTCTGGTAGTAGGCATTGGGTTGTCATCAGATTCACAAGAAGTCATCGGAGCTTCAATCAGAAGAACCAGAGCTAGAGGAAGACATGGGATCAGCGAGAATATGGGATTCTGCCAGAAGAGCTGCAATGTATGACTTGAGCACTGATTCAGCAGCCTGCTGGCGCTCAGTTTGAAAAGGCATGGTGGTTTCAAAACAGTTTTCACGTATCCTATGCTAACCATTGTACTACGGTAATTTGAACTCCGACGCAGCAAGCACTTAGGTAAGCGAAAACAGTTAGTGTCAAATCCATTGAAATCAGGTTGAAATCGAGGGTTGTCAAAGTTGAAATCGGATTTGGACGTTTTTAGCGTCCAAATCCAAGTCCAAATCCACATCCAAATCGGCCTCGAAATCCAGCTTTGAACTCCCCTATTAAATCTTTGTCTGCGACGTTCCCAGACTCTCATTCTAGGCGCTTCGTGGCAGCAATATACTTGAACAAGTTGGAGATGTGCTTGTTGTTGTTGAGGAGACTGCAGATGTGGTATGCACGGTTCGGGATTGATCTACGTAGGGCATCTCTCTGGGTGCGGTATGTGGTGCATGACATCAGGAAATAATGCACAGACTCTTCACAGGTTTCACCGGCGGGGCATAGCGGTGTTTCAGCCCTCTTTATGCGGTGGAGGTGCTTGTTGAGTGGGGCATGACCCATTCTCAACTGCATTAGGAGGCTGGCTTGCCTTTGGGGAAGGCCTGCAACTAGTTTCTGGAATTGGTTCGATGGGACTCCGTCATCAATCTTCTTGGGCAGTGGGTAACGTGGTGATTCGTGCATTATGGTTTGTCCCTCTTTCTTCAGCTGATTGTAGTATTGCTGTTTGAGTGCTGATTTGCTGCATGGGAGGGTAGCGATGGTATTGGGACCATCGTGTCTGTGCTTGCGAAGGCAGTTAGGTAGAACAGGTGGGGCACTCGAATGTCCTCCTGCTGCTTTCTTTGCCTCAACATCTGCTAGCTCGTTTCCCTCGATGTCCACATGCCCTGGGGTCCAGCGTATCCTCAGGTTGTCCTCGTCTCATTTGATTAGTGCTTGTTCGAGAATTCTATGGAACATGTCCATCAGATAGTGGCCTGGGTTGGTTGTGAAGGATTGTGTTGCGAGTATTGCTGCTTGGTTTTCGACACCAATGACTGCTGTTGGCTTGCCTTGCTCTCATCTCAGGAGTTCCACGGCCAGGATCATTTCAACGATTTCTGCTTTATATACTGTATGCTGCAAGGCTGGTCCTAGGTGGAAGTGCAGGATCTTCAGTTTTCTTCCTTCCCTTGTCAATACTGCTGCTGCTCCTACTCCCCTGTCTATTGCTGATCCATCCGAGTAGATTCTAACTTCCTCATCTGCTGCTTCATCGGCTTGGACTGCTTCTTCCTTGGATGCCGCTATCTCTATCTGTGCGTCCAGTTCCCATTTTGGATTGTGTCGTACTGTGTTGACTTTCTCTATGGTTCTGGGATCTATGTTGAATTTGCATAGGAGGTTGTGCATGAGAGTCCTGTGTCGTTTTCTTTGATGGAGTGCTTTGCGTAATTCAGCATGGAGTGGATGTGTGGTCGGGAGGGTAGACATTCGCAGTGTCACACAACAGCATACTTTCCTTAGCAGCTGTTGGAAAGGGAGTAGGTTGGTATGTGCGTTGAGTATGTCTGTGGCTGTCATGCGCATTCCTCCTATTATCAAGATAGCGGCCATTCTCTGAACCCTTGCCATCTTTGAGGCGAAACCTCTCACTCCTCTTCCTTTGTTCTTCTTCCCTCTTCCGTTCTTGACTGTGATTGAGCATTGTGATTGGCTGCTCACCTTGGGCAACCTTTTAACACATTTTTGCTAGCGCATCAGTGCAGCGGGGAATACAAGAGAATCGCGTCAGATCATGATATTATTGCACAAGTCAAGGACCTTTCTTCTATTCCAGACATGGTCAGGACAGTAGAGATATTGTAGCAGCATGCATTTTCGTATCACTTATATCAATAATCCCAAAATGTGAATCTCACGTATAAGAAAAGCAATACATGCGGAAGGTCTTCAAAGCTGATCTGCAAGTAGTAACACAACCAGCCATTTCTATGCTCTCCAGCGCCCTATGGCCGGCGAATTGGATAGATGAGGAATAAAAGCTTCATCACAAATCAGGTCATCACCAGCATTGTTGTGCTGCAAATGGATATGTGAGAGCTGGACTACATTGAGAAAAATGAACCTGGCATACCAGTGGATCTGAGGCAAGACAGACATCGAAAGTTGGCAGCAATGCACGAGTAGTGGGGTTTTGAAAGTTGTAGGAACAGTAACAAATGATTGGTTGGTGGGTAGTTGAGATTGAAAATGTGTAAGTTGAAAATGTGATAGCAGCTGTTGATGCTCACGTTCTCACGTGGATCTCTGTGCCAACATCCATGAATAGTAGCCTGCGGAGAGGGAGAGCAGTTAGGAAATGGGAGCAATGTAGCAGTGAACTGCAAGGAGACCGTTGAGTAAGATGCAAAGGAACCAAAAGAAGAAATGTACATCCAAGGGATTACAAATGTAAGCATTCCTGAGAGGATCTGTGTCAGTGTGAGGAGAGGAAGGAAGGAGTTTGCAAATGCAGTGGAAGACAGTAACCCTAACACTACTGTGCCTGTGAGTATGTTGAGTTGGTACGACGAACGGGTGACAAGCAAACACAAGGACACTGCTTGTGGTTGGAGTGCAGACTACAAGCCACATGTGCTACTGCTAAGACCTAACCAGGACCTCCGACACCTCTACTGCCCTAAGACCTCTGACACCTCCTGCTCTCCTGCCTCTGACCTAGCCTCTGCATAACCCCTACCAACACATGTACCCCTCCCAACAAATGCGACACTCCTGGGTCGCATCTCTGAACGGTGTATCTAGTGCAACGAACTCGAGGGGGGTAGGATTGGGCGCTGGCTGTGCATGTATCGTCCATATGTCTTCATTGCTCCCACAACACCTTCTGTTTCCTTCTGTAGCTCTGCCAGCGCCGTTCTGGAGCGGGGTATGAAGCGACGTAAGCGCCTTGCATGGTACCATCCCAGCATGGGAAATCCTTCCAGCATGGAGAGGGCGTACGAAGTGCCTCTTTGGGACACCACTCGTTGTGGTGCTGACCATCGCAGGATTAGTTTCTGTGATGATTTGAAGGTGCTGTCAAGTTCATTAGCATATACCTGTACTAACTGACCGGGTGAAAATATGACTTCACCTGTTCCTGATAATAGTACTCTTCGATCAAACTTGAGCTTACGCTTGATAGTGTGTGTGACCATGTGAGAGTGCGCGTCGAGTCATTGCTGCGCTGCATAAGCTGAGTGAATGTTGGTGTCGTTTTGTGAGATGGTGGAAACAATGACGTCCAGCGGTGTGACAGGTGTGTTAATGACCAAGCCCAGTAATAGCTCTTTCAGGGAGTATTGGAAGGCTGGGATGGTGCACTCGTTGAGGTGCTGAATGGCCTCTTTGAAGTGATCCGGCCAGTTCGTAGGTATCTTGTCCCTGGTTACTTCTGCTACGCACTCATCCTCTCCCAACTCTGGTGCACACGCTCGGCGCAGTCTTCCGAGTAGTTTGCTATTCGTCCCCTCAACTAACCCGTTGACCCAAGGTGTGTATGCGGCCGTGATGTGGTGTTGGGTGTTGTGTGCTGTGCACCAACCAGCTACCTTGTGGTTGTCGAAGTGACGACCTCCATCTGTCATAAATGATTCTGGTGCGTGGAAGTCATGACGTATTTTGGTTAGACAATCAATGGTGGACTTAGCGGTTCCTTTCTTCTTGAGTTTGAATCCCCAGGTGTACTGGGAGAAGGTATCTATGAACAGTGCTATTTCAGAATATCCGCCTTTGCCTGCTGACATGCTCAAGTAGTTGGCTACAATGAGTTCAAATGGGTGCCAGCGCACGATGGGATCTAGTAAGGCGTGTAGGTGAGTTGGTCCAAAGTTCTTGCACTTTGAGCATTCTGAAATGGCAGTGGTGATTGAACGATTGAGGCGTGGACTATAGATGCGGTCCATAAGCTATAGTTTGACGAGGTCTCGTCCCCAATGTCATCTGGACGTGTGTTCTGACCAGGCTAATTCAACTGCTTCTGCCTGAGACATGCACTCTAGCCGGCTATGTACTCGGGTGGTTGCTTTGTTGTTGATATACCAAAGTTTCCTGCCCTCGATGTAATAGGACTGTGCCTGGTGTTGCGCTCGTCGTTTGTCCTTTTCCGGTTTGTCCTGATCTAAGTTAAGGAGTGCATCCAGCACCTCTAGGAACATTGGCTCATCCTTGAACCGTGAGCATAAGGTTGATTGACCTTCCATTGGATCCTGTGGGGAAGAACTATCAGTTTCAAGGTTGAATAAGTCGTTAATGATACCTCTAGATGTTTCCCAATCCTCGCTAACTGTCCAAGCGCTACCATCGTTTGCTGCAATGGGTATGGTTGAGAACTGTCTACTAAGTCCATCTGCCTCCGTGTTAGTCATTCCTGCCCTATGCCAGACATTGATAATGTGGTGTGCGATGATGCCGTCACGCCATCTCGTGTGGGCAATGTTCAGCTTCGAGCTTAGTAGTGCGTCTCTGAGAGCTTGACAATCTGTCTCTATTTCTACTGGGGACCCCCAAATGACATCTGAAAATCTATCAAGGCCAAACTTCAGTGCAGCAAATTCTAGTAAAAATGGTTTGTACTTCTCTTCTGCTGATGATGTTCGTTTTGATGCATATGCGATTGGGTGAGCTGCTGTGGTAGTCTTGGCGGAAGGTAGTACTGTCGTGAATCTCTGGGCTAGTATCGCCCTGAAGCCGTCCTTGCACCCATCTATTGTTACTATAAACGGGGTGCCATCGAATTGTGGTCCTCATAGTACCGGTTTAGATAGTAATGCCTTCTTGAGCTGGAAGAATATGTCCAGATGGTTGTGTTTCCAGTAAGTCGTTAGGAGTGTCTTGCGGAGATGGTCGCGGTACTTGTGTTTTCCAATGTGTTGTCCTTCTGGTGGAACACCTAGCTTTCGTACTAAATCTGTAAGTGGCGCTGCTATCCTCGCGTAGTTCTTGATTAGAGGCCTGAAGTATCCGGTGAGTCCTAAGAATTGCATGAGGTTGTGTAGCGTGCGTGGAGGCAACCAGTCTGCAACTGCTGAGAGTTTAGCTAGATCTGGCCGTACTCCGGCCTTGCCTACTCGTGCTCCTGCGAATGCGACTTCGGACATGAACAGTTGCATTTTCTGTGGGGAAAGCGAGAGTCATTTTTCTCGAACACGGCTGAAGAACTTACCTAGTCTTTCCAGTTTCTCTTTGAAGTTATCCCCCACCATACCATTATCATCTACATAGAGTTCGTATAACAATCCTATTTGATCCTTCAATGCTGTAGCTGCCATGTCACTGAATGTTGTTGGTGTTCCTGTCAGCCCAAATGGCATCCTACGATAACAGTCGTATCCGCGTCCTTCGGTGTAGAAGGCAAGGTATGGTTGTGTGTCTTCATCTACGGGTATCGCATAGAACCCTGCTGCGAAGTCGATGATACTGATCCATCGATGTCCAGACAAGTGTTGCTGCTTGGCTTGGATGTCTCCTTGAGGTACCAGTGGGATCTGACTGGCCTTGTTGATCTCTGCGAAGTTTTGGCAAATGTGCCACTTCGGACCAGTCTGGGTAGGGGCAGGTTCTGCTATTGCTGGAGGTCGTGGAGGTAGGTCATCGCATATGGGAAGTCCATGTTGCTCGCACTGATTGTTGACCCTATGCCACAACTCCTCGATTGGAATGTTGGCCGCGCTGTGTGCCTTCTGTGCCAGCACTGTTGGTGCGGATGCCTTGACCTCTTCTGGGGGAATTCTACGAATAATCCCCGCCGATTCCATTTCGTTAAGTCTTGCGTAGAGATATTCATGTTGCAGGGCATTAACGGTCTTTGGTTAGTCTTCGTTGAAAATGTTGCACCTGCGGGAAATGTGAGCTTGAATGTCTTAAAGTCCACCAGGAATACTTCCTTAACTGTGAGTGCGAATGTATCTGTGTGCTGCACTATGAACCCTCTTACTCTCTCTCTCTGTTCTTCTGTCAGGTCTTCACCCACTGTCACCAACTTTAAGATCTCCTTTACGCGTACCGTGTTGAAGGGGTTGGTGTGCTGTGTATAGATTCCTCGGCTATCTTCACTGGGTAGGGGGAATTCAGGCACCTCGCTGACTTCGTTGTCTGAGGGTGTCGTCTCCATGAACAACACCGGGGTGCAGGGTGAATTATGGTGAGCATTAGGCGAATTCATTGGCGTTAGCGTTGGTTTACGGTCTGCCAGTATGATATGCGCTCCTGCCTGAGAGAGCTGGTCTGAAAGTTCAGTGATGGCCGTCCTACCAGTGTCCGTGTTGTATCCAAATATGTACTGTTCGTTAGTCTGTATGAGTGGTGAGGGAAAGGAGTCTGGTGATGGAATGTCTGGTGGAATCGTGACAATCATCACGTGAGGGCTGGTTGCCTTAGCCGTAGGTTCTTTGCTTTTGAGTTCTTCTGAGACCGTAGCTCTTTGACTGATGGGACGTTTGGACCGAGCTGCAGGTGTGCCGAATATATTCGGGATGACTATGGGACCGGGACTGAGTGGATTCGTGCTTGGGAGGGAGATTATGTCGTTGGCGTAGTCATGGACTGCACGGAGTTGCTGTAACAACGGTTTGCCGATTAGGACTTTCCACGATCCTCCACTTGGAAACACTTCAAAAGTGACTACAGTTCTCGCCGTTCTCCATTTGACTTCCCCTGACCAAACACCGAGGGATGGCACTAATGATCCGTCGGCCATGCGAAGGACATGTGTTGATGGCAGAAGCTTGCCAATTCTTCTGGAAGCTGTGTGATAGGCTTCTGCATTGATCACATTGATCATCACTCCGTCATCGACGTGTGCGTGAAAACCAGATGAGCTGCCATCTTCTCCATACATGTTGACTTGTGTCATGAACGGCTGGCCTTCTGCCTGCGCCGTTCATGACTCGACTGAATACAAATCAATGGGTTCAATTCTATCGGAAGGTATAATGTGTACAACCGAATCCGTTGTAGAACTAAGGAAACTGGAATCTGGGAACGTTGAGACTATATCAAGAGAGGCCGCGCTCATGTCACTTGGGACAGAAGTATCAAAGGTACTAGGGTTTTCTAATAGGGTGAAAGTATCAGACAATGTGGGTTCTAACAAGGCAGGAGACGATGAAACGGAAGGGGACTTAATACATATTTTGGAGTTGTCAACGGCAGTAACTATATGTTCAGCGTTGTCATCTCTGGCTGACGATATAGGCGAGGATACTTCTGAGACTAGTTCTGAATCGAGGAGCGTCGATGTTGCGGGTGACATCTGTGAAATGAATCCGGATGATATCTCTGGTGAGGGAGCGTGATGATATTCTTCTATATATGCTGAAACGGGGGTGGATGAGACTGGTGTTGCTATGTTCAACGTCTCTTCGGATGGGACTACTGGGCTACCCCTCAATGCTGTAGTCCCATCTCGTTTCCCGGATATTCATAATGCTGCTCCATGTACATAGCCGGGTAGGCATTGTACATTCCTCCTGGATTGTAGTAGTTCATAGGTGGCATTGCTACATACTGCACTGCAGTGGATGGGGTAACTGGCGGGTTTTTGTCATATCCCGTATTCCAGACTTACATCCGACAATATTCCCACGCCTCATCCGGACCTTCGGACGCCCTATCCATGTCTCCAGTCCTCTATCCATCTGGATCCCTGCACCTCTGCACATCCACATCCACATCCACATCCACATCCCTTTACCTCCATACCTCAGCTAGCCTGCATCAGTCATCCTTTGTCCCATCACCCTAATGTCATATCCCATATATCCACGCGTCTCATCCGGACGTCCGGTCCGATCCGATCCGATCCGATATACGATAAGCTTCCTAATTCAATTCCTGTGCATATAACGTTAACACAGCCTATTCCTCTATTCGGTATTCCTTGTCCTCGGTATCTCGGTTATACTTACTACCGGTATGCTTACTTATCCGTTAACCTATGCTTCATTTCCGACTCGCGCTTGATAACTTTGCTTATGCTTCATACATAGCCTCGGACGCTTGCTTACTGATCTTTCCATTATTTCCTTAGTATATAAACTCTTGTATATGTCCTGTAGTTCCTCAGTCTGAATATCATATTAGTCCTCGCACTAGATCTCACTCTAAGTCCTCACATCAGTTCTAGTCTATCGACTTAGTCAATATCCATCTGGGGCCTAGGGAGAAATTCCCTAGGCCAGAGCTCCGCTTATCCGCTCATCTGATCCTCCGAAGTTTCCGGACATTCGTCCGAAACTTTCCCGTGGTCCTCCGGACCTATTCTGCTTCGGACTTTGTCCTTGCAGCCTTTCCTCTGTTTGCTTCTACTTAGGACGTGTCCTAAGTAGCCATTACATGTATCCATATCAGGACAAAACCTCATTGTAATTTCCGGAAGTTCCTCCGGAACTTTCCCGCACTCATCCGGAAAGTCCTTCCGAACTTTCCCGCGCATCGGACGTCCTTCGGACATCATTCTGAAATTAAGGGCACATACTCGGGTAAGGGGCGCAGCGCACAAGCTGAAGCCAAGCCCCTCGGAATAAGTCCTACCCTTTGTGCACGGTCTTAACAGTTTTGCCCTCTGATGGCATGTCCCACCATTTGGTCTCCTGTGGTACGGTCAGTTGATGGGGACAATTGGCAGCTTGGTGCGATGGTGTGGTTACCAGTCCGCACGTGAAACATTCCCGTGACCATAAAGGCGCTGAACCTGGTCTCAATGGGTAAGGGCATCCTGTGTGAGGCATGGCGTCTGTGCCGTGCTTATCATGCCATTCCTTCACCTGTTGGTTGTACGCTGCTCGACCTGTTTCCGAGTCTTGGTGGTGCTGGAGCATGGAATATTGTGCTGCTATGCGGACGCGATCTACGGCGTTTGCACGAGATGGAGTTTGTTGGAATGGTTGGTAATGGTAGAACAAATTGGTGCTGGGTACTGCTCCTGTCGTCGTGAATGGATTCTGCCCGGGTGTTATTGGCTGAGGCTGATACATAGGTACCTGGTATGGTATCATGGAGACGAGGTTCGGCTGACTCTGACTGGCAGGTTGCTGTACCGTCATGGCAGGTGCTTGCATCAATGGAATGGTGGTTGCGTTGCTGAATGGGTGAGGGTACGGTCTGTATGCCGGCGGGTTTGTCGAGTAGGGACGTGTTGACGGTGCTTGCTGCTGAGGCTGTAGTCTAGCCTTTAGCTGCGCAATATCTTCTCTCATAGTCCATTCTTTGGCTGCTCGTAGTCTTGCTCTAGCAAGCTGGTTGATAGGTACGTTGTTAACCCCTGCGAGGAATGCTGCCCAGTCAGTGTACATGTCCGATAGGTAGTCGCACAACAGGTCCGGCATCCCATCAAGGACCACGTCCAAAAATTGGCAGTTATTGTCTCCAAAACTCTGCACTAGCCATTGAACTTGTCTTGCCCACCTCACATGTCCCCACTCTTGCCCTTTCTCATCATCTAGCATTGTCCCAATCTCCGCTTCTTTCAACACTACTGCCTTCAGTCGTTCCTTCTTCAGGTCGGATCATGTGGCTGTCTGAGCCGGTGTTAGCGTTGTATACCATGCCTCCGCTAAACTGCCTGGGGCACATTTTCGACGGAACTGTTCAACCTTCTGTACGTCATTCCATGCTGCAGGTAGGCTGAGATCAAGCTGGCACATCCATTCATTGGGCTCTTCTCCACCAACATAGTCTCCTCGTAGTAGCGGTAGTACTGGTACTGTCGCCATGGGTGGTTGATATGTGTTCTGAGGGAATGTAGTGGTGACTTGAACTTGAGGTTGGCTGCTTGCTGGCAGTTTTCTGGCTATGTACTTGCTATGTATGTGTCTTATGCTGGGTCTGATCGCTGGCCCGAGCTCTTCTGGGGGGGAGGCGATGTGGACTATCAGTGAGGAATCAGACACTCGTCTGCGAGGGCTGAACAGAATATTGGGAGTGTCTGGCAAAAGCCTACGTAGCCTTGCAATGTCTTCTAAAGTAAGAGCCATGATGAGAATGTGTGACACGAAGAATCTAAGAAACAGAAACTAGTAAAAAATGAAGAGAAAACGGAGACAAGAAAAAAAAAGAGGAAAAGCGAATCTAAACTGTTTTTGTGGAGTCTCGAGACGGTGAGGCACAAGGTGCACTCGCTCTAGTCACCAGGTGAGTCGGTACGACGAACGGGTGACAAGCAAACACAAGGACACTGCTCGTGGTTGGAGTGCAAACTACAAGCCCCTCCGACACCTCTACTGCCCTAAGACCTCTGACACCTCCTGCTCTCCTGCCTCTGACCTAGCCTCTGCATAACCCCTACCGACACAATGTCTTTGCATAAGTATTTGTATTCGATGTATGTGAGAATGAGCGTGTTGTTGTACTCGCCCGTGACTTGGGTGGGTGACATTATGGATGTACAGAGCTATTGAGATGCAGTGTGGTTAGTGTGTGAGGGCGCTCGACAATAATGAAATTACCTTGCACTATATGCCAAAAGCGCTTTCCTTGATGCAGGAAGCTTGTATTTGCACCTGAACACCTTGTTTTTAGTGCATATATCATACCAAAAATGTGCACACATACACATTTGTTCCTTTGTTGAACTGCTGATAGCCTGCTTGTTGAAGCCGGGAGGTGCGTCAACGACACTTGCATTTGCATTCTCAACGAGTCATTTGCTGATGATATCCACAGTGAACCCTTGGCTGTTCTTCAAGTTTGCAATTGTGTCTTTGATGCGGCCTGGAGTGCTGTGGTTGCATGTGAATAAGATGATAGGCGGGTAGTTCATGAACTATGGGAAGAAGTTATAAGTGATAAGTACGTGTTTGTGTGTTACTCACTCACTGTGTTAAACAAACTGATGGATGCAAGGCAGGTAAGCATGCAAAGCATATTAGATACCAGAGGTGTGGGTATACCAGGGTTCTGTATGCTCTCTTCACTCATCATGGACACAAATGCGATAGGGGGTTGTACGATGCCTGAAATCAAGACCTTGTGGATATTGCTGTCAATTGCGATCACGATTGTGACTGAACAAAAGATTGAGAATGAACAACAGTTCAAGGGGTATGAACACCTTGTCTCTTTCTGCTGCGTTATGGACTTACCACCTTGTAAATTCGCCTGTGAACTTGGTTTTTCTAGTATGAGTGGTGTGGATTCTCTGACTGCGTGTCCAGGACAGAGTAGGTGGTGGAATCAAATGGAGGGGTGGACATGGTGGACTAGTTGGATATCCCATGTGTGAGAGCGCCTGAGGTAGTCCCAGAGCCAGAATGCTGGACCAGGACTATGGATAGCATCAGTGTCAGCATTTGCCCACAAGTCATGAGTAGCAAACCTACGCTATCTCTTACTCTGGAGCATAAAACCTTGCTACAGAAAGCTTGGCCCAAATACCCAAGGTCATGTAGCCGGGTCATGAGAGGGCAAAGCAGAGCCAGAGAGCAGAAGTGTAGACTGTGAGGAAAGAGCAGTTGTTGTTGAGGATGCCAGCCCAGCCAATTACGGAAGTAACTGAGATGAGGGCCGCAGTGGCTGTGAAGAGAATGAGTTCCTGTCAGTTGCCTACATGATAGTTTACATCTATGGAGAGTGGGGGAGAGCAAGCCAGAAGAGAACTTGTTGGGTAGATAATTGACTGAAAGGGAGGTCCTTTGTGCTCTCTGTGTGGTGGAGATGGGGGGCAGAAGAAAAATCATCAGTGGTGAAGAGGGGAGCAGGGGGACCAATGGGAAGCTGCATGTCTGCAAGGATCAGCCTGGTAGAAGGTGCGAGTGAATACGCTGAGTGAGCGTGAGAAGAGGAGGGTCAGTGGTGGCTAGGGAAGTGATTAGCATGTCTAGTGAGGGCAAATTAGCATGATGTATATAACAAGACAAGATGTTTTGAATGAAAGGTTTCTCAATTACATAATGATCAGCAGTTTTCTTGAGCAACTATGAGCAAATGCTAGACCTGAGGCCTGAAGCTTTGAAGCTTTGAAGCTTTGAAGGCCTGACACGCGGAAGCAGTACTACGCTACAAACAATGCACGACATGTCACATTTCATCATTAAAATGCATGACTTACATGTCACTCATCTCCTCAAGGATGTCTACAATGTATGATGTCTGCTAAAACCTTAGTGCACACTCCCCATCTCGGCCTCACTGATACTAAGATCTTCTTCACTTACTCCACCCCCAGACTCTCCAACACCAGCACTCTGTTCACTCCCTCCAGCAACCCTACTCCTGGCACTTCCAGGGCTTTTAGTGCTTCCTCCTACTCATCCGGACTTCGGCTTTTCACTCTTTCACTCCCTCTGCTCATTAATACAATGCGTAATGCTGCCAGCCCTCGCCCGTGGTGTAGAATGTCATACTTGGACAGGTTTGGCCGAAGTCAACATGGAAGTTGTGGAGAGTGGCCTTTGCTCGCAGGAGGGAGGATGTGACTGGGCTGTAGGTATTCATGCCCAGGTGCATTGTGTATTTTTTCCACTTGTGCATACTGACAAGCAAAATGTCAAAGAATGTGTCACTGATCCTTTAACAGGCCGTGAGTGTGTTGGTCCTATGTCAAGCTCAAGCCTCGCTGACCAGATGTGTTCCTGATCCCTTCACAGTATGTCAGTGTGTTGATCCTTTGTCGTGCTCGAGCCTTAATCGTCGAACACGTCACTGATTTCTTGACAGTCTGTCAGTGCGTTGATCCTCTGCCGAGCTTGAGCCTTGCTCACCGAACATGTCACTGATCCCTTGACAGACTGAGTGTGTTGATCCTCTGTCAAGCTTGCTGATCGAACACGTCATTGATCCCTTAACAGGACGTGAGTGTCTTGATCGTCTGTCAAGCTTGAGCCCTGCTGTTCAAACGTGTCCTTGATCTCTTGTGAGTGTACTAATCCTTTGTTGGACTCGAGCCTCGCTGACAGAACACATCGCTAATCCCTTGACACCACCCCAAACCCTCATACGGGGTGCGAGCCAATGGTCCATAATTATACCAATGTCCAATACAATTCTAGTCAATAGTATATAGCATGTACTGTCTACATTGGGCACTGCCCCAAGAAGACAAAAAATAGGATTAAAAAAAAAAAAACCCTTGACAGGCTGTGAGTGTCTTGATCCTCTGTTGAGCTCGAGCCTCGCTGTTCGAACACGTCCTTGATTCATTGACAGCTTGTGAGTGTGCTGATCCTCTGTCAGGCTCGAGCCTCGCTGACAGAACATGTCACTATTCCATTGACAGGCTGTGAATGTCTTGATCCTCTGTTGAGCTCAATCCTTGCTGATCAAGTGTCTTGATCCTCTGTCAGGCTGAAATCTCCATCAATTTTTACCTGCAATCCTCAGGGTTCCAGAGAGCAATCCGCACAAGAAGCTGCTGTCATTGCATGCATTGAAGGAGGTCTGAAAACTAGTCTTTTGTGTCAGTTTGTGTTCTAAAAACCTGTCTAGGTGGTCACGCATTGCTCACATGGGCAACTCGAAGGCATTGCAGAATAGCTCTGGGCACCCCTCTTTCAATACTTGGAGGATGCACAAGACAGTACACGCAATGTTGCGATTGCCTGTCTGGGCAAACTTACTACAACACATCCCTCGCAATATCTCCCGCACCTTCACTCTTGCATCCATGACAAGAACCCTGCAGCATGCGCCACTGTCATATCTGCCATCCGACATATGCTTGTGGAGTCATCACCATCATACAACAAACTTTTGGCATCGCTCATCATGGACTTCTTGGATTTAATCCACGACCAGGATTTGGTACGCCAGTTGCTCTAATCAATTTGAATTTCCTGACACGAATTGCACAGAATGTCTGCTGCCTTGCACTGTCCGCTCTCAACTCTGCAGCAAGAACAAAGCCCCACCTCATCCGTGATCACCTTCTGACTCTGCTCCTGAGCCTCTATGTGGAGATGAAAGTCAACCCTGATCTCATCAGTACGGTCCAAATGGGACCCTGGACACACAAAGTCATCGGCAGCCTCAACGTGCACAAGACCACATCGAAGACACTGTACACCCTTGTAAGCTTTTTCCACACCCGTGTCCTCCCCTCATTCATGTACTTCTAGCTTGATATCTGCATAACTCAACTCGACCTGTTGATCTTCCTCTCACACTTGCTTGCAGCCATCAGCGATCCGTCAGACAAGATCAAAGTGATTGGGCGCATGCTCCTCATGTGGCTGTCAGCATCTCTGACAACATCCATTGCACTTTCACAGCACCTCGGCGAACTTACACCCCCTCTTGAATTGACGATGCGCCATCACTAAAGACGCAGTGAAGCAGGACATCGAACACAAGGCAGAGCTACGGAGGACCACAATGTGTGGTGTTGCTACCCCTAGCAAGATTGACAGTGCAGGCAGCGCGCCCAAGTTCGACGCCTTTGTGGAAGAATGTCATATCCCGCGTTCCGGGTCCAGACCTATCACACTCATCATTTCTGGATTTCCGGATCTGGCCGACTTCTATGTATCGTCCGGATCCGACCCGCATCTAACTTCCGTGCCTTATCCCTTTGGTATTTCCTCTATCAGTTAGTACACTTTATTTTCCGTCCCTTATTCATTTCCATCTTCATTTTACTAAGTTCCGATAGACTAGTGTTAGTCGTCCCATATGTTTTCTCCATAGCTTTACATAGCCTCGCACTGCACTTACTGTTCTCCGTTATGTCCTCAGTAGTATATAAACCCTGTACAGTCTCTGTAGTTTCCTTAGTTCGAATATCATCTTAGACTCTGCTCATTCTCTCCTCCGTCCGACTTGAGTTTCTCTCTTGTCGACCTCCGCTCATCTTAGGATTGATTCCTATAGACTCGTCACCTCCGCCTCTACCTTTGGTAGTCCTCCGCTGTTTCCTTTCTAGTTCGGACTTCATCCGGATTAGTCTTATCTCTTGTTCCCGAATGTCCGCCGGAATTCCCACGCATCGGACATCGGACTCCGGACATTGCCCGACGCCCTCCGGACATCGTCCGGTAACCTTCGGACATCGTTCGACAGCCTTCGGAAGTTAGGGGCACGTACTCGGGTAAGGGGTGCAGCGCACGAGCTGAAGCCAAGCCCTTCGGATCCGACCCTTGAGCACGTTCTTAACACCCTGCTGCATCAATGCACAAATGATAAAGTGTAGTTCTGAAGGAGATAACTGACATTCAACCATTGCAGAGAGAATTGGAGTTTGCTGCTTGTTGTTGATCCTACAGGCAGATTTCCCACGTGCAGGAATGTAACTAATTTACTTTCCCACCTCCCTGCCACAGTGGCCACCTATGTCTCATCACATAGGGGAACATGCAATCTGTGGTTCTTCCAATCTGGCATATCTATTATTGCATGCACAGGTGTTTCACCTATCATATATATCCATTCAAGGCTTACCCATTACAGAAAAAGGCCCACCTACTTACAGCACCATTCCCATCAACTCTCCCACTGTCAAACAATCCTCTATTGAAGTTTAGGAGCACAATGGTATGTCCTTTTATCCTTTGTTGTGTCATAGCAGCTGACTAAAGTGGTGTAGGAGACATCAGTGAGGATGTCAGTGGAGACTTCCCTGAATCCAGCCTGGAGAAATAAAACATATGCCAATCAGTTCAAGACCAAGGTGCTTTCCATTAAAATTGCGCTTACATGCCTGTCATTTAATAGGCCAAATTTAGTTTCATTCATCTTAGGGTGTAGACCTTGCAACTATGGGCCAGTGTGATGTTGTGCAAGCAAGCATGGACATTGAGGTGCGAGTGCTTAGTACAACAGAAGTTGCGGTCAAATGGAAGGATCTGGATGAAGCAGACAGTAACAATTTGCTTAGCGTATTGGAGGCAAGGAAAATGTATGAGAAAGGAAAGGGATGGCTTAATGCACCAAACTTTCTGTGGTAAGAGTATGCTGAACTTCCTGGAACTTTGCCTGAGAACACGTTTGAGGCGAAATCAGCAAAGCTCTTCAACATGGTGTGTTCCTTGCCTTGAAATATTTGTATTGTTAATTAAGGTTTTGTAAAGGTCATCCTTAAATGGTCTTTTTTATTCTATGGATGTCTGTGGACCCTTGGGTTCAACTTGGCTGTGCTCAAACATGAGACCCTTGATGGCAGGAGGATCCTCGAGTTTTGGGGGTGTGAGCTCCATCCCTGCCATCGATAGATCAATGAGAGGAGGAAGTGCTGATTCGGGGGGTGACATGGAAGGAGGGACTGGTTGATGAAGCAACAAGGATGTTGCATTGGCAGGGGGGTCCGGAAGTGGAAATGATGGGTGCCGGAGGAAGATTTCTCATTGAAGACCTTCATGGAGGCATTGCAGGGTGTCAATCTTACCATCCTGCTCCGCCACACGAGCCTCGAGAATTGCAATTTGAGCTGCACCATCCTGAATAGCCATTGCCATGGGCACATCAAGTGCCGAATGAGAAACTCCGGAGGTTGATGATGGAACTCCTACAAGTGGAAAATGAGGTCAAATGGTCATAGAAAATTCAAGTGACATACGAGCTGATGCAAGTGTAGGCGCCTTGATGGCAGTGATGGTCTTGCTGCACCTGTCCCTGTAGAATTAATGTATCATTTACTACAATTATAAGGGAAGTCTGATGGACTGATATATCAGTACAAGAACAAAAACATAGAAAATCTCACTTTTGACATTTCTAATGTTTTTCAGCATCTTACTCTTGCATAAATAACCAGCCCTGCTCATATATTACAAGTAGTACATTCACACAGATATTCTGTGCCAAGGATCAGCCCTACATAGGGCGCAAATTTGATATCTGATGTATAGGAGGTATTTCTACTGATAAGAAGCCTACATAGTAATCAAGCTTGTGATAAGTGATCAGATACCTGTTATACCTCTCATATATGTCCCAGATGATATATTTGAAGTTTTAGAAAGATCCATGAAGGACTGACTGAATGACAAGTAAAATGACATATCTGTGAAAAGTAACAATTGACATATTTTTACACAAAGTCACATTTATATATGGTACAGGTCAAATATATCATTCAAAATATGTAGGATATATGGTGGACTACTAAAGGAACCTATACTACATACTGCCCTAAGATTAGAGGTGTGTGGAAGTAACATGGTGTATATCTGGATTGACCCAGCATTAAAGTCCTACTACTGTCCAACTGATCATTTTCGATGTTTTGGGTCTTTGAACTTTCCCACACTCGATTTCTTATCTATTTCACTTCCTCAGCACTCGATTGTTTTGTAAATTTAGGTATATGATAGTGAATATATTTTAAATCTACTCCAGGTGTCTGATTATTAAATTTCGATGTTTTGAAAGTATGGGCTCCTTATAAGTAGAAATAGCAAGTATCCACACTAGCTCAAAACTCCGGCCTATTTTGAGCTGATCCTTATCATACAAAGGAGCATCATTTCGGTTGTTCCCAGCCCAGTCGCTCATATTCTTCAGTTGTTTCCTGGACACACCTGGAACATGGTTCCGGACCACATCTTTTCATCCCACCTATGTGAGTTTCATGATGTCGCAGATCCGGGAGATCCATCCCGGATTGTATCTGACTATGATACTCCATGGTGGATGAGACAAACTGCAATCCCGAATGAACCATGACAATTGGATTAGGTAATGACTTGCTGTATCTTTCACTACCAGCATTGGCTAGTAAGAATTTTATTCCATTTCCATGATTCATGACTAATCTGTTCTAGGGTGGTGTTGAGAATGATGGTCTCACTCTTCCAGAGCAGGTGGATCAAACCTCAGTTCCAGTACTGATGGGACTGAGGTGGATTAGAGAACACCTCCTGATATTGCTTGAGGAGCAACAGGAGGGCATCCGTGATATGATGGCAGAGATGCAGATGTATGCCACCATCCTAGACAGATTGAAGATAGGCAGAGGAGAGTGGCCCTAGTCACTGAGTTCAGAATTTTGAAGTCCATGTTCCATACATGATATAATGAGTATTGAAAATCACATACCAACTTCCAAATATCTATTTATGTTCTATGATTCAGGAATCGGGTGTCAGGGACTCGGTATTCAGAACAGTGTCGAGTCCTAAGTGCACTGTTCTGAATACCGAGTCCCTGACGCCCAAATCACGGATCACGAACCATGAAACACGAAACACTGACACATGCAATCTCTAATGTTCCGGATACCCTGACACCTGACACAGTTGCTGACCTCTGGGTCGCTGAACCTCGAACCCCAAAATTTGGGACTCGGGACCCGGGCTTCCAGGTCTCGGTATTCAGAACAAAGTATTGAATTCCGAGTCACGAGTCCCAAACCCTGAAACCCGTGGAGTCCACAATGTCGGGGTTCAGGGTTCTGTCAAATGTGTACAGCAATCACAAATGTTACTAATTCAAGCATATTTATACATCTTCTCCCAGTCTCAAATATCGAGTGCTGAGTTCTGGGTTTTGGGACTCAGTACCCCGGCACTCGGGACTCCCATATGTCAAGTCCTGAGTTCCAATTATTGAATACCGAGGCTCGCATCCAAAATATTGAGTCCCATATATCACTTCGCAAATGCTCAAAATTGAGTATTGAGGTCCGGATAACCATTGGTACATGGTATTCATTTGTTGGAATGTATATAGGTCACAATACTTGCTCTTTGTTTGATCTTTCACACGCTGTATGGACCATCCACACTAGCCCATCCACATGATGGAACCCCAGCATAAATGTGAACAGAATCCCTCATATACCATGCCCAAGCAATCCAATCCCCTTCCACATCATAAACCCCATGTCTCACAATCCTTCCAAAAAACGCAATCATACAGCTGGAATTGTACTTGAACTCCAGCTGAAGGCTTGGCATTGTCATCCGAGCATTAGAATAGTTCCTCACGGTGGTGAGAATGTCAAAGCATTCAGCAATGGACAAATGGTCTCGATGATTGAGGGTTTCCCAATTGGAAATGATGGAGAGGGTGTTAAACACAGATGCCCAGTACTGCAGGGCCTCCAGCATCTGTTGCAGATCCTTGCTTACTGCTTTATTTCTGAGGTTTGACAAGGTTCATAACCCTGCCCAGTACTGCTCAGGATGCATGACCCTGAGTGCCGTGGATGTGATGGCTGCTGGCCTTGCAATGGCTTTGAGGATATTCTCACAGGAAGGTCCCTTCAATGATGCAGATACCTCCGGATCAGACACATTCTTTGGGATTGGTGAGTATGACTGCCGGAATTACCATCTCATCAGATCCTACCTTGTGTCCCTGTTGAAACCATGCCAGAGATAAATTGATGCATCCAGGAGTTGTGCTAACATTGTCCGAGCCCCATTTGAACCACTTTTGATTAGTTCGCCAATTGCCATCAGCTCTTACACTTTTTTCGAGGCTTGGAGGGGGCAAATTGGTGGCCTCCCTGATTTCCTTCTGTAGGTTCCATTTAATATTTAATATCCATTGAGTAACAATGTATATTACACACCTGGGTGGTGTCGGTCAGGGCGTCTGGGAGGTACCATGCGATGATGGCACCGGATGTATCGAGAATTGTGGCAGGTTCGTCAACCAACCTTTTGCCTTCATGGCCAGGAGGACACCTCTCAAGCAACCTAGCCTCTCTCTGTTCATTATGCCCGGTGTCCTTCGGGGATTAACTAAATTATGTGTTGAGTCCTGGGTCCCAGAACTCAGAACTCGGAACTTGGAGAATTTTGGTGGCCAGAAGTGGGTGTCTCATAAGGCAACACAAGCCTCACACTCCAGATTCCACATTCTGCAAGACAACCTGTGCACCATCAAAGGCCATGTCAAGAGATCACCTGCTGCTCCGGGAACTCAGTAACTTTGATTTATTACCTCCTCTGATTTGGTTGATGTACAACTACCTCAGCTCCGTCATGTCTACAATTATGATACACATGGGCCCACCCGTCTATATTTTATACCACCCTCGGCCCACCCGTCTAATACAATATCCCATACAACACCCTTGGCCCACCCGTCTAATGAAATATTTTATAAAACACTCTCGGCCCACCTGTCTAATTAATATGTGTCTGGGCCCACCTGTGAATGTGATAATAAGTACCTACCCATCTATCTCATACACATCTACCTTAATACACCCATCTGCATAATATCCAACTACCTTGGCCCACCCATCTACCAAATATCCATGTACATCGGCCCACTCATCTACTCTATATATTCCCTGCATGGGCCCACCCGCCTCCATCAGGAATAATTTCCCTCCCAGCCCATCTGTCATAGTTGAGGATATTTTTATCATGGGCCCATGGTCCGCTGGCCCATATCATATGGGATATTATGCACGTCTGTTCCCTCGTATTATACAGAGATAGGTCACTGTAATATGTGTCCTTTGACGCCCTCTTCCCTTGTCTTGACTTTTGTTCCCTCTTCTGACCCTTCCACTTTTCCTATTTCTCTTGACTGCTCTTCTCTTCTCGCCCTCCCTTGACTCTTGACTTTCACTTTCACTCTTGTGACTTTTCCGCTTGTCTTCCTTTCACTTTCGTCTATCCTCTTGGTTCCTTGATTTCATCTTCTCTTTCACCCTTGACTTACTCCCTGGCTTGGAATATCATTAGGCCAAGCACTATGGCCTCAGTTTCATGGGTCGTACAAGACAACCTTCAAGTTCAGGGCTACTTATTTATCTCAGTAGATGTTTGTTTCATCTTACATGCTTGGAAAAACTTGCCAGAAAATTCAGCCACTGAGATCATCATCCATTATTGTTAGCTGAGGCCATGAAATATCACAAAAAAAGAATGTATGTGAGACATGATGGTATATGTTTGCCTTAGTGAGGTTTTGCCATCAAGGTGGACCTCATTAATGAATGATTTGGTTTGACTTTGACGAAAGAAAAACTATTGATTATGAAATTGCGGTAGGAATGTTGCTAGGACTGGTTAGTTATGAGAGGATCAGTAGAGTATAATTATAAACTCTCAACACTTCTTTAATGTGAGCATAATATGTGATTGACGTTGTTGTAATTTTGGGATTCGTGTGAGATCCATTGCAGATATCAGATAGCTTGTTCTGTAGTGATGCAAATTTGTCACCCCATGTTTTTACAGTTTGCAATGAGGTGTATATGTACCTCTTGAATAGTGGACACTATGTTGTATATTCTACATAGAAAGATCGTAATATATGTGTAAGTTGTGTTGTATGAGATTTATACAGAACTTGATTATAAGCCTCTCTCAGTTCCCTCCAGGCTTGTTGTATCCCTACATCTCACTGTTTTTTGCTCTTGATGAGCAAGAGTTTCTTCCTCCTGGTAGGATATATAATTTAAACACCCTGTTTCAGATTGTGTAACAAAACAGATATATACATGTATTGCATTGATATTATGGAAGAAGTCTCAAATGGGTGGTTGTGTGCATATACCACTTACTGAGCACTCTAGCGTCCAAATCAGATATCAGTGCTTTGAATTACACTGATCATTGCTTTTTCTATGGTATTTTACATCTCCTTTGTTGATATATAGTCTCTCTTCTTCTCATACTCAAGATGTTCGATATCTTGGTCTGGATGACCTAATTTCACATATTATATTGATTAGATACCTCCAAGTCCTCCATAAATGTCCACTGAAAATTCACAGTTCACCTCAAATGATTCAGATGTTTCTTGTGCCTTCTGTCTTCTTACCTCTGTCTGATCCATTGTAGTTGACAATCGTCACTCAGACTTCTTTTCTGACTTGCTTTACATGCATCTTCACATACTCGAGATATAATGGTGACTTCATCTTCCTTAATCAAACAATATATTTTGCCACAGGTGTGGTGATGTATGTTATTAAGACCAGAACGAAATATATGTAACTGATATGTAACTAGACATATGTGCAAGGAGGGAGAACAGACAATGCAAGTTCCTTTTAGGCAGAATACTGAGTTACTTATCTGGAGCAAAGACTGTGCAGCTATTGTATGTTCTGGTTGAATTTCTGCCTCTTCAAGCGGAATTGTGATGTTGAGACAACTGAACACATATAGTACATGTGATACAAACAGTATGTATGATTGATTCCCTAATGACATAGACTTTCACTAGCTACAATAGTCCATAATTCTACATGTATCAATCAATCCAATAGCATCAAATCTATCACCTCTGGCTCTTTTTTGGCTCTGGTTTGTTAGTGCATACATCAAAGACCAGATGACTTTGTGGTTCTCAGAGGAACCTACAAATAGATTTAGTAAAATGTCGCAGTAATACAAGAAAGTACATGAAACTTACACAATTCCAAATGTCTCCCTCGTCAGGGGTATTGCTGATGATCTTCATCTTCAAAAATGCATGGATCTGTACATGAATGTGGTAAGATATTGAGCACGTTCAATATAAATTTAATAAAAAATAGCCTTACCCATAAGCATCAGCAAGGTTGACATTGTAGCGTCTCAAAGGTCCAATGTGAATGTAGACAGGTTTGTGGCCTTCAATGGAAGCCATACCAGCCCCAAAGATATTGCTGGACCTGAATTCAAAAGGCCGTCTAGTTCCGGAAGAGGAACAATGTCTTGCCAGACATCAAAAAATGCGAAGTCGGTTAATACATATGGGGTGTTGTCGTTCTGTTGATCCTCATGACACTTGATGTGGAAGTACTTGTGCTCCAGCACTAACTTACCAAATGGTGGCCTGTAGCATTTCCGTGGTCTGCAACATCTGTGAGAGTGTTGTTCTCAATGTCAGCTGAGTCTTCCAGAAAAGACACTTTGTATGCTGTCAGTTTCCTTCTTGGTTGGTAATTGGCTGGCATCCTGTATTATCTTTAGAAATTAGAGTCTGAAATGATAAGGGTTGTGTGATAAACTGAGTTACTCACTTGTGTGATGGGAGATTTGTTATGAGAAAGATAATGTGTGGGATGAGATGTGCGCCGAGAAACCTTGGTCAGTTTTATATCAATGTTGTCGAGACGGGGTAATCATGGTAGAAGGCAAGGTTGAACATTATGATATATACCGGGAAGGGTGTGGTTTGGTTTACAAATCAAACCCACTGCTAAACACAGTGGATCAGATAAAACAATGCATTTGGCTGCATAATTGAGAAAAGCATCGAAAATGGTATCACATAAAGGAAGTCAGTTGAAAACACTCAAGGATACAATAATTGCATTGTTTGCCAACACTGACTTAGACATCTGTACTTAGACCATTGTATTTACATTTTGTATGTACCTCATTAGTGCTTATTATATGCTTGTCCTACTCTCTTGAAATGTATGTTGTCGCATCTGAATCTAATAACAGGTATCATGAAGGGTTCTCAGTAGACGCTGAGCATTTAGGGCAGATTCCTTGACGTGTAAAGTGTTATTGGTGTTCCATTTCACTCTAATTCAGTTGTTGCATGTCTCAGATATGCAAAAAAAATAATGCCCTTCGCCACATTCCTCATCATCTTGATGCTAAATAATCAATTGTGATTCATACAATAGTAGTGACTACCCAAAGATACAACCAATTCAACACATGCACGATGGTGTCAGCCCACCAGGAATGGAGTTCAGCACCAAAAGGTAATATCCATGGTAGCTATATTATAGGTGACCCAATGCCGTCCAACAATCATGAATGGCATGTTGAATTGACACACCTTGGACTAACTGCTTTATTGCTTATAAATACTACATTCAATGAATATATGAGGTGTATGGTGGGTGAGTGTACAATTCATGAAAGTTGGTTCATTGTCTGGTAACTACTTGAGGAAGTTTATTCTTGAATTCATCAAACAGCTCTGTCATGGGATATAGATACACAATCATACATTCAATTCTTCTCCTGTTCTCTCAGATCACTGAATTATGAGCCTGTTCGGCAACCGTGATTTGAGAAAAATCTGAGAATGTGTGGCTACGGCACAGAAGGAGCCGCCAGCGGAGTTTTAAATACCTTTCTTTCCGACCATGACTACATTTGTCCCTGCTGGCAATCACAATACTATCAATCTCCTGCAATGAAAGCAGGTCTTCATCACTGTATCTGCCATCATACTGTGTGCACAAATATATGTCATGCAGGTCACTCAAGAAGATCTAGCTGATCTCAACACTGGATCAAAGGAGAAGGCCCAGTGGAACGATGCAGAGATCATTGCCCTCCTTGATTATCTTATCACAAACAAATTGAAGATGGCAGCGACATCCTTCAAGATTGACACTTTTAACAAAGCGGCCACTGCTATTGAGGCCCAGAACATCAGGACACAGGGCATTATGAAGACTGGAGCACACTGTAGAAACAAGTATACATCGGTATGTCATCTTAAACCTTCCTTTTGCCACTCCCATACTGATCTTTCAAATTTAGCTCAAGGCCGCATTCAACCAGATAAACAAATACCGCAACAAATCTGGGATTCACTGGGATCCTGAGATTGGTGCCAACATTCAAGGGCGTGCCGCTGAAGATGCTTGGTCCGCTTATCTTACCAACCCAGTATGTGATTTTTTGGTGGGCCACCAAACAGTATACTCACCTTCAGTGCAGGCCAATGCAGGGATGAAGCAATTCAAAAACGGATGGAGATTTTACGCTAAGATGGAACAACTTCTGTCAAGAGTCAGCGCTGCGCATGGGGCAGCAGCATATAATCCATCAGCTGATGCTGTTGCCACCACCACCACTGCTGACATGGGCTTGGTGGCAGGTCCCTCTACTAGTAACACTCCGGGTGGGGTTGAGATTGCCCATGAGCCCATCACTCCGAGTCCAGTAGTCATAGGACCTCCTCTCACGTCAGCATCCAGTTCAGGAAAGCGCTCCCACATGGACATGTTATTTGATCGCTCTGCTCCCCTTTCTACCACCTCCACTAGCATGTCGCATGTGTCGAGCGCATTGTCGGACAAAAAACTCAAGCTTTCAACCCAGGGCAGTGGCAAGTCGCGTGCGAGCTCCAGCAAGAGGGCCGTAAAGGAGGCCGCCAGCACCGCTGCTGTAATGAATCTCCAAGGCACCATCAGCCGCCTCGCAGACACTCTTAACTTGGCATTTGGGTCCACGGATGAGAGTCAGCTGGCAGATGACAGATCACGTGCGTTGCAGGCAATACAAGAGGAGGAGACTTTGACGGGTGAGGACAAGCTCGTTCTTGTGCATGCATTCATGAGGAGTCCGGTGATCTGCTCTACATACATCCAGATCATGGAAGTTGATTTACGTGCGACCTTTTTGAGAAGCATCATCAATCAGATGAAACAAACTCTCAATTTGTAGCTCTAATGCAAGTCTCGTTTTTTGTACTTTGAAATACCGTGTTTCCATGCGCTCACATTTTCACACTGTTTTTTTAATCAATCTCAATCAAATTGTTGTACTGTATGAAGGATACAGTACAAATATCAGATGTCCTCGTCTGCCTCCTGCTCGAAATCATCATCTCCGTCAGTATCAACGTCTGACATGTACGCGTCCTCTACAAGATTGTGCTCGTGAATATACCTCTCATAGTCCTCCCACATCTGTGTCACTATATGATCATGGAACGTGTTTGAATTCGCATATGCGTCTACATTCCCACCTTCAAGTTCAGGCTCAGAGTTAGTACTGTCCGAGTGAGGCTGTCCTTGATTTGCAGGGTTGTCGTTGATGATGGCGGCTTGTGGCAGAGGTCCCTCGCCCGGATCATGAGTGAGTATGAAGTTGTGGATAGCACAGAGTGCAGCAGGGACGCGCACCTGTATCTCCATCCCATATTCTGGGGATATCAATAGAATGCAAAAGCGTCTCTTCAGGACGCCGAAAATTCGTTCGATAACATTGCGTGCAGACGCATGACGAAGGTTAAAAAGCTCTTCTTTATTCACCGGCCTGAAAAATAACCGTTAATTGCATACATGTTTGAATAAAACCAAAGCTTACCTCACACTCGCCCGCCCCCACTCCGTAAGATGATAACGAACTCCACGATAAGGTATCAGGAGCTCTGGACGAGAAGGGAAGCCGGCATCGGCAAGAAAGTACTTGCCAGGCGCAAGTTTTAAGCCCCCCTCGTGTGCCTCATCCCAGAGACGTGCATCAGTAGCAGATCCTTCCCAACCAGTAAGCGCATAGGTAAACTTCAGATCGAAGTCGCAACTAAAGAGACAGTTTTGGGATACAAACCCTTTGCGATTATGGTAGAGGTGGTGTTCAGATGCAGGAGGAAAGGCGTGTATGTGGCTCCCATCAATCGCTCCGATGGCATCCTTGAAATAGGGCCAACGCTTTGGGTTATCGCGGATTTCCGTGGAGACTGGCGTGTCGGCAGTGGGAAGATGGACATGGGTGGTGTAAAACGGGTGGCTCGAGAAAATATTGAGCATCTTTCAAAAGTAGCTATGATAATGTTAGTATTGAGCATCAAAATCGAAATATATATAGGACTTACTGAGAAATTGTGCCGTTTGACTGTTGGAATCGCTCCCCCACATGTCGTACTGTGAGTCCCGTCACGCACAAGTATAGAAATATTGCAAGTTGCTCCTCTAGAGAGACATAGCGCGAGTCCACGTGACCGAGAGTGCGAAGCTCAATGATCAAACGCTCGAATACATGTGCATGGATGCCGAGCTCACAGTGAATCCGTTCTGGATGGCCAATAACAAGTTCAATGACCCACTCTTGGCCAGATAAGGCTGATGTGTGGTAAGGTTCCGGTTCATCTGGTATCTCTAAGAAGAGTATCTGTGTGGTTATAGCCAGAAGCATGCTGACAATCAATGTGATATGACGAAGGATGCGCTGGCGGACTGCTGCTCGTGCTGGCTGTGTTCCATCTGGTGGTTGGATTAGCTGTGGAGGTATAAGGTGATCCTGTGGGATCAACAGTGGTTGAGGAAACAGCGGTTGAAGACCTGGTACAGGTACTAGATTCATTGAGATAGATATTGATCTTATCATACAACGAACATTATGAGTTCACTTTCAGACTCCGTTTGAAATTTGAGATTCTTGCGTCACTTCGAAATCATATTTTGGCTCAAATCACGGTTGCCGAACAGGCTCTATATTTGTTGGAATGCTCATCTCCAGAGCAATAACTCAATTCTGCTATGGGTCTGCAGGAGATTGGACACGTCCAAGAGAGACACAGACAGGACAGAAAAAGAGAGGAAATTGGACACGTCCAAGAGTGATGTGAACGTGGCAGACATAGCAAGGAGAGGTGACATGTCGAATGGTGATATGAACATAACAGACTCATCGCATGACCGTCAACAACAGTCAGGCACCTATAAAGGCACTACGTACGAGAGTTGCCCAACATGCCATGCCAGAGCAACAGCTCAAAACTCCTATAAGGAGCTATGGCAATGAGATGGGACCCATGCAAGAGTGATGAAAACAGGATAGGAAAAGAGAGGAGATGGGACACATGCAAGAGTGACACAAATGAGACAGACACATTATGCGACTGTTGACGACAGCCATATGCACCCATAAAGGAGCTAGACACAAGTGTCACTTCTCACATGATGTCAGAGCAACAGCTCTATACCCCCATAAGGAGCTATGACAATGTGATGTGAGAAGATTTGTAACAAAGGAAGTAGAATGGGAAGAGAATGTATGAAGCGGAAGTTGAAATTGAACCACATTTTGAACCATCACATGATCATTTTCATGTGACATCAAATACTGCACCGCACTCAATGACTGGTTACCACAACTTCAGACTGCCACTGGTTCGGACACTTTGTTATATCTCACTCAACTCTACTTCAAATCACATTCTTCTTCACCACATATCAGGATCTGACATTGTGTTACTACTCTGTTACATTTTGTGACTGTCCAAACCAGCGGCAGTCTGAAGTTGTGGTAACCGATAGTATGATACCAATACCATGAGCCATTGAGATGCTGCAATTGCTGCATGATCAGCTCCCTACTGGCTCACCTCCAACAGTCAGCACAATACTGTAGCTGACTGTATGGAAGCAACTGTCATGTGTCACGCAGAGCTGGTTGCGTTGCTAATTTGAACCGGGTCACGCATCACGGACGTCGAGTTGCTATGAGTTTATATGTCACGCTGGTACGAAAAATAACTACTAAGGCTCGTCAGCTGATACTGTAGGAAGTTTTTCCGCGATGACATGCGGCGCCAGGATGTTGACAGTTGCTAATTTTTGGCATGTCACGATCGTGAACTGCCTGGTTGCTTACCTGCCAAATGTGGCAACCTGTCACGCTCGACCCCCAGTTGCCTCCATACAGTCAGCTACAGTATTCTGCTTCATAATTTTGGCGCACGTTGCATACACATGACAACTGCGATGCTATAGTGGTTCATATTATTTTTCCTTTTCCCCTCAGTCTGTTATACATATGACTGAGGGAGATTGTTATGGTGCCTCGACCAGCCATGACACTAAAACATCAGCTGGTTCATATGGTGTTTTGGTCAGCTAGTCTGTAGACACTCCAACACCACTACCTGCTCATCCTTCATCTATTCCTCCTCCATCTCCTCCATCTCAGTCCTCATCCATGCCTACCTTGAATTCTATCCTCCATCTCATCCTTGACTGTCTTTAGGAAGTTGCAGAGAGAGTAGATGGGTGTTTTGCTAGACTTGGTGGAGAGATTAAGTGTTTGGAGAAGGTGATTTTGACTGAAGATATTCACCATTTGCACTTTCCTTGGCAGTCTTTTCTGTTTCTTGGTGATGGACTGACTGAGGACAGTCAGTATTCAAAGCCCCCATGAGATGTGTCACTCAACTCTCCACTAGTGGTAATTGAGGGTGTTTATGTAGCATCTTTTCCTGACACTTTTCTTAGATTATGTCCGCATTTTGCTGCTTATATAATCATCTTCTACCTTCACCTAGGACTCTACAGTCATTACCTAGTTTCCCCAGTTTCCAGTTCTTGATGGCTCCTCATAAACTTGGGTTATTTAGTAGCATTCCTTAGTTGTAGCTTTTTCAGCTCACTACTTAGCTCCTGGAACTCAGTGTTCTGTCATTAGCTTGGAGTGCCTCTTTCACTCTCTTTCTTTGTTTCCTCTCTCTCTTAAGCCTGAGTTTAGACAGAGATTCTCTTGGATCAAACACAGTCTATTCTGACACCACAGCTAGGCATAGCAAGACCCAACATTTTCCTGCTGCCCAGCAGGATTGTTATTTTCACACCGGCCAATGTTTTGGTGTCATGGCTGGCCAAGGAAGGAACTATATGGACCAGCTGACATTTTGGTGTCATGGCTGGCCAAGACACCATATGGACCGGCCAATATTTTATTGTCATGGCTGAGACTCAATATGAACCAGCTGATGTTTTGGTATCATAGCTGACCAAGGCAACATATGGACCAGCCGATGTTTTATTATCATGGCTGAAACTCAATATGAACTAGCTGATGTTTTGGTATTATAGCTGGCTGAGGTACCATATGGACCAGCCGATGTTTATTATCATGGCTGAGACTCAATATGAATCGGCCAACATTTTGGTATTATGGCTAGCCGAGGCAACATATGGACCAGCTGATGTTTTATTATCATGGCCGAGACCCAATATGGACCAGCCAATGTTTTGGTGTCATGGCTGGCCGAGGCACCATATGGACTGGCTGATGTTTTTGCCATGGCCAAGACTCAATATGAATCAGCCAAAATTTTAATTTTATGACCAGCCGAGAGACCACATAGACCAGCCAAGAGGCCAACTAGCACCATGGGCCCAGCCATGTATTACTTTTACAATATACCTATTATAAGGCCCAGCCATATATTACCTCTAAAATATGCTCATGGGCTCACATGGGATGGCTTGTATAGTATGGGTGATTGTCACATTGGGCTAACTGTAAGATACGGGTATGATTCACTGCAGTATGTGAATATATGGATGATGTGGATATAAGATACAGGTAAGGGGGTAGGCTGGTGTTTTGAATTTGGTAGGGGTCATGGATGGGCCCAGCCAGTTTTTTTCGGCCCACCAGATATGCATATGATCCCGCCTGGAGGAGTAACATATGGTCTCATCTATTGTTTGGCCCAGTATACATGCTGGGTAGTCTTGGATGGGCTTATGGATGGGCCCAGCCAGTGATTTTTGGCCCAAGAGAATATGCATTTAATCTCGGATGGGCCAACTAACCAGAATATACATTTTACGTCATAACTCTCAAAACAATCATCGGCCGCATTCTTGTTCCATAGTCAGGAGTCACACAACTTTCATTGTCACTACCGCATGAACCATCTACACTAGAGTATTATGCCATTGAATACCATAGCTTCATATAACATTTCTGAGCTTCCACAATTCTCGGAAATGACCACAACCCATGGGTTGATATAAAACCCAGCACTTGTACAAGTTTTCCAACCACCAAATTTCCCTCTTCCATATCTACATTACAATTGCTTCACAATATCAACTATAACACCTTCCGAGGCAGCTAACAATGCCCTGAACGCCACTCTGAGGGTCGTGCAACCGCTCATCAAGTGTTGCATGAAGTTGAAGGAGGGTGATCCAGAGACTTTGACATTATTGGATGACATTGCCAGGTGCATGGTGAGTTTTATTTCTCTTTGACTTCAAATTTCTTGCAACATCATTTTCTCCGCAGCTACTCTCCTGTGCTGCCATCATCCAGCAGTACTCCAAGGGCAGTGCCTTTCAGCATGTCCCCAACTGGACCTCTGTGTCTAACAATGACCCAAGGATCAAGAGCCACCCCCGATTTGACAAGACCATGGGCTACAGCAGTTCCGCTGCAGCTGAGGCTTCTACCTGCTTTGAACCCCCGCATGCACCTATGTCTATCCACCTGTCCACAAATGACACATTCACACTGCTGCCCACGGTCTTGGCTCTCTTGCTGATCTGGCTCCGATCACCTCACCGGACACTCAATCCAGGCCAGTATCTCCCCCACCACAGTCTGCAGAGCCGCAAACATCTACTGACATTTCAGTACCTCCTGCTGCTCCCGTCAAACACAGTCTCTTTGTGGCTGGCATGAAGAAGAAACCTGCAAAGGTCACGCCACAGGTTGGCAATAGTAAGAAGAGAAAAGTGGCAGAGGAGGATGCTAACGAGGCAGTTATGACTGATGCACCCGAGTTGCCCTCCCGGTCCTCGAAACCGAGGCAAAAAAGGAAGAAGAAATTCCTATCAGATAAAGACCAAGACCAAGCTCCCACCAGAACAGTATATGTGATCCCAAAGGTATGTCAGCAGCAGACATACCATGTGTCTAGCAATCTCATCTGATAATGCCAACCCCACCGCTGAATTCCCCTCCTTCAGCTTCATACATTGCTTTATAAGTGATTGCACATCCTCTAATGTGTCATTAAGAGCAGCATCTGCTTTGGAAGGAGTTATAGCACTAGATGCAAAATGCTGATGAGTTGATAATGGGGTAAAGCTGTGCAGAAGGGAAAGAGGAATGCAACTCAGAGATGGGATTCATACCAATATGTCAGTTTTGGCTGTTTCCAAGAACACATGGCCAACATAGAAGCATGGTGGTGTAGAACAATGAATGTAATTATGACATAAATAGAAAATTGTCATTGATCATTATTCCATGCATTCAATTGCCACAGTCGGTTGTCCATATCAAAGTATATCTTGGCACATATTTATCATCATACTCTCCAACTTCATTTTGACGCAAATGATCATGCCTAAGCAATGTGTTCGTTTTGAGACCCCAACTATGTCAGATGCTGGCGACGAAATGTTCTCAGATGCTAGTGAAGTGCTCGAGAAAATGTCTAGCCACTATGAGACACAGAAGCCGCTGTCGCCAAAATTGATAGATAAGCTGATAAGGAGGTGTGTTTCATCTTGAAGTTTTCGAGAATAAAAGTTTGGATGACTATCACAGTCGCTACGTAATTGTCAGGTTGTTAACTCTGGAATGACCTATGTGAATCGATATCGCTCGTGAAAGGGAGTAAAGCCCAGCCAGGCCAAGGCACTTTTGGACATATCGTTGGGGGCTATGATGCAGGTTACTACAGGTGAGTCATGTGATCGTTGTATTCTGATGGGCCACCGACTGAAACTGACACCTCAGCGGGCGAACATGATAACCAGGTACACGTATTCTCTTGTGTTTGCCATGGACATGTATGCGATGGTTTTTAAGAAGGACCCGTTGAACCCTGTTTTGGGCAAGCTCTACAGGGCCAAGATCCTCCTGGTGGGAGGTAGTTGGGATGAAATGGATTCCCTTGAAATGTGTTGCAGCTTTGCAATCCAATATGATTATAGGACTCCTAAAAGCCATGTTAAGGATCTTAGATGTGTGTATGGGAAGACCGACGCACCTCTCCGTGCTCCAATGTTGTTCCATGACTGATTGAGCCCACTGAATTGCTTCAGTGAAGTTCGTACCTCCGTCAGCCTCATAACACAAAATGGCATGAAGTAATTGGTCTGGAGAACTGACAAAATCATGTATGAGGGCATTCGTAATGGAATGATCAAAGAGAATAACATTGTATGAGTCATGTCTGGCTGCTTGTTGACCACCAATTGCTACAGCACACACAGGCAGACCAGAAGCTACACAGGGAAGAAACCACGGCACCAAACCAGTTGTTAGAGTGTCACACAATTCTATCTGAAGCAGGCATGTTTGGGAGGGACCAGAGGCCATGGAGCCAGATCTACTAACAATTAGCAATAGCAATAGCAACCAAGCAAACACTGTCTCACACCTATCAGCTACCAAGATTCTGGATGTGTATTAATTAACATCACTGTAACTGAACCTAGCTGACCACTGACACATGGAATGCTTGCTGCATAATCATGGGATTCCTACATGAGAAGAGATGTCCGTCATTGGAAATGTATCCTAAACCGACTTGGTCATTGTTAGGATCCATTGGCAGGTGACACAAAGGTAAGGTGCAATAGGATGGCTGAGCAGCATTTCCAGCTGCAGCAGTGTGCTCGGGGCCTGGCAAAACAGTAAATCACCAATAGGACAAGCACAAACGAACCATACTGCTACACATTGAGTCACTAACAAGAATATGAATTCAGTTATGTTACTGCACTTTGAGTATTTGATATGCACCACTTGGCGAAATTTGCTTGCTCCTCCCAAGAATAGGGATCTTTGAAGCCTGCGGACCATGTATCATCGCCCAGGATGATAGTCATAGAATTACTCACCGGCCCGCCGCCAAAAGAGATTGTGCGTCATGAAGTCCTTGGCATGTTCCAGGTTAGGCAACATTCACTTAGAGATATGCTGAACCTCATTGTTCCCTGTGCAAGCAGTGGCATCTGAGGCGCGACAGTAGTCAATGTGGATGTGTCTGCCCAACACCTGACAGATGAGGTTTATGTCAAAACACATGAAAAATAAATTTCAAGAAATGAGAAAGTACTTTAATTATGATCGCCAGCATTGATTGAAATAGACTCAGGTTAGATGCTGGGTCGAGGACAGTCGAGCTTGATTGGAACAAGTGGAATAAGCCTGTGATGTGTCGGCTCAAGGCGAAGTTGTTCCAGAATAGCACCTACATAAAGGATGTCATGCAACCATGAGAAACACACAGTGGGCAGCAAACTAAGTTAGAGTTCGCAGTATTGAATAGCACAAGCAATGTATCTTCTTGAGCAGAATGCTCAATACTATGAACACCTATTAAACAAAGATATCAATATGAAACATCCACTGATGGTTTGGTTCAACATACCTTCAAAATCCAAAGCAACAATAAGAGCATCTTTAGTCGGTGTTACTAACATCCAGACCCCTTCTGTCGTATGCATGGCCAATCCTGCGAATGACATATTCACAAGATGGTTTAAGGAAAAGCTCTTCCCCACCAATTGTTTGCCCATGGACAACACAACTTTGACCGGCTTGAAGATGGCACCAGATAAAGTCAGTGTCGCTCGACTTGAGGCATTCATATATCACACCTTTTGCGCCATGTATGACTGGAACAAAGATTCATACCAACCAAAAGACAGGTGATTGACAATGCGGTTAACATCTGCGCCAAGGGACTTCTCAAGTTCGGTTGAATATACACCATCCTTGAGTGGAATGAAATGATTCTCCCTCGTCACTGTGATGTGAATTAGAATGAGGCAGAGGATGTCCACCAACGATTTCCCAGCTCTGAACTTCGACACGCTCCATTCTGCAGCTCCAAGGAGACTATTGGAAAACCTGAATATGTAGTGACAGAGATGGTCATTGATTTTAGGATGGTTCCCATTGGCTTCTTTGACATCCTTTCAAAATTGTAGATAAGGTCGTGGAAGTGCGGCGAGAACATAATGATGGTCCCGATTTATAATGAATGCCAATGTTCGCGGACATCTGTTACTGGATGTAATTGTCTCCCGCTGAATGGCAGGAAGAACAGGGAAACAAGTCCATATGTCAGCGTGACAATCAATGAGACAGTTTATGTGCAGTGGCGTTCTCGGACTGAGAAATTCCTCCTCTCCCGCCCTTCTCTTTGAAGGTAAACTCTGTCACCCTACGAGTGATGCTGAGAGCAAATGATCGACAAGAATTTGAGTTGATGTCAAGCGTAACTAGGTGAATAATGCTCCTTTTTTATTAAAGAAGTCAATAGCAGCGGTTGATCCAAGGGAAGATCTGGAATTTCGACATCAGTGAACTTATCAATCAGACCTTTGCGTGAAAGTCACTTCCGCACACCTAACCTGTTGATAGGCATCCAGTGGAGAAGGGGGAGTGGGATTCAAACTGGGATTGTTCAAGGACACTAATGATGCCTGCAAATGCACATCCCCACTTGACAAGTGATCCGAACAGTGTGCGAACCATTGTCTAGTGCTTGCAGGGAGCATGGGGAATTGTTTTTTTGTTTCTATTCCAAGCCTCACTGTGGTGGAGTCAAGTAGTTATGTAGTGTCATTTTCATTGCAGTATTTATTCAAGTCATTTGTATAGGTCTTGACATTGACAATGTATTGTCCTGGATATCCCTACTGTATCAACTAAGGAAAGCAGTGCCCAGAATGGCAAAGTCAAGAAGCAAGAGATGTTTATAGGCGATATATCGCCAGAGCACTACATGCAAGTTTCCATTTGCTCCTGCTTCTCATCTTTGAGGACAACTCGTGACCCACCTCTCGTCATATCGGAAACACTATGGGATATCGACTTTCGTAATATATGGTGTGGCTGTCTTGTAGCATATCGTGCTTTTTCAGGCTTCATGAGTGAGACATGGACAGTAGTGCACGTGTGTAAGCCAGTTAGCGTGAGTCGAAAATGGGAGATTGAATGTTGAAATTGAATATTGGCATGGTGTAGTACATGAATGAGTTGTGAACATATGATACAGACCACCAGATAGGCGGAGTGGTGATTGCGAGCTTTGTTTATCATGTGGCAAGGCCCTCAACATCCTCACATACTTCAACATTGCTTCAGTTAACTTAAGTGTTCGAAAAAGCGAAGAAGATGCATCTTGCAGGTGAAGGTGGGCCGAAGAGTCTAGTGTGGGGTAGGATGGAAAATTCTTGGGATGGTCGGAACAGATAGAACAGCATCGCCTACAGAAGTATGACAAGCCAATAAGAATGCGAACTCAGCCTGCAGAAGATGTTTCTCCATGATATTGAGCAGTGTCAGATGTTCATCTCTCATGACGAAATGCGAATTATAAGGCTGCATAGGGTCCTGCTTGCCATGACAAGCAAGGTGCACCCAGGTGTTCTGCTGCAAGGCTTTGAGTGCACCTGTTCAGGTGGCTTTGTCGCCGGATATAGTGGTGTGTTTGGCTATTGCAGGGACGAGCTTATTTACCAACTCAAGCTCGCTGTCAATGGCCAAGAGTGCCTTGCCTTTCCCTGCACCCCGTTGACCCTGTCTGATCGCCACAACAGACGGAGGCACATGCTTCTTCATCAACTGTCTAGATCTGATCAGAGCCGAAAGTGTTGGCGTGTAAAAGCAAATGTAGAGATCCTCCAGGCATGACTTCTTCCCAGAACAATCCGCCTTTGTTTGAAACAGGTGAGCTGCATGGAGAAATGGACGTGAAAGCTGCAGTGGGCCACAATCAGATTTGAGAGTGGCACTTTAGTTTGAGAACTTGATTGAGTACATTGACAATAGGTAGCACAATCTGGTCCCATATTATCCGCAAGAGCACTATGAGATCCGTCCTCGACTCCCTGGGTTCATCCAAGATGAATCTCGTATTGCCCTGGTGAAGTGATCCTTGAAAATCTTGAGATCTGTGAGAGCAATAGACCTGTCCATAGTTGCAGCCTCATGTGCTATATGTCATGTCAATCTACTGGCAATTGAGCTCGTGGAGCAGGGCTGTTGGCTTTTCAACTCGGGACAGTCGAAGACCTCGAGTCAGTAAATCCAACACTGATGCACAATTATTTAGAGCTGAGCAAACTCATTTCCAATGCAGCCCAGAGTTCTGCAACCATCACCGACAGAGCTGCTGCTGATCGGGCAGCAATGGAATATATGAGACTTACAAGGCAATGGGAAACTGTGGTAGCTGAGATACGCGATCTTCCGGCGTTCTCATGGTTGCTGCTCCCACCTTCATATGAAGACTTCCAACTCGCAGTGCGCCAAGGCCAGGTCATCATCCTCATTGCGAGTGAATAGGCCCAGTGCTGGTGTTTGATCTCGTGAGTTAGGGAAGGGCTCGGCTAGGCATTGTTGGCTGTCCGTGCACATTTAGTCTCAGATACTAGTTATTTTTCAACTGGCGTACACAAGTGGCCGGCGAGAGGGCATCTACGGATTTTCGGTAGGTATGTCGGAACGAGTGACAGATGGGCCGAGTAAATTAGTGTTTGGTCGAAAGGGCCTACGGATATGCCCAGCAAGTCAGGAAGGTCTGGCGAGTGATGTTTCAGTCTATAGTGTGTCTTATGGATCGGCCCAAAGAGTGAAGCATTAGGTCTCAGAAAGGCTTATGAGTGCCTGGTACATGCGTATATGATTTCGGAAGGGGCGACAGATATTACGGTGACACAGATAGCATTTGGTCTCCGAAGGTGACATGGTGAAAGTTTAGTCAATAGGGATGCGTCTTGGAAAGAGTTGAAAATAGGAATAAATGATGATGTCGGACCCGCACAAGTCGCACAGCAATGCAAATCCGATAAGCAGCTGATGATCGGACAGCCGATCAGCTTGTGACACCGGGTTCCGGAAGATGGTATGATAATAGGCAGTCATGTATGTACTTTATTAATACACCTGTTGGAGGGATGCACCGTGCATGTAGCATCAGCAATGATACACCAACAACTGCATGGACTATCTACACCGGATCATTATGCCATTGGCTGTCACAGCTTCATGTGAGCATCATGAAATTAAAGCATTCCCTCACCACAGATGACAACATATTGAGGGAAACAATAATGTAGTTCATATCTACAAATTACATAAAGCGAGAACCGGAATACAAGGGAAAGTGACCGAGAACAGCACGAAAAGAGTAGCTAAAAGTACAATATATATGGTATTGGAAACTAGTTCATTCTACACACTGGAGGTGGCGACAATGCGCTTTACCGGGCATCCGAGGCGTTGAGGTGTTGCTCCAGTGCGTTCAACCGCTGGTGGAGGATATTCTCCACCGAATGCACTCTTATCTCCATGGTGTCCACACGCTCATTGGTGGCGAAGAGATCCAATCTCTTGCTGAGGTCCCGGATGCCCTGCAGGATGTCTCTTGCAGTTGGCTCGGGATCGGCGATGTTGGCTGGCGCAGTCTGATCATCCTGTTCTGGCCGAAGGCTTGTGCCAACAGTTGGGACTGTGTGCATGGGCACACCAGGCGGCGGGCCAGGCTGTTGCTTCTCCTCTAAGAGTCATCTGGATTTGTTTCAAGTTCCTCGTCGGATTTGAAAGCAAACTCACCTTCAACTATGTTGAGTTCAACCCGAGGGGGTTGGGCAAGGGTTCTCTTAACCGGGGTCTTGGAGATCTCGCGGGACTTCTTAATGAGCGTTCCGGAGTGTCTTGATGCAGCCGCGGCCGCCTTTTCTTGCATTCTCTGCCTGACACCGATGCCGTCGATCGCACAGGTGATCTTCATCTGGTCACAATTTGTGCATGCAAGTCGAGTGTATCCAAACTTTTTGTCCGGAAGGACAACGCAGGGTATGTCCAATTTCGTGCACTTGTCGCACTGCCAAGGATGGTAATGAATGGAATGCTTGACATATGTTAGCCGTGGACTCCTGTGAATGTACTGACAGACTTACCTGGCATGGAGTGGCGATATGAGCATCTGAGCCCCATTCTGTAGGCTTTGAAATTGGTCAGTATACCAGCGCTATGGATGAGTGCAGATCACATACCCGAGTTTCTGCGTCCCAGAAACCCTGTTCATCGCCTGGTGGAACAACCTTGTCAGTAGTGACGGTCAGTACTGAGATGTGCGGGTCTTCATCACTTTGAGCGAGCCAGGCCGGGAGGTGTGCATTTACATGAGTAGGGGGGGCATAAGCGGTAGTGTTGATCCGGGAACGGTGTGCAGTCAGATCATCTTTATGGTCGTGGAGAGCAATGGTTAAATGGCCAACGGAAGCTGACATTGCTCTCCATTCTGTATCTGATGAATTGAGACATTGCTCAAGTGCACTCAATCGCTGCCCGAAGATATCTTCCACCGGACCCAGTCTTGCATCCAACTCATCGACCCTTTCATTGGTGGCGAGAAGATCAAGCCATCTTCCGAGGTCCTGGATGCTCTGCAGGATGTCCCTCGCAGTTGGCTCGGGCTCCGCGGGATTGACTGCCTGCGGCACTTCTGCCTCAGCGTGCACCGATGGGCACATTGTAGGCATCAGTTGAACCTCTGTGTGAACCGGTGAAACATCAACGCACAATGGGTTAGCATCCGGCGCAGAGTCTACATCAGTTTCAGTTCAAGTACCAACTGCAGAATGAAAACATTCACCTGCACATTCAATGATGTTAGGCTCAACTTCCGAAGAGGAAAGAGCTGGCGGCATCACAGTCTTCCGGGACCTGGTATTGACCGGAGCATTGTTCACAACTCGGGACTTGGGGGCACATGACTTGGAGCGTCTGACAGGGTTGCAGGTGTCTTCTGCCGCTTTGGCCTTTGCCTTTGCCTGCATTCTTTCCCAGACGCCAACTCCGTTGATCGCACATGTGATCTTCATATCATTGCAATTAGTGCAGGCAAGTCGAATGCATCTGAACTTTTTATCTGGGAGGACAAGACAGGCCACACCCAATTTGGTGCACTTGTCGCATTTCTGCGGGTGATGACGAACAGAATACTTCAAACATCCTAGCGTTAATTTTTTTTTCATGCAAATAATGATGAGGTTACCTTCACTGCCGTGGCGATATCAGAGTCCTGGCCCCATTCAACAGGCTGATAAACACCCGAGTCAAAATGTATGGTTAGCACAATAAAAACACTTACCCTGCTTTCTGCATTCCAGAAACCCCTATCATCTGTTCCTTCCGAGTAATCCGGATGTGCCAGTGCCAAATTCTCTTTGGTGATGAGCGGTGATGGTACCACCTTAGGGAAGATAATCATCTGGTGAGTCAGCTATGCCGAACGAAAGAAGCAGGACTCACCTGCGTCAGAAATGGTTTGGTAGTATCATTGTCTTCATCATCTGACATTAACCTGTTCCTCTTCGGAACAGACTTCCGTGACCGGGAAGTCGAGTTAGAAATGTCGACTGATTTAGCCTCTACTGGGTGGTCATCTTCCGCCCATCTCTTCTTACCATTGCCGACCTTTGGAATCGCATTCACTGCATTTTTCGTGCCTGGCACAAAAAGGTTGCATTTCAGCGGGATTGGAGCTGAAACAGGAAGGGGGGTCAGAGGTTCCAATGCCTGTGAGAATGGGGATGGTGACAATGGCAACAGTTCTATTGCCGGTGCTGCAGATTTGCTCGCACAGTCTATGTCTCCGGAAGGAAGAGCTGAAGTAGATACAGCCACAACAGGTGGTGTTGTAAATGAGACCAGTGCCGAAGTTCCAGAGGACGATGATGATGTTGTTGTACCGGATGGTGTGGCTTAGTATATGAGCTATGTTTCAACGGCCACTGTGATGAAGTCAGAAGCATGCTGTCCGGTGAGCCTCCCGTTTACTTCAATCTTCCTTTCTTTTCTAACGGTCCAAAGATATGTATCTTTTGGAAAGCATGCGGACCTCTGACATGACAGTACACAGGGTCTTGCCACCAGGACACACTACCAACGTCACCAGAAGCAACGACCAGGATCCGCACCACTGTGGGTGGGATAATCCTAGTTCGGAGGGGTTGGTGAAGGATCCATATGCCAATGAATGAGGCCATCCTGGCCATAATTTAGGCATCGCCGGTTCAAGTGAATCGGTGGCCGATGCCTATGATTGTGGATGGGACGATCTGATGCATGATGACAGTATCACGCTTACGGGTAAGTCAAGGGACGATCTGTATGATTGCGGATGGGATGACCCGATGGATCATCAATGTATCATGGAATCCGGTGAGTCACCCGCTGATGCCTATGACTGTGGGTGGGATGATCCAAAAGATGATCGAATATCCATGGGTGAGTCAGTGGAGGATCAATATGACTGCGGATAGGGTGATCCGATGGATACCGACAAGCTATCCCCAGCGGTGATGGAAGAACAGCACTGTGGGGATGTAAACCCATCGGTGGCCGAGGACCCGTATGATTGCGGATGGGACGGCAGAGAGATTGAACCAATTGTGACAGGCAGTGACGATATGGTTCACCTTGTGTTGTCCGGTATGCCAGTAGGTGAGTCATCCTTCACATGGTTGCATTATGACTTTTGAAGCTGTGCAGGTATGCAGGGCAGGCATGCAGGAAATGAAAACAAAGTCTTCCAACATGCGGAACTTTCTATGCAACATGCCATCACACACCTACACAGTATTTGGCATGAGGGTGGTGAGTATCCTTATCTGGCATTGCTCACGATTGACATAATGGCAGTCAATTCATACCTGAACAACATACTGCCAACCGACGAGGTTGACCGTGACCACACGCCAGCATTGACACAGACGTCGAATCGAGATGGTCTGGGGAAATACATGGACGCAGTGATCAAAGTGACTGAACTAAGTGAGGACATTGCAACTGTTCACCATTTCCTTAATGTACACCGTCGGATCATGGAACAACTGGACAACATGATTGCAACTTGTGAAAGGAGTGGTAGGGCTACATAAATAGGTGTCCCATTCCGGGTGACGGTACAAGTAGATATCAGAATTGTAATTATGTTGACTGCTGAAAGTGACCTGGCCAATGAACAAATTGTATAATTGCACCGACAATGTATCCGGCTCATGTTGATTTGCTTGGCCAATGCTGTTGCATATATTCCCCGATATAAATGCAATGGACCGGTTGTGGCCAATCGCCATGTCGGATGACCGTTTTCCATCGAATGAAGCTCCCAGATCAATGACTAGCCACTCAAACATCAGCCTATGAATCATGTCCCGGCAACAACGTAGTATCTAAAGAATCGATATACAACCGAGGCTAAGAATGCAATGTCAGAACTACCGACAGGATCATGTTCGGTACCGAACAAAATCAGCCTGATTGTATCTAGCTAGGTGGTATGTAGCAAAGTCGGCCAGGCTGTATTTTGCAAACTCTGTATGTGGGGTTCCAGCATAGTTGTGCACGCTGTCCCGCATAAACCATGCCCACACAATTCGGTCACCATCCCCCACCTGGACACTGTGCCTCACAAGCCGGCCAGAATAACTGACCATGACTCCCAGATTATACAACAAATCGATACCCAAGTTTGTCAAATTCATCACCACATGTTTATAGCTTCCTATGCAAGTAAGAATGTCAAATCCCTCTGGAGGACATTTGGGATCACAATGACCGGGTGATTGCCTGTTGCAAACGATGGAAGCGCCGGAATATGCTGACACGCAATGCTGGAGACATCGGTACATCTGATCTTCACCATGCACTGCCGCCCAATGCCCGAGTGCTACGTGAGTGGACATTAATGCCCTGTAAAGTTGTGGGTGCATGACCCAAAGGGCAGCCGATGACAAGAGAGCCGGACGCTGCATATCTATAATCGATGACATGCCGCTATCGCCCTTCAAGGCGGCAGAGACTTCTGGAATAAACCCATCCAACGGATTCTGCAGTGGCCGGCCTTGACACTGCCTACATTCAGCGCGCAATGATTTGGGCAAGCTTAGTCTCACCTCATGCCCCTGTTGAAACCAGCAAGGTGAAAGATTGATACACCCGGGTATTAGACCGGGTTCTTTTGAAGGGTGAAAGTTTGAAGTGTTTGTCCTCCATTTCGTCGTCTTTCCGGTCGATGTCTTGCTGGTGGTGATGCTATGTTGCAACAGGTTGCCCATACCTTCTGTCAGTGATATCGGACATCTTTGCGTGCCTCCGCTCACCTGCAGGGACCAGTTCAGTGCACCCGGCAGATACCATAGTATGATTCTGCAACCAGCGTCAATTACCACCGATGGGTGATCCAACAGAATGGGCTTGGAGGGAGGGAACTTTGCCAACAAAGCTTCTTCACGAGCATCATTCAGTCCCGACTCTCTTTTGGTCAATGCCTCATTGTACCGGATGATATTGATATCCAGTTTGACTTCACACATCAGGATAATGTTATAATAATACAGCGCTGAACTCACTGGGATGCTGATACGCCTCTGCGAGCACGAACGCAAGGTGTCCGCATGCTAGCATGGTTTCCGGATCAAGTTCCGGAGGAGCAGGAACAAGGGGTCTGCCAGCAACATGAGCTGCGAACTGCTGCTCCACCCATTCGCTAGCTATGTCAACAGCATTGAGAGCCCAATCCTGTGGAATAAATGATGTCGGGTGAGTGTCGAGATCAAGGGCAGCCAGTTTCTCATGGTAGGCCGCCCAATACTCATGGGATATCATGATGGAGACAAAAGGGATGGTGTGTGAGCATGGGTTGCATCTTAAGTGAATATTTGCCGAGCAGCCTCCATGCTGATGATGTAACAAACCTAGCGGCAGCAATGATTTAAACGTAATATCAAAACGCTCTGGCATCCGGCAATGGCATTTGTCATTGAATTGTAAAACACAAGTAGCTACCGGACATATCTCATGTAATATTTACATATACCAGACTCATTTGCTACCTATATCCATACACTTCCGTAACTATTGGACATCGCGGCTGCCCTCATTTGCACACAAAGGGATGCATTTCAGGAAATGGATCTCCACGGGGAGATGTTCCAATCTGGCCATTGTTATAATCTTCCGCCAACACATCCACCGCCACTTGAGAGGCAGCCATAGCATCATAGACCTCATCGAGAGGCTGTTCAAGATGGTTCATTGCATCGACCGCCGCTCCTGTGGCTTCAAGTTTTGCAACCAGCATGTGTCCGAGGTCTAGACCTAGCCGGGCGACTTCAGTCCATAGAACATGAAGTTGTTGAAGGAGCGGGTCATCCATGCGCGGATGAGTAATCGGTTCCGGTATGAGCAAACCTAAGGCTGGCTGATTGTCTGTCAATGCAATTATAATTTGGACAAGATTGAACATCGCTTACCCGCTGTTTGAAATGATCAGCTGTGAGCTCGCTCACCTGAGCTACTGAGAGCCGGAGAGGCATTTGCATAGCCGTGAAATGAAATGGGGTTCCCCACCAGCAGTAGCGGTAGCGCGGAACAACCTGATATTGAGCTACTGCATTACCATCCTTGTTGTGCGGACAGTCCCTGAATCTCTCAAAGAGTGTTCTATGGTTTTGGTCTTCTGTCTGAAAATCTGTTATGTGGAGGAGGACATTGCTGAGATAAACTGGCATGCTGCTATTGATGTTCATCGCCGCACACTTGCTGACGAAAGGTATCACAAAACGCTGGAAGTCGGTATCAGTAGAGTTGTTCGATCTTTCGAAATGGAATTACCTCTGCCTCCCAGATGAGGTGTTGAACAAACGAGTACTGATAGGAACCTGTTGGGTTTGGCTCCGCCAGCTGTGTGAGATGAATAGCGGTGAATCTGGAGGTGGTGTATTCAAATATATGGGCTGCATCCCAGACTGAGAATGAGCCGGCGACAGACTCGTAGAGTGCGCGAGTTTGGTCAGTCATGGTAAGTGGTAATAGGAGGACTGCCATGAAACTGGTCCTGGACACATTGTTTATATGTGTTGTCGGAGCTTGAAAACTCAAATCCGGTAATGTGGCTCATATTCTGGGATGTCTTTGTATGCAAAAAACACATAATGTGGCTATTTATGACCGTTACTCTGATCCATGAAATACACCACACTCTCGGCAATTAAACAATGACCTTGAACATTGGATTTGCCTTGAGAAAGCTTACACATGCATGTTTGGCCAATTTGTGGTACATGTGAGCCTGCCGAATTGCATAACATTTGTGACCTTCTGGCAGTGAATCGCCGTTGCGAGTGATACATGACAACCACATACTTGCCTTGTGGAGGAAAAACTGTAAGGTCCAACCCATTTCATGCTCAATGAGCAAGTGTTCTTCCGACCATCGGTCACGCAAAGCCTTTGCCCGAAGCCAGTGGACCCTATAGACTATTTTCGGTTAATGTTCAGTCATGATGAGCTTCGGACGGTGACTCACATTCATTCATCCAATCGTTACTAACAGAATCACCTTGTACATCAAGAGACCAAAACCACGGAAGCGTGGAGTTTCTCTGTCCCCAGGCATTCGGATCGGCAACAGCAGTGCTTGCCTTCAGATGACTTTTTTCCATCCAGAGATATTTTTCCAGTAGAGTGTGGGCTTGTAGATTGCTAAGTTGCGCCCGGCATTTTGAATAAATCATAGTTTGCAGTCTGATGACCCTTTCCACCGAATGTACCTGCGTCCATGCTCTGGTAACCTTGGCCTGAGATTTTGCCGGACGGACGGTGGTGCAGAAGAGCACTGCCTTGTCCGCTAGAAGCACTCTGATTGCTTGCAGGGTGTCATTAGCCTGCCCTTCCCAAAGTGCAATTTCCTGACCAACTAGGTGGCCGATGCCCAGCTCCATGCATCTATCAATGCCGATATTAGATGGAAGAGGTATAATGACATTCTCGGGACGGAAGACATTGCATCGCGGATCTTCATGGGAATCATGTTCACTGTCGGTAACAGCGTCCACTTCTTGCTCTGAATCATCTATGAATTCAACCTCCATATCTTTGATGTCATCATCCAGATCAAAGTCCTCTCCGAGATGATTGACTGCAGCAATGGTAAATTCATCTATCCGGTTTTGCAACTTTGTCCGGCGTCTCCCTATCTCCAAGTGCTGTGTTTCGGTGGGATGTTTTCCCAACCTCCGGATGTCCATCAACACAGATATCTGCAGCTCTTCAATCGTTATCCCAGATGTGATCCATGTGGCAGCACCCCATTGCGCATTCCCTACTCCACGGCCAACACGAGCCAGCAAGGCCAGCTCTTGTTGTTTTCGCGTCGGTGCTATTCACATCCAATTGGTGATGTAGTTCGGAAGCATAGTTAGCGTGACACACCATTTTGTAGCTGCACGTCAAAGACATCCATTGCCGAAGGATCTGCCAGTCTCCGTATTTGTGCTTGTTGATCCTGTTCTTCCCATTTTTCAACTATGGCCGGATCAGTGGCATCATCGAGCTTTTGAAATGCTGCCGTGCTTTCGGAAACTCCCTTGACAGTGTCTTGATATTTCCGACATAGAAAACCACCTGGAGATCATGAGCGCCAATTATTGAGCAAAGGATAGGAGTCCCGACTCATTCTGATCGTTTTCATGAAATTAGAGTCGTTCATTTGGTAGTCGAGACACTCTTGTCGATGCGGGGTTGACATCCCTCTCACAGAAGGAGATATAATATTTAAGGGCACCCATAATGTCTCCATAATTTCCCCATCTATTCTGGCTGCTCCTGTAATAAAGGTTGATGCATACCTTACATAGCACTTGTCCTGATGGCCATGGACATGCCACAGTCCTATTCCCGGTACGATCTCCATACCGGCAGGGATGCTCATGTATGAACTTTCGTTTACCCTGCGCCGGAAATGCTTGTTATATTGGCAGTTGATGTCATAGAATGTCAAGGCTCGAGTGAGTCCATTGGTGTGATGGCTCAAAGCATGACAAAGAGTGTAGTCCATATTCATTTGTCTGATCAATGATGTCAAGGAGGATAAAGCCAGTGAAATTGGTTACCGCACTGTTCCCCTTTCTGGAAATCAACAATGGAATGAGGTACAAAACAGCCATGTCGAGCGCATGCGCAACCACCAATTCCTGTAGCTTCCAGTTTGTGTCGGGAAGCATTCGTTTGATTCACAGCCTGGTGGTTGTTGCATTCTAACATTTGAACATGTTCGTTGGCACCAGCTAGATGGGCCTTGTATTTGTCTCTGGTTACCATGAAGCATAGGCCATCGGTCAACCATACTTCATCTTCTGGATGAGTAGGATGCCAATGTTCTGCTTTGAAATTACCATCCATGACCAGAGATCTGGCATATAACCATTCCGGATCATCGCTGTTTCTTTTGGCCGGCTGCGGCGCATTTATTCCAGGTTGCGGGCACGCTGGGCAAAACAGAGCAAGTTCACCAGATTCCGGTTGTCTTTTGTCGTGAGTGAAGCTGTTCCATTTAAGCAGTTTTAGTTGACACCATTGCTGTCCCACGCGCATCAATTCCCTGTAGCGGTCCTGTTTTGATGTTAATTCATACATGGATGACCTGGCAGCACCTCATACATATCGGGACTGAATGCGGAAATATGCTAGATGTCATTCTCCTTAATTTACTGTAGTAATTCATAGCTGATGTTCCACATTCTAAGTTATCAAGCAGAAAGCCGTCCAGTACAGAAAATGTGAATGCTGACTTCGGCTGACTGAAAGATGCCGGAAACATTCCTATCGCAAATAGCTGCTTGTCCGGGGTACATGCATTTGGGCATTTACAATACCGGATCATCAGGGAATGGACACTGGATTTGTCAACCATGGTTGTGCATTCCTTGCTGTGAAGGAAAGGCAGCTCCGGTATAGCTGAGCAATCATAGGAAGGTTCATACACAGGCTCGTCCATGTCCTCCCACTCATGTGCATTTTCCAGAACCGGACATGGCAGCCCACCATGCCCGAGATGAATTTCCATATCTATCTTGGTTAATGATGTTTCTTCAAAAAAGCTCCCATTCCATTTGCTAATCTTGTGAAATGGCAATCGCCTGTGCTCATGTCGACAGCATTTGGCACAAATCATAGGATCGCCGAGGCAATCATGGCACCAATACACCACCAAATTTACACCACATAATGAGCAAGACTTGTTTGTAGGTGGTACCTCCCATTCCAAGAGGAGCCGAAGGTAATCGTCCTTCCGAGATATCCATTCACGGAGATAATCGTTTGGGCTCTGGGAGCCTGGTCAGCCTTGGCAGGATGGCAAACAAATTGCGCATCTTCGTCTTTCTTTTCTTTAACCAAACATTCAGCGGACCAATGGGGTCATGACCACTCCAGTCTGCATGATGGGAATTGAAGTCGGGTGTAAATTGAGGGTTTGTAAGATTCAAAGTTTGTTTGGCGGGAGACTTTGTTGGGGATGATTGGGCTGACTGACTTGGCTGGGGTCGTTTGACTGGACACCATTTCCCTTTCCGGCCCTGAGTAGTATCTTTTACTTTCCATTCGACTAGCTGAACTGGTCTTTGTGGAGCCAACATCCTCACTCTTGATTTGCCCATGAACTTGGTATGAAGTTGTGTGAATTAAGATACATAAGACATTGTAGACACATAATAGCCACTACCCCTCACTTACTAGCCAAAATGAAAGGAGGGCAAATAACTTACTGCACATATTTTACACCCACTGACAATCCCACGCAAACACACACTATCACTAAATTCTATTGCTATCCTCTTAAGTCCATAATGTCTGACCACGACTCTGCCTCTGAATCTGACACCAGGAAGCAGCCTCTGTTGAATCAGGAGGAGGTTACAATCCTAAAGTCCTACATTGAGCAATGGGACTCAGCTGAGCCATTGGAATGAAAGAAGGTCTCCAAAGCAGCTGCAACCAAGGCTCGGATGAAGGCTCCAGTGATGTCTATAAGACTACTGAAGGATCGGAAAGTGGTGAGTCTCTCATCATGATCACCATTGTTGTTGTTGTTGTTGTCACCACAAAACCAGCTAAAACATCACACAGGCCTATGAGGCATGGTTCTGAAGCTAAGGGACAAAGAGGAAGCCATCGAAACCTCCTATCAAGATAGGGCAGAAATGGACTGAACGAAGTGTGGTAGACACACTCCGAAAAAAGGAACTGTTAGAAAAAATTCAGGATGAGACTGGAGCCAAGCCTGGCACAAAAGAGATGATCAACCACTACACCAAGCAGCTTAACCAGCTCATTGCATCATTGTCACCGGATGAGCTCCAAGAAGCCAAAGAGACAGCTGAATTGTGGAATTGTCAAGGTGTTCCGGACGACGTCAAGGCTGACATTGCTAGGCAAAAAAGCGATGATATGATTCATCATTTTGTGACCGAGATGTGGAACCGTGCCGGAATGAGGGTCTTCATTGTATCTGCCTGGAAAAATGAGGAGGGTAAGATCCATGATGCCGGGTGAGTGATCCGATCCTTTTGCCATGTCTCCTCTCACATTTCCGACAGTCACGACTATAACAATGAATATGGCAGTGCAGACTCTTTCATGAAGACTCATAACTGGGATATCATTTTGCCAGAATGGGATTTCTATGCCGAGAGCGCATTCGGTAATGACCTTAATATGCTGCCAGAAGATTCATGCTGACGCAAAACAGACGGTAACTTGGACGGCGATGCTGTTGTCACCAGGAAGAAGGGTCGACAGGATAAGACTTATATTCTTCAGCTGGGCAATGACGGATATCCTGTGCTCCCTGCATGTGACTCTGTGGATCTAGATATGAAGAAAGCGGTGATCCGAGCATTTTTAACATGGCATTATAGTAGGTCGGCATCTCTCCCACTTTGAGGGTGATCTGAATGTTGCTAGGGAAATGTTGCGGAGATCCAAAAATTTCCGTTCCATGGAAGTATGTGATACCAAGATACACGGAGATCATACCTGCAGAATGTCTTCCCGAAGGGCACAGTCTTGCAGAGCCATCAAAGCTAAAGCAGGTTCACGCTGCTCAGCTGCTACAATTCTGGTACAACCGACAGGAGGAAGGCGAAGCGCGTGTATTGGAATTCATTGGTTGGTGGGATAATGATAAAGAGGATATGGTGCTGGCAGCCGACATTGATGTACCGGTGACGAAGCCAACAGAAACAACCAGACAACCCAAGCAGCGGTCGCAGTCCCGGAACCGGAACCGGGAGCAACCTGAACCACAGCGGTCTACCAAAGGAAGATCAGCATCGCGTCTAGATACCAAGAAAATGCAGAGTTCCAAAACAACTCAAAGAAAGGGAGCTAGCTTGCCGCATTGTCCACAGAAGGGCAAGGGACATGAGTCATCTGCCGATGAAGTCAACGACCAACCGATCACCACTGCTGAGTCTGTTGACAGATTGGACGACTCAGAGGATGAGATTCCGAGTCAGCAAAAAGCAAACAAGTCTAAAGGGAAGAGAAGACGGCAGGTCTCCATGAGTAGCAGCAACAACACAAGCAGCGATGATGAGCAACCCGGAAAGTTGGTCAGCACCGGCAAAAGAACCAAAAAGGATGTTCCTGCATCTCCTAGCATGCCCGCCACAGTAAATATCCAGCCCAACAAGATGAGGAGAGTGGTAGAACGCCCGCAGAATGCTGTCCGCAAGCATGGCGGGAAAGGCGTCGAGCATGAACCTTCCGCAACATGCGCAGAACTCACAGCCAGTGCACCCAGGGTACAGGTTGAATGGCCTGCACAGGAAGTCAATACTGCTGATATCACCCGAGCAAAAACCCGAGTTCACAAAAGGACTGCTGAAGAATCGTTGGAAAGGTCTCCCGCAAAACGGACGAGGCGTCAAGTGGCAATTGAACAGGCCAAGGGGATTGTGAGACAGGTTGGTAAAATGGCAGGGAAGAAACAAGTTACTGAACAGGCTACCGATGGGTCTCCCTTGAAATGGACCAGGAGCAAGACATCACAAACAGGTGCGGGTAAATGTTCCCGGAAACCCAACTCTCGGTACAACGATTATGTAAAACCTTGATTGATGTGGGTCTCTGTATAGGGGGAGGGGGAGGGGGGCGCGGGGTGTCTATTCTGATAGCTGTCACTCACAGACCACAATCTGGTCACGACTAATGGACTTTGTGATGTGTCTTTGATGTCATTCTATCGGTCGGGCACATGTCGTGTATATTGTAACATGTTTCTCGTGATTGCAGGTGATACAAACCTTGTGTATATTAGATTACATAGGGAACTATAGTCATAGCATACTATCCCTCTCCTGCTCCACTCTGGTTATCATCGCATCTAGTGGGTACATGATCCGGCGGTGAATGTTGAGTAAACGATGGATGTTTATGATGTCAGCCCCGAGGTTGGTTACCCGATCTCTTGCCTCAGCATATGCACCAAACAAATTCTGGTTGGCCATGAATGTGAGTCCTGGTCGTGAGTCATATACAAGTCCATCCCCTGGTGCGACAATGTTGCGAACATATCTATTGACTGTCCGACACGAAAGTAAGCTGTAATCGGAGTGGAAATGCAGAAAACTCACAGTCACTATGTCCTATGCTGTTGAGCTGTCGGATCGCGCGGCGCATGGACTCTCCCACCTCTTGGAATGTGTTGGGTTCGGTTGGAGACATGGATCTCTCTGCAACCACCAGAATTAGAAAATATGGAGACAGTGAAAAATGACATACCTGAATTGGCTGATGTAGACATCAGGTCAAGGAAATCTGTTTCCTTACCGAATGTCTGGTCCACCGATTGGTTGTCTGATGTGGACGTAAGGTCAAAGACATCCGTCTCCTCATGGAATGTCCGGTCCACCGATCGGCTGGCTGATTCAGACGTAAGGTTAATGACATCTGTTTCCACGTAGAATGTCCGGTCCACCGATAGCCGCATGATGGTTGGTCCCTCCATCGGATCTTCCCACCCACAATCATAAAGGTCATCCCTGCTTTCCATGCCAGCGCCCGAAAGCACCATGCCAGCCATCTGCCCGTCGTCGACATCATTATTTGCAACCTCTTCCTCCATCATTGCTGGATATTGGGTCTCAACATTCATGGATGGACCCCACCCACAGTCATATGGATCGTCAGTAGGGTCTCCCGGCATAATATCATGTTCCAGAACTGTGCCATCCTGCCATCCGCAATCATACGGATCGGCCATCAAAGCAATTTCTGCAGGTTCACTGTCGTCCATAGGATCATCCCATCCGACATAGTAAGGATCATTTGCCGGTGCAGCAGATGCGATCATCTCGCCCTTGGAATATGATGACTCAGCCGCAATGTCTATGGAGTCCAGTAAGACCGATCCCTGGCAGTAGACCGGTGACTTACCTGCATTAGCTGTGAGATCTTTGCACCTGGTCAGCTCACATCGCTTTGTAAATGACCCACATACTTTCATCTGTTGCTTGTATGGCTGCAGCAGTCACAATATCGCCCCATCCACAGTCATATAGATCTTCTGTCAATGACTCGTTCAGGGGCACCGTCTCATTGATTATCGGAGCATCCATAGGAAATGGCATGTTGTCGCTAGGACGGTAGGACAATTCAGTCGGATTTGCTGTGATGTTTTGTCAAATGACACTGTTGCCTGGCGCCCGGTGCGTACTTACCTCCGTTTGATCTTACATCCGTTAATACTAACAATGGGTCAGTTATGATTTCTGAAAGCAAATAATGTACTCACTTTCCTCTAACGGCATGATTGTTTCCTGGGATGTAACATTGATGTCATCCTCCCATCCACAATCGTACGGATCCATCGGCGACGATTCTTCAGGTGAAACTGAAGGATTTGAAATGGTATCATCCCATCCACAATCATAGGGATGATATGTTGGGAGCGTTGATTCAATATCGTCATTGACGGTGTGAGTTCTTGTGGTCAATTGTACCAGATCTTCTGTTGGGTTCAAATAAATCAGCTCCATTGTGAGTGCCAGCTGTTGCTTACCTTCCGGTCTTGTGCAGCCTAATCTGGTGAGTTAGTTGAGTTTTATAACCAAATGAAGCAAAGCACCTTCTGCCGATGTTTGGACGGCCAGTGACAAACCAATGTCTCGCATTGACCAGGAATGCCGGGCTGTCAAAAAGTTGGGCATGTGGAGCAACTCTACAACATACATGTCTAGTACAACATGTAAGATCAACGATGTTCGGCTTTAATATGGCACTCACCTGACAGCATGCTTGTGACTTCATCAAAGTCACCATTAAAACATAGTTCGTAATCTATGGGACAAGGTTGATTCAGCAATGCCAGTGATCCAGGTAACAACTTACTTTTCTCTTGCTTTCCTACAGAATCAACCTGATATTCATAGCTATGGGGTAACTCGGAACATAATTTATATACTGCCAAGGAAATGTTTTAATCATTACCGGCTGATAGGGGTTATAAGGTGAACTTGCATGTATATATCGGATAGGATTCCAATCCGACGATTCCTTGGAATCTCGGAATGCTATCCGGTATTGGAGGAACCCACGACTCTAAAGGGACATATGTGCCCCACCAATCAATGGGGTCCTCCTGCAATGCGGGGCGTGGCTCTACCGGGGAGTCATTTGATACAACACCATGATCTTGAGTGGGATTAGAATTGAACATGATGCTAGTCCATATGTCACCAGCATCTGGAGTGAGTGAGTCGCCAGCCTCCGAAGAGACTGGAGTGGCAAAATGAACATGTCTCTCAGACATGAATGTTTGTGTGAAAATGAATTCGAGAAAGCGACGAGGTGCCAAGATATACCTTGATTTGTGGACCACCGACTGTGGAGACCAAATATGTGGGACAATGATCGGTGAAATCCTTCTATTACATTATTATTATATTATATCGGTCCATGCTGCCTGTCATATCCCGTATTCCGGACCTACATCCGACAATATTCCCACGCCTCATCCGGACCTTCGGACGCCCTATCCATGTCTCCAGTCCTCTACCCATCCGGATTCCTGCACCTCTGTACATCCACATCTGCACATCAACATCAGATCCCTTTACCTCCGTACATCAGACCTCCATACCTCTGCAGCTAACCTGCATCATTCATCCTTTGTCCTATCACCCTAATGTCATATTCCGTATATCCACGCTTCTCATCCGAACCTCCGGTCCGGTCCGGTCCGATCCGATATACGATAAGCTTCCTAATTCATTTCCTGTGCATATAACGTTAACACAGCCTATTCCTCTATTTGATATTCCTTATCCTCGGTATCTCGGTTATACTTACTACCGGTATGCTTACTGATCTGTTAACCTATGCTCCATTTCCGACTCGCGCTTGATAACTTTGCTTATGCTTCATACATAGCCTCGGACTCTTGCTTACTGATCTTTCCGTTATTTCCTTAGTATATAAAACTCTTGTATATGTCCGGTAGTTCCTCAGTCTGAATATCATATTAGTCCTCGCACTAGATCTCACCCTAAGTCCTCATATCAGTTCTAGTCTTCCGACTTAGCCAATATCCATCTCAGGCCTAGGGAGAAATTCCCTAGGCCAGAGCTCCGCTTGTCCAATCCTCCGCTCATCCACTTATCCGATCCTCCGAAGTTTCCGGACGTTCATCCGAAACTTTCCTGCGGTCCTCCGGACCTATTCTGCTTCAGACTTTGTCCTTGCAGCCTTTCCTCTGTTTGCTTCTACTTAGGACGTGTCCTAAGTAGCCATTACACGTATCCGTATCAGGACGAAACCTCATTGTAATTTCCGGCAGTTCCTCCGGAACTTTCCCGCACTCATCTGGAAATTACCTGCACTCGTCCGGAAAGTCCTTCCGAACTTTCCCGCGCTTCGGATGTCCTTGGACTTTCTTCGGACATCATTCTGAAATTAAGGGCACATACTCGGGTAAGGGGCGCAGCGCACGAGCTGAAGCCAAGCCCCTTGAAATCAGTCCTACCCTTTGTGCATGGTCTTAACACTGCTGTTCTATGTTCGCCATGCGGTCTTGGAAACACCCACAACCGACAAATTGGTATTGATCCCGACAGTCGTAAAATTTCTCAGAGTCATTCCTCTTTCCCTTCCACATCACATTACCCCAACTCACCAACATCGGTCACATACTCCTATGACACCTTCCGAAGAAGCAAATGCTGCCCTCAATGATACTTTGAAAGATGTTCAATCCCTTATCAAATGATGTATGAAGTTGAAAGAAGGCGATTCAGCGACGGCGTTGGCATTGTTGGATGAGATTGCAAGGCGCTTGGTACGTCCGGTTGCCGTTGATTGTCTAGTTAATTTTGGATTGCAGACATCATTTTTTTCAGGCAAAAGATTTAAAACTCTATGGAGGGAGCGCAACTTCATTCTCTCCACAGCTGCTGTCATGCGCAGCGGTCGTACGGCAGTACGCTAAAGGCGGCATGTTTACATCGTCGCCGGACTGGACAACCATCGGCGACAATGACCCATGCATTAAGGATCATCCATGTTTCCAGAAGACTATCCATTATCGAGCTCCTACCGGTTCCGACAAGACAGAACCTGATCTTGCCTCTCTCGCTCAGATGGATGTGCAACAAGCTGTCTTATCATTTCCATCTCTTGACGGTCCGAAAGGCAGTCCCATAGCTGATGTCCAGACTCCCGTAAAGCTTCTCCCCCACACGGAAAAACCTCAAGATACGATTTCCTTGCAAACTTTTGGTGCCATGGCACCTCATTCTCCCCCGCCAACTTTAACAAAGGCCTTGGAACCACTCACCCCTCTGCCCAGCTCAATGGCGCCCACGAAGACGCCAGAGCAGACTGTTTTGACATGGGACCCAAAGACACGGGAGAAGACTCACAGACAACATCGTAATGATAAAAAAAGGCAAGTGGAAGATGATGTCGCCGACGAAACAGATATGATACACTTTTCTTTTAGCCTGCCAAATGGGGTCAAGATTCTCAGATCGCAACACTGTGGAAGGTAAGTCTGTCAGTACATAGCAGGAGTTTGCGGCTAACATATTTCAAGCATTCCATTCATTACCATCCTTGGCAGTGCGACAAGTGCACGAAATTGGATATACCCTGCATTGTCCTTCCGGACAAAAAGTTTGGATACACTCGACTTGCATGTGCAAACTGCGACCAGATGAAGATCACCTGTGCGATCGACGGCGTCGGTGTCAGGCAGAGAATGCAAGCAAAGGCGGCCGCGGCTACATCACAGCCAGCCAGAAACTCCAGAACACGCATGAAGACGTCCTGCGCGATCTCCAAGACCCCGGGTAAGAGATCACTTGCCCAACCCCCTCGGGTTGAGCTCAAAATAGTTGGAGGCGAGTTTGCTTTCAAATCCGATGAGGGACTTGAAACTAATCCAAATGACTCTTAGAGAAGCCTGGCCCGCCGGCTGGTGTGCCCATGAGCACAGTCCCAACCGTTGGCACAAGCCGTCGGCCGGAACAGGGCAATCAGCCTGCACTGGAAAACCGCACCGATCCCGAGCCAACTGCAAGAGACATCTTGCAGGGCATCCGGGACCTCGGTAGGAGATTGGATCTCCTGGCCACCAATGAGCGGGTGGATGCCTTGGAGGTAAGAGTGCATTCGGTGGAGAATGTCCTCCACCAGCGGTTAGACGCACTGGAGCAAAGGCTCAACGCCTCAGATGCCCGGTAGATAGTAGTGTCAGCACCTACAGTACATCTAGAACCAACAAGTTTCCGGAAAACTTAATGTAATAGTACCAGGTTGACAATGTATATATTTATATGTTGTACTTTTAGCTACTGTTTTCTTTATTATGCTGTTCCCGGTCGCCGTCCTCTGTAGTTCGGTCCCGGGTCCATGTATGTTGTAGATATAGACTGCATTGTTGCTTCCTACAATATATTGACCTGTCTGGTTAAGATATGCGTCACTTTATGCGCCTGTAAGTGGTTAAAATATGATCCACTTATATCGCCGGATTGTATACATACCAGCTGTTCATACATCTGATGATATTAATGCCATTACATATAATGCTCCGTCCTAATGTCAATGTAGAATATAGTGCAACTCCATGACAGGATGATTCGTCCTCTGATCCCACTGTATCTCCCACCCTTGATGGAAAGAACCCTTCGACATGTGTCAGCATATGCATAGCAGGCTCTGGCATTGATATGCCGTATCTCCCGTGATCATTTCTCACAATGCACTTATGCTCACTTAGGCACAGAGAAAAATGCTAGCTTTACATATCTCATTCTGGCGATAATTACCACTCCGAATCATGTTCTTGAATATCATGTCAGGAACATCCGGCAAGTTGCATCCCTACCTCACCTCATATTTGCATTAGGATTAACATCCGTAATGATACTGACCGCCGAATAATGTTTGCCACGCGCCCGGTGTATGGATCTCAGAACGGAATATGTTCCGGGTTGCATTCATGCCGTTCCTTTATTCCACTTTCACCAGTCGTTCACGTACCATGTCAATATATATAACTACATGGTCACCCGAGATATTCCTTCCACAAATTATAGGCACTGATCTCAAAATATCCAATTCTAACTACCGATCACAAACATGTGAGGTTGGTTGGTCCAACAATCGCAGTCTGCTGGGACCAAACGGACATTTGTTTGTTCCATTTGTAACACCTTCCAGTGTGAAATTCATTCAATCCACATCCTTGAAGACCAATTATTGGCCATTTGTCTACCTTTCCAAGACTAATCAGGGATACGCAGCAAAACCATCCCCTTCCGATATCACTGCCGCCTGCCGATGTCACAAATTTCATCATCCCTGACCCATGTGGAGCTCAGAGGCATAGTCTTCCGAGCCTTAAGATATCAAACTGACTTATGTGAAACAAATTCATCTGAAACATGACTTAAGTGGAAATCAGATGCTTATCGTCGTTGATAGTATGATGGTGAATTGGTCCTTTCGAAATTATATCTTTTGTGAATCATCAAAGAACTAAGGTGGCTCAATGGTCAGCCTTTCCGATATTAAATTCATATTCCCTTGGCCAATCATAACTAGCTGGGCCCAACCGTTTGTGTAATCGGTTGGTGTACACCCGTGGTAAAATAACCAACCGTGCTAAACCTTCAGTCCTTCCGATATCACACTGAAAATAAGCTGGGCGCAACAGTCGGCCCTTCCAAAATTGTATACATATTGACATATAACGAGCTGGCCCTTCCGAGATAACTTGATTGTCCTCCTGGGCTGAAAAACAACTAGTCAGCCCTTCCGATATCAAATGTTTGTTCTCCTGAGCCAAACCATTTCCTCTCCAAGATTATATGCAATTCTCCTGGATGAGTCGAAAAATGAGTGGTCGGCCCTCCCGGGATCTGCTGGGCTAAACCGCTAATCCTTCCCCAAAAATCATTTCCCGAACCCAAACACAATCGGCCAGCCCATCCGATATCAGATGCATGCCCACCAGCCGGCTCTTATGCTGGGACAACAAATAACTGCTAGTCGGCACTTGTGCCCACAAATTACTCGCTGAGCCCAACCGCCAGTCTTAGTATTCTCCTGGGCTGATAACAAACCTAGTCGGCCCTTCCAACATCAACTGCATGTTTTCTCGAGCCCATCCGTTGGCCCATCCGAGATCATATCCACATTCTCCTGGGCCAAAAAATAACTAGTCGGCCCTTCCTATATCAGCTGGGCCAACCGCCAATCCTTCCGACATCTTCTCTTGGGCCAAAAATGATTGGCCAGCTCTTCCGATATCAAATCCCAACCATCTGCCCTTCCGAGATAACATGCTGGGCCAAAACAAAACCTACTGGTCAGCGCTTGGGCCCAAAATCACTAGCAGAGCCCTTCCGAGATGACATGGATATAGAATATTCAGCTGGGCCAATCCGTTCTTCTTTCTGAGACATATATACAGGGCCCATCCGTCACTCTCAGTACCTGTATCCTATTGATCTCACACTTGGCCGACCCGCCAGCATGGGTACTATTCCCAGCTGTGGGCCCATCCGTGATCAGCTATGCTTGGGCCCACGTTGGATGGCCCGCCTCACTGGGTCGAATCTCAACCTTTGGCTGTCCGACTAAGTCAGGAAATGTTACTGAAGGGGCTCCAGCACTGCACAGACATTTCGTGGAAGTACAGATGCCACAGACAGGCAAGATCCACTGTCTTCCCGCATCACTTTTGCTTTCAATCCGCCAAGGTTGAGTTGGACGGTGAATCACAGACAGTTTCTGCTGCATGCCACATACACGACAATGTTCAACGGCTTGCAGGGCCTGACTCTGTGATGGACCGTGCTCGACCTTCAGACTGACATGTTCGCACATGGTCAGCTGTACACAGCACTATCGAGAGTGCGCAATCATCGGCATATTAGAGTGTTGTGGTCAGCGTCGAATGAGGATAGGGACACCACAAACATAGTTTACAATTGTTTATTGCTGTAACAAATCGACAACTTGAATGACCGTCTGCAGGCGAGTGGACTGCTTATATGAGTATGTTGATCCTCCATTGAGTGTAAGCCTTTTTAATTCTTAAATCAAGTCATCACCTGCTGCTCTGTTGATAGCACATAAGTACATCAATTCTTTGTCTAATTTAAGCATCTTTGATCAAAATAATGTATTAGTACTAGTAGAATAAGAGGCAAGATTATAAAGACAACTTAGTGTAAGTATTATACAGTGGCTCAAAAACTGTTTATATGTTTTTATATTTTTACTATCTATGATATTATACACAAACACCTTAAGAGCATTCTGATATCATATTGTAGTACTGCTTCAGGGCTTCTATTTAAGCATTATGTGATAGATGCTGTTATTAGCATGAAATAGATTACTGTGTGGGAGAAATGTTTTTAAGACAGCTTATCTCAAGGTAGTAACAAAGAAAAACATGCCTCTTCTCTCTATCAAACATAGGCAGAGAAGACTAGCCTTTGCTTTGGCCCATTAAAACTGAACTATAAGGGACTGAAAGTGTGTTATATAGTCAGATAAGACCAAAATCAATAGGATTGGGTTGTATAGAAAGGTATATATATAGAAAATAAAGAATGATGCTCTAACAGACAGATAGGTTAGTGAGACTATTAAGTTTGGAGTACATTCTATAATGGTATGGAGCTATATGAGATGCAATAATATGGAAATGCTTGCTGAGGTTGAGGGGAGGATAGATGCTGAACAGCATGTAGATATTTTAAATGACCACTTGCTGCCTAGTATAGCTGAATCAGGAATTAATAAAGAAGTCATCATTTTCCAACAAGATAATGATCTCAAGCATATATCCAGAAGAGCCAGAGAATGGTTTAAAGAATACAGTATTAATATTGTTGACTGGTAGCACAATCTTCTGATATCAATGTCATTGAACATCTCTGAGGAGCACTCAAGAAGAAGCTTCAAGCCTATGAAACCCCTTCTAAAAGAGTATAGAAGCTATGGAAGAGGGTAGTAGTAGAATAGAGAAATATTACAGCAGAGAATTGCCAGAAGTCGATTAAGAGTATGCCTAGAAGGATAGAAGCAATAATTAAAGCTAAGAGAGGTCATATAAAATACTAGAATACCTAATTATCACTATAAAATACTTAAGTTAAAAAACTGTCTGTATGAGCATCATTTTATAAGCCTCATATCCCTGCTATATTTCCACTGATTTCCAAGTCAGAGTCGAGAACATGTACAATCTCAAACTTGACCCTAGTCATCAGTATGCTTATAAGAAGTGAAGACTTAGAGAACATCTAAGAACAGTGATATGAAGGTAGCATGACTAAGTAAACAAGTGATTGAAGAACAGATAAGAGCATGACATTTTGAAGTTAAAGACAACAGATATGATAACATGGCCAATGTACAATGTAGAGATACAATAATGGTTGGGCACTATACAAAGTAAGCACCAAACCAACAATATATGTGTTGTGGTCTTGCACTGCCTAATCTGCTATACTTGAGTGACAAATGCATTCAACCTAAGGGTCTGCGGTCTGGAAAAAGTCTTAGTGGTTAGTAATGGGTGTGAGGTCAATAATCTGAGTGTGGGAAACAATGTCCAAAGGTATAATTATGATATCTGAAGTGAAATGTCAGGTTGGTCAGATTCAGATTTAGGTTTCAGGGAATAATGTTGGAAACTAATAAAATACATAAGAAACTCCTAAGCGGCGCCAAAACTGAGAAGACAATATAGGAATACAACAATGGCTGGACACTACACAAAGTAAGCACCCAGCCAAATATGAATGTTGTAGTCTTACACAGCCTAGTCTGCTATACTTGCAATACAAGTGCATTCGACCCAAGGGGTTAGCTGTTTGGAAGTAGAATAATTAGTTATACAAAAAAAAAGTTAGTCCAAAGACAAAAACATCAGGTCTGATACTTTTGGGTTAGGTTAGGTGTCAGATTGTGTTAGGAATATGTCAGAAGGGTAGAGAATGTTAGGAATAGTGAATGTCAGGTTACTATTGGTGTTTTGGAGTGTTTCAGATAAAGAAAGAATAATATTTCATAATTCAGCTAAGAACTACTAATATTGGATGACCTCCTGCTACTCAGAGGTAGAAAAGTAAGTAGTAATAGTTAGGAGGTATGTGAAATATATAGTGTCTATGTAGAATTTTGGAAGGCTATAGGTGAAAGTAGTAGTGATAATTTTCGGATCTGATGTCCTATGGAATAAGACATGTGGTACTGCAGACATATAATAATGTGGTCTACAATGTTAGTGATATAAAATGAATAACTGCACACCTAGTAGGGATAGATATAACAGGACATGACATAGGGAGGATGTTTTCTGATAGGTCAATGCAAAATCCAATGTCCAATGTGATGTCTGATAATCCAATGTCTAATATTTTTTAGATTTAATGTGTGCTGCTTGAGCAATGTGTAGCAGTTGACCTGTACCATCAAATAGCCTAATATGGGCCCAACACAATGTAGCACTCAGGCTCGCACTGAGCACATATTCAGCTAATTCCCAATGCATGTCAAACACTTGAATCACTTCCCAATGTTATCCGACACTTACCCGCTCAATCTAACATTTATCCGCTAACCTGACACTAACCCAACGTAGTCCGACACTAATCCGATAGACCTGATGTTTCCCACGCATCGGACCCAATATTTTCCCGCACATTTGTCCTCCCTATGTCCTGTCCTGTCATATCTATCCCCACTAGGTGCGTAGTTATCTGATTTCACATTGCTAACACTGTAGACTGCATTATTACATGTCCGCAGTACCACATGTCTTATTACATAGGACATCAGATCCGAAAATTACCGCTACTACTTTCGCCTATAGTGCTCTGAAATTCTACATAGACACTATATCTTTTGCATACCTCCTACTTACTTATTTACCTTTCTACCTCCAAGTAGGAGGAGGTCATTAGATATTCGTTGAATTCCGCAAATATCATCCTTTCTTTATCCAAAACACTCCGAAAACACTGACAGTAACCCACCATTCACTATCCCCGACATTCATTACATTCCCAACACTAATCCGATGTAACCCGACGTACCCCGCTAACCTGAAACCTGAAACCTGAAAACATCGGACCCAACATTTTCACCTTTGGACTTATAATTATACCTTTGGACTCTGTGTTTCTCGTGCTTCAGACTATCTTCCTTTTAGTATAACTGATTATTCTAATACCTTACAGCGAACCCCTCGGGTTGAACGCACTTGTCTACAAGTATAGCAGACTAGGCCGCGCAAGACCACAACATTTAATATTGCTGGTTACTTACTTCGTGTAGTACCCAGCAATTGTTGTCTCATTACAACGAGCCCAAGCATTACAACAAACAATGATGAACCTAGTGTTAATGCTGTATGCTGTACACAACTTAAACAGCAAGACACCAATGAATGACCAAGTTTGGCGGTGTAATGAAACAACAATTGCTGGTCACTACACGAAGTAAGTAACCAGCAATTTAAAATGTTGTGGTCTAGCACAGCCTAGTCTGCTATACTTGCAAGACAAGTGCATTTGACCTGAGGGGTTCACTGTGAGGTATTAGAATAATTAGTTATATGAAAAGGAAGATAGTCCGAGCAATGGAAACAAAGTCTGAAGATATAATTACGATGTCTGAAGGTAAAAATGTCAGGTCCGATGTTTTTGGGCTTTCAGATTAGCAGATTATGTTGGGTTGTGTTGGATTGTGTCGGGAAAGTTAGCAAATGGCGGGGATAGCAAATGTCAAGTTACTGTCAGATGTTTTGGAGTGTTTCGGATAAAGAAAGGATGATATTGTGGAATTCAGTGAAGAACTACTAATATCAGATGACCTCCTCCTACTTGGAGGTAGAAAGATAAATAAGTAAGTAGAAGGTATGCGAAATATATAGTATTAGGCCAATGTGAAACCCGATGCAATGTCCAATAGTCCGATGTCCGATGTCCGATGTTTTCGGGTTTGGTGTGTATTGAGTCGGATATAATAGGGAATTATTTGTGTAAGATTAGCATTTCAACATGCATTGGAAAATAGACCTCTACAAGGCCACAAGGACTTCAAGTCCTACACTGGGACAGTTGGAGTTGTTTTATGTTCAGTTTCAACAGCAGTATCAGAAAGTTCATCGAAGATGGAAGGTATGTCATTAAAGATATGATAATAATCAGTTATGAGCTACTAGCCTAGGGAAGGCACATACAATTGTGGACAACTTTATTTTGTTTTATCTCCTAATGTATTTGTGTCATGTGCACTACTGTCAAGGTTTTTGCACATGGCTGTAACTAACACGGGTAAAATTCCTGCCCCAAAATGTATCCTCTAGGATTGATCTTATCAGTTGCTAGTTGATAATATTGTTCCACCCCAAAAACAAAAACAAAAACTTTGAGCTTCCCTAGTACTATCATTCCCTGTAATATATCCATGGTTCCTAATATGCAAAATGTTATAACAATTCAACATTATGCTCAACTGGCTTCAAAAAAATTCAGGCAGCAGCTGTAGGCTGATATATTAGTGAATCATGAACCTTTTTGGTAGGCTATTGACTGATGTGTCACTTGTGACACTGGTACCTGTTGCCTTGCTTCTTCCCGCTTCTTCCTTCAGACATTGTACCTGGGAGATGCCACGTGGCTCTCGTTCCTCGAGTGACATCATCTCTTCCCCGTTTCTTCCTTCCTAATGCGGACTTGTACCTGGGAAATGCCACATAGCACTTTTTCCTCAAGTAGAAAAAGTGCTATGTGGTGTTTCCCCGTGCATCATATGATGACATTTAAAAGGCTTTGAATTTATCGCCTCTATGTATAATATGAATGCTGAATGCAGTATGACCCAACACTAGAAAACTTTGCTATATTACAATTTGTGTATGACCGGCATCAATACTTCAGTACAACTTAATGATCAGTGAGTTTCAATTTGATGAGATCTAGCTGATTTGGATACCGTGGTTTCCCAGTCTAATGGGCCAAGTCCCTTGCTGAGCGCTGAAATACTAAACTCATCATTACTTAATAAATCTTGACAAAGCTGTGATGTATCATGCACCGCAATGAATTTGATGAACCTTGAAACATTGATCAATGATCAACAAAGCAAGTTGAAAGTCCCTAATAAAATTTGATGAAGCTGTGATGTATCACACAGTGCAAATAATTTGAAGAAGTTGTGATATATCAGTGCACAGAATTTGATGAAGCTGTGATGTATCATGCAGAAGATGTAATGTATCATACAGTGCATCGAAGAACTTGCAACTTTCCAAAAACATTGATATTCTCAAAAGCTTCAGCACACAAGACAAGGACAGCATAATTTTTTCCCTGGCCTTCTTATTCTGGTTTCTGGTAAAAGATATTGGTCAATGTCATCCAGTCACATCCCCAAAAACTCACTTTTGAGTCTTGGATTTCTTCTGAGTGGTGTTCTCCTGGCCAATTGAGTTTGCAATCTTGTTACGTCTCAACTCGATACGGGCACATTTGGGACAGCTTGTGACAGGCGGCTCTGCCACCAGTAGTTCCACACCTGCCTTATCCTGCAAGTTTTTGCACTTCTGAGAATTACCATGAGGAACATTGACACTGATGTCTGGTACTTCTACAGGCTGACCGGAGGATGATGCTCCAGACAGCACCTCTTCCAGCCCTGGAGCAGACAAGTTGGGTAGTGCAGGAAGTGTCTGTGGATTGGGGTCAGGCAAGGCCCGTGGTAAGACGACATCATATGGTGAAGTCGAGTCAGGTAGCTGTGGATTGGGGTCAGGCAAGGCCTGTGGTAAGATGACATTGGATGGTGAAGTCGAGTCAGGTAGTGCAGGCAGTGTCTGCGGACTAGGGTGAGGCATGGCCTGTGATAAGATGACATCGGAAGGTGAAGTCTGTGGAGTGATCACAGGTTGCGCAGTACGTGTGAGTGACTTACTCTGCTGCTTCAGGAGGGTTTGAAGGACACCACAAATGGTAGCATGAGGTGCTGTCACTGCAACAGCAGGGCTTGTCCGAATTGTGGTATCAATGACTGGACAGCTAGTATCAACCTGAGTTCTGAAGTCAGACTGAGGCTAAGGGAATATTTTTCGCTTTTTTCATTTTTACGAGTTTGCATGTGAGCAGACTGAATATTTTAGTACATTTAATTCTGCAATGAGTTTTGCTTAGTCAGCCATGGTGATGACCCAGACAAAAATCCCACGCATGTCAGGTGACTGTGAAAAATATTTCCCACATATGTTGTCCTGGAAAAACATTAGTAAAACCCTAAATACTAGGCTCGCGTCATTTTCAACCCATCGAACAAAGCAAAGAAAAGACAGACACACAAAGGATTCACATCATGTGACATTTCTTACTCTCTTTCTGGACTTGTCATCAGGAGTTGGATAGGTCACATGACTAGCAACAAGCCAGGATGACTTAGCAAAATACCCAATGACTCATTATGACTCTTGATGACTCTTGAATATACTAGTAGCACAGCCACATTTATTGTGTATATAATGATTCCAGTTTTGAAATAATATGTAGCACCAAGTGTTACAATAACATGCCACCTTCACCCTATGCTCCCTCTTCCCGACTTACCGACACAGCGGAGCACCGCCAGAAGCCTAGAGCAGCCTGGATGCTGCTGGATACCTAGAGCAGCCTGGGCTGCTATGACATCACCCTAGCCTAGAAAGGCCTCCCAATCCCATCATGATGGCTGTCCACCTCATGTAAAACTAGACCGACACATGCCACCTCATGCGTTGATGGACTCAGAGGCTGGAGTGTCTCATGTACTTATCTTGACATAGAAGAGGCACCTCAATACATCTTATCAGACAAGCATGGCTTGCCTCATGATCTTATCTCTGACTAGGATAGATCCACAGATACAGACTCCTCCCGAACTATGTAGTTAGACCCTATATAATGTAGATACATAGCATTGTATTCCCTACTTTGATATACTTGGTTTTCCCTTGAACATCCTTTCAGAGTGACCTCCAGTCCCTCTGTCTAGACCACACTTCTAAGGCAAGCCAACACTACCTTAGCTGTACATCCGTTAGCCCTATAGCTTGACGAGCTGCCATGCTTACCAAGCTCATCGGAGGATACCTTGGCCTTCGACCAAGTCTAGAACCTATTCTTCTGTCACCAGACGATTGGCCATTCGGCCAGAGAAGGCTCAACCTATCCAAGTCATAACACCAAGTGGGAGTTTTCAGCCCATTGTTAAGACCGTGCACAAAGGGTAGGACTGATTCTGAGGGGCTTGGCTTCAGCTCGTGCGCTGCGCCCCTTACCCGAGTATGTGCCCTTAATTTCAGAATGATGTCCGAAGAAAGTCCAAGGACGTCCGAAGGACGTCCGGAGCGCGGGAAAGTTCGGAAGGACTTTCCGGACGAGTGCGGGAAAGTTCCGGAGGAACTTCCGGAAATTACGATGAGGTTTCGTCCTGATACGGATACGTGTAATGGCTACTTAGGACAAGTCCTAAGTAGAAGCAAACAGAGGAAAGGCTGCAAGGACAAAGTCCGAAGCAGAATAGGTCCGGAGGACCACGGGAAAGTTTCGGACGAACGTCCGGAAACTTCGGAGGATCGGATGAGCGGATAAGCGGATGAGCGGATAAGTGGAGCTCTGGCCTAGGGAATTTCTCCCTAGGCCCGAGATGGATATTGACTAAGTCGATAGACTAGAACTGATATGAGGACTTAGAGTGAGATCCAGTGCGAGGACTAATATGATATTCAGACTGAGGAACTACAGGACATATACAAGAGTTTATATACTAAGGAAATAACGGAAAGATCAGTAAGCAAGCATCCGAGGCTATGTATGAAGCATAAGCAAAGTTATCAAGCGCGAGTCGGAAATGAAGCATAGGTTAACGGATCAGTAAGCGTACCGGTAGTAAGTATAACCGAGAAACCGAGGACAAGGAATACCGAATAGAGGAATAGGCTGTGTTAACGTTATATGCACAGGAAATGAATTAGGAAGCTTATCGTATATCGGATCGGACCGGACCGGACCGGACCAGATGTCCAGACAAGAAGCGTGGATATACGGGATATGATATTAGGGCAATAGGACAAAGGATGAATGATGCAGGCTAGCTGCGGAGGTATGGAGGTCCGATGTTCGGAGGTAAAGGGATCTGGACATGGATGCGCGGATGTGGATGTGCAGAGGTGCAGGGATCCGGATGGGTAGAGGACTGGAGACATGGATAGGGCGTCCGAAGGTCCGGATGAGGCGTGGGAACATTATCGGATGTAGGTCCGGAATACGGGATATGACACCCATCTAACATTAAGTTGTGAGTAAGGTGTGATAAGTGTCAGCATCAGTGTCAAGAACTGTTCAAGACTGAGAGGAACATTCTCAAGAGACAGTAATACTGCAAGCTCATCATACTAAACGACTAGCTGCGAGCTTACTGTGTGCAACAACCAGCAAGCAAGGTACAGCCACAGTTTTATTCAAATTTCTATTTTCTTTTCTCTTTTGTTTTACTTTCACCAGCCTTTGGTGTTCTTTTTCCAAAAACACATTCCAAAATATTTGTGTTGTCTCTACATCCACCTAAGACTCAGAGTAGCTTAGTGAGGAGACTTTAGGGATTGATAGTGAAGCTTGACCTCACTCATCTGAGTAGCGATACTGAGCCAAGGTTTTCCGTGCCTACTAGACTTTAGCTGTTGAAGAGGGGACTTGGTATTAAATCCAAGGATGTCCGTTCCTGAGTCTGTTTGAATACTCAAAAGTGAGTTCCTTGACAGCAGGTTCAATATTGAGCTAAGAGTTCTACAATAAAGCATTGGACTAGTCTTGACCTTTTGATTCTACCTGTATTGTGCTGAGGGGGTTGATCATTGTAATTTCGCACCATTCTTTTTGGAGTACAGTTTGGTACAAGGCACTGTTGTTGAAAGGAAGCTTAAGGGAGAACTTTCTATTTCCTTGGTTATTGCCATACTGTTGGGGTGACCATTATTTGTTTGTTTGTTTCTGTCAAGTCCATAGATTGGATTGACCATCATATTTACTGATCTTGCAGAAGTACCTTTAGCTGAACATACCTTGGGAAGTATACAACAAGCCCCCACAAATGACCACGTTATCAGCCATTGGTATTTGTCTGGATTGCTGACCGTGGAGATATTTGGTTTTATAGGTATTTATCTATAGATCATCTATCTAAGAAGAGAGCAGCAGGGATCCAAAGGTTGCAAGGAAGTTGTCTGCCAAGCACCTGAGCTCCTCTGACTCATCAAGTGGTGGGAGTAGTGTGGATGTAAATGCATCTGAAGTGCCGTGGGATACTGATACATCATTATCAATCTTTATCAGTTCATTCATCCCTTGAACACCACCTGCTGATGCCTTTGCTGCAGCAGTAGCTGAGAGTATAAATCAGTATTGTTTTCGGTGAGTGAATTCATATTCACACTCACGATATACTCGATTGACAAATTCTAGCCAGGGTTTCATAATCCTGCCATTGAAGTTGGGATATGTGTCTGAGAACAGGTTTCCCATTTCTGTACAACCAACATGAAAACTACTAACATCAATTTTTCCTCCCAAAACAGGAGTAGGACCACCCAGTGAGATGTTGAAGTTCTTGGAAGAATTTGGTGAGGACATCAACAAGTCAATCAATAGTTCTGAAAGCATGCGAAGGTGAGTGCAGACTCCAAACGTTCATAAAGTGTGAACGCATGTCTGACAATCTACGTCTCCACCTTTGGCAGCCTCTAACAGTTGAGTTTTCTCGTCATTGATCTGCTTGACATATGCTGCCACCTCAGCTTTGACCTCAGGAGTCTCGGTTTCATACATTTCCCTTGTAATTCGCTTCATCACAGTGACTCTTTTGGCCTTGGGCTTCTTCTGTGTCGACTCATCCTTCCCTTCAATTTCTTTCTCACCCTCCTCATCCCCTTCACTGCCTCCATCACCCGCTGGAAGCTTGAGCACTTTCATCTTGGCATCTACTACCGGCTTTATGCATGAAGCATAGTAAAGCTTAGAATAAGCTTTGTAGGTGTTCAGTGACCGCACCCCCTTGGGCTGACGAGCTGTTAGAATACTTGCCACTACATCTCTTCCTGCCTTATCCTCATTATTCTTCGCTTTTCTGGAAGCCTTTGACATTTCCCAGTCATTTCTAAGCTTCCAACATCGTCACGGTCTTAACATACCTTTCATAATAGCTGTGCCTATATCTGCGAGCTGCCTCTGCCTGTTCCTCAGGAGTGTGATACAAACATTGTCGTCCCATGAAAGTTGTATTCACTAACAAGGTGAAACGTGAACTCAGTTGACAAATCGTATTGAGTCTTACAATAGTAATTAGGCCGAGCTCAGTTCAATTAATGCGAGATTTATGATTATAATTGCTTGTTTACGACACTCTACTCATGCAACAGTGTACCCACTCTTCATGTGGATGGTTAGGATGTCGGTGAGGATCGTACTAGCAAGTTGAACGCCAATGCAAAGCTACCATATGTTCTGTAATTCACTCGATGAGCATTAATGTGAGTTTTAATGCGAGTTTTTGGCTTCAATACACTCCAATACACTTCTTTATAACATGGTTCTGACAGCGTGAAACCATCTGAAGCTACATATAAATGTATCTAAATTCTACAAGAACCTATACTATTTTCCTTTCCTCACCAGGTGCGTGAATAACTATTCTGCCATAAACATCATTGCTAACACTAGACAGCATAAGGTTCAATATGGAGGCCAATCAGACCAAGGCCGAGTTCCTATGTTTCAAAATCCCTGAGTTCAGGAGATGTCCGCCTTGGGCCAGTCAAACCAACCTTCTAATTGATGACATATGTGAGGAGTTAGATGAGATGCAGCCATTGTGGGAGGAAGTCTTACCGCCTGACTTTGATGTTGAAAGGGACACACCTATAACTGTCTCACAAGCCACACAACTCTGCCGTGCAGTGGCAAAACGTTGTGTTGTGAGTACTCCAGACTTTACTTACTGATTGTACTGACCTGAATCGTAGGACATCAAGTGTTTTTTACTTTGGGAAACACACTGGTTGCTAAAGCAGGAGTTCCGAGAGAGTGGTGTAAGGCCTAGAGATTATTGGACCTACTGGGGGGTGGGGCGTGCATCAGACTGGGCCTACTGGGGAGTTAGACAATGATGTTGAGTGCTCGACCTACAGATGTATCGAAGTTTGGTAAATCCTGTTAGAGTCAAAGATAGTGTTTACTGCTGCAGCACTGAGCAGATCCTTGCCAGCATGAGAGTCACTAAGTGTTTCCAAAGTCTTCCCAAACTTTCCTAAAATAAACTTGTTTATTTGAACATTCCCATCTACATTCTACATATCTGCGTGTAATGGGTTGCCGTTCCAAAAAACCTAGACTTGTTCCTTACATAGAGAAAAACAATGATACTGTTGAATATCAGCGACACCGAGTATATGGAGTTCGAGATGACAATGTTTTCCTTCAATCAACACAATTTGTTTCTTCCTCCCCACCATCGCCACTGGCACCTGATTTGCCCGAGGATGCAGGTTTGGACACCCCAGGCTTTGACTCATGGAATGAACTCCCTGCAAGCGAACCCTGACTTTGAAAATATTGAACAGGAAGTTCCAACTGTGAAGCAAAAATGGACTGCAGGTGTGAGTTTTTGACTTCTGAAGATCTTTCAAAGAATCATTTGTCTAATCTAATGTGCGACAGGACCATCCTCTTAAATGGTGGATTCCAGAACGGGCTACATACCTGGAAGAAATGATCTATCTGGAAGGCCACGGATATGATATGCATGGTTCTCAGTGCAGTTGTGATGGCAAGGGGGAGCCAATTTACCGGTGCAAAGATTGCTTTGGAACAAAGATGATGTGTCGAGATTGTATCATCAAATGTCATGCAAGCCATCCTTTGCACAGAATAGATGTAAGCTTAGTACCAAGCCGTCTTCACAGGGCTGACTTTGGGTTAGGAATGGAACAAGAAGTATTTCCAGTGCACCTCACTGAAATACCTTGGCTTGCATGTGCAGCTTGGGCATAGTCCAGGGGAACAATGCCTCAATGCCAAATCTGCCAGTGGCGATGGCTTTGTAGTCGTTGATGTGCATGGCATTCACGAGATTGGACTCGATTATTGTGGGTGTGAAAAGGCACAGATTCATTATATTCAGCTGCTATGTGCACGTTGGTTTCCAGCTACGTCTTTGGAGCCTCAGACAGCTGCAACCTTCGCTCTTTTGGAGATGTTCCATCTGCTGTCTTTTGAGTCGAAGGTTTCAGCATACGAGTTCTATCATAGCTTGGCCCGACGCTCTGACAACATGGGAATGACTCCAATCAAGGCATGTGACACACTTTTTGACAACCATTATTCACTAATGCTCAAACAGGACCATTATTCTGCTTTCTTACATATGATATGAGAGTGGCGTAACCTCAAGGCTTTCAAACGGGCAGGAAAGAGTCATGATCCTGACGGTCTGGAGTCTATAGACCAGGGGGACTGTGTAGTTTTGTGTCCTGCATGTCCGCAGCCAGGGAAGAACCTGCCGGATGACTGGGAGGATGCACCAAGCAATAGAAGGTCAGCTTGCATGTCATTTGGCAAGGAGCCACCTCCACTAACCAACTCACAAAGATGGCTGTATGCCCTCTTTCTTGCAATAGATGCCAACTTTCGTCTCAAACGGAAAGCTGTATCAAGTGATGAGCGTGACCCTAGCTTGAATGCTGGGTCAGCATACTTTGTTGAAGGATGTGAATACAAGACATATCTGGCAGAACGCATCGCTGTGCCACAAGAGGTTGGTCTCTTTCGCTGTTTGACTCATGTGTGACTCAATGGGTTTTGGATAGTGGAGTATGTGTGTTAGCCACAACGCAGTTAACATGGCCGACACAAAATCATCAAGAGGTCTTGCAGCAACAGGTGTTGGAACTGTTGACTGTGCACAGTATGAGATGAAGCTTGCACATGGTGTTGGTGATCTACAAAAAGGAGAGAAGTAAGTGACATCTCGCACTGTTCTCACACCTCTGACCTGATTGTCAGGTACGTGAACATGGACTACTTTTCTCCGTGATCGCCAGCAGCGACATACTCGACTGCAACCTGTCTTATGACATTGCCTGTTAATGGCACAAGAAGATTTGGAATTGTTTGAACTCCATGCCTCCTAATCTATGGTTTGATCGTGAGAAGAAACATATACAATTTGTTGTCCCAAAATTCCACCTCAATGCTCATATCCCTGCTTGCCAGACTCGATTTTCATTTAACTATTCAAAAGGTGTGGGTCGCACAGACGGAGAAGCGCCAGAGAGAGGTTGGGCAAATATCAACCAGGTAGCTACAAGCACTAAAGAGATGGGTCCAGGCTCTTGTCGTGATACATTAGACGATAATTTTAGTGACTGGAATTGGAAGAAGGTCACAATGTTTGGTAAGCTTCGAAGTCTTCTGCTACTCAAAGCTCGTTGACTCATGCTATGTCAGGTCACACTCTCATATGTAAACTGAAGGATACAGTGATCTGTGCCAAGTCCTATGGTGAAGAGCTCACAGATCTTGAGTGCGGTATCAATGAGGTTCATCTCACCGCCTGGACATCCGAAGTAGAGGCCTGGGAGGAGGACAATTCAGAGCTTAATCCATTTGAAAGTCGTGTCACATGTAAGTGTCATATTCAGAATGTTTCACATTTCTGTCCTGATTTTATTCAAGCAATGACACAGACTGCAGTCCGACTGCGACTTGCTGAGAATGAGGCTTGCAACTTAGAGGGCAGTATCAACACTTCTTTGCACGATGAAATATCACCATTTCAGCTTATTTCCTCTGGATTAGACTTGGAAGATCAACAGTGCGGCAGTTTATTGATTGCAGCCTCTTCTGCTTTGCTTACCCTCCTCCAGGCATTGGTTTCGTGCAGATACCGCTGCTCTTGGGGTTCATGCCACCGAAACCCGAAGAACCAATTTGTGTGTGCGAGGCAATACGCTACGGTGCAAGATCAAGGCATGGACAGTAGTCCAAGCCCTTTATATGCCTGCTGTTGTCTCACTCCATGCAGCACATCCATCGGCGGATTCAGCCCCAGTTGCAGGTAATGATAAGCCTGAGAATCTCACTCTGTGGCTGCCATCAGCATTGCTGCCTGCATATCAATGCAACCATGCCCTTTGGGTGTTGGAATGGGATCTGAGATTTGCTCAGGCAAATGATGCCTTGAATGAAGTACGCCAGACTATACGACTCTCCTCCCACCTCAAGACCGTCAAGCGCACCCATATATGTGGCCAACGGGCATCAACATGTGCTCGTAGCATGTTGGATCTTGCAGAAATGAAGAAGATGGCAAGCAAACTCAAGTACAACAATGCACGTTCAGCACTCCTCACTCTCGGACCATTGCTGGGCAAGGTGGCTTGGAAGGAGAGTTTACGTGTATTGCATGTCACAGACATTGCGCCCATTGGGTGATATTGCTCCTGGTCAGTCAGAAGGCACACAAGATATTTCGTGGATCTGGAAGGCACCAGGTGCCTTGCACAACAACGATGCTGGCCTTTGAGACTGTATGCCATCATCTCATTCTATTTTCTCTAACTCACACTATCATTCAGGCCTGCACATTGAATGGTGCAAGGCACAAGCGCGCACGGCTCGCTGGTCAGAGGGAGTTTTATCACTTCTTGAAGAAATGTGCAGGGTGATCGAGTTTTTCTGGTGGCAGTCACGCTGGTGGAAAGAACGAGGAGGTGTGGTTGTTGTTTCCAGTTCAGCCTACTATCAGGAGGGAGCTCTCGCCTATGCAGAACAACAAGTATGCCTACAGCTGACGATGGCTAACCACTGCCAATGACTTTGGACCGACATTCCAAAGATAGTAGTGTCTCAACTTCTTCCAGACGACTATGATGGGCATGACGATGATGACATACCTACTGATGTTGATGTATATATTGATGGCCCTCTGCCCGATGAAATCGAGAACTGATGGTATTGTGTCCAGCCTGGCCTTCTCAAAGACGAACCCAAAGCAGGTAAACTGGCAGTATAGAAACGCTTAAGGTATGACACCCCATAGGATAGTGAGGGCAATGTATCACTACACGAGCTGGACCCTGGTATACTTACATGGTGATGTATCACCACAGGATTGATGTATCACCGCAGTGTTGGTGCTATATGCCTAAGGTTGACGGACTGTCACACTTATGTATCAGTATTCTTGCGACAGTGTCATATTTAATACATCATAATGACAGTATGTGGTGTCTACCTTCTGCTTGAGTCTCCACATTATGTTATATCATTCTCTCCAATGGCACCACACCACAGGAAGGCAACACATTCAAGCATCCTGCACCTCAGCCTCACTCTCAAGTCTCCACATACTTGGCACCCTTATTTTGCACCAGTGACTTATGGCAATGCAGATTTTTGAGTTGGCAGCATGGTGTAAACTGAGGATGTGTATGCAGGAGGGCACCAATACTACATTCAGAGTAATTATTATTGTTAGTATTAAATACTCTGAGTTAATAATACTGCGTTTTCAAGCCTTTCCAACACAATCCAATGCACACTTGAAGACTTCTGAGAGTGAAAGTTGATTGTGCCGCTACTATGCTGAGGCATGACAGGCCATGACCAAAATTGTGCAGATTGGAGGGTGACCCTGAGTTTTCTCAGAGTTACTCCAACATCACACTACATTATTCTAAAAATCAGTAAAAATCAGATCCATGTAGAAGAGATATAAATCTATGATAGGTAAAATTTTCGAAAGAAAAAGTGATGTGGTCGAGGGGCTAGAAAATATTTTATGAAAATGTTACACATTGCAGGGAATGATAGTAACTGATGCCATGCCTTGAATTTGATGCTGGTCTCAACTCTGCTTGGCTTTACGCAGCTACCGTACAACTGATGCTTCTACCTGTAGAAGACACCTCTACTATTATTCTGGATAATCTGCAACATGCATGTAATGTGCAAAATGTTCAAAACACCACAACACACTGCTCAACTCACTTCGAAAAAATTCAGGCATATGTAGACTACTTATCTATGATGTACTGTCCAAGTAGAATGAAAAATTCTTGCGTGTTGCAGCTGCAAGAGATGAAATAGTGGTAATTTGTAACCATGCAGGGACATAAATCATCCAGATCCCATAGATCCTGCAGGTATATTCACAAAGTTATACCTGGAGCATCACAATCACCTCGTTAGGATTCCAGAACACAATTTCGATAAAGGCCATCCTGTCATTTTAAGATGCTATAGAGGAAGAATTGATGACATGTATGAAAACATGACAGCAGATAGGAGAGTGTGTAACAAATTCAATCTCCTCTACGGCACACTTGGCAAGTGCACCAAGTCTTGCATTGTCATCTCCTCGTGCATCACACTCACATCCTTGAAACAATGGCACCAAACCATAGGCATCAGAAGAAAGCTGAAGAAGATGCAATTCACAAAGCCAACTTCACTGCTGCTATCCAGGCTATCAGAGAGAAGAAGACCAAGAATCTTCAAACAGCAGCTGCAGAGTTCAAAGTCTCATACCATACTCTTCATTGATGGGCGCAGAACCTCACTAAACCTCATTCAAAAGCCCACAAAACCCAACAACTACTCACTGAAGGACAGGAGATATGTCATTGGGCCAAGTACCTGGCCATGACAGGTCACCCTCTCTCCAAGCGCAACCTTCGTGCAAAGGTGTCAGAGCTTAGCGAGAAGTTAAAGGCAAAGAAGAAGCTCACTGGAAAAGATAAGGGGCCATCAAAAACCTGGGTTGAAGATTTTCTTGCTCGCAATCCAGAACTCAAGCTGGGACGCCCAACAGGCATTGACCCGAAGCGGATGCAAATGTTCAACTACACAACTATTAATCACCACTTCAAACTCCTGGACGACTTCTTGAAATCAGAGAACATTCCCTGGGACAATGTGTATAACATGGATGAGAAGGGGATACAACTTGGAGGGGGGAGGAAATGTGACAACATGAAGTACCTGTTTTCATGGACAGCAAAAGCCCGAGTCAAGGCAAAGAGTGACCAGCTTGAGCTGGTAACAGTGATCGAGTGCGTGTGTGCAGATGGCACTAGTTTGAAGCCTGGCTTCATATTTTCTGGGTCACAAATATATCCTGAGTACTTTGAAGAAGATGATATAATGTGAGTCTCTGCTCGATCATAGATAGAAAAGCTCACTCAATTCTGATATCAGAATTGCAACGTCTGAAAATGGCTGGACAAGTGACTTCATTGGCACTGAGTGGTTTGTGAAGAGTTTCGTGCCACAATCCAAGGAACAGAATTCATCTGGTCAACCAATCATCCTAATATACAATGGACACTGCTCACATGAGACAATCAAACTTCGTCAAGTAGCAGAAGAACATGGTATCCACCTTTTTTGCCTTCCCCCCCACACAACACATTGTTTGCAACCTCTCGATGTGGGTGTTTTCGGTCCCTTGCAGAAACAATGGCAGAGATACAGTGAGGTCATAATGGAAGAGACTGGGGAGGGAATCAAGAAGTGCGACGTGATCTGAGAGTACATGAAGGCAAGAGATGTCACATTTAAAGAGGAGACGATCCTACAGGCATGGAAAAGGAGCAGAATTAGACCAATAAACCCAGGAATATTTACAGAAGAGGATTACGCACCAAGTTACGAGTCATCCACCCACCTGCACCTCACCACCACCTTTCCTGCCAATCCAAACTCTGATCCCCTTTCCGAATCCAATCCCCTTTCCGAATCTGATACACCATATGAGCCACTACACGAGAACTCGTCTGACTCCGACAGTTCAGAATCAGGCTGAGTTAGATGACAACTCAGGCAATCATACCTGTGGCTTCAGTGAAATGACAGATCAAGGAGCAACACTGCAACAATATTCACCGTCATTAGTGCCTGAGGCTGGTCCATCACATTTTGCTGGCTCACTCGACTATGCCCCAACACTCCCCAACAGCACGACTGGTACCAGCGCATACCCACCTCGACATCACACTCAATCAGTATCTCTTCAGACATCATTGTCACGAAGCGCAACACCTATGTCATTGCCACAAAGCACAACACCTGCACTGATTGTGCGACCGAAAACAACAGCCAAGCGTCTCCAAGATGCTGAGGAAGGATGGCTACATCGAGAGAATGAATTATTGATGTATCAAAAGGATGCGGCAGAGACTCACTGCTATTTTTCGAGTCAGATGGCCGAGCACTACAAGGAATGGTGAAACAAGAAGCTGGAAGACAAATCTCGCAAGGGATCAGGCAAGAAATGAATGAAGCCGTATTCGAGGGTACTCACATCACAGGAAGGCCACATGGAGCTGAGGGAACTGGAGGCCAAACAGGCTGAGCGTAAACATCAAGATGAGGTGAGCAAGCAGAAGAAGGTTGCAGAGGAGCAGGGAAAACGTGACCGGCAAGCAGAGCAGGAACAGTCCCAAGTTGCATTTACAGGCGCAATCAAGACCAAAAAATTGGACGAGCTATGTGATATAGCTGCAGCCTTGCGATTACCGGAGACTGGACTCAAGGCAGAGCTGCTCCAGCGAATTGTGCAGTTCTTTGATGGCCAACCTGAACTCAAGAAAAACCAGCGGTACGAGGGTTTATTCAATCACCCCCATTCTCGCAGGTGGCATGTTGAAACCAACAATAACACTATTGAGTCAGTACCACAAGACACAAGTCATCAAAATTCAATTCATGAACCATTTGGCGGCTATCAACCCCCCACATTATCCCATGCACCATTCCGCACTTCAGCTTCAGCCTCCCCCTATTCCAAGTCCTCACTTTGCGCTGCCGCCAGCACTGGCCAGTAGCGGAGTAGATTTTCGAGTGGGTGCTGAGGTAGTACAGATGTATGCACAGAGTCAACCTTATTCAGGACCATATCAGCAGTACAATCACAATAACTACATGAACCACAATACTTAATGATAATATATTGCTGTATTTCAAAGCTTCAAGTTTGACGACTCGCCAATAAATCGAGCGCAGTGCGGAGAGTCAAAGTCGACTGTGCCGGTGCTATGCCGAGGTGTGACTCGATGTGACCGTATTTTGCAGATTAGCAGTCAGACCCTGAATTTTCTCAGGCTCCTTCCCATCCTTGTTGGAGAGGAAGGGAGCAGCATCCGAGTGCAGTAGTTAGTGCTTAGTAAACCAGAAACATGCGCAAACCTTTCAAACCCAGCCAAACTTTATCCCCCCAACCTCTCCAACAGCGGCTGGCACAAAACATTTGTAAACAAGGGCAGCCACAGCGGCAAAAACCCAAAAGAGTCTGCAGAAGTTGAAATATATATGTATCGCTAATAAATATAATGTATATATATATATCAATATGTCATTAATGGACTCGGTGGACGACATTCTCGAAACCCTGCAGCGTGTCGGCATTTCAGCATCAGAATTTATACTGGTGCTTCTGTCAAGTAAAAGATATGGTGCTCATCCGGCTGTAGAAGATATCCCAAATGCTATTCATGCCGCGACGAAATCGTTATCGGCGCAAACTCACCAACACCTCCAGTCCCTTGGACGGTCACTTCTTGCAGTGTATGCATATGATAACTTTGACGTAGACCTGAAAACTCATCAGCACAAAATTGAAAATTCAACAGAATCTCTCAAGCATCTCACATCAGGCCTGATGTTCCCACTGCAGCATGACATCTCCAAGGAGGACCTTAGGTGTTCCGAAGAGCTGTGGAAGACATCGCCATTTAATACCCAAGTACAACTGCCACCAAAGAAAGGATGGACACACCTGCTCGGTCTTCACATGGACACACCTGATGAATCAGGTCTTAGCCATCATGATAGATTTAATGCATGGAAGTTTCTCTCAGACCTCGTTTCATATGGCCCTCCATACTTCTCTCGATTCCGTGACCAACTTCACAAACCCGAGGCCATTGAAGCCATCCCCATCACCAAAACACCAATTATTGCTATGTCTGCAATGGATATTAGTAATTCAACTGTTGCAGGTAATATACAAAGTGTTGTTAACCTGCTCGAGCAGGGTGGAATCAGAGATCCTGCAGTTGTCGATGATCCAGAGATGCCTGACATCTCAGATTACGTAGTTCTGTTCCATGGTGACCTTGGGGATGGGGGAACGTCTTCAATCAGCACAGCAGTGTCGAGAAATATAAAACACACCGTGGAACCGTTTACAACATGTTATCTTTGTCCCTGGTCTTTTTCATTTGAAGATGGCGGCTGCAGACACAATTTGGCGGATATTCCTGCAGGCCAGTGCAGCACGACTCGATGAAACTAGCCTCATGCGAGATGTAGGTGTCTTGCGACCAAAGGAAACTGGCCACTACGGATCAAAGCCGGGGTTCCGTTGTATGCATGAACTGATTATGCATGATGGTATTTGTCGTCGCCTTGATTGTTGGAGAGTCGAGGCCAAGAAACGCGACTGTCATATCCCATGTTCCGGGTCCGGACCTATCACACTCATCATTTCCGGATTTCCAGATCCGGCCGACTTCTATGTATCGTCTGGATCCGACCCGCATCTAACTTCCATGCCTTATTCCTTTGGTATTTCCCTTATCAGTTAGTACGCTTTATTTTCCGTCCCTTATTCATTTCCGTCTTCATTTTACTAAGTTCCAATAGACTAGTGATAGTCGTCCCATATGTTTTCTCCATAGCTTTACATAGCCTCGCACTGCACTTACTGTTCTCCGTTATGTCCTCAGTAGTATATAAACCCTGTACAGTCTCTGTAGTTTCCTCAGTTCAAATATCATCTTAGACTCTGCTCATTACCTCCTCCGTCCGACTTGAGTTTCTCTCTCATCGACCTCCGCTTGTCTTAGGATTGACTCCTATAGACTTATCACCTCCGCCTCTACCTTTGGTAGTCCTCTGCTGTTTCCTTTCTAGTTCGGACTTCATCTGGATTAGTCTTATCTCTTGTTCCCGAACGTCCACCAGAATTCCCGTGCATCGGACATCGGACTCCGGACATCACCCAACGCCCTCCGGACATTGTTCAACAGCCTTTGGAAGTTAGGGCAAGTACTCGGGTAAGGGGCGCAGCGCACGAGCTGAAGCCAAGCCCTTCGGATCCGACCTTTGAGCACGTTCTTAACAGCGACCCAAAGTGGACAAGTCTGGAGGAATTTGCAGTATCAGAGCCAAGTTGGGAGGACATCGAAGCAATGGCACGCACCCTTGCTCATAATTATATTGCAGGTCACCAACTTCGACGCACGTGACGCACACCAGCACCTCAATGTGACATGCAATATGAAAATGGACTCCTCTTGAACAAGTACATGCTTGTATACGAGGAGCTGTCATATGCAATGAATAGCGGAGACATCGGACGGGTTGAGACTTGCCTTGTGACGTGGATCCCCATGTTTAAGGCTACAGGAAAACATAAATATGCAAACACTATGACAGACTTCCTGTGCAAAGTACATTTCGTGTATCCTGCAGGATTGAAGTAAGCGTTACAAAGCATCCTCATCTACTAAAGACTTACAATTAGTAGACGGGCTGTTCACTATCACATCATGATCAATCCAACTGGGAGGAAAGGAAAATTTCGAGGGGTAGACTGGTGTGTTGAGTTGAACAACCTTTTTACGAAGGTATGTGTCCCTCGTCACTATTAAAGATGCAAGTCAGTAAGTACGAGTCACAGGTTATCAATGGAGGAAAAGGATCAAACCACACTGTTTTGAGGATTATAATGGAATCTCCACTCATTCAGATATACCGGAATTTACATACAATGTTCCAGAATGACTTCCTGCACACTCAACAAACGACACGACACGCGGAGGCAGATATGTCAAAAATGTTCCAAGTCCTATGTAGACAGATGAAAAAACACTCCCCAAACGAAATAGTGAAGGGGCGTGGAAGCTATTACAGTATCCCTGATGTCCTTGCCAAGGGACAGGAGTTGATGGAAAAGAGTAACATAGATAACGAAGACAGAGGGCAAGAAGCTGCCGTTAGGGGAGGCAAGGATGAGCGCCCATCAGTTGATGATGTTGCTGTTGAATTAGTCTGGTAGTAGGTAGATATATCAGTATGAATATTATGGCTGACAGCGCTCTGCCCTGGATTATCAGAATTCGCTGTTCTTGCAAGATACAGGGCCACCTACCAGCGCTCTGCCCTGGATTACCAAAATTCACCATTCTTGCAAGATGCTAAGAATTATTATTCTCCTTCCCAGCTGCCGAAGATATCCATGATGGATGCATTGGACAAACACGGCCACATTCTGGTCAAAAGGTTGAGTCAGTGAAGATAAGGTGAACAAAGGAGCGACTTACTGTTATGGCCAGCCTGACCACAAGCGCTGCACCTCAACACCCTTTTGATGCCAGCAGAGGGATTGAGGGCTGGGTGTTGAGCTAACCCGTTGTTCGGTGCACTGACAGTGTTGGATAGAGGGTGTTGTTGTAGGGGGGTAGTGGTATAGAGTGAGATTGGAATGATGCGGTGGATTATGGTGATCACCTCCCTGGCCAGATTGTCATTGACAGACCAATGTGTTTCCTTGCGGAGATCCTCAATGATTTTAATCTTCTCAAAATGGGCGCAGTCAACAATCCGGTCAAGGACTGAGTCACCCATTACAACGGTTGGACCAAGGTCAATCAGGTGTGAGCATCCATAAATTTCCACAGTCTTCTCGTCTCTCCAATCCTCCAGTGCTTCGCATAATTTGTACTCCTGTGGGCCCATGGTATATTTTGCAAGTCGAGAGCAGATGGGAAGCCTAGGTGGTTGATGGACAATGATGGGATCAAATGATGAGAACGCTAAAGGGTGATGGATGTCACAGCACACTTTAGGAATGGAATTATGGGAGCACAACATGAGCAGCCTTCTGTATCTGACAGGTCGCATATAAGGTGACTCGATTCTATAAAATATTATTATGATTATTAATATAGTATAGGAAAGTCGCACCTGCTGATCTGTTGTCAAATTGGATATTAAATATCTTCCGACGACACCCAATACCACGATAATTTGGCATTGATCAACAAATCCATTGCTCAATCCAATTCATTCTCTCTCCTCTGCCTTAATACCCTCTCCAATGTGCCTGCCGGTGGTCTCATTAATTCCTTCAACTGTGTGTCAGTAACTATAACCATAGGTATGTTTGCCACTGAGCCACTACTAGTAGCCTGGGCACCATTGTCTCCTTCTGGATGTGCAATACCAATAGCAGTCGAACTGTTAATCATGCGGTGTTTGGCTTCCGGTTGATCTTCCAGTGCGTCTGTTGCTTTCTTTTTACACTCCTGATGCTTACGCTTATCTTCACATACATCATCAAAATACTTTTTTTCTGCAAACAGCAATGCAGTCCCTTCCACTGCATGGTCCCTAGCTGCACGACTGAACCGCTGCCAGAGGGCAGACAACTTGCACGATGCTCGCCACTGAATAACCAAAGTCACATCTGGTACGTCCATTCCCTGTACATTAATTAATACCTCCCTGATATCATTATTTGGGCTCGTGCGCCTCACCATTCCAAACACCTCTGTGGTACACAGACCCCATGTATCTCCAGCAATGAGGTTTGTGACTTCGTCCTCCTTAAATTCGGTAGTCATGTTGGAGTTAAACCATTTGACTTTGTCTTGTAGATCTGGCGGGAGACATGCCTGCAAGAACTTTGTGGTGCTGATGCCATCTTGGATGCTGTCAAAAAAAACAAGGAATTTTGGTGGTGGTGGATCATGTGACTTCATGCTGGTAGGTACGAGGAATGCAAGATCTGCGTATGACGCAAGGGAGTGTTTGATTTTGCGGACTCCAATCTTGATGTTTGGACGGTCTGTCATATCCCGCATTCCGGACCAACATCCGGCGATGTTCCCACACCTCATCCGGACCTCCGGACCTCCTGTCTATGTTTCCAGACCCAATCCTCTATCCGTCCAGATTCCTGTACTCCTGCATCTGATATCCGGACGCCAGATCTGATATCCACATCTCCGGATCTCCGGATCTGACCTATCTGTCATGTCCGAACCCAAACCTTAAATCAGCGCCCATCCCCTTATGGTAATCACCTGTCTCCGGACTTCCGAACATCCAGATCCGACCCACGTCTATCTTCCTTGCCTTTTCCCTTTGTATGTTCCTTCTCAAGTTAGTGTCATATCCCGCGTTCCGGACCCGGACCTATCACGCATTCATCTCCGGACATCCGGATCCGACCCGCGTCTATCTTCCGTGCCTTATCCCTTTGTATGTTCCTTCTTGAGTTAGACTTCCTCATTTTCCGTACCTCGTTTTATTTCCGGCTTTATTTTCCTATGTCTTCATCTCCGTCTTCATTTACTATTTTCTGATAGACTAGTGTTTGACTTTTCTACATCCTCCGTCCACAGCCTCGCATAGCTTCGGACTGCGCTGACTGACTCTCCGTTAAGTCCTCTGTAGTATATAAACTCTGTAGAATCTTTGTACTTCCTCAGTCTGAATATTCATACACATATTAGTCCTCGCACTAGCCTTCACCCTAAGTCCTCGTAACAGTTCTAGTCCTCCGACTTAGTCATTATCCATCTCAGGCCTAGGGAGGAATTCCCTAGGCCGGAGCTCCGCTCCTCCACTCCTCCAATCTGTCATATCCCATATTCCGGACTTACATCCGACAATATTCCCACGCCTCATCCGGACCTTCGGACGCCCTATCCATGTCTCCAGTCCTCTATCCATCCGGATCCCTGCACCTCTGCACATCCACATCCACATCCACATCCCTTTACCTCCATACCTCAGCTAGCCTGCATCAGTCATCCTTTGTCCCATCACCCTAATGTCATATCCCATATATCCACGTGTCTCATCCGGACGTCCGGTCCAATCTGGTCCAATCCGATCCGATCCGATATACGATAAGCTTCCTAATTCAATTCCTGTGCATATAACGTTAACACAGCCTATTCCTCTATTTGGTATTCCTTGTCCTTGGTATCTCGGTTATACTTACTACCGGTATGCTTACTGATCCGTTAACCTATGCTTCATTTCCAACTCGCACTTCATAACTTTGCTTATGCTTCATACATAGCCTCAGACGCTTGCTTACTGATCTTTCCGTTATTTCCTTAGTATATAAACTCTTGTATATGTCCTGTAGTTCCTCAGTCTGAATATCATATTAGTCCTCGCACTAGATCTCACTCTAAGTCCTCATATCAGTTCTAGTCTATCGACTTAGTCAATATCCATCTCGGGCCTAGGGAGAAATTCCCTAGGCCAGAGCTCCGCTTATCCGCTCATCCGATCCTCCGAAGTTTCCGGACGTTCGTCCGAAACTTTCCTGCGGTCCTCCGGACCTATTCTGCTTCGGACTTTGTCCTTGCAGCCTTTCCTCTGTTTGCTTCTACTTAGGACGTGTCCTAAGTAGCCATTACACGTATCCGTATCAGGACGAAACCTCATCGTAATTTCCGGAAGTTCCTCCGGAACTTTCCCGCACTCGTCCGGAAAGTCCTTCCGAACTTTCCCGCGCTTCGGACATCCTTGGACTTTCTTCGGACATCATTCTGAAATTAAGGGCACATACTCGGGTAAGGGGCGCAGCGCACGAGCTGAAGCCAAGCCCCTTGGAATCAGTCCTACCCTTTGTGCACAGTCTTAACACGGTCCGTGGATACGTGAATGGTGGTGAGCTTTTCTGATCGAATGTGAAGGAGCCTACGTATGTCTCTCAGAGCATCTGACGTGAACGTTGCTGATGCGATCATGAAAGGTACCTGACAAGGTAGGATATAATGCAAGCGCCCCAAGTCCTTGTACTCTGACCGAAAATCTCCCCAGGTCACAATGCAGTGTGCTTCATCAAATATGATGCCAATTAATTTCGAGGCGAAGTCAATGTTTTGCAACAGCTTCTCAAATTCTCCACCTGGCTTCATCAGTTGTTCTGGGCTGGTTATAATCGCATGGTAATGCAAGTCTTCTATGTCCTGTGATGAATACAATGATTAAATGATTATAACTAACAGATAGCCTTTGATTTACACGGAAATTTGCTCTGCTTGCTGTCTCGGCAGAGATTGAAATGCTTGGGATACCGGCCTTTTCGAGGAAGTTGACACTCTGTTTCCCTAGCTGGTTAAGTGGAGTCATGACGATTAAGACACCCGTGTTTTTGAGAGCTAACGGCAACCAGAAGGCAAGTGTTTTTCCCATCCCTGTCCCCGCCATGCAGATAATATCACGATCATTTTGCAGGAATGCATCTGTAACTTTGAGTTGCCACAAGCAGGCTCTCTTGCTGAAACAATCCTGAAGTTTCTCTCGAATGGCAGAGAAGTTAGGAGCTTCAGCCGGCATATGACAAAAAAGGATAATACGTCGAGAATAACATTATATTTATTAGCGATACATATATATTTCAACTTCTGCAGACTCTTTTGGGTTTTTGCCGCTGTGGCTGCCCTTGTTTACAAATGTTTTGTGCCAGCCGCTGTTGGAGAGGTTGGGGGGATAAAGTTTGGCTGGGTTTGAAAGGTTTGCGCATGTTTCCGGTTTACTAAGCACTAACTACCGCACTCGGATGCCGCTCCCTTCCTCTCCAACAAGGATGGGAAGGAGCCTGGAATTTTCTCGGCTTTCATCCGACACCACACCACAACGTCCTAAAAATGAGAAAAAATCAGATCTATATAGAGGAGGTATGAATCTACAATACTCTAAATTCGTGGAAGATAATATGAAGTGGTTGACGAGTTACAAAAGATTTGCTGAAAAAGTTGCAGAACCCCCGGAATGATAGTAGTTGGACTGCAAATTTCACTCATTGGACCCTCAATTTTTCACTCGAAGCAGGAGGCAGACGGCCCTAAATTTTGGCCCCATGGTTTACGTGGAATGGGCCCAGAGTGGTGGTAAGTAATAAGTATGAGGGCAGGAGCCGGCTCCCAGCCGACTCGGATATGTTCCAGCCTCAGTCTGACATACTTGCCTAAAAACTGACCACATCCCGCACGTTCTCACTTTCTGACAGTACCTGCAGTTGGCTCGTATCCTTTTCACTTAGTGGCTGTTGCCATCCTTTTGAGAGCAGTTCGAGATATGGAGGCCTGCAACACAGTGCCTTGTGGCATTGCAGTGGATTCTGTAGATCCACTGTAGTAAGAATAGGTATAAACGTGCTAGAGGAGACAGATTGTGAGTCTGCCAAATCTCCGCTAGAAGACTTGAACAATATTCAGACTGGGGTTTAGTGCAGCGGCATCAACGTTGCGAATTACAAGGATGTGTCATGAGGTGGCTTTGATCAAGACTGCAGCTACCATGATCGGCGCGTCACAGACCATGAAAGGTTCCTATCAGAAAGAAAGAAGGGCCTATACATCTAGAATTGCCGGTATTAGAATTTGCGATGAGACTCCCATTACGGTGCGTGTGGCACATACGGAATTCCTGATGAATAGACTTTAATAATAACGTGCACCCTACCTGCATATTCTACATATACATATGCATGGGCAGATGATGGTTTTGTTAGTGTACGTGCTCACATTTACCGTATGGCCCACATCACTCCAGCGATCTTGACGCCTGATGCATTCAGCTTTGGTCATTTGTCATGAAGTAATCAACTACGGTAAGTACTAGAACACCTATTGCATCAACGAGATCTAATAACGTTTTAAGTGCAGAGCCAATTTAGTAAATAGATTGCCTAACGTTATCCGAAGTTTTGTTCTCGATATAAATTAACGATGCAAGCTCTGACTGGCTCGTAGGCGTTGAAACCCTCCCCAATTGTTGCATGCTGACGATGAGACTCGCTCTGCTTAGTCTCCCCTTCGCGGCTGCCCTGGCTAGTGCGATGCCTTTCTGGGGTTACCAGCAAAAGGTGAAAGAGAGTATCCATGGTCCACCTAGTGGGTGGTACAAGCATGCTCCTGCACCAAAACATCACATGCTTGAGCTCAAGATCGCTCTGCCTCAGCCCAAGTTTCCGGAACTCGAGCAACACCTTCGGGAAGTTAGCGACCCAAGCCACGCACGTTATGGGGCGCACTTGTCGAAGCAGGAGACCGAAGCACTCATGGCTCCCCACCCTGAGACTCTTGCCGTCGTCAGGAAATGGCTTGCCTTGCACGGTTTAGCGGAAGAAGATGTCACCCAATCACCTGCAAAGGATTGGGTTACTATCCGTGTCCCTGTCGGTCTCGCTGAGGTGATGCTGACTACTGTAAGCAAGTGGATGTCATTTGTGAATATCTGCATTGATGGCTAGATACCTAGAATTATCATGTTTACAAGCACGCTCAGACTGGAGAGAGCATCATCCGGACGATGAGCTACAGCCTCCCTGAGATCTTGCACGATCACGTCGATCTCATTCAGCCCACTACTATGTTTGCTCGTTTCAAGGCGTTCAAGAGCACGCTGCACTGGACTAATCATGTGCAGCCTGCGGATTCGAGTCTATCTGGTTCAACAATCACAGGGCCTGCAGGCAACCAGGTTGATGCGAGGTGCAACAACACAATCACCGTTTCGTGCTTACGACAGTTATATAACGCGGTGGATTATAAAACGTCTGCCACTAACGACAATGCTCTTGGTATCACTGGTTATCTCAACGAGTCTACCAATGACGTGGATCTTCAGCAATTCTACCAGCTTCAGAACCCATCTGCTTATGGCTCAAACTACACCTCCTTGTCCATTCATGGTATGTCGAGATTGAGTTACTGTCGGCGATGCCTTATTGTTGTGCTTCGTAGGTGGCAAGAACAACCAGAGCTATGAAGCAGCAGGCCTCGAGGCCAACCTTGACACTCAGTTCGGCTTTGGGCTTACTTGGCCCACGCCTGGAACGTTCTACACCACTAGAGGGGAGCCCCCTTTTGACTCTGATTTGATGACAGAGAGTGATACAAACGAGCCCTACTCATACGTGCGTTTAATCGATTGCGATTGGAATTTAATGTTGACAACATTCAGTGGCTTGAATATGTCCTTTCGCAGGTTAAAATTCCTCAATCGATCTCTACAAGTTATGGTGACGATGAGCAAAGCGTGCCGCAGTCTTACGCGACTCGTATTTGCAATGGCATGGCAGCACTCGGTGCTCGTGGTGTCTCAGTGATGTTCTCGTCTGGCGACGGGGGCGTGGGTGACGGCGTTGCCAATCCTGATGAGCCTCTCGGGCACCAGTGTTATTCCAATGATGATCTTAAAACCCCGAAGTTCTTGCCTGTGTTCCCTGCTTCATGCCCATAGTAAGTGACCTGTCTGAACGAGCACTGAACTAAGATAATCAATTGCTACTTCAAGTGTGACTGCTGTTGGTGGAACTGTCAACATCCCCGAGACTGCAGCGTCCTTTTCTGGGGGTGGATTTAGTAACTATGTGCGTGGCCTCTGCCCTCCGTAACACCTCCTGACCAATAGGACTCGTTCACACCAGTTTCCTCGTCCTTCATACCAGGATGATGCTGTCTCGGCATATTTGGCAACGCTCGCTCCCGGCACCTACGAAGGTCTCTATAACTCGTAAGTCATCACGAGCTGGCAAATGGATATATCCAATTAACTCCTCATCTTCAGGACTGGACGTGTAAGTTGACCCTTCAACTTGCGAAGGTCTTGTAAAAAATATTTCTTTAGGCATACCCCGACGTGTCATCACAAGCAGCAAGCTTCTCGGTGGTTTACCAAGGCCAGGTAACACTACTGGATGGTACATCCTGCGCTGCGCCTGCATTTACTGCGTTCGTTTCCATGCTGAACGACGCACGTCTTTCTGCCGGAAAGACTGCTCTTGGATTCTTAAACCCTTTCTTGTATTCGGTTGGATACACAGCATTGAATGACATCACCGAGGGTCGCAACCCAGGATGTCAAACTGAGGGCTTTAATGTAAGTTATATCCATGTTTCACGATCCTCAGCGACTGATGTGATAACTGTACGCAGGCCGCGGTTGGATGGGATCCTGGTGAGTTCATGAATGCGCCGAACAAGGTTACATGTTTATATGCTGATAATCATTGCAGTCACTGGATACGGTACACCCAACTTTGGAAAGTTGAAGGATTTGGTCTTGGCCATGTAGAGGAATAGACGGGATTTAAGGTGTATATCTTTCCGCAATTCCTAACGAGCAAGAGGTACTGAGCGATTCGAGGCAACAAGGTAGCGCTGGAAACAAAGCAGGAGATCATTCGCAGGAAAGAGATAGTAGTTCACCTGCGCATTCTTTTCTTGAAGCGCTCCATGACCTGAGATATATGAGTTAATGATTATGATAAATGGACCAGTCTTCATACCACTTCATCGGTCGCCATTTGCGGACGTTCACCGCGAGGTCTTCTGTCTTCTTGAGGTGGTAAACCCATTGCTTCGAGTTTGGCATCTCGCATGATTTCTGCGTCAGACTTCTGCTTGAGATGCGGCCGATAGACTAAGCAGTCCATCAATAGTGAATTCACAATAGCAAGTTAGAGACAACGAACATCGAGTTGCGACGAGATGCTCCTCATCATTAGGTCGTTTGCGTTCTTTGCGGACTTCAGCAACTTGTCGTTTCGCTTTCTCGGTTTCTTCGATATTCTTCAATCGTGTGCTATCTCACAAAGTCAGCCAAATCAGATAGATTAGAATGGAGGAAACCCTACTCCATGCCGAGATCAACTTCGGGAATGGCGGTTAGCATAGCCATGCTGTTAGTAACATTGCCCTCATCCGCAGTTTTCTTTTCTCCTTTCCACCGCTCGGAAAGAGAAAATTCGTCTTGAGCATTTGCTCCAGGCTTGGATTCGGATGTGTCTGAGGGGCGGCTGCGAATCTTGAGATTCTCTTCAATGTATGCCATCCTACACCAACGTCAGAATAGAAGTTGAGACAGACACCACACTCACATATGTTTGTCGACATCCAAAACATTCGTCTGCTGCGTAAAGTTGCTCGTTCGAACGGCTCGCCTTGCTTTCGCATCCGTACTGGTTTCTTCGCTGTGTGTTCAGAGTGAGCGGGACTACAAACACTGGAGTATCATGTTCGCGTACTCATCCACTCTCGCACCAGGCCTCAGACCGCCCTCAGCCTCTTGTCCATCCTCTGCAGTTTTGCGCTTCCTCTTCTTGGCATCGCCTTTCGATAGTTTTGAAACATCAATTCCTTGTCTGGACTTCCTGAGCTTCCTGAGCTCAATGAGGTCCGAGATGCTGTCTGCGTTTTATTCTCTGAATTGAACTGGTTCTTGGGTCATAACGTACGGGAGTGATTTTTCTTCGTCCTCGTCTTCCTCTAGCTCTGAAGATTGCTCTGTGCCTGGCGACGATTCTCGTACCCGGGGCTGTGGTCTGTTGCGTCTCTTGATCATGGATGTTTGGAATAGATCTTATTTGGCTATTACAACCTTGATTCACATGACTGGCATTCGAATGCGGTGCATGCAGATCTAAGTAAGATCCGGGGTACACTTTAGACGTGGCAAACTCGTTACAAATTCAGTATGATCCGTCTAAATAGTGTTCTGTTTTGCTAGCATGTGCTACGAAACATGCAAAGTGGAGGCGTAAAAGTAAAAATAATACAAATATCCTACCGACAGGAATAAATCATATCTCTACAAGTCTATGGTCCACCAATAGAGTGTAATATCTCTTCTGATACAGATCGCGTTTGCTCTTGACGCTCAGCTGCCGCGTTCTCAATAGCAGCTATCTCATCTGATACCCTCAGTGCCAGCCCTGCGTTAATGGCAGGCGAAGCATGCCGTGAGAGCATAGATTCCGGTGCTCTAAGGCCGCCTCGCCGGAGCCGAGGTGCCTGGGAGCGCTCTTCACCAACTTGGCTATCGAGTGCCAAGGATGTAGTACGGTCTGATGGGGATGATGACCACGGGGCTGGTGGGAAGAGCCAGTCTTCACCCGTACTGGGTGCAGGTCGAGGTGTGGGAATGACTTCAAAGCGTCGTGAACGGAAAGGGAAAAACCGCCTGGCCTGGCCCGGCTGTCCAGATGAAGGGGGGTCGGAATCCTCCCTGGGTGCACTGACGTGTGGACCAGGGAATGTGCTGGACGAATCGAGTCTCGATGGGCCCTCCTCATCAGCTAGGTGTCGCGAAGAGTTTCGACGCCGTGCGCTAAAGTCACTGAAATCCGCTGTTCTGCTTCTGACAGGACGGCGAATGGAGGGCTGTCGACTCAGTGAGGTATGGAGCAGGCCACTCGCTGATGGAAGTGTCAAACCACCGAGTCGTGGAGCAGGGGGTGAATCAAGTAGAGGAGGAAGCACCCTGTCGTCTGGCACAGGAGCTGGATTCGGTGCAGGGTAGAAAGCAGGAGAGAACGCATGGTAGGCTGTTGTTGGAGGATTCGGCCGTGGAGGATGCCGGTATGCCTCATACAACTCAGTGTTCATACGAGCGCCCTCGAGTGGCACGAGGCCATACTGCTCTAGTGACTCAAGCTCATCAGCCTCTTCGTCCATTTCGAGTTCATCCGGAGGTTGCGACAAGTAGCCTGAAAGGTCCACTGCTCTTCGACCACTGGTGGCGCGCCAAGTATAACGTTCCCTGTAGGTAGTGGTTGGATTAGATAACCTCCTCAGCGCTCTGGCGGTGCGATCTCCAATAAGACCACGGTCAGTGGCGTTCTGGCGATGGTGTCGGTCTGCCACTTCCTGTAGCTGAGGTGAGAAGTGGACAAAGGGTATGTGGCAGAAAGCGCACCTTGACCAGAATCTCAATCAACGAAGTCGTAAACGAGTCACCACCGTCTAAGTCCTCCACGAAATGCTCATAGCTTATCGTGGGTTCGATTTTCTCAAGCCTATGGCGCTTGATTGCTCCGGAGCTGCAGCAGAGCAGAGGTCTCCTTAGCCAGAAGTTATGTAGTAAGAAGACACTCATACACCAAGCTCCTCATTTTCGCGCTGAACAGTTCGTCACAATATTCGGCTGTCCTACACGCCGCGACATGCGTGATTAGATAGACTTGAACTGATTAGATTAACGCACCATCTGCCCATGTTGTGGTGTCAGGGGAATGCGGTTACAACGAGGCTGACAAGTTAGCGAGCGAAACTAGTTAAGACCGAACTTTGCTGCAAATTTCGGCTGCCCGTTGATGGAGGTCGGGTCTTAAGGTGACGGTCGCTTTTGTTTGGTCACTTGTTTATTGTCCGAAAACACACAATAATAACTTGTGTCCACTGCGTGTATGATACAAAATCCATCATTCTAAAGTACACCAGAAGAATACAATCAGCTTGTATCGTCTGTACCACTAGTGTTGCCATTTGTTTTTGGGCCCACGCTCTTAGCTGTTGCACTGGCGCCACCGCGATCCCGTGAGCTAAGCAAACTTTGGAAGAAATTTTGTAAGACTTCATGTTGAGTTTGTCCTCCAGGACTAGGTGAAGTTCCAGTAGTCGGTGAGCTTGGTGGTCGACCAACGTGAGTGGTCGCGTTTGCACCCGTTGCAGCCCTTTGTGGTAGTCTGCGCGCCCCATCAGCGGTCGTGCTGGCGTTGAGTGAGCTGGTCATTCCCATCCCGGCCTCCATCTCGCTGAGGGCACGCTCAACGTTTGGAAGATTGAAACTACTGCTCCCCAGTGGCCCAACAATACCGGCTGCGGCCGTATCCGTGGGATTTCGGAAAGCGCCACGGGGATCCCGGTCTGGCTTTTTGGCGTTTTCGTCATAATGCTTCGCAAGGAACGCCTGCTCCGCCATGGGGGAATTAAACGGAGGTAAAGGGGGTGGCTGCACAAAAAAAGATGAGGTCCGTGTGCCAAATTACCAGAATAACGTATTTCACCTTCGCGCCTCGATCTGGTACTAGCATCTTATACAATTTTGTTGCACCTGAATTATCCTCGGACTCCACGTCGGCATCAAGGTCCGCTTCCCAAGCTTCGCCCCAAACCTTCGCCTCAAACCCTTCTCGAAGGACACCAATCTTACCCCAACTATCCCAACCAGCAGGAACGACGATGCGATCGCGGTCTAGGGGATTTGGCTTATGATGAAAGACAAATGGATTGCGTAGAGGAGCCGGAGCCTCGGATCCCGATGCCATGGGAGACGGTGCCGGTGGGATAAATAAGAGGTGCAGGGCATATTGCCTCAGCACCTGTAATGTGTTAGGTTGCTGCGTGGTATAAAATAATGATGCTCCATCTAGAGTGGTGTGATGAGATGCTCAATATAGTTTACAGAAAACTTACATTTTAAACAAATCGTTCGTAGAACCTGCATTACGCCATCCGTGCGTTCTTCCCACTCACCACCTTTACCTTTCACCATGCCGCCCATACCGGAACTGCTGGCGCCCACGAGATCATTTCCCTCGTCTATCAAGTCTGATTTGGTGCAGACAACAATAATCGGCACACCGGCAGAATTGTGGGTTAGAGTGCCAGGGCCGAGCGGTAGGACTGTATTTGAGGAAATATTAGATGTGGTAGGGACTGCGTCGACGGAGGGTTCAGTGTAATGCTGTAAATGATGCTGCACTGCAAGATAATGTCAGCTATCGGATTGTCTCGATCAAATGGACATACATCTTTCATGATTCTCTTCTCGAACGATTTCAAGATCCCGAGATCCATCACCCTTCGCCCATATCTCTACCCACTTGAGCCACGTCTGAAGATTGTCTAAAAATGTCCAAGGGCGCGTCCAATCCAAGACAATCATTACAAGGGTATGAGGCAGCGATACCCGAGGAGGCAGGAAGTGTGGTATCAAAGAAGTATGAGCTATCGCATCCGAAGGTACTGTGTACACCGATAGACGCGCCAAGGTGTCTAGTCATGGCATTAGCACGCTTCATTTACAGAAACTTGAGAAGCAGTGAAGCACACCCTCGTCGCCGTCATCTCTTATATCGGCCCAATCATATCCAAGAGCGAAATCTGACCGTGTCTCGTCTTTGCTCTCTTCAGAAACTGGTTTCTGTAGCAAGGCCGAGGCAAGTACGGACTTGCCAGACAACGAAGGACCTAGAAGCAGAACTTGTTTTGAAGGGATTGATCGTGAAGATGAAACTGAGTCCAATATCGACGACCATAGGTTTTCTGGAGGTGCTTCTGGTGTCGCTGGACGAGACCCCTCCATGATCTCTAGTGTACTTACTTCTAGGCGAGTTTGAGTACTTGAGAGTCAGACTATTAGAGTATTACTACACTTGTATTTTTGAAACTCCGATCAAGTTGATCATCTTCGACGACGACAGCTACGACGGCGACAACAGTTACTTCCTAGGAGATCATATCAAAAAGTTACTTTCTTACTGAAGTCATGTCTTCAGTAGTCGCGGTACCGCAACACAAGCTATCAGAGACTCCCAACTCACGTGCAATCGAAATCAATGATTGGGTGATAATCGCGTCCACCAACCCAATATCTAGCGCGTCAGAGTGCGACGCGTTGCAAGCTTCGCTTGGATTCCCGTTGCCTGAGATGACGTTTGGAAGTAACTATCTATCTCTCGAACATCAGCCATCTGGGTGGAAGATGATGTTTGACACTCATAATGCCCTCAAGTGTGTGAAAAAAGGTGAGCTCGGGGAGGGCGATGGTGGAGTCAAGGTTGGCTATGCAGATGCCTGGCTTAAAAGCCGGTGAGGAATTCGTGCTGGATATCTACCAATGTGATTTTGAGCGTACCACCAGCACAGACCCTGGAACAAACCTTCCGTTGCCTGTTACAGTCGCAGCCAAGCATTATGACTGGACTTACACCGTGACTTATCCTGGACATCACCTTGATTCCGCACCAGGCACCGATTCGCCAAGTTCTTCAATACAATGGATAGATGCCGATCAAGACAACCCATCTCATTCTATTCCGCTTTCTGAGCTCACGCGACCAGATCCGATATTATTCTACGCGGAAATACCTCTTTTTGAGGATGAATTACATGATAATGGATCATCCAACCTTCTCGTGCGAATAGTTCGTGCTGCTGTCCCTATGGTTTTTTGTTATCTGACGAGGTCGAATTGAAGCGCGTCATGCCAACATGTATATTCATTTTGTCGCGATTCACGCTTCGCGTGGATAATGTGCTTTTCCGCACACATGACACGAGGATATATCATTCTTTCAGCTCAAGCCCTTCGTTAGTCATACGTCAATTGAGTGGTTGGGAAGCACCGTATGATGGCGTTAAGAGGGTACGTCTAATGCTTTCTTTCGTGTTGACTCATCCCTTGATAACTGTCAACTTCAGCGACTTCCCAGTCGCCACGATTTGACCCCTCTGACGGACGCGAACTTCATTGCGAAGGTGCTGACGGAATTACCTGTTACGGAATCTCAGCAGATAGGGGCGAGGACACGTTGGAGGGGTTTGAGGACAAAAGTAGAGATAGCGGTACTGACAAGAGATGGACCCTAATGCATCAGTGATAAGTGGTAGAACCATCTGCATTGTATTTGTAGCTCATGAATTCCGTTTCATATCCGAACCTTTCCGGCAGAATTCGGGGTACAGTCAGACTTTGGGAATTTTTCCAGAACGCATGTTCAACACCCCTTTGCAGCATGCATTCTTAATCAATGACTTGCCTACATAGAAGATTGACCGCCGAACAATGAGCGTTATCCTCACTGGCAGGGCTTTCATGTGGCTGGCGCAACGGAAGCAGTCGTAGATGCCCAATCCGTGGAAGGTTTGCAACTACGTTGGGCAAGCGGAAGGATCCTAGTTGGTATGAGACAAAATAGTGGTACGTGCATTACTATTGGCTGACTATATATATGCTATGTGTAGAACGATTCCTGAAAACGAAGGAACGCCGTCTTCCTTCTTCCAAGGCATGGCTACGGGAATGAATTGCGATTACTCTATGGTGTGTTGGCCGCCTGTGCCACTTATATCCATGCTATGAGCAAGCCGCTCAACCTTAAATATGAGAGGGTGTATCTTCGCCTAGAAGAGTATGGTATGATCAGCTCAGTGCGATCAGTTATGACAGGCTACTGACCAGAGTGTCACCAGCACCTCAAGCAACGCCAGAGACCACCCCACCATGACCAGCATCCAGCGTGGTCGTCTGAACTTCCGAAAGTATCGGATGAGACAGATGATAACTGCGAGGCGCCATCATATACATATGATGGAGTGTACACCTTACGACGAGACACCTGGTGATCTCCTGTTCAATCTTCGCAATCGAAATTACGAAAGAAGGTGATCATACATTATAGACAGACCGACTTTCCATGGTGAACTTGTGCGTGTAGGGAAACAAAGGTGTGGAGCACGCTGACGTCGCTGAGCGTTTGAGGAATGTGAGTTGGAGGAAAGGGGAAAATCACTGATGCAATTTATACCCAAGAACATGGGATCATTACGAGCACGAGGCAGACTGGGTGCCGGGTTTGGTCCGACACTAGGGGGTTATGCTCCGTTTTTTTTTACCGTCATGCAGGAATCCGGGGAACTCTCTTTTGATGACGAGGTAATTGTAATGACCCCACGCACTACGTAGCAATACGTTACGTGGCACTCGCTACTTAATAGTAACTCTGTGCTGTCTATGTGGGAGTTTAAATACTCGAAGTCTTTGCGGCATCATGAGTCGATGTTACGTGGCCGACGCAACCGTCTGGTTATCCTCATAAGTGTAAGAAACTGTATTCAACGTCGATTCTTCTATTTGGCATGGCGTGCTGCTATGCTACTGCTGTCATGACTCACTACTCCGTATGTCCCAAAGCAATACAAATTTTCCACATATGGTCACGGTGTTTAACAACACATGTCATCCTCCTCCGCGGCCCGAATCCTCGAATCAGAATTGTTCAACTCGTGGAGGTCTTCAGAATCAGAACCATTGGTACACGCTTCAAGTGAATTGATTTGTCTGACCGTTATTTATAACCCGTGCAACAGGTTTTTGTGCGGCGCTAGCTAGCTACAGAACCCTAGACGGATCCAACGAGACTTGAGACTTTTACTCTGGGATACTTATGTTACATGGAGTCCTGACTGAAGACGAGCTCAGGATCATGAAAGTCATTTGGCGCTTGCCACACAAGCCCTTGTTGTCTAATGGTTATGACGTCAGACTTCTACAAATGAAGCGCATCTGGAGGTTGCGGGTTCGAGTCCCGCCAGGGGTTGATTTTTATTTATTCTTGATCTATTTTACGTTATAACCTTTTCTCGATGGAGCAATTTGATTTTCATCTCGGATCAACATGAGAGAATTAGTAAGTTACAGTTAATCGATAGACCAGATTTCATTTTTTTGTCCGTCTTACCGCTTCTATATAGAGCTAGACATACAAAAGGGTCCCCTTGGTCGGGCGGAGTACCACTGAGGGCGCACAACGTACCACCAAATGTGCGATAGTGGGTTGTCGGAAGCAGCGAATTTCCGAGTCCTTAGCCAGCCATCCTGGGAGGTATTCCACCCTTGTTCCGCCTGAACAATATGTAAAAGGTGGGACCCTGTTTCCAGCACCACAAGCTTGGTAAATAGAAGTGGTAAGCTAGCTATAGATGATCAAAATGAATAATCAAACCTATCACAGCAACCGTCTGAATTTTTCCGTGGTAGTATCCATTCCCAGGAATTATTTCATGGAGAAACATAGCCCAATAAATTTCATGATTCCTAATTGACTTCTTCAGGCTTCAGGCTTCCTGCCCCGAACACGACTTTAGTAGTAATTAGGTCCCGATAAAGTTCGAACCCCAACTTAGCAGAATTGTTTTGCCACGCTATCTCTGTGACAAATTCGAAGGATCCTGATTTACTTATCCATGCTTCTGATTCAAGTTAAAGCTGCTCTTGCAATGAGTCAAACTCACAGTACCAGCATGTTCCACCTGCACAGATGCACAAGGAACATGGTCTAGAACTGGAGTCCAGTTGCGAGGTGGGTGACTTCGTCGGCGTCTCCTTATCGCCAACAGCGGTATGACACTGATAAGAACGCGAATTCAGAGTGTGAAGTGTCGTTCTCCATGATATCAAGCAGCATCAAAGGTTTGTCTCATGCCGCAACGTGAGTTATAAGGCTGCCTGCGGTCATGCTTTCCATGACAAACGAGGTGCACCCAGGTGTTGCGTTGGAAAGCGTTGAGTGCACCTACTCGCGTGGCGTCGTCGCCAGAGAGTGGTTGTCGTAGGGACGAGCTCAAGCTCGCTATCGATAGTCAAGAGCGCCTCGCCCTGTCCCGCACCCGGTTTACTTTGTACAATTGCAGTGAAAACCGGAGTCACACGTGCCTCCATCAGATGTCTAGATCCCATATGAGCTAGAAGTCTTGGTGAGTAAGAACAGATGTAATAGTTCCCGCCCACGTCCGTCTGCCTTCGTTCGAAAGGGATGAGCTGCGTAGAGTGCTGACCCGGAACGTTGAGCATCAAAAACCTTGCTGAGCTCCGAGAACTTGTGGGCTAGGTTGTAACTCGTGAACTCGAGATCTTCCTCAGGCGAGGACAACGACCACTGCTGGCCACGACCCTGCTCCACGAGTTCATCAGCGTGTCATAGATCGCCACGGCGAAAGCCGCATCTACAGGGAGTGATCTGGCACTGATGAAGGCAGTGGCAACTTCGCGCCGTGAAATTGCCAATGATCGTGTTGCCAAATTACCGGCAAGAAGGTCAAAATATGTGTTATAGGCCTCCAATGTAGATGTATGATAGTACTGCTCTGCTGCGGTGATTGTGCACAACAGGGCGCAGGTGCAGCGCTTCTTTGTACAAAGAAATGGCCTCGTTGAGACCAAGAGAGTTGCTGTGGTGATAGAAGCAGTAATATAGCGACGAGGCCAAGTTAGCGTTCAGAACCCCAGAGCAGAGAAACGGCTTCACGACAACATTGTATGCACTCGTCTAAATCATCAAAACTGTTGCATTGTTGAAGGCGTAACACAAAGGCCCACGCAAGCTTGTCGAACGATCTCGGACGGTGTTCATTGCCAAGAGGACAGAGTTCGAGCACGATTCGTCGAAGGTAGATGCCTTCATCGGATGCGTCTATTAGAAGTTGGTTTTATTCGTGGAACACGTAATCGACGCGATTTGCTCCTACCACGATGCTACGAAGGTAGGTGCCCTCTGCACAGAGGGATAATGGCTTGCAGGACAGTTGCATGGATTCGTGGATATATACGGCGGTGTGCACCCTATTGTAGCACCATGTCAACACTTCGGTGAGATAATAGATGGATAAGGATGATTGGGGTGGCCATGCGGACGCAATGCAAGGGCTTCGCGAAAGATAAAAGTGACTCAAAAAGGGGGCTCATGCGAGGTTGGTGAGAGCTGCTTCCTGGCCAGGATGGCCGACTAAACACTGGTCCAGAATAACTGAAAACGTCTGACGGCATCATTCAGGTGAGTAACCCTCTTGATTTGGCGTGTCACATATTTGACGAGTCGTGCATAGCCCGCATCTGCATTTCGAGCAATCTCGCAGTCGATGATGGACCGCAGTTGGTAACAAAAGCCAACATCAAATGCAAAGGTCGGCGTACTTACATCAAACAATACGCCGTCCTGATTATCGCAAGTAATTGTATGAATGGGAAGCAGGTTACTCACTGAATGGCTCATCTCCATGATCGAGTAGCTCATATCGTGAGATCTCTAATTTTCTGATGATTTCCCTATTGTCTAGCATTTTATCGAGCTCGAAAGACGCCCACATGACCAGTGATGATGCATCGAGTACTCTGCAAATAGAAGATGAGTCGTCGAATCGTGTTCGAAAGTCTACATTGGGAAGGTGTCGGTCTTGCCTCACATTACAGATTCATCTGATGACAGCACTCTGACGATTGATTTCCAGCATCTCCTGGGGAAAGGGATATGTAAATCCCAGCTGGAATGCGCTCGAAAGGGACTTTGATATTTTTACCGCTGATGACTGAAGTGGAGCGAAATGACCGCAACAGATAGCGCTGCGTGGTGGACAGATTAATGAGTGGATATGGAATCTGTGAATGAAGTTCAGGTGAGAGGGGTTTAGAGGCTTGTATAATTTCACCAAGTGCTGAGGCTAAAAGATACTGAGATGCAGAGGTGGGCATTGTCCGACAGCGAAATTGGCAGGAGGTAGGTAGATTGACAACGCTTTTCCTATATCGTATCTTCTTAGCTTCCGAAGTTGCATGGACCGAGGCCTGGAGGGCCTCGTCCTCACGTCCTCTCCATACGTTTGTTGGTAATTCTCTGTTAGTAAAGACCAGGCACTTGGCGGGGTCTATTTGGTCATGTTTGGATGAGAGGCCCTCTTGCCAAATAGCGCACTCAACTTCATACTGAGTTGCTGCAGTGGAAATTGGTTTGTCTTTCAAGGCTCATGTGTTAAGCAATTTAACTTAAGACAGGTTATCAATTAGGTGAGCTATTAGCATACACTTTTCTTCAAATCTGATGCGGCACTCAGCATTTAGAGCTCCACAAATTTGCGTGTTTCGCTGACCAGGCCTCGTAGGTTGGCCCCATGACTTCTCCAACTTTCCATGATCCGCCCGTGCTCTCGAGCTCGCCTGTTTCAATTAGAGCCGCTTCTCCTGTTCGACGAAGGGATAATAGAGAATGCTTACAATGTCAAACTGACGTGGTGGAATCTGGGTCTCGAGCCCACATCTCGCCGACGCTTATCTCCTCTTATGATCTGAATGACCCAGAAGTGAGGGAGAGGCAGAGAACATTGGATGTAGACATGGCTCTGCATTTGTCCAGAGCCCGGAGAGAGACTACAACGACGCCTCCAGCAGCATTACTTGAATACGAATCGGCCCCGCACCCTGAAACAGTGCCCCCTTTCTCTCACTTCTCAGCTATCGAGGAACACGACATCGACATAGCTCGCGGGGACAGAATTAATCACATCAATCATGATGGTGTGAACTGCGGTTCTGACGGGCTGCACTCGCCACGATCTCTAACTCCTATTGACTTGCGGATGCAGCACCTTGACCAAACCCATGACCCAGCGCTTCTTACGACTATGACAAGCGAGTATCAACCGATTCGCAGTGAAGCTCTCGCTTCCATGCCCGGCCTTCCCGTGTATCAAGCGAATGCATCTCGTTCCGCTTTTTCCTTTGCTCATCTGGAAGCCTTTGCCGCTCAAGAAAAGACTCAGTTAGGCATATCATCACCTACGGATACCCATGGCACAGCATTCCGGTTGCGTCTCCCAAGCTTTCCACAGAACGGGGGTTCAGATTTGGCCGCATCTCTACCTGGAGGAACTCCTCCATTTGACGCTGCATTTGACGCTTCTTATCGCGGTAATATTCGACAACGCAAGCTCAGCCAGAGCAGTCCTGTCCCAAGGCATAGCCGGAAAAGCACCCGGGGCAAGATGGCCCTCTTTGAGAATCACGGCGGAGACCCAAACTTCACTCTTCCAAGCCGGCTTATGGGACATGGGCATTTAAGTGCCATCCCATCCTCAGATAACGTGTCAACAAATCAGTACAACACTGCAGGGATGGGCGGGATCATGACACCTGGGCATGACAGACCTTACCGATTCTCGTTTTACTCCAATGCGTTGTCTGCAACTATTCACGCACGAAGCCTCAGCGAACTTCCTGCGGACGGGCAGTCCTTCGAGGATTTGTTTACTGGTCTGGCTCCTCCTGACCGTCCGCGAGACGCAAAGGATGGGTCTGCCCCTGTTTCCGTGCCTCCACCACACCAAGGGGCAGCTTCTGTTCAAGACACGAACAAGCGTCCCCCAGATTTCGCAACATTTAACCAAAATGGGGGTCGTCCGGAGAAGGGCGGTGCTGGTAATTCAGGCCCACCAAATAGCCTCGGGAGTGGTAGCGAGCTTGAGGGGAATACGTGGTGGCTAGATGTTCTAAGCCCGACAGATGAAGAGATGAAGGTTCTGAGCAAGGTGCTGCCCACGCAAACGGTTGGTTCTCTGAACTCAAGCATGATCTTAGGTATTCTCTATCCACCCTTTGACCGTTGAAGACATCCAAATGGAAGAAGCTCGTGAAAAGATTGAATTGTTCCGGAACTACTACCTTGTCTGTTTCCGGAGCTTCGATCAGGATCCTTACAGCCCCATGCACCTGGAGCCCCTGAACATGTACATTATTGTATTTAGAGAGGGAACTTTGTCTGTAAGTGCCTCATCTGTTTTCCTATAATGTGTTATTTAAGAACCTTTTAGTTCCATTTTCGTCCCACCCCACATCCACAAAATGTCCGCCGAAGAATAAAGCAGCTCAAAGACTACATTAATGTCACATCAGACTGGATTTCGTATGCATTGATCGATGACATCACCGATGCCTTCGGACCTCTTATCCAATCCATTGAATATGAAGTGGACTCTATCGATGAGCTCGTCCTTATTTTGAAGGAGGCAGAGCAAAGTGACATGTTGAGAAGGATCGGAACATGTCGCAAGAAAGTCATGGGATTACTGCGCTTGATGGGTAATAAGGCGGATGTAGTCAAGGGGCTCGCGAAGAGATGCAACGAAAACTGGAGGGTAGCACCAACGTCAGACATCGTGAGTTATTCGGTACAGGTCATTCGTGCCACGACTCATCTTTATAAAAGGGTCTATATCTTTCCGACATTCAGGTTAGTTGCTGCCGACGCTAAATTTACTACTGATTGATTTTAATGAATTGTTAGGACCACTTGATAACCATGACGCAAAATCTAAATCACTACGAAAAAATCCTGTCCCGGTCGCACTCCAACTACTTGGCGCAGATTTCCATCGAAATGACAGATGCTAACAACCAGATCAACGATGTCCTCTCGAAGTTGACGGCATTGGGTACGGTTCTCATCCCTATGAACTTGGTAACGGGTCAGTGCCTTCTCTTCACCGTCGATGATCTGTGTCCTCATGACTCACCCAGGTATGTGGGGTATGAATGTACACGTCCCAGGCCAGGATGATGCGGTATGTAGGCCACCATTTGCGTACCGCCGTTGTTTATTTGTTTTTTTCAGGTCACTTACCACTGGTTCGCTGGGATCCTTGCCGCGCTTGCAGCCTTTGGCATCATTGGCGGGTACACCACATACAAACTCATGGTTAAACGATAAACGCATTGGGGGTTGATCGTTTTGTTTTAATTCTGTTCTCAGTATCTAGACCTTCGCCTTTCTGGTTCGCTGTCATCATTTGTTATTCCCGATCTCGTTATCGTGATTTGCGCCTAGACTTTTATCGAGTTCGCGGGAGAACTCGAGGATCGTCCTCAATTTCCCATTCGCAACTTCGCTTCTTTTCCCATTCATATATGTAATATTCACGTACATCAACATTCCATAGAAAGCATGCCAGGGTAGTGAGGACGATTGCAACTACGGTCAACAAATAACAAGTACACAATAGACCTATCAAAACCAAAATTCGTAGATGACGCATGAAAGAATACACTAGAGGTCTATTTGTGATTTCCAACCAACAATTTTACTGACTTCACAGAAGAGCTTTCTCCATTCATTGTGTTAAGAGACGGGGAGGAAGGTGGTCTAGCATAAGGGGGAGGGATCGAAGGCGGTCGCCGAGGGGAAGGCTCGGTGTCAACTGGTGATACAATCATGGCCAGTGAAGGTGAAAGCGTCTGCTGCATCGAACGAGCTGCTACACTTGCGGGTGGGAGAACAGGAGTTTGAGGAAGGCGTCGCTGCTTGGGTGATCTCGGCTCCGGGTTGTCTTGTGGAGTGTCATCCGCATACTTACGCTTCTTGTTGTGTGGTGACTGTGGGTAGGATTGCCAAGGTGGGGGAGGTGGGACGTGATGCCCGTTTGCTGATGGCTGCCTTGCAAGCTCATAAACAGGTGTTGGTGGTGTGGGAAGTGGTATGGGAGCGCTGTGAATATGCGAATGCCGGTGGTGCGTAGAAGGTCCAGGTTCAGCACTGTGAGGCATTGTATGCGCTGGAACGCTCCGTGAAGCTGGCGCATTGCCGTTATTGAGATCAGGCTGACCGGGCAAAAATCGTATGAGTTCCACGAATAACGTTTGAGTATATGGGGGTAACATCTTCGTATAAATAACATCTTTGCTGAAGGTGTCCAGCATTACGCTCGTATTGACATACGTGTCTGGATCTTGGTTATCTGCTGGTCCGTTAGTGTGGGCAATACGTTTAATGGATTTTACTGACCAACGTGCTTGACACGGACTTCTGAATAGATGTATGGTCGGCTCCTACGCAAACAACACAGCGGGCACATAAATCGATTGCTGCCGCTGACATTGGCCTCTATAGGGAAGAAGACACAGCCAGAGTGGTAACGTCTTTTGCAAGCTTCGCATTCAACAGTTGGATAATTGATGAGGTATGGCGTGCGACCGCGGCATATGCAGCGCGTTCCATCCAGCCAATCCTTGTCGACATCTTGACCAAAAGTAAATTTTGGCCTTCGCCTCTTCTTGACTCGAACAGCTGGAGGTTGACCGGCGAGGATACGATGCAGACCAGCGAGGTCGAGACCGTATGAGACTTCGCGACTCGGAGACACGGCAAACTGGATCTTGTACAATTTGCGCATGTAATGACGCACTTGAGGAATATATTCGGCTCGTTTGTTGCCGGGTTGTGAGGCATACGTCAAGAATTGGCCGATGACTTCGCACAAACGATCTATCCGACGAACAATGATCTCCAGCTGCTTCCAGGCTTCCGAATAATTTTTGGTTATTGGAGGTGCTTTAAGGAGGATGGTCGGTAGGAAACAGAAGTGCCAACTCCGTTCCTTGTGGATGGCACCATTCCAGTGATGATGATCACAGAAAGGGCATGAACCACCGTTAGCTGCGCAAACGCCATGAAACCTTGCGAAGCAGTGGTCACATTGAACCGCGTCGGAGTGAGTCCCAGGTGGAGGGGGGCGAACGGGGGTGGTGCAGATGCAGGTGAAGTACTCATCAACAGGGGGTTTGTCATCTTCCTGTCTCGTTGACTCTTCAACATCATTCAGGATGTCCCGACCATGAGCGCATTCATGCTGCGGACAGTACCACGGCAGATCTTCTAACCATTCTTGATGGCGAGTGAGCTGATCATCCAGCTTCTCGAAAACAGGAAGTGAGAACATAGTGAGATGCTCCCGGGCGTAGGATCTCCACTTCCGCATCATCACAAAGACATCTGTGTCCTCTCGGTGCTGGTAACGATGCTGAAGGATTGATTCACATCGATTCTCAAGATCCAAAGCAAACTCGGCAGTTTGCTTCAGATCTCTGATAGCAGGAATGCTGAAGTCTTTTTCAGCGCGAGTAACGAAACGCGTGACTTCTGAAATCCTGGGTTTGGGTCCCTGACCATCAGGGGATATCCAAGTTTTTGCCTGTTTCTCGAAATCCTTCGCTTTGTTGCACGCGGACATCAGCCGGTCGTAGATTGTGGCATCGGTAGGAATGGTGGAGTCTGTCTCAAAGAATTCGTCCAGCTCTTCGATGGTCTTGTGTGGCTGGTCCAACAACAGCCTCGCCCGCTCTTCCCAGTCATCCCCAGCTCGTTGACGAGACTCTAGGGTTCGGATAAACTGGTTTTCGAGAGGAACACTGCAACCGCGAGCGCGGGTTAAAAGCCCACGAATGTCTTCCAGTGTAGCTGACGCATCCTCCGCCTTCCCCTCCAGCTCCCTAATGAGTTGCTCTCGAGACACAAGCTTCTCAACTTCAAGTATTTCATCAAGATGGACATTGATAGATGATGCGCCAAGGAGCAGCCGCTCACAATCAGCTATGAAGGCGTCCCGACTGGCCACAGAATTGGCGGAATTGAGTAACGCTGAGGCTTTGCATTGAATATCTTCTGCTTGTTCAGCCAACGTACGGAGGCTTCCAATCTCCGAGGTTTCAAACCCGAGATTTTGCACTTCCATCAGGAGAGCATAGAGATCGTTGAGTCCACGGTCAGGCCTATCTCCAGCATCACGGTCATCAAACACAGCGTTGTTCGCTTCGTGTAAAGACGGGCGGCCACGTGAACGGCGGGTGAGTTTACGACCTTGTTTGCGACTAATGAACGCATTGGCAGCCTCCAACCACTCGTTGCCACGGTTGACGCATTTACGGAGGGCGGTGAGTTCAGGAAGGTGATGAGTGATTCGCTCGCCTTCAGCAAGGAGCGCGCGAAGAGAACGTAACGACGGAAGGTCACTTTCCACAAGCACCTTGTTGAATTTTGTCCGCCATTTCCCGGGAACGGCTGCGCGCTCAACGACTTTTCCAAGAGTCTCGCGGAGGTCGGCATCAGAAAACCGTTTCCTGAGCGTCAATTCTTCTGGTGAATGGTCGCATAGTTGATCCATATGATCAACGCAGACAATCTCGCTCTTGCAATGACAGATGATCTGCGAGAGGTAGCAAAAGGCTTTGCAGATTGTGCATTGGTATTGATCTTCGGGGCGGTCTTCTTCCTCGATACGCTCGCAAACACCACGATCACGAGCCAGCTGACGAGCTGCGAGCTCTCGCTCAGTCATTTCCTTAAGACTCGACTCCAGCCTTCAAAAAATATCGTGAGTTTCACGAAATAATTTATTAATAATTTAATTTCAATGCTTACCATAACGCAGTTTTAATAGATTGAGATTGTTGCGTAATCGTTACGAGAAGCTCATCATGGGAAAAGACTGGCAGTTTCTTGTGTTCACGGTAACGTTGTACACAATCACGACCAAAAGGCAACCAGTCTGGGAGCGCAAAATTGACGGCCTCATTGAAATTGAACTGCCATGAAAGTCAGTATCAAGATGCGATCGATCGAAAACGTGCCAAACGCACTCCGTGGTTGAAGCCTGCATGGTATGCTTTCGGGAACGTGATGACAAACTCGCCTGCCCGTTGGTTGCACGCATACACGCGGACTCCGGCATCAGCGAGACGTTTCGGGTTCATCAAAGTTACGAGTTGGAATAGGAGATCGGACTGCGCCTCAAAGAGGTCAGGTGCCTCACTCTTGATGGCGGCCTCGAACTTTTCTGCGTCTTCTCCTGGGATACCATACCAGGTCTTTGTTTCACCCCAATGCACTAAGGAGAGTGGTCAGAAAAAGTAACCTGCTGCAATGGAACACTGCGTACTGAAGTTGATGCTATAAGTATAATGATCCTGTCGTAGTGTAATTGAATCAGCGATCAGTGTTTATGACTGAAATGTATCAAGATGGACGCACCTCATTGTGCCAACAAAATGTCGAAAAGACCATTCCAACGTATGTCCAAGGGACGGTCATACCGGAAATATCAGACTTAATGTATCTGAGAAGGGAATCTGGAAGAATAGGCATGTTGTTCAGATTCCATGGGTCCTTCGAGGCGGGCTCCAGTGGATGGGTCTCCAGGGTGGGCATGGCACTGGACGAGGGCAAAAAAAAATTGTCAACATTGATTTGAACGGTGAAAAAATCCAAAAATGCTCCTACCTGCCATGCGTAGTCGAATGTACATCAGCACCATATTCAATCTCCACGGTCTCATTCGGCGATTGCACAAGGCGCCAAAATTCATTCTCCACATCATATTCAGATATCAGCGTGCTTCCGACGTAATTCACCGTAGGGTCATCAAGATCCGCGGCCGATGGAGACGGTGGAGGATGAGAGGTCCACCACCTTCTGCGGAACTCAAGATCGCGCGCCTGGAAACTCGAGAGACTATGTTCCTCGCCCTCATCAAAGCCGAAATCGCCACCAGTACCAAAAAGACAGATGTGGCAAAACCACTGCCCTTTTGGAATGGTGGCCAAGGGGGGGTCGAGACAAAAGATGTGAAATCCTGTGGTAACAAGGTCAAACGCGCACACGTTTCGAGGCTATAGAGTAAACATACCACAATCACACCCATCACACAGCAACATTTTTTCGTCCTGATTTTTCTTCTGGCAAATTTCGCAGGAAAGCTGAAAAAGAGTGAGTCCATCAAAAAGAGGGGTGCGATGATACGTACTTCTAAGGTGCGCTTGTACTCGTCGTCAGGCTGAGGTGAAGCTGACACCGGAGATAACCGACTGTGAACATCCAGTGACTTCCTTGTGGCTGGGCGGTGTTCACGGTTAGATATTGACTAACCGGGTGCATTGACTGGCTTACGAGTCATTTCTACTCTTGCTCCGCGCTTCACAGCAGTGCTCTCGGGTCGAGGCCCGCTACGTTCCTTATAATCACCTTCATCAGGGGGTTCTGATAATGGGCTAGATGTAGAAGTAAGTGGGCTAGATGGTGGGGAACCACGCTCGCGAGGAGATGTCAAAGGATGTGTGGCAGTCTGAATGTTCATATGAGTCTTCAGCTGCGGATCGCGCGCTGCAGTCGGAGATGTGGACAGGGTTGGTGAATTCCGAACACAGTCGCAGAAATGTTCATAAGGCAAGATCACTCGTGTATAAGAGTTCTTGATCTGCGTGGATAGTCCAGGGATGCCACGGTAACCGAGGAGAGCCCCGAGGTCCCCCCATTTCTTGTTTTTAGTCACCTATGAGACTATTCAGGCACTAGCTACACTATGATGGAGGATCACGCACTGCCTCGTAGCCACCGAGTTTCTGGACCTCTTTGCGGAGTAACCACAGGTCTAGGGGCTTGTGGTTGATGGTGGGCACAGATACACGAGGATTGCCTTGTTGTTTATGGAAACGGTATAGCTGCTCCAAAAAATTGACCTTCGCACGAGATGAAGCCTCAATAGAGTTAAGGCGTTGCAGCCGAGTCTTGAAACGAAATGTCTGATACATGATTTATTAGAGCCATCATCGTAAAGAACATCACTATGTCACGGAGAAAAAATATACAAACCTCGCTATCAGTAACACAGGGCATTTTCCAACCAACGGGAGGAATAATCTTGCAGATGCCATAATTTTTCGCCTTTTCTGAGATGGAGCGGATGTAAGTCATAGGGTCTTTGAACTCATCTGACGTCGGGTAAAAAACTGGGCAGTCTTCTAATCCAAACGGACGGGGTTTGGAGCGCATGGGCTGCGTTCGAGGACTCGACGTTTTGACTGTAGATAAGTCTAACGTGGGTGAGACAGAGATGGGAGTGCCATCTCCAGAAAAATTGTCGGTCGGTTCCTGCTGTGTTATATCATCATCATCGAGTGATGTCACATGGTTCTGCAAGGCGGCCAGAGCATGTGTCTTGGATTTACGTGGGGCGCGTTTGGTGCTACTGGATACGCTCCGCTGTGCTCCGGACTGGGAAGGAGAAAGAATTTCCTCCTGTGTGTCTATAGGGACTGCACCTTCTACAGGAATTGACAAACAAGAAGTGAATGTAGCAGGCTGTTTATTCGAAAATTCGGTCGGCAAGGCGTCTGAAGAGCGTGGGGCGCTGCTTTGCGCAGGCGTTCGCGGAGAGCGACCGCGACGCGAAGGCGATCCCCGCGAAGAACTCGGAGAAGAAATAGTCTGCATAAAGCAGCAAATGAGCAGTAATAATTGTTATCGTCGAGCAGGAGGAAGAGTTATTGTGAGTGAAAGCTGCAGACTTCCGAAGGTCCTGAATTCCAATGTGTGGGAGCGGGCATTGAAATTGTGCACTGAGTTATCGTGTTGCCTTGTTGCTTCTGCGTGGGAATATGACTATATATTCGCGGAGTTTAGTGAAAAGCCTCCTTTGCGGAAATACCTTTAGCTGTTCCTCTTATTTTAATTCCACATTCCTTGCACTTTACACTCAATAGTGAACTGTCCACCCTCCATTATCATATACTAACATATTATGCATGGAGAATGTCTATTTTACACACAGGCGCCAAAGATACGCTTAGATCACTCACTGTGGAAATGTTGATCCAGATGAACTTGCCACCGATACGGAAGTCTTCCGAAGACTACCAAATCCAGCCAAGTGGCCACCTAGATGGAGCTGAGGGGGCCAAAGATCGAGAGCGGTGCGCTTTACCAAAGGAACACTTGATTAAATCCACGCATTGATGTTTCATATACCTCCTGCGATGTGGCCGTATTCAAAATCCAGCGAGCCAGACATCAGGCAGTAGAACGACATATTACTACACCAATCTCGAGGAGATCGGATCTGCCTCCAACAATATTACTTATGCGAGGCATCCGTTACGCGCTGTTATGTACATAACTTCTCCATGAAGCTTCAGGCTAGGCATATTACTCCAGCACACGCGCTACCCATGTGCCATTCTGTCACGATTAATATCGAGGTCCATCCGTATGTCAAGTCTTGCCTCTACCACGTTCGAACTTGCATGCTCCGGCTGGCAGTCATAGCACCGTGCCTTTCACTGTTGGTCGGCTTTCGGCACAGAAATCAAATCAAAAAACACTTCCACGCCTCCACCGCGGCCTGTGTGGCAGTTGAGCCGAGACAGCAGCTGTGGACCAATCGGTGTCCTTTGAATTATTTTTAGCACTCAAAGAGAGACAAAGAAACTCTAAACAGTCGTGATTATTTCTGGGAAATCAAGAAATATGCGATGTTATCCTAAACGTGGACGGTTCATGCGAATTCTTGAATTCAAAATCTCAATTTTTTTTAGAGATAAACAACTATCACTCCCGCTAAGCAGTTTTCAAATTTTCACGGCCCGTACGTCCTTTCTGATAAAGACGATGGAGTTACCGATACTTTTTCTACCTGGTTCTCTAACTCACTCGCGATTTCCTGATTGTGCTTCAAATGGTAGCGAGCCATCCCGCATTTCCTTTGGATAAGGTTCATGTATTCTTCCAAGGGACAAATACTTTCTTTTGTCGTTCTCAACGATATCAGGATTATTTTGCATCCTTCGGAATACTGTCTAGTATGACCGTATCTCTGATCAAGATAGGTATGATATTAATAGCTAAGCACACTAGTGCAAGCCTCTTCTAGTTGCAAAAATCGAACTGCGCCCAATGATCATCTGCATCAAGGCTCTCAAATGGGCTACCCACGATATTTCCCGTGCTGTATTCCATGCTCGCAGCATATTTATTTGAGGCAAGCTTCCTCGACAGCGAAGCTAGTAAATGTCAAGGTGCTCTCCGGGCGTGTCTGAGGAACGTAATATCGTGGGCCCGCCGACGGTGGTATTTTTGAAAGTACCTCACTCTCGCTGGCAAGGTCACATCCTACTGCGTGGCCGTCTGCTTGGGTCTTCTTAACACCTCCGAACACACGCGAAGTTCTGCATGTCAGCTGCGCCTTCCATATTTCCGCACGTTTGTTTCGCACATAAAGAGATTTCCCCTAAACCTTCAAAGTCGCTAGTGAATGGTCTGATATATGAAGCTCATTGTTCCTCGACACAAATACAGCGATGTCGAGGTAATGGCATCGGGTAGACACGTGCGACTATATGGATTGATTGGGACCTGGAGATTGCGCGAAATTAACATCAGTTGGCAGCCTTGGCTACATACGGCTATGCATTCATAGTGTGCCTGCCTTACGATACTGAAGTTTGCAAGTCTCACGTCGACTGAAATGGTACATATTCAAAATGAACAATAAGACTTCGATAGTCGTCAAACTTTGATATCGAATGGGAGATCGGTGACGTGGAGCGGCTATTAATTGTAGGCCAGAGCTGACTGGCACTGTAATAAATGTCCTGACCTGCGAAACCTAAGCCTGTCTGAACACACGACAGGTTCGATAATCAACCTCGTAACATCACCCTGGACACGTAGCAGCCTGTACGCCGGTATCTATACATTCCAATCATATAAATAGTACACCAGATCACGGATTGGAAATTACATAACTGAGCCATATCAGCTGTCACGCTGTATTCGGGTCTCTTGCCTTGCAAATGGAAGCCCGGAGCCACTCAAGAAATCGTGTTGAAATATGGAAATCCCTTGCCGCGTATATGAGCCACAGCGTGAACAGCGCCACAAGGCCGCATGCGCTTCCAGTGGTCGCGAGCGTCAAGGTGGGCGTAGAGGTGAAGACTTGATAAGAGAACGCGAGCATGAAATACAGCATGCTGCAGAAGAACACGACTTTCGTGAGCCAAGAAGGATTCACAACAGTAGGATACTCACCCCCACAACAGCATAGCGTACGGAAGACCATGCACAGTCGCTACAGCTTTGGTGCCAAATGCGGACCCTGTCATCTTCGTGAGGAAATCAACCTGCAACCCCTTGTTATAGTGATATGCGACAATCGATGCACCATTCTTTGCTCACCGCCGTGTCAGCAGATTCTTGCCCATATAACCGATTCTGTCGGGTGAGAAACAGGGACACAACCAACGATCCAACAATACAAAAAATGGAAAGATATGTGCTAATAATTGGGACCGAACCTGAATTCTGGGAACTGACGGAAGGCACAGCCAGAAAGCTGACGTCCACAGCTATCATAACAGTTGACTGACATAATTAAGTAAAAAAGGACCCGAACAGCGAGAATTGTGGCACGCACATATATTGTGATGCTTGACCATTCAGTGCTCAGCTTGCTGTTAAAGTTCTTCCAGCGCGGAGAGTTGATACTACGGTCGACCCATACTCGTCGGAGTTCTTCCATGTGTGACTGCGGGGCCCCGAACATTGCAACGTTGAAGGTCCATGAAAGAACTAAGATTAGCTTGTTCCTCTTCTTCTTTTTGTAAACGGTCTGATCCGCATCCAAACGGGCAGCAGGGAGCCCGCAGAAGTTGAAGAATTTGGCTCGGACTGGTATGAAGCTTAGAGAGGATGTATTGTAGAACGTGCAACTTACCGAAATATCGCATAAACCTGGCTGCTAGACAGTCACCACCTGGAGTAATGTGGAAATGATGATGCTTACCAATGACACAGATAGAATAGGTGTCGCCGATATTCTCTAGTTTGGAGAATCAGCAATGCCATTGAAGAAACCTTTCACTTACCTCCAAGCTGGTTGATCAAGTCCAGAATTTTCGATAATTCATCACCGTCGAAGGGCGAGAGCGACACATCTGTTGTAATAGTCTCTGCAAAGTCCTTTCAGCGACTCGTGCATGCAGTCAAAGAGGAAATCTCACCAGCGCTAGCATGCACAACGACTTCTTTGAGTTCCCTGAGCAACTGAGTGCATGGTAGATTTGCATTGGGATACATCTCGCAGTGTTGCCTAGGAAACACCTGATTAATCTTGTATTAATCTTGTATTTTCTATTTCATCACTTCGTGAGAGATTTTACAAACGGAAACAGAACACATACAATGAAAGACTTGCCAGTACTGATGTTCAACAGCATACTCTGGAAATGCAAACTATCAAAACACGACGATTATCCACTGTTGAGGGCGCACTGATATGGCTCAGCTTTTCGACACCCTGAACTCCGCAAAAAAGTTTTACTGTAGGTAGCTCATGGAGCCAGAAAAGCAGATGCTTGTCGTGATCAATAAAATAGTATCTGCAAATTCTAACTTTGGACTTCTGGTTCCATGCCAATTGCACCACAAGCTCGATCTTGTCGCAACATAGCTGCAACTCAGGAGGCGTAAGAGCGAGTACTTCGTCCACACATGAGTCCATTTTGCACCGGCGATCTTCGTTCTGCAAGTTCGAGTCCGTATAGATACCCTGTTGCTAGCAGTAAGAGTCTCCTTATATTTCGGTAATAAATGACGTACCCGCGTGGGGTTATGAAAATAGAGTGCCCCTTCGGGGTGTATATAGGCACGCCAGCCTCCACCGTCTTGTTGACGCGGACTGCATCCCATTTGTACTTATTTCGCCCCAAGACGAAGGTAGCACTCACTCTAAAAAATCTATCGTTTGAGGAGGAATAAACTTGTATTTGTTGTTGTCGGGGTTTCTGTGATCACATTAGTACTGAATTGCAGTCGGCCCGCAAGAACTCACATCGACGGAGTTTTATCGTACCGCATCACATCGGAGGGTACGAATGGCTCGAAATTAGTGGAGCTCCTGCTCTGGGGGATGACTGGTGCTGCAGGAGATAGCTGGAGGACACAACTAGAGGATGACGGAGGGGCCGGGACCGGCAACAGTGAGTGGGATGAACAGGAAGCGGGCCCTGGTGATGGTGAGACTTGCGGCTGATGGTTGCTCAGAGGAAGAATCATTGTAGGCTGTCTTGAGCCAGCAACTCGCTCTGGGTGTCCATCTGTGTGAATGCGCTGGAACCGGCGCCTAGATGCGATGGTACGTGAATCGTAGTATAACCGTAGAAGGGTGCGCCACAGATGATGTACAAGTCGCAGCGGGAAGGCAATATATCTGAATAACACCTTCATAAACACTCGCAAGCGGTGTATGAGCCTCCGAACGGAGTCGCTGTTATGATTGCGCAACATGGTGTTGCAATGTTAACTGACAAGTTCAGGACATGAGGCATGACTTAAGGAATTATGTCTATCGGATATATTGCTTCCCACGGTCGCATAACCTTATTCTTAACTTCAACCACAGACTGTGACCTTTACGGTAACAACCCGAGGCATCTAGTAACTCTATTTCGGCTTAACCACAGAAAGTTCAAGTTTTCGATTAGCTTCATGAAATGGTCATTCGATGAGTCGACTGCAGGCCTCATGGAAAGAGTCGTAAGACTGGGTATAATAAGCTGGGTAGGGCTGCCTTGCTGATACACATGCACAATGCACATCATATCAGAAATTGACTGAGCCGAGCTGACCGTGATTGTATCCGACATTTTGCTCTGTAAGCCCAAATCACGATAACATGTTGACTATATCGAAGCATGAAATACCTCGCTGCACATAGTATGAACTAGCACCAGAACACCGCATCCGCTCGAGCGTTCCCAGTGGTTGTAAGTGTAATAGTAGCCGTGGATGTGAAGACCTGGGTCCTCACATGAAATAGCCGGTTTGGGTATAAGTCTGCGCAGATTCCCGGTCTGTGTCTAGGTCATGCTGCGTACCGCATGTTCTGCGGCGTTACCTGCAAAATTTTAGTTTGGATCACCGATGTCATGATCCGATGCACTGTTCATTAATGCATTCGTTGCCACCGTTGTGTCGGCAGATCCCTGCTCACAAAGCCGACCCTATCTGTTCAAATAAGTATAACGAGGACGCCACCAGATCCGACAATGCAATATATCACCGGGACTCGATGTGACTCCTACCATTGACGGAAGGTACCGCTAGAAACGGCTATGTAGCATTACATTTGCCTGACACAGGATTGAGCAAACGTAAGAGCCCGACAGCGAGAATGATGACACACATGCCAACCACGATGTCAACCATTAAAACTTCTTCCAGCACCGAGGGTCGATGTCACGGTCGACCCATCCTCGTCGGAGTTCGCTCGTGTATTATTGCGGGGCCCAAAGCAATGCGGCGTTGAAGGTCCATGAAAGAGCCGATATCAGCTTATGCCTGTGTTCTTTGACGTAAACAGACCGGTCTGAATGTACTATTAAATACTTGAGAATCTTTAAAAGTCGAAGTATTATATTGCGCTGGTTGTAAGCTCGGGAACGATGTATTGCGGAATAGTAAGTTTCTGAAACACATGAGCCTGGCTGGAAGACGATCAACCCCTGCAGGGAAACGAGACAGAATGGGAGTACTCACAGATGAAAAAACGAAGTGGGCGCCGCACCATCTAGTTTCGAAAATGGCTGATATTTCTGCCATCAATGAAAGAAGCTTCTGCTTGCCTTCAAATCCGCCAACCAAGTCGAGAATTCAACATCGAATGGCGAGTGCCGCTGTTTATCGTAATATCACATTAATGCTGCCTGGAATTAGATGCATATTGCGTCGATATTGCCCATTCTGTGCCATAAATTCGTCATAAGAATCTCATAATGAAAACTGAAAAAGAATACACACAATGATAACTTGCCAGCATTGATGCTCGACAGCATATTCTGGAAATATAAACCATCAAGACTCCATACGACACAATCACAGGACGACGGAGGGGCATGGACAGGCAATAATGAGATGCATGAGCAAGACGAAGAACATGATAAGGCGGGACCTGCAGTTGATGGTTACTCAGCGGAAGAAGTATGATAGCGCTGGTTTGAGCCAACAACTCGCTCTGCGTGTCCTGTGTAAATGTGTCGGAACTGCGACATCAGTACGTGGACATGATCACAGAAGGGCGTGAAACAGATTATGACCGAGTCATAGCGAAAAGCTAGACAATGCTGTCAGAAACACTCGCAAGCTTATCGCGAGCTTCTCGAACATTATCGTTGCGTGACAATATGTTGTAAGCAGAAAGTTGAAGACTCGTAGAGAAACTCACAGAACACAACTGTCAGGGGCAATAATACATGAAAACGCTCATCGACTGTAATATCCCTCAATTAGTAAGAACAGGTATTTTTTGTGGAGGACTCTGGGCTAGTTGTGGTGAGATTCTGTCGAAGAGTACGTGGAAATTGTTTTTGTGACTCCGGCAACGGAAATGGATACGGTATGAAGGTAAAAAGCAAGCGGATTAAATTAGGAGGAGGTACCGGGGTTGCAGCGGTAATGTTAAAGCTAAAGCTGTGCGAAGAGCTAAGTTAGGAAGGGTTACCACTGACCAGGCGCCCGCACATTCGAGTCGATCAGTGAATCAGCTCGCCCATTCCCCGAGCTGCGAGCCCTTAGGTAACATCGAAACATTCTGAACTCTCTGTGCTGACGGACTGATGATCGGCAGGTAAAGTGAGCTAGCTGCCAGCTGGATATCCTTGGGAATTACCATCAACATCAGGCCACAGGATACCACGAGAAAACCTCACCGACGGTTCTTCGAATACTTTCAAATAAAACATTGTTCGCATCTGCTAAACCTCGCTGGAAGAGAAACGGGACATGACTTCCACGCTACAACCATCCACTACGGTAGCAAACAATTTGACTCTAACACCCGTGTTGACCTTCGAGAGTCATAAAGGATCTATTCCATCTATATCCTACTTTCCGAACGGGAAGCGAATAATCAGCGGGTCAAGTGACAAAACCACTCGTGAATGGGACCTAGAAGCGGGCGAGGAAATCGAGGAGGCGCGGAATCTTTGTGAGCAGAAACTTGAAGTACATGCCGTGGGGGTATCAAGGGATGGTCGATGGGTTGTCTCTGCAGGTGGGGATTTCCACACCGGGGAGCTCAAAGTCCGTGAGGTGGCGACCGGGGCCGTGAGAACATTTAGAGGTCACTCACAGAAGGTCAACTGCGTCGATATCTCTGGGAATAGCACCCTGCTGGTGAGCGGGTCATGGGATCATACAGTGCGAATATGGAGCTTGGAAACAGGCAAACTCGTGGCTGGTCCAATCAAAAGTGGCGACTGGGTGGGGGCAGTTCGATTCTCGCAAGACTTGAAGAAGTTCGCAGTCAAATCATTGTGGGGGAAATACCTTGAAGTGTGGGATATCCAATCACGAAATTTGGATGTTTACACTGGGGAAATAGGGGGCTCGAATTGTGTTCATGTGCCGGTGTTTTGGACTACCAGAGACACCATCGTAACTGCACTCAGATTTCCAGGAAATAGCATGATCTATGAATTTGACGCGTCTACGCTGAAGACTATCGGAGCCCCCTTTAAAGGACACACCGAACCCATCAGAGATCTAGCACTTTCACTTGATTGCGCTCTCCTCGCCAGTGCTTCCTCTGACAACACCATCAAACTCTGGGACTTCGAGTCCCGCCAGCTCCTCGCCTCATTCAAGATTTTGTCTATCTACCGCCTTATCCTCTCACCCGACTCGCGCCAACTAGTTTACACCACCCGGCACAACTCCGACATCATTTATTTATGCAATACTCCCCCTGAGATCCTCACTAGCATTCAACCTGTACCACAAGTCAGAGTGCGCAGCCAACCTCGAATAGCGACTATGGTCCGTATGCTAACATTGTCTTACAGACTAGTGCTCCTAGAAACCTCCTGCCCCTCGCTGATGTACTCTTCCCTTTCTTTTGTTCATTTACTCCACACCATTAATCCCATTTTTGCAGTCTCGCGCTCTCTCTATCACCGCGAACCAATTCAATAACGAGACCCCACCAAATATACAACAAAACTTTCCTTACCTTCGTCGTTATGGAGGGTCGGAATACTGGAGTGACAGACAAGTCAGAACCCCTCGCATACAGCCTACCGAGATGCGACTGCTTACTGGCATCTGGCAGCTGCCTGCTGACATACAGCCTACCGAGACGCGACTCACGCGACTGCTTACTGGCATGTGGCAGCGGCCTGCTGGCATGCGATCGTTAACTGATAAGACGTTGGGGAAACCTTACGAACTAGGATTCCAGCCATTGCGCCAGGACGCACTGCGTTCTGACGCAGGACCCCCGGCAGATCTCCCAAGTATAACGATATCGCCTGCCATAGTTCTTCCCCATATATCACAGACACTCTCTTCTACAGTAGGTTCACGGCTACCCCAGTTACCCCCTGACTTCAACGGGCTCCTTCCCTCCTCTTTCCATACGCATACAGTCTCCTCTGCTCGTCATGATGAGCTTCACGATCTGCCCCCTGAAGCGATGCTTCAAAATCTCACGGGATATATCACAAAGGACGAAGAATATCCTGTTGCTCGTGGCGGGTTCGGGGAGATCTGGAAATGCACCTTCTACACCAATCATAGACCAATCAAAGTTTGTTTCCCGTCTTTTATCTGTCCATCTGTCCGAATTAATGATTTGGTAGGTCGCAGTGAAAGCATTGCAAGTGTACACCGCCGATCAACTTGGCGCAGCAAAGACAAAAAAGAACAAGGTGAATTTCTTGATGAATGACTCCGTCTTTCCTTACGGGTTACCGCTTCGTAGAGGATAATACGCGAACTCAGAATATGCGCCAACCTCAAGCATCCAAATATTCTACGTGTTTATGGTTATACGTATGGCTTCGGCCCATTTATAGCGATAGTCAGCCCTTGGGCGAGGAATGGTAACCTGACGGACTATTTGGGGCTCGAGGGTGTGGCTCTTACTCTCGTTAGAAGATTCCAGATCGTAAGCACCCCGTTGTATTTTATGCAGACTACAAACTAGTGGTAATCTCAGCTCATGGATATTATAGCTGGTCTGCAATATCGTACGTGCTAATTATTATTCTCGGTGCTGGACCTGGAGTAGTGATATTCTTCACAGTTCACACAAACAGTGTCATCCATGGTGACTTCACTGGGGTAAGTTTGACCCTTCTCGTTGATTTCAATTTGATTCAGACGCGAGTTCTAGCCTAACGTGCTGATCCTTGATGATGGCACTGCATGTGTTGCCGACTTCGGTCTTTCCTTGATGTATTCCGAGGTCATAAGCGCCTCTCAGGCTTCCTGGACGTCCACGCTCAAAGGAAACACGCGCTGGATGGCCCCTGAGCTACTTGTACCAGAGAAGGAGGATGGATCTCAAGTCCGGCCAAGCGAGCAGAGCGACATGTATTCATTCGGCGGGATCATGCTGCAGGTACGCCTGGGTTATATTTGGCCTCTCATTTATATCACGAGCTCCACTCGTAGGTTCTGACCAACAAAGCACCTTATCATCACCTCACGAATGATGCCGCCATCATACTCTGCATAGTCAGGTCGCAAACGCCTCCTCGATCTCGTTACCTTGAGCTCCCTGAAAAATACTGGCAGTTGATCGAGCAATGTTGGTCTACTGATCCTCAGGACCGCCCATCGGCGGAGGGAGCTGATGTGATGATCAGGAATGAATTTTACTCGCTGTCGAGATCTGGTTGATTCTTGAACTGTTTTCTGTATAACAACTCGTTTACAGTATAACTAGACGGACAGCATGAGGGGATGGTATACCTCAACTACAGACTTGTCTTGGGTGTAATATCATAATATACTGAACGTACGAGTACCGCATGCACTAGTACTGGCATCCTCGCGGCAGACCTCATGTGCGATATATGAGTTGGTCGATATGTTGATAACCTGAAGACTGACAGAAAGCACAGATAGGAAACTGATATTCACGGCTGAAATTACAGTTGACTGGCATGATCGAGAAACAAAGAAGCCGGACAGCAAGCACCATGACATGCAAATACGTCACGACGCTCGACCAATCGCCCATGAACTTACTATAAAAGTTCTTCCAGCGCGAAGGACTGATACAGTGATCGACCCACACTTGCTGGAGGGTTGTCATGTTTCATCCCGCATGTATGAGTCGGTGTAAGTACCCTGTTACCTGCAATAAGCGACCGAGGGCGCATTGTAATAAATGGCATACGTGCACGGGATCATGAAAGTATCGCGCTCCTTCAGGGTGTATACGAGCACACCGGTTGCCACTGTCTTTCTGTGGAGTGCCCCCATCATGGAGCATTATTCGATCCAATGAAGTGTGCAAATGTAGATGCAATTATAAGGTCTGACAACATAAGTAGCCGTAGTGCGCTGTTGGGATATCTGATATAGAAGCTGCCACATATCCGAATCATTGATGATCAGAATCTAGCTCAACCGAGTCAGTTTCAAGGCCGTGTCTGATGGAGTTTCCGACATTTGTCTTTGAAACCCCCAAGCCACGCCTGGAACAATGGTAAAATATGGAAATCCCTCGCTGCGCTTACGAGCCACAGCGTAAAAAGCGCCACAACGCCGCATGCACTCCCAGTAGTTGCAAGAGTGATAATAGGCGTGGATGTGAAGACCTGGTAAGAGAACGCAATCACGAAATACACCATGCTGCAGAAGAACAGGACTTCCCTTAGTAATGAAAGTCTAACAAGAATAAAAATACTCACCCCCACAGCAGCATAGCATACGGAAGTCCATGCACCATCGCCAGAGATTTAGTGCCAAATACAGATCCTGTCACCCGCGTCAGGAATATAACCTGCGATGGTTTTGTTTCAGCGATATTCGATCACCAGTGCACGTTCTTTGCTCACCGCTGTGTCGGCAAATTCCTGCCCATGCAACTGATTCTGTCTAGTGAGAAACAAGGACACGACCAGCGATCCGACGATGCAAAACAAGGAAATGTACAATGCGATAACCGTAACCGAACTCGTATCCTGGGAATTGACGGAAGGTACAGCTAGGAAACTGACGTCCACTGCTACCATTACAGTTGACTGATGTGATTCAGCGAAAATAAATGACAACTGATGGGAATCGCAGTACGCACATACATCGTGATGCCCGACCATTCACTGCTCAGCTTGGTGTTAAAGTTCTTCCAGCGCGGAGAGTTGATGCAGCGGTCGACCCACACTCGTCGGAGTTCTTCCATGCGTGACCGCGGAGCATCGAACAGTGCAACGTTGATGGCCCACGAAAGGGCCACCATAAACTTTGACTTTTTCTCCTTGACAAAAAGAGACTGGTCCGCGTCTAGACGGGCTTCACGGAGTCCGCAAAAATTGAAAAATTGAGCCCGAGCTGGTCGGGAGGTTTAAAGTCACATTATGCACCGCCGCAGCAGAACTTACTGAAATAGCGCATAAACCTGGCTGAAAAACAATCATCCCCTGAAGGGAAAAATGGTTGAAATATGATACTCGCCTATGACACATGTATAATGGGCGCCCTGGACGTTGTCTAGTATCGAGAATCAGCGATGGTTCAGCCGCCATAATTAAGACTTTCTCTTGCCTTCGAATCGATCAATCAAATCCAGAATTTTCGATAATTCGTCACCGTCGAAAGGCGACAGCGACAAGTCCGTCGTAATAATCTCTATAAACTCCGTTCAGCGCCACATTGTGGGGGTACACTGAGAAGGAAATGTCACCAGCGCTAGCATGCACAACGACTTCCTTGAGTTCCTTGAGCAACTGGGCACCTGGCAGCTTGTCACTGGGATACAGTTCGCAGTGTTGCCTGAAATGATATCAATCTTGTTTGTACTAATCCTGCACATTCTGTTCCATCGCTTTGTCAGAAGAATTTGACGACCAGACAATGAACACACACAATGACAGACTTGCCAGTACTGATGCTGGATAGCATACTCTGAAGATGTTAAGCATAAGATATTTACCCCTGCAAGAGGACGCACTGATATGGCTCCACTTCTCGACGCCCAAAACGCCATCAAAAATCCTTCCCGTAGATATCTCATCAAGCCAGAAAAGTAGACGGTTGGGATGATCGACGAGATAGTACCTGTATACCTTATCATTATTGCGTTTCCTTGTCAACTCCACCACGAGCTCGATATCACCGCTGCCCAGCTGCAATCCACACTGGCAAGTGAGCTGAGCGAGTAACTCCTTGATACACCAGGTCATGCTAGATCGGCGTTCTTCGACCCGCATGTCCGAATCGGTGTAAATACCCTGTTGCCTGCAATAAGTGACAGAGGGCGAGTCGTTATAAATGACATACGCGATCGGTGTCATGAAAGTATAGCGCTCCTTCAGGGTGTACACAGGGACACCAGGTACCACTGTCTTCTTGACTACACTCCGTCATCAAGCACTGCTCGATCCAATGGAATGACCGGACTTACTCTGAATAGTCCCTCTTTCCAGCGGGGATATTCACAAGTTTGACCTCCCGCTTGCTGCGGCCCTATTCAGTCCATGGATTCATTCGAAACGCGAGAAGCTCACATTTGAGGGGTTTTGTTGTATCGCATCACCTGAGAGGGCGTGAATGGCCTGAACACCGAGTGGACTGAAGGTGCAGGATGCAACTGCTGGCCCAGATTAGTTGATGTCGGAAGAGCCTGAGTGTGGACTGGCAATAGTGAGACGAATGAATTGGCCGCAGACCCTGATGATGGCGGTGGCACCTGTAGCTGCACGGTGTTACTCGGAAGGAGGGAGGGCTGGAATGAGCCAGTAACTCGCTCTACACGTCCGTCTCTTTGAACGGGTAGGAACTGACACCTGCGAGAATATAGTTGCAGAAGGGCATGAAACAGACGATGTACGAGTCGTAACGGGAAAGTAACATATCGAGCCAACGCTTTCAGAAACACTCTCAATCGCTTCGTGAGCCTGCCAACTTCATGCCTGCGTAACATAATGTTGGTACTGGTGTGACAAAGGACAAGCTCAGGACATGTACATAAGGGAACAAGTCCAGATTATTCAAACAGTACTAGCAGCTGGGCACTCCCGCTGTGCTTGCAAGAAATTAAGATTAACTAGACTGATAAGTCACAGTACTATGTACGAGTGTCATAGCGCTCCGTCATCATCCGAAACATGGAGCCCAGTAAGATGATTATCACACGAGACTGAGGAGTTTCAGAATATCTTTGTTTGCCCCTAAAGGCTAGGTAACATGGCAAGGCCACAAGTATGACTACGGATAATAAGGAAACATACGAAAATGAGACGATGCGGGAGGTGAGGAAATGCAAATGAAGTGTCAAGGACCCGAACTATCAGACGTCGCATCGAGGCGAGATAGCAGCGGGTAACCAGATATAAAGATCAAAAGGAAAAGGCAAACCTCTAGTCGTCGCCTGCAGCCTCAGCCTCGTCTTTCGTATCTGGTTTCTCTGTAAGCCAGCTAAGAAACATATATTAGATTGGTGGGAAGACGACGTACCCGAATCCTGCATGTCTGACGTCCAGAGGGTGAGGTTGTCCCGTAATAGTTGCATGATGAGGGTCGAGTCCTTGTAGCTCTCTTCCGAGAGTGTGTCAAGTTCAGCAATCGCGTCATCAAAGGCCTGCTTAGCAAGGTGGCAGGCACGGTCGGGGCTGTTCAAGATCTCGTAGTAGAAGACTGAAAAGTTGAGTGCGAGACCAAGGCGAATGGGATGCGTGGGCGGGAGCTCCGTGACAGCAACTTCCGATGCATCCTTGTAGGCACCCAGGGACTTGTCTGCGCTGTCCTTGCGCTTGTCGCCAGTGGCAAACTCTGCGAGGTATCGGTGATAATCACCCATCCTGTGGGAGGATGACGTCAGTGAATGGTTACGCGTGACGCTTAGAGAACGTACATCTTGTGGTAGAACACCTTCGACTCGCCAGAAGCAGCGGAAGGAATTAGGTGCTTGTCAAGGACATCGAGGATGTCCTCGCAGATTTTGGCGAGCTCGCCTTCAATCTTCTCCCTGTAACCCTTAATCATAGCTACTTGAGCCTCGTTACCCTTGGACTCCTCCTTTTGTTCGATCGAAGAGACAATGCGCCACGATGCACGACGTGCACCGATAACGTTCTTGTATGCTACAGACAGAAGGTTGCGCTCTTCGACGGTCAACTCCTGGTCCGACGATGCCACTCGCTTCATGTTCTCGACCATTTCTAAATGATTGTGAGTGACTTTTACAAGCCAGGCATGTTGGTTGAAGTACCTTCATAACGCTCAGCCTGCTCAGCGAGCTTAGCGAGGTAGACAGAGTCCTCACGCGTTTCAGGCATCTAAGGAGCAGTTAGCAACATGATTCGACGCGTTTAGGACGCGTCAAATACTCACTGTTGTATGGATTGAGGATGAGTGTAGAGAGCTATAGGAAAAGTAAGACTATGAGCAAGGCAAGTTTGTCGTTGAGGAAGACGACGAGGACGAGGACGTACGAGGAGTTGAGGATGGTTGTTGTTTAGAAAAGAGGAGTGTTGTGGAAATATTAAATTGTGAGCTGGGCAGAGGGTTCGGGTATAGGGCAGGGTCTAGGGTATATCCAACTTTGGAAGATATTCTCACGCCACGATCACCTAGATCTGTGTCTTTGATTGTTGCTATTGTCAATTCTAGAACCTCGTTTGTGTCATATCTCTTGTCGTTGTCTGCCTCGTTGTTCGGCCACCTTTTGATGTTGTGCTCATCCATTTTTATTGTAGATGCGGCGGCCTGGTAACTCTATAGTAAGTACTCGAATTAAGGCAAGTTTACTCGTTTTTGTGTTCTTATCAACTAAGCGCTCAACACAGCCACGAACACCGCCAGTCACCAATTATAGAATTCGCTGCTCTCCAGACGTGCTATCATTGCCGTCATGAAGCTCCATCATGAACGTTACTGCGACCCAGGCGGTGATGACACTGACAGGCTATACTCCCACTACAACGTTTTTATTCTTTCACACGACCGATCTTATCGCCGTGGTATGTATGTAGGTTCTATGCACCGGAGACGTCCTCTGGTCAATTTATCCGCGCGTAATCTATCCCACACAGGACCGATGCATTTCTCCGCGCTTAACAGATTCGAGCGAATGCAGCGGCCCGCGCTCGTAGGAACGACTGTCTTCTATATGGTTTAACTTCGGGAGACTAACCGCGGTTATACACGACGAAGTCCTGTACAGAAGCAATCCCTCATCAGGTTAATGCGCGAACACGCTCTACGTCAAGTTTCTACATTACTTGCAGTGTCATTCTTAGACCCCGCCTCCTTCTCCTACTGGCGTAAATTTAATTCTACTTATCTCTGGATCCGTGACTTATCATCCAGTACTTATTTAGTCACCGGAGCGGATGGCGAAATACATTTAGGTAACCCTTCCTGTATTTGTTGTCCCCTCTTGACAGCAAAGGCGGTCTTGAAAGCGGCGTAGAACGGTCTTCAGCGCATCAGTCGATCGTTGTGTGCCGAAGGCAGAGTGTTTTGATAACGAGAAATTTGCAAGCATAAAGGCAAAGCACTGATCGACTCGGATGACAGACATAGCCCATAGGAATTTAGCCTCCATTGAGCGGACCATATGAAACGATCGTTCCTTCTTCATTACGCGTTTCACGACGATCGCGGGCCCGGCACGTTTTCACGATAATATCAACCTAGTATCTCCACCCCAAGTCATATTAATTCCCCCCATCCAGACCATTACAAGGAGGACAATCGGCTGCACAGGGTCTCACTAGGCTTCAGCGTGCCCGTTCTAGTAATGCTTCCCTTTGCCCTAGGCAGTTTGTTTTGGAAACCTGAATTCAAGAGTACGCATGAGTCGTTGACAGGGCGGAATAAATATACATATACATCTCGTCTGCATATACATAATTCAGCATTAATGATGCACTGCCGGGTACCCCATCATGTTGTGCTCGGAATGGGGATATTGACCTCGACCAAGCCCATCCCAAGTTCTTGCTACCGGTGAAATTTATGTCAAGGGGAGAGGCAGTTCCAAGCTTGATTAAATCGGCTGATCTGTGTGCCCAGGTATCTGTCGAGTACGAGTATTTGTGGAATAGGGTAAAGCCGGTCAACTTGAGTCACTTGACCTTGATCCGAGGTACTTGAGACATCTTGAGCGAGTAGTTGACAGTTCCAAGAGCGTGGCCGCTCAAACACCTAAGAGGAAAAAATATATTGATCTCAATTTGGATGGGCGGACACAGCGGACACTCGAGTATGACAGCCATAGCATACGGAAGCAACCGGCGGACGATGAGAGGGAGTGATACAATCACAAATAGAGGTTAATCAGTTATCTCTAGTAGCTCTTTATCCAACCGCACATCTCGATGGCCCATGAAACTCTGTGACGATCTAGCAATAACATACGAACTGTGAGGTTTTGCAGCCTCGCCCGTCCAGTTGAGATCAGAAGGGTTACCCAACTGCATGATAGCCCAGCCTGCAGAATGCGCAGTCCCTACAGGACCTCCAAGTCAACACCAAAAATACCCAGCAGCAAATATGCTATTGTTTTGCGTCTGGTTGTCCACGTCATGCGCATCGCACGGACCTCGATAAAGCTTGTGTAGATAGTGCCAGTGAAGAGGAATGCCGGTGGCTCTCGATGATGATCAGAATTTCCAATATGTGCAGGGCCTTGTCATTTCATCACCTGTCAAGGGTATCCAGGCTTGTCGATCTTGAAGCTGATCTTGGCAGGTGCAAGGGGGGCTTGTGACTTACAGCCCCTGTCGTCCATTTGCCATCCATTATACCCTCGACGGACCAGATGGATGATGCAAATGGGCCGACTTGAGATACCACCGAAACATGGAACGCCTCGGCTCATCGAGCTCAGTATTGATCTATTTGTCAATGCGGCAGGTATCTGACCACGCAAATTCCACTGGCCTTCTCGCAAAAAACGCAAACTTTTGGAGCTTTGCGAATCCCAGAGCTTTGACTTGAGCCTTTTTTATTCTTCAAGAGTCACTTTTTTGAATCACCGGTGAGACAAGGTGGTGTATCAGACGACGCCCGAGTGCCTACACCATGAAGACTGGATGAAAGTCAGTCTAAAGAGCTGCCTCACGTCATCGAAACTCAACTCACCAGCTGGAGATCACGAGATGTTCCAACGCATCAGAAGGCTTCACACAAAAGTTCCCCGCGCCCAAACTCAATCAACTACAAATAATCAGGTGAGACTCTAGCGTCTAGGTTACGGCAACATCCTCACTTACCTCAAGTAAGTAGTAATTTCGAGGCAGTACATTTTTCATCAGTATCAGTTCCTCAAATGAAACAACATCTTCGAAACATCACCTCAAGATCCATGGGGAGGAATGAAGAAATGTGTTCCGTATGCTGTGAAGATGCTGCATAGCCTCATGAAGAACAGTGTTAGCACCGCATATTTTTGTGCTCATCAGAAGAGGTATGGTCTCATGTCCGAGCAGACCCACGGCAGCCCAGGCCTGATGTACGAGAGCACTCCCGTGACCACTGATCCATCATTAATTAAGACATGTGGGCAATTGAACATCCTCGACGGAATAGCCTGACACTCGAGCAGGTGATATATTCGGTGCCAGAGCGGAGGAGATCTGATCATCGTTTTGGGTTAAGCCCACCACTTCAAAGTTCAGTGCCCGGTCCCGATGTGTTAGAAGTTGCAACTCACCCATATCAGGGCTTGTGTGGTTTTCACTACGCACGAATTCTGCATATGGACACCAATGTCATGATCTGTGCTCATGCAATTTCCGTATCTGTGTTAGTTACTTATGTGAACGAAGGGGAAAAACCAGATGAATTGTTGGCAGAATTGCTTATCTGAGCTAGGCAGAAGTATTATCGAGTGGCATGATTTGTACATAAGTCCGAAGGGTTAGCTTAGACCCGAATGATCGGCCCGCAATGCGCATCTGTGTAGAAGTCGAAGATGCATCGATGAGTGATGAATCCAAATCAACCGAAGGGGCCCCGGGCAAGGCATCTCGGAAAGTTTGATCACCCCGTAGAAAGAAGAAGGGGCATGCAGAATGGTACACAGCCTTGATTCAAAGCGTGATTGAAATATTGACGCCTCAGTTGGTGAGTTAGAAGAATTAGGTGTGTGACGTGACAACGCGCTGTGTCACGTCGGGTATAAACGCGTCGCGTCCGCTTTTACATACAGTTCACAACTTCTCTCCCACTGTAAACGCCTCCCACGACATGCCAGCACAAAAAGGTTCATCAGACGCCGAGGAAATTTCGTCATCTTCAAAGAAATCGCGCACTTCTCACTCACTGCGAAAGCGTGCATCAAACCTATTCTTGCTCGCCATGACACATACCCGATCCCAGATTCAGATATGACGAGAGGATATCCATCAGGCACTAGTTGAGTTGGCTCAGTACGCTAAAGAGCTTGAGCAGGATGTTCAGCAAAGAGGGCTGGTTCCGCCCCCAAGCGTTCATCAAGTTGCGGCTATCGAGAAGATCAGAAAGGCTGCTAACGGGTGGTATCAAACAGGATGACCGTAGGTTTCCTCGGTCATTCTCATCTGCCAACCTGTTATAAACGCGAAGGAATTGGAAACCGTCATGTAATCCATTTAGGTCTCAGGTCTGAGATAACGGTCTTGAACTGTTAACACAGATCAACCATCAGGTGTACTACCAAGTGGTCCTACCATGGTGTTTGCGTTGATCTAGCCTGACTCAGGGCGTGGCGGTCCACTTCGACACATCTGCCAAGTCTGTCTCGTTGATTATTCTCTTTTTAAACATGACCTGTTCCTTTAATGCGAAGCAGATATTTGGACCTCCACCTCAAAGATTGGCATATACACATCCACTGGAGCGATAGTGGGAAGTTCAAATTAGCTATGGAACGTGTGGCACATATCACTCATCGTCTTGCCTTACAAATGTTTTGAAGATACAGCTTCTTTCTGGTACTGATCCGTTCCACAGGTACATACTCACCCTATAATTTACCCTACACTGCTGTTGCTCCTATAAATGGTCTGCAATGTTTTCATTAGTATCCTGGCGCCCGTCGAGAGATGATAAGAACTTCGTGCGTGGAAAAATTGATCATGGTAAGGGTATCCGCATGAGATGTGCCTGATCACGTGATGGTGGAGCTGACTTGAGAGTGTGCGCGTGTTCCTTGGTTTGTCACAACTAGTACTGAGCTATTATGTCTACGCCAGCGCATGCTCAAGCTGGCCCTCCCGCTGAGCAGGATGAAAGTCCAGTCCGGAAATTGTTTTCAGTGGTTCAAGTCAGCGCATATTTACCTGAAATCTATATAATACCACAGCTAACCCAAGTTACCCAACCCATAGCAAGTGTTTTTGATATGGGCATTCTCCCAGCTTGGTACGTCACCAATTATTTGCTTAGCAACTCAAAGACTCATTGGAAAATGTCTAGCTATGAAACTCATATCACCGGCAAAACCTGCAACTGCCCCTTCCGTAGCGACACCTGGTAATGATGATGCCGCCCAAGCAGGTGAGGTCAACCCATTCCTTTTACCCCCCGTACAGGCATATACTGCGTGGAAACTTGGACAACCTTTATCCATGCACGTATATTTCTCGACCTCGCCTAATGGCGATGTGTTTTCCCGTCAATGGACGTCAGCATGGCGGGAAGACCAGGACGCCGGTCTTCCCAATTTCGTCTGGGAGAACATCACTTTCGGAGACTGGAAGGAGACAAGGGTTGCCACGTATGATATCAATCTGCCCCTAGTGAGCTTCTTAATGTCATTTCTCTGATGTCCATATGGAAACTTGTACAGGCTGTGCAAAAGAATGGATCCTTATGGGCGGATGTTTTCCTTGTCAAAGATGGCGCAAGTCCCGACCCTTCAAATCCCTCTTTCGATCCTCATTCTGTGCATCATGTCCGGAAACGTGAGTTTAGAACCACACGGCTTCCACTGCGAGATTGACTCGAGCCCATTTCAGTTTTGACGCGGTACATGCCCAAAGTGAAGGCACGCAAAGAGAAAAACTTGCTTTCCAATTCGGATGACAATGAAGAGGTGGAAGAGGTTTGTCGCTGTATTCATTTTCTTGCTACTGCTTTCGACGAGTAGGATCCTTCAGGAGCCGCAAGACGATATCATAGTATCGTATTGGCACAAGGTAGATCTTGATTCGCATGAATATTTTTCCCGCACAAACCCATAAACAGAACCTCACATTGGCCCTCGTTTCCGACGAGACGGTCGTAGCAGTCAACAAGGTGCCCCCAGTTCTGGTTGAGCGTATGTCTGTCTTAAAGGGTTTAGGACACATAATTCACTATGATTTAGATATACATCTGGTTCCAGGCGCGCGGGATGACACTGGCACTAAAGGATTCTACAAGCCTATAATCTTCCCCAATGACTTCTGGTTACTTCGCTCGCATCTGATCGAAATTAACACGACTACTCCGACGCTGCCGCTGGAAGTAATTTTCCAACCCATGTCATACTTCAAATTCCAGATACTTGCCTCGATGAGTCATGGCTTCGAGGAAGCCCTCAAGCAACAAGGTGGTGGCGCAGGGGCAGAGCTTGATGAGGTCAAACGAATGCTTACTGAGACTAATCCGTGGTTCCTGGGTTTGACTGGACTGGTTAGCATATTGCACGTTGTGTAAGTGCATCGTAGCGATTATCGGATACGTTACTAATCCCGTGGCGTATGAAGATTTGAGATGCTTGCCTTCAAATCAGACGTTTCGCACTGGCGCCAGCGGAAGGAGTTGGTGGGTGTCTCTGTCAGGTGAGATATTACGTGGTACAGGTGTCGTTGGCTGTCATAATGACTCCTCATTTCCCTTCAACAGAACGGTATGTTCCCTTTTCTGGAGACGCCCCAGTCTCAAATTGATCGGCATATTGGATCGTTTTTTAGATAATAACGAACGTGTTTGTCCAGACCGTGGTGCTTTTATACCTCATTGACAACAACGAAAACACGAGCTGGATGATCCTTATGGGGTCTGGGATGGGTGTCGTTATCGAGGCCTGGAAGGTACATGAGAAACATTGCCGCAAAATTGAGTGGGGCTGATTCTATTCGCAGATCACCAAGGCTGTGGATATCAGCATTGTCACTGCTCCGCCTGGCTCTCAACTGCCCTATATGCTTAGTATCAAAGGTACAGTTTCTTGCACGTGGTTTCGTGAGCTAAAATATGGCCCATCAGATAAGCATGTCCTCAGTGACGATGAGAAGAAAACACAAGAGTGAGTCAATGCAGTCGCTACTGATCCAGGATGATGAATATTGACATAAGGATTTGATCAGATATGACAAGCTTGCATTCCGCATTGTGTCATACTTTACTATTCCATTACTCGCCGCTTATACGATCTACTCATTGATTTATGAGACCCATAAAGGATGGTACAGCTTCGTGATCTCGACGCTGACTTCTTTTGTGTATATGTTTGGCTTTGTAAGTCCACATTGCATGCTGCTATTCGGCTACTTCCTGACACCGATTTGAACTATGACAGGCACAATTGATTCCTCAACTCATTATCAATTATAAACTCAAGGTTTGTCACTTGCCCATACGGGGTGTACATCATGTCCAGACTACTATATTTTTTCAGAGCGTGGCGCATATGCCCATGAAGGCAATGATATATAAGTCGTTGTCGACAGTTGTCGATGACCTTTTTGCGTAAGAATTTACGATAAACCAGTGCATGATTCCAGGCTCACAAGACCTTTCGCGGGAATACAGGTTCTGCATCAAGATGCCGATGCTGCACCGGCTGGCGTGCTTCCGGGATGATGTTGTGTTTTTAATTTTCCTGTATCAGGTGAGTTCATGAGCTATTTCTTCATGTGTTAGTCTAGACTCAAGCCTCGTGCTTGCTCAGCGCTGGATCTACCGCATCGATCCTAAACGAGTGAACGAGTATGGTCAGGTGATGGCGGAGGATGTCATTAAAGCTGATGACGGTGGTGAGACAAAGAAGGAAAAGTAGACTTCCAAGGACGCCCGGTCAACACAGCGTCTTGGCATGCTTTGTCTAATATTTTTGTTCTTCTGCGTGTTAACTCCTGTGGGACCCGCGTAAATGCGATTGACTCACTCCATTGTTTTGAGGTTGCTTGGTAAATCAGGTGGACTGTATTATCTAGAGTACTTTGAATACTGTGATCAGGAGTAATATCCCAATTGTTCTGATGCATCATGCTCCTTTGTTTTCGCCGTCGTTGGAACATTTTTGACTTTTGCGGCTATATTGGATAAAATTAGGCAGAAACACGCGAAGTTCACCGCACTCATCGGACCGTGGAAAAACGTTCTTGATTGGGATGACTATGACACTGGAATCTGGATTCATATCCGCATCTCTGACTCCCCCGTCAACACTAGTGTTGTAATCTCCTTGTCTTTCGTCTTGCTAGGTCACCGTCAACCATGGCGAATGTCCGCCAGGATGATACAACCATGGCTTGTAAATGTCTCAATATTCGAATAGAATCTAGGCAACCGCCACCACAGAGCACGCCTCCAGATTTTCTCAAGGACAGTGTAATAGATTCAGTCTATACACTGATGTATGTTGGTCAGGACGGTCTCAGTGTTGTCAGTCGCATCTTTCATCTGCTACAATTTTTTTCGCCGTGAATTCTGATTTATATCATAGGCTCATCCTCAATTGACAATGAGAACACGCAAAATGGGTCCCTCTCTGGCCGATACAAATCGATGCATCCGGTATACGACATTGACTTGTTTATTGTGTCAGACCCTCGCATATCGTGTACAACAGTTGGTCCCACTGGATGTAGAGGGTCAAGAGGGACCCTTGCTTCCGACTTATGATTGGGTTGAGCAGGACATACTGATGAGCAGTTGCGGCTGGATTGAGGTACACGCCGAGTGCCTGGTGAGTCACTTTCCTCCGGTTGCTAGTGATGAAGCTAGGTCTCTAGCACAATTCCCTCAATCCTTTGTACAATTTCCGGGGATATGTCATGACGTCTATGACGTGATGTCATTCATGTTTGCATGCAGGGTTTACTGACAGGATACTTTCTTTAGGACTCAGATGCCGTCTTCAGGCTCTGGTCGTCAACGACATATTCCCCGATTTTCAATGTTGCTGTGCCGCCAAGTACCTCCACGCCGTCTACGCAGCCCTCTGACATCGCCTCCACTGACGTGTCGCGCTCCCGAGTACTCTCTGAGCCTATATTGTCAAACTTACGTCCCTTGTTTCCACCCGCGCCCTTTGTACCTTCACATCCCGTTTTCGCTCACCTATCGTCCATAGCCACATCTAAGTCACAGGGTCTAAGATCGTCCGCTGAGGAGCAGTTCGCCGCTCTTATACGGGATAAAGTCGCTGAAATTGAGAAGGCTGAGGAAGATTTGAAAAGAGCTGTGGAGAGCCTGTGGAAAAGATTTCTGGAGAGCTTAGGTCAGACGGAGAAGGATTGGGGCGCTTCCGATGTTGCTAAGCGGAGGGACCCTACAAGAAAGCCCAATACCAACAATGCAGGGGGGCCGGCCGTTGGTTCACCGGTGGTTACCGTACGGGACTTCGTGCCTGTTGTTAGCCCCGGAAGAATGGTTTCCCCTGCGCCGCGATCGGTTCCAAGAGTATCTTCGCTCTCTGCTTCGCTTGCAACTTCGGCATTTCACCATCCTCGTGCCCTTCGGGAAGGAAATACACATTCTGGACAGGCAAGCGATATTCCACGTTCGCCACTTTCGCCACCGCCTTATTCATCCCACCCGTCATCTATCGGATCAGCTGACAGTCGGTCACTGTCCTCCACTGCTTCATCTAGAGAATTACTACCACTGATGACGGGCGAAAGTCTCATTCAGCCGTTTAAACGAAGCATGGACGAGGCTCGGGACACGGCTGCGAGCTTCCGATATTTTATCGATATGGAAGCTGAGATGGAAATTATGCGCGGACGTCAGCGACTCCCAGCAACCGGAACGACCGCTACAGAGTCGTGGAAGGCGACCGAAGGTGCGCAACCGAGTAATGCTTCCACTTCTGCCAGCGCACCCGGTGACGAAGAGAATAAGCTGAAGGGAGCGAAAGAGTGCCGATTGCAGAAGCCAGATCACGGCAGGAATGGCAATGAGTCGAGGGGGAAGCGCAAGGTAACATTTGACATTAAACCAGACACGCTGATAGCCGACGGGCCGAATCCGGAGAAAAATGGAAGCAGTCAAGGACGTGATGTTCAAGGTACCCAACTATGACGATTTTTACGCAATTTTCTGACGATGGTTTTATTTCAGACATGATGTTTGATCTGGAAGGTGAAAGCAGCGATCGGGATTCGTCAGACGCAGCTCCTGTCCTTCCATTCAAAGAGGTCCCATACATTCCCCGACGCCGCGCACGCGTCCGCAACAGCACGAGTCATGTTGGCCTACCAACATCTCTTTCATCATTGAGGCCGACCTCTTTGCCCGCCTATGCTTCTCTTCGAGCCCAGATAACTAAACAGAACTCGACATCTAGAACACAAGCCCCAACTTCTGAGCAGTTGCCCACTGAATCTATCCGACACAGCATTGAAGCTGAGGCTCCTGATCCCCAGGAACAGGAAATTTTGAAGTTGGTTGCCGCTGATACCCCGAGTCACAGAGGTGCTTGGAAGCCCAATAGCAGAGCGTGGCAGTTATTTGTCAGTAGACGAGGTGGGAAGAACGGCTCAGCTGGAGCATTTATACCAGAGGAGGGTGAAGTGGGCGTTACTGTTAGTGACACCGATGACAGTGACGATATAACTTCGGGTCAGTTTTTTTTCGTTTAATGAAGTCGCCGTGCTGAAGACTCCTTTAGGTACACTTTATCATCCTCCAGGAATCCCGGGGTCGTTACCCATTAGTATTGGGCCGTTGTCACGCAAACGAGAACCTCTATCATTGGCGTCATATCAGCCAAAGACATCCCTTCCTGACCGTGCTAGTGCGATGGTGCCTCCTCTGCCAAATATGGTTTGTAGGCATTCTTCTTCTGCTTTGCGCAAAGCTTCGTATGCCGCTCGTGATCGTGACCGTTGCATGGACCCCGGGACCCTGGATTTTATCTCGCAAGATGATGAGGGTGACGAGGATAATGAGAGTGATGACGAACCTTCTCAAATGGACCTTCCTGACGAATCACGGGGCAGACAACGAGCATTAAAGATACTTGAAGCGCGAAGTAAAGTTCCAGCGGCTGGGATGTGGAGAAGCCTGGCATAGGAAGCGCTTCAAGTTGATGATCTACTTTATTCTTTCAATAATAACTGTGCCCCATCTACTTTGCACCTTGATAGCCTACTTGTACCTATACTATTTGTTGTACATGGTACGGAAGTTTTGGCTTGCATTGAAATCCCATCCTTTCCTGCGATCGCGGAAGACGTTATGTAAGTTTTGATATCTGTGGCGTCGATCGCGGAGCCCCAATGAGGTACGTTTGCGTATGTAGTCAAGACATAATATGGCCCTGCATACCGTCATCTCGTTCCTGCAGATCTTGTTAGAGTGCTTCGCTTGGAGACCATGATGTCGTTTATAGAAACCGAGTTATCGAGCACATGGACGAGCTCCACCATTGCAAAAGGCTCGGAAATCTCCGAATGCCTGCAGGCTGCTTTGTGGCTGTGTGATAAGATCCCGTGAGTCATGCTGCCACGCTCGCTCCTTAAACATTCATGAGCGCGATCAAAGTCGGCGTTATCACAGGTCAGGCTGCTGTCAACTTCATGTAAAACTAAGCCAAAAACTCCGTCAGTCAGCGATACAGCGTCGGTGGACGCAGCTGCAGACAAATCTGGTCCAACCATCCAGGAGATCGTTCGCCAACGAGGGCATGGTTGCGTACGCTCGACCATTCTTCCAGATGATGAACGACAAATAAGGGAGACAGTCAAAAACTGGTGTTACGATGTCGAAAATACTGTTGACTGGATCATCTCCACCGGGGGAACGGGATTCGGCGTGCGCGATCGGACACCCGAAGTAGATCCCATTCATATTGCTTTCGCAGGTACTGACTTCCTCCTTTTTAGGCGATTTCCCCTTTATTGGAGCGCGAAGCAGCTGGAATCGTTCATCTACTGCTAGCCGAGTCGTTAAAGCGCACTCCGCTGGCAGCACTATCTCGACCTGTCGCAGGTACAGTGGGAAATACTCTTGTCGTCACACTCCCAGGCAGTGTGAAGGCAGTTAAAGAAAATCTGGAAGCTCTTTTTGCAAATGGCTTCATTGAACATGCCATCGATCTCATCAGAGGGGGAACTGGCAAGCAGGTGCATGCTGCTATGGGCTCGGGACATGGTGGAGTTCCGCATCACCACCACCACCACCATCATGATCACCACGTGCCTCAGCCTCGGGCAATTCTATCTCATGATCCTTCTTTACCTGGTATGTCTTCATCCAATACTTGGTCCGCATCAAAGCATTATGTGATTATCAACAGTTTATGCTCGTCATCGCGTTTCACCATATCCGCAAATATCCCTCGAGGACGCTTTGAATATAATCGTGAATGAAATACAACCACTGGGCGTAGTATCTCTTCCTGTCAGTGAAAGCTGGGACATATCGAGTACGTGCTGAGTATTAACAGGTGACACCTGCACTGGCTGGTAACATTCTCGGCGAAGATGTCTATGCACCGCAAAATGTTCCTTCATCCAAGACCACCAGCGTAGATGGTTATGCGCTTCGCTGTTAGTCTTCGTATCTGTCACATATGACGGGCTATGCTGATGTAGCCGTTAGCGTCTGACCCTCCTGGAACGTACAAGGTTTTGACTTCTAGAACTCACACACTGGCCGATGTTCTTCCTGAGGGATGGATTTTTCGAATTAACACGGGAGGGCCTCTCCCAGCAGGAACTGATGCAGTGATCATGGTTGAAGACACTGAGCTAATATCCACCGCCAAGGACGCTGATGGACAGGATGCAGAAGAAAAAGAGGTGAAAACACTCGTACAGGTCCCGCCAGGCGACAATATCCGAGAACCGGGCTCTGATGTGCACAAGGGCGACCTTGTGCTTCAGAGAGGCGAGGTCTTAACAAGTCTTGGAGGCGAAGTTGGGACCCTAACGTTTGTCGGGCGAAAGGAGGTATGTCGAAAAATAGGCATGTGTCAGTGCAGAGATGAACTGGTGTCAGGTCAAAGTGCATCGCAAGCCTGTCGTCGCTATTCTGAGTACGGGAAACGAGCTTCTAGACCTACAATCTCCTAACCCACTTCCCTCTGATGGTTGGGGAGGCATTTGGGATACAAACCGACCATCGCTACAGGCAGCCCTCGAAGGAATGGGATATAATGTTGTTGACCTTGGAATTGTTGGCGACGAGTAAGAGGCTTTATTCCTTCAACACTCATCGTCTGATTCGGCTCTAGTATCGACGCACATGTGAAAGCAATAAAACAAGGTCTCGAAAGTGCCGACCTTTTGCTCACGACAGGCGGGACATCCATGGGAGCAAGCGACCTTCTCAAGCCTGTGATCGAACGTCAGTTCGGGGGTACGGTCCATTTTGGACGGGTGTCAATGAAACCCGGGAAGCCAACTACGTTTGCAAGTATCCCGACTGCGCAAGGAGAACACGAGAGGAAATTCATGTTTGCTCTCCCCGGTAACCCTGCCTCTGCCCTGGTCACATTCTATGTCTTTGTCATACCAGCGTTGCGGAAGCTTGGTGGATGGCCTGGTGCAAGATGCCATCTACCACGTGTACGTGTGAAGGTAGGTGTAATCCATGCCTTCGAGAAGGTTTTTCCTGACAGCAATACGGTAGCTGAGTGATGCCATGCGACTGGACTCTCGTGTTGAATTCCATCGTGCGATCGTGAGAGCCGGGGAGGAAGGTTTACGAGCAACGAGCACAGGTGGTCAAAGATCGAGTCGAGTTGCAAGCCTGAGCGGAGCAAATGGCCTTGTGCAACTGCCAACAAAAAGGGAGGGTGGGCCAGATAGATTGGAAGCTGGGAGTTATGCAGATGCTGTCATTATCGGAGAGTTGTACATGTCAGATCCTACATCATAAACATAGTCACGACTCACTAGCAACGTTCATAATGAAATCAAGCTCAAGTCCTATAGGAATTTGTGTTGCTACATCGGAGTGGTTCGGTGCAGCACGTGGCTTAAGAGGGGAATGGCGCGCCTGCTGCAATGGCAACACTGCGATACATATCGCCAGTACACCGCTTTCTCGCTGGAAATGTCGACAGCTTCGACAATGGTCAAGACTCAACGCAGGCTACCAGGCCTGATCAAATTTAGTGAGTAACGGGGCGTGACATCAATGCATCACATCCCGACTCCCGACCGTTCTCGTTCCGGGGAGTACTACATAGTGTTGTTGTTGCCCAGTGCCATGCGGCAGTCAAACACAGCTGCACATCTCTCGCTCAGGCTTGGCTAGCCTTGATGGAGGCGAACAACTTTATGTCCCTGGGCTTCCATGCAATCACGAAACGATTTGATGTCGATACTCACAGCCACAATTCCACATCGACCATCGACCTTCAAAAAACGGAGTTGTAGCTCATCCCAAGCACCACACCCGAATGATAGGCTCAAAACCACGAGGGCGTCATAGCTTCGGTCGCAGTTTTCTCCGACAGACACCGTATGGTCACCGGCTCGTTAGACACCGCGCTTCGCGTGTGATCTGAAGACAGGTGTTGCATTGAAGAAAATGATACTTCAACTATCGTCACTATATAGTCCATCAACATTGAGCCCTCACTGGCAGGCTATATCTCTAGGGACATTGCCCTCAGTGGAAAGGAGCTAGTGACCTGATGTTCACGTTGAGTTCGCTCGGTATCGTAAAGTTGCGGACATTCTGTGAAATTAATCGCGATGCAGGGTTCGCCGGGCATGGAGCGCTACATGCTACATCGACTAAAGCAACCACGTCCCTCGCTGCGAAATATCGTGGCCGTGGAACCGGCTTCAAACTCTATACTCTGCTTGGCAACATAGGAGCTTCTCGTTTCGCGCACTGCAGACTTATCTGCCTTGCATGGTGTTCCGTATCACAGATGTCAGACGGAGGCACGATCTCACTATCAAACATACGACTATAGAGCCGAGGCAGACGGGATTCATGGCCTGCTGATCACGACGGAAGAGAGGCTTATTTAGTTCACTCCGGTACGGCCTAGTCGCCAGACAATCTTGCCTGTCCGTGCCTGGAATCGGATCTCCTTAAGCCCACTCCTTTGGAGATGATACACTAAGCGAGGATGAATATTGGTCCGCGCCTGGATCTATTCGATGAGTCACCCGGTAGTTCTGATAGACATGAGCTGGCTGATTCAGAATCAATCTCACGGGCTTTGCGATTGATTGTTCGCCTCGGACAACCTTTCAGCGCACTTTTGCTAGCGCGGCATTTCTGGTGAAGAATAAAAAAAGGATTGCTTCAGATCACAATACTATTGCAGAGATCAAAGACACAGCCCCCGTCGACGACATGATGGACGTCAGGTCCCTAGAAATATTATAATTGTGTGTATTTATTTGAAGACCAGAGATCACTGAGCAGTTGATGTTAGTTTCTGTGACGACAACAGTTGCACATGGTATTAGCACGGATTCTACTCCATATCCGTCTGCGCAGGATCAACTATACACCACCTTTGCAGACCTTGGTGTTGTGATGAGATTCGGATTGCATTGTTGTCGACAACAAGAGATGAAAAACAATGTATATATTCCTTTTCAATGCTATGTTGTATTTATATAGTCATCATAATGCCGTTATTTTGGATACAACAATAAAATACAATGGATCTCAAGAAGATCGGTGCAAGTCTAGTTTATGTTACAAAATGACATGCCAACAGCTAACAAACTCTACTAGTACGTCTGGACAGTTTCGCTACGACCTACAACCGACGTACGACGTTGCGCTGCAACGTAATGCTGACGCTTTTCCAAATCTGAAGAAAACATGAGAATGTACGAGGACAAAAAGCGGTGAACAAACATACCATGAGCCCACATAGCAGCTCCAATGCGATTTGATACTGTAAAAATAAGACCGACGATTGGTAGACCCTCAAGTAACGCCGCGACGAAACCGAACGCTGATCGTGATGTGAGTAAACACGCGAGTAATGAGATGTTGTGCATACTTCGGTAGTCCCATTTACGTTCCTCGATAAATACAGCTTCTTGATGGGCCGTCATCTTCTTTGTGGCGAAATACTTGCCACAGTAGTCAGTATTGGCGAGGAGAATATAAGAATGAGGGCTTACTGGTTTGTGCAAGTCCTGCGCGGTGCTCAAGCCTTTGAAAGCCGCAGTGATGAATGTCCCGACAAATGGATACAGTGAAAGCGGAAGTAAGATGACTAGATATGTAATGCCTCAGGGAATAGCTCTGTGAATACCATAAAACACATGGTCACCTTTCTGTATGAGCATCCTCCAAAACCATATCTTGAATATCTTGTCCAGACGACCCCAGCGTTCATTGACAACAGGTGGGGAATCCCATTCTTCAACATATGGCTGCCAGAAATCGGGCCCTTTGCCGCGCGAGGCTACTGTTTGATCCCAGACACGTCGGCGGACAACGCGAATATTGCGAGCGACAAAAAAGCTGATGATGCCGGTAGCTTGCGATCCTACCAAGAGTATCGCGACGTCTGGTAGGATAAGTACATGATCAGTGTCAAAACATGATAACCGGATGAGCAGGTGCACATGTGGATATGTTGAAGGGCAACTTGAACCCTAGAAACGTCTCGTGAGATAGTTCGCCTGCGGTTTCTTCGAATCGTGTTATGTAGCGCATGGAGAAGATGGAGGAAGGGTTTGTGATGGCTGCTTTGATGATGCGGCGCTGAATGCTGTATGATGCGCAAATCTGGCCGGAAGCTGTTGAGCATGTGTGCGTAGGGTAAATTACGACTCACCCAGGCAAAACCACATATCAGCCCTCGTCGGGCGCCGTTGCGGCATTTATCCCACGCAGGAGCATAGAGTGATTTATCGGTGAAGAGTCGGTATGCGCCGACAACCACATATGAGGACGGGAAGTTGAGCCGCAGCATGGCTCGGTGCAGTTCCTGGGGAACCTCGTCATACTTGGACAAGTGGCTCACTGAATGTTCCAGGACTGGTTCTTCAGGCATATATCCAGAGTTTCAGGAGGTGAGGTCGAAGTTGCTAGTCGTTAACCGTGCGAATGGACTACTAGCGAGTCGGAACCCAGAAGTGCATGCGGCTGTGTTATTTGCTTGATCAATTGAACTTCAATTCCTTTCTGAATGCAGACTATCTCTACAGTGACGAAGCGTTCCTGGGGCCAGTCTCATCTGTCTTCCAAACTATCACCGCACCTCACAAATGCACACTCCGAAAAAACAAGCTCCCGCTGCGTTGCAACCTGCACTGCCTGCAAGTGTGCAATTTTGACCTGACAACCACGGACATGCGTGTATACGTACAAACATCGCGCATGTCGACTTAATGCCGCTACAAACGTAAACCCGTCAATTACACTGAACATGAAACATGTGCCAACGAGTGAAAATGCGCCATACTGCAGAGGGTCCACTCAGGGTCCAAAAGGAAGTGCAACCGCCCGCAGTGAGTGCAATTCTGTTACAAGCTGGGCCAAAAGGCTGTTGCAGGTATACCGTAAGCTGTCCATCATCGTTAATGCAATACAAGGGTCCGGGTGTGCGAGTTCTTGTCTTCCACTGTAGTTGTTCCCTACTAGGCAATTCATTGCATTGTTGCGGTATAACAGGGTTTTCCAGTGATGAAAAATCAACAATGCCATTACTAGAGTCAACACTGCATCTCAGGCTATTCGGCGAATTGGGGAAAGCACTAGGATATTTAGCACAGAGGTTGTTTTCATACGTCTACCGACTTGCAACAAGTTTCCATTCACTGACACCAGTTCCTGAACATGACCCTAGTCTCAAATGATCCCAGTTTCTGGCCGCAAATCGCTCTGACTCGTACTGTCAGCTATTTTGCAGGTTCGTAGAGTGCGTTTTGGTGATGTTTTCATTTTATTTTTGACTGCTTTTGTAGTTGCAGGCTTTGCTGCAGTGGTATATGATTGGGGTAAGCAAGGAAGTACTTATCCAGAAACTGTTGATGATTCTATTATCACTATTGTCCAGTATCGTCACTCGGACAGGAGGTAGGTTGCTGACATTTCCGGAGGAGGTATATCAATATGAACGGTTTTATAGATTGAACTTATCTGGGTGAGCAGAGTCCAACCACAAGAACAGCAGCATATAGAATAATTTGGCCAGAGGCAACGATGGTCCCTCGTGACTTTTTTATATCTCGGTGTACGTACTATGAAGCCTATACTGCAGGCCTTTGGCAAGCTTGCTAACTTCAAGATATTATAGCTACGCTATATTGGACTGCTATGCTCTGTGTATGTTTCCAAGAACTAACGAGTTGGCATTGCGCTGATAAACTATCTCAGGGTCGATGTACTGAGTACGTCTCCCTCGCATACACTGCACATTTCCCTTGACCAAAGGCATGCAGCCGAACTCCCGACCTTTTCATTGACAGATATGGTGAGTATTGCGTGCCATTCTCGTCCAGCCAAACCAAACTAATTGCACTCCTGTGCAGGGGTGAGTGATATTCTCAAACAACTTGTTGGTCCAATATAACCACTCATAACAGTTGTGAGTTTGCTTCACGCAGTCCTCCAATACTCATTAGTGATTTGAACTGGTTTTTCTAGGCACTGACGCCATCAGCGTACAATGGTGGATGTTATTCGCTGCAGACATTATGCTAGGCGGTAAGTTGTTCAACTCTAGTGACCAGTCAATAATATTGACTCGACTGAAATATCATGTAAGCCATCGTGATCATTCGGTTACACGCCATGTACCAGCGATCCAGAAAGATATTCATCTTTCTCATTGCAACCTTCTTTGCTGTCACAGCTTCTTCTTCAGTGATAGACGGCGTAGGAACTCGCCCTTTCATTTGGGGTAAGCTTTATTTTTGGATGAAAAATCAAGCCCCTCAAGCCCATGCGGTCAATGTCAGAGGAGTTCATCCTATCAGGCACCTATCAGTGCCATGTGGTTGCGGAAGACCAGCCCCAACTTTCCCTTTGGAGTTGGGTGATCGGCATTGCATGGGAGGCCCTCACATTGTGTCTTGCAGTCTGGATTGCTATCCAACACTTTCGTAAAATAGAACGAGTCGGACGATCGACAGCGTCGACCATCGGGGACTTGTTAACGGCGTTGATAAAAAGCCACGTGCTTCACTTTATAGCGTAAGCTTGTAATTTGAATAATCATCATTTCTGCTGAAATCCAGTACATTCTAGTTTTGCTACTGTTTCTTGTTTCCGCCTCGGCTATCTTTCTCCAAACCTGTCGGTATGGCGATCTATGATTGATATCTGACCGCTGCTCATAATTTTTTTAGGATTCGAATTCTGCGAGAGATCAAATTTATTATGGCATCGCTGTAATTGTCCTGCCTGTGCAGTTGTTTGTACTGGGACCACGCCTCATCCTGAGTATTCGAGAATATCACACAGAACTCGTGGACGACTCTGACGCAGGAACTGGCATAACTACAATTGCTTTCCAGGAATTTGACACTGGCAGTAGTGTGTAGTACGGAAATTGCTCTAGGCGATTAATACGTGCTATCAGGTGCTCTACAGGAAACATGAAAATGGCGTCGGAAGTGAAGATTGTCGCCGTCATAATGTCCCTTGGGTACCGAGGTAGTTTGGCAGACGGATATAGTTTTTGGCAAACCATTTTGATATTGTTTCACTGAAAGTTTACTATTATGTATTTATCTTGATGCCTCTATCTACCGACTAGTAACCCGACAGTAGCGCTCGGTGCAGAATCATTCACAAGCAATTGTGCCGGCACAACCGGCAGGATTGCTTGTTACTCTAGTGAGAGTGATACTAAGCCATTAGTTTTGGCTAAGCGCAGGGAGCTTAAGTCTAATCTCAATCGTGATTTAAATGCAAGGTTCCCTCAGCAAAACGGATTGGATGGAGACTGGGTGAAGGACCAATCTAACCATGTCCACGAGAGAGGTGAGTTTAATATCATATACCTAAGTGGATCACTGGTGTATCACACCCGTCGTCGCAACAGAGGTTTCTGGCTACAAGTACGATTTCAACAATGAAAAGTGCGAGTAACTCAAGGCTTATGGCGACTCGGGAAGCCCGTGTAGGAGGTACTTTTTTCTTCTTTGCCATTAATATCATATCTTTTTAGCTTCATAACAGGAACAGAGTTCAGAGGGTATCGTAACATGGATCAGCAACCACGTACTCGATGTGTAATGCCAAATAGTTCGGTCTGCTTCACGAGTCAAGCTACAAGGTCTGCCGTGTTCAAGAGATGATTGTTCTGACCCTCGGTCAGACATGCCAAGCAACAAGTGGGCTCTCAAGTGAATGCTAGAATAAATAACCTAGTCAATTCTCTCTTTCCGCACATCATCACTAGTATACCCCTCTTCATCCTCTCCAACATCAAAGATAGCCGTCCCGCTCTCATTCTCAAGAGCCCGTTCCTTCCCTTTGCGTTTTCGATGTGCCTGGTCATCGTCGTATCCGTTTAAGGGGATATTTTCTTCCAATGGAGGATCCCTCGACAACCGCACTGGTCGACGACGCAAACGGCACCATATGCAAAGACCAATGGCAATAGCCAGAAGAAGGAAGATCAGGACGACTGAGCCTGCATTATAATAGGCTGACGATAACACTGAGTGAGCACTCGTTTCCGTATACAAGAGAAAATATTATCACCATCCCACTGCGCCTTAGTCTGCTCAGGGGTCTTGCCGGGCAATGGCGATGACAACGGCACATCATCGGTGTCCATAAATATCGGTTTGATGTCGTCCCCGACTGCGCTTGGTATACCTGCGGACCCGTCGACGATGGCAGAAAAATTCATCCCCATGAATCGCAAGATCATGTCATGCGTAATGTCAGGAACGTCGTATGGCACCATGTGTGATGCGTTAAAGATCTGTGGCGTTGTGAGTAGAGTGCCTTGTGGGGGGTACACGATGTACCTTGGCATACGTGAGGTTTCGTGAGGAAACCCAGGTCCCTGCTTGCACACCGTTGACCGTCCAAGATTTGGTTTGTACTTTCTGAAGTGATGATCAGTTGCGAGACTCTGGACATGAGAAAACACCCACCCCTAGCCCCTTTTCTCCGTTCCATGTCAAAGACTTGATCATGCTCTCGATACCCATGTAATTGCAGATAAAGTCTTGATCACCAGCAAATAATAAAACGGGTATTTTTTCTAGCACTGAAGGAAGGAGAGTGACAGATGATGGAGATAGATAGTCATGCATCTCAGTGCTGACCCGTCCGGAACATTCGACCCAGCTCTCAGGTTTGGCCTCGGCATGGAGCGCCCTAATGACATCTTTGCGCTGGAAAAAAGTTTCGTTAGACAGTAAGATGGCATGCCGAGAGAGGGACGAACAGCAAGGTAAGAACTGATGTTTTTCAAGTCTGGAGGCCACTGCATGCCGCAGTACGGCTCATCATCTTCCAACCGGACATCATAGACGTTCACACATTTTGGTTGTCCATCGACACTGTTGCGATAGTGAAACCGAGATTCGACAGATTTTCAGGAGCACAACTCACGTTCGCGACTTGCTTTTGAGGATATAATACAGCAGCCCCTCGCATTGATCTAGATGAATGGGTTCTGTAGTAGCACTCCTGAACTCTGCCATGCACCTGTTAGTTTCCTCTTTGCTGTCTTTGTAGTGCTATGGATCATGTCAGGCTCGGTGCGAGCAGGGCTCTTGAGATGATCAAATTACTCACCTGTGAGCTCTCGTCGACAAGTCCATGCGTCACAGCGTAGTCTAGGTATGCAGGGTATTGATTACGACCATCTATCCAGCCATTACCGATTGCAACTCCGCGTAAGGGCATTCTGAGTTCTGATGAGAGAATAGCATCCGCTATTCAAACGGGTTAGTGCCACTCAGCAGGGAGTGATTCAGAACTGCTATACCAAAGTATGGAACATATTGTCCAGCATAGCTCTCGCCACCCAGATAGGTCTGCAAGTCGCTGTTAGGTAAGCTCCGGGATGAACAAAGTCACGTACATCTACGGTTTCGTATTCAGGGAACACTTTATAGAATGTCCGTAGAAATTCCATGAGTTGGTCAGTCGTCTGAGATAGTATAACCACTAAGTTGGCCAGCGTTGTGCCCATGCGTCTCAACACGTACCTGTTGTAGGCCGTGCACGTAGTGATTCGTGCTAGTATACGAGAGACCTGTTCCAGCAGGTTGATCCACTGAGAAAGTATAAAAAAGGCTCAGTTGAGCTTGGTCGATGCAGCAGACTTGATAGACTTACCATATACCACGGTAGTGTACTCATCCCAACCTCCATCTACAGTTCTAAGGCCGCCCTCTCCGTCAATTCTCCAAGGTCCAACTTCCATCATCAGGCCGTCAAATGAGGAACATCCCGGTCCGCCCTATTGCATTCAGTTCGCTGCATACCACTGTAGCATATGACACGTACATTAAACCAGAACATCAGCCGTTCCTTGTCGGCTAACTTGCGAGCCTTTATCATTACGAAGAATAGATGCGCGAGAACGTCCGTGCTGGCTGCTGAATCTGCATCGGGATCTGAGAGAATGTGTCCAGCGTATATGTGTAAGGGATGTGTTGTATCCTGGTGCAGGCCTGGGAGGTAAGGAACATAAAAAGAGGCTGCTGAGGGAACTGTATGTTTTCTGCGTTAGAACTGTCAAAATCTCCGAGTGGTAAGTCTGTGCTATACCGTCAGTTGGAGCAGCCTTCACGGGTTGATTTACGAAAGCCAGAAGCGACGTGGCACAAGTCAGCGTGCCTCGCAGATATCTCCGCATTGGCATTTTTAATGTTAAGACTTGCTGGTTGCTGGTTAAGAAGTCCGCTGTATGGCAATATGTGGGCAGTGCTGTTTGAATTTGAAACTCGAGGATTCGGGGGATTTAAACTGAGTATTCGGGATATGACGTGGTGCCTACGCAGCAACACTCGTCGATTGAGAAGTCTCACAACCCTGTACATAATACATAACGACCCTCAGGTAGCTTCCACATGTACAGGACGGCATAACCAGCTTCTGGGACCTTCGAGGCCCTAGGCTGAAGGTCTACTAGTACTATAGTGGAACTTCCGGGTGCAATTCTTACTCTAATACCAATTAGCAAAGTCCGTACTTACACCATGTTAGAGAGATTCGTCATTTGGATCAAATTCTTCAAAAGGTGAAAGTTACACCATAAAGACCCGAGTGTCTGAAAGATCTGACTACGGGAGACTCGGTTGGACCAGTGCTCGCCTGCATGCTGAATACTAGGTCGTCACAGAATCTGTGAACAGGATAATTGTTTTTCGTCGACTCCACTGTGACTGTGGTTGGCCGTGCACCCCGTTACAGCGGAAGTGCACCAGGGCTCACCCCATAGAAATCACTGCAGAATATAGGTGCAGAATATCCTCTTCGTCAGTATTTATACCGAGATGGGACTGGGCTCTCTGACTCCTCGTCACCGAGAAGTAGTCAGGTCTGCAGCTGTGTATCACGAGGTCACCAGGCAACTGAATCTGAATGAAGTTTGCGATGAGATGAAATGTCCAATTTCCTAGCGGCAGCAAGACAAGAGTTTACTTCGAGACCCAATAAACCAAAGGTGGACTATCCTGATTCGTCTAGGGAGACTAATCCATACTCACAAGACAATTTTACGATAAGTTCGTCGAAATCGTGAAGCAAGCTTCAAGTGGCTCATCTCGTTGGAGTAATTCAGGATGGCACAAGGGCGCCGAACGAGGCTTGGAAGAGCCCGCGGGCATATTGCACCGCGTGGTATGCAAGCCATTTACTTTTGTAGTCAGTTTTTGTGCACGAACACGCACCAGCTAGCTGACAGAGGCAACTTTTAAAAAAGAATGGAATAGCCACAGTCGGTCCGAGGTCCATTCACACTTGGCACAACGTTACACGTGTGCATTTTCGTCCACGTCGAGATGTGCGTACGTCTCGGGACACTGGGAGTTTTGCCTGCGATCGATAAGCATGAGAGCAAGGAGCGAATTGGTGACAGCTCATGCGAACGACCTTGTCATGGTGAGGTACTTGATTGACTTGTAATTGAGCATGAGAATGATATAAACGCTCGTCAACCTTATGTAACTAGTGGGGTGTTATTAGTACGTCTTTTTGTTCCATTCTACCCGAACATACATATTTTGAGAGATGAGGCCTTTGACATACGTTGCCGGTTTTCTATCACTCACAGGGCTAGTCAATGCTCAATACTTTTCGGCTGGATGGACTCCAGGGCAAGCCGTCCCAAGTCAAACTCCCGCAGCAGCACATGTCCCACATCCCCCATCCACCCCTGCGACGCAACATGGACCAGGGAAGATGTCGTTCCTAGACAATCTTGTGACCGTAGGGCCTTTAGGTGCTTTATCCTCTCTCATCGGTCTCAACATTACCGGAACTCCATCCACAATTTGGGATGAGCGGATACCTCTCATCACAGATGAGAACTATGCAGAAATGATTGTGAACGAGACACTGACTCCCGAGGAGGAGAAAGAACGAGTCTGGTTTCTCATAATGTGTGTATATCGTATTTGATAGTCCGTCAATTAATGCATCCTCACCAGAACTGTCACCGCGGGACAGCCAGAAGGTGTCTCGAAGTTCGTAGACCAGGTTTTTGATGCCACGTATAATTACACCTTGGAGAAAGGAGAGCTCCCTCATGTGCGCTTTGGACGAATTGACTATCTCAATGTTACGAGCATCACTACCAAATGGGCTGTCTGGTCGTGAGTATCTAACGGTTTTGTACTGTGTTCGTGTCCCTGACATTTTATCAGCGCACCTTACCTCGTTGTATTGAAGGACCGAGGGCAAACTTTGCGTTTTTACAAAGCCGGTCAGATAAGGCTGACCGACGAAATCCTACACCAATTTCTCAAGGAGGAGGGGTGGGGCATCAAGGAGCCATGGAAATCCATCTATGGTCCCGGTGGTGAACGGTAGGACGCGTCAGATTGAAGTATCCTACCAATGCTCACCGCCCATTTTCAGTGAATACATTTTAGACTACCTGGCACAATTTCTGTCCATAGTCTACGGCGCTCTTGTTCGTGTGCCGAAATGGCTCATGTACATGATGAGCGGAGGTGTTGCGACTTTTTTCATCAACTTTTTGCATAAGCCTTCGCCTCCTCAGAGGGCTGCTAAGCCTGCACCCAAGCCTGTGTCTGCACCTGCAGCCCTAGAGCACACAGCCTCATCTAGTGCGACAAATACGCCGCAGAAGGGGTCTACTAAAAGGAAGGGGAAGAAATAGTCGAAGGGATTTATATACCCATGCATTATTGGAGAGCTTATTTATTGTTTCAATGTCCTTCTATATCGAAGGTTGTACAATTAACTGTTGTGCACCACTTTCCAGACGGACAAAAAGAGTATGATTTTTCAAGATACCTGGTATTTCTCGAGCTCATCTCGGACGGTGAATGAATGCATCACTTTCTGGCAAGGAACTCGCGTGATCATATTATACCGGAACTAATCAATCATAATCGGTCAAGCGGTCACCATACTTACAGAGGAGAACATTTCGCTTGAGGTCAGCCGCGGAGAGGCCAGTAGTACTAGTAGTGCCTGATTTTAGGAACTACAGAGCATTGTTGTGCTTCAATATTACGAGAGAAAGAGCCTACGTTACTATACAGATGTGCCTAGGTTCATTTGTCTAGTAACTGTACTATTTGAATCAAGTGTAAGCTCTGGACAACGAGTAATATTCATTCCTGATCGTCACATCAGCTCCTTCCGTCGATGGACGGTCTAGAGGATCAGTAGACCAACATTGCTCCATAAATGTCCAGTATTTTTCGAGGAGCTCAGGATAACGAGCCCGGGAGGGCATTTCCGACCTAGCTATGCATAGGACAATGGCGGCGTCATTTGGGAGGTAATGATAAGGGATTTTGTTGGTGAGGACCTAAAGGTAGAGTTAATAATATCATTGACAAGTCGAGAATACTCCAGACATGCCTGCAACATGATACCGCCGAAGGAAAAGGCGTCGCTCTGCTCGCTCGGACGAGTAGGAGATCCATCCTCCTTCTCTGGTACAAGTAGCTCAGGGGCCATCCATCGCATGTTTCCTTTGAGGATGGACGTCCAGGAAGCTTGAGAGGCACTTATGACTTCGGAATACATCAAGGAAAGGCCGAAGTCAGCAATACACGTAGTGCCATCACCATGGACCAGTACATTAGGCTGGAGCTCGCACTTCAATAAAACTGGAACTATAGAGAAGATCGGACTGACCCCAGTGAAGTCACCATGGATGACACTATTGGTGTGGACTATGAGGAGTAATTATGGCTCAGTCCGGTAACAGTAAAGTCCATCACATACGATATTGCAGAGCTATGATATCTCTTAGCTGAGTTTTCCATCAGTTTTGTAGTCTACCCAACATACATGAAGGAAAGACTTGCCAGCTGGAATCGTCTAACGAGAGTAAGAGCCGCACCCTCACGCTCCAGATAGACTGTCAGGTTACCAGACGCTTTGCCTGCCGAAGCCGATCGTCAGTCCGACAGCGCTGACACTTCAGAGTTACCTAGAGATCAGCAAATCAGTGTTTCTCGCAACCCCTTCCTGCGCTTTCTAACAAGCCCCTTCAGTGTGGCGCCCAGTGTGCATTGCACAGCGTTTATTGTAATTCGTCAAATCTGTTTGCTTAGTTAGGTACAAGTCATTCATCGAATAAACAAGTTTGACCAGGATAAGTGGGAAATTTAGGACAAGCCGGAACTCTATTATGTAATTTACGTCGAGGACTTACACTTGGCAAGTGAATGAGTTCGATGGATCACCGGTCACCAAATTTCGTAGGTTGATATCACTAGACTTCCATTGGGTATGAAAGCGCTCGCTACCATGTATGGTCTTCAATGCTATGCTGTTTGGACCTATGGAGTAGTACCCTTGCCAATGCCATTATGGAATATCCTTGACTCATGGAAGTCTCTACAGGTAACAGCATGGTCCATTTCATACTTGTGTAATCTATTCAAGTCATGCCATTGCGATCGCATCCAGTGATAAATGAGGAAAACGAACAGAAGCAGCCCATCTCTTACTAGGAATTAGCATGGGTATATGGCCAGTTTTGTGCATAACATGTCTAAAAATAGCCACATCACGTGTGACTCCTTCGCAAATGAAACGCAGAGTCTTCCTCAACCAGCACTTTCATGTCTCAAGCAGTAGGTAACGTACGCAATTTTGTCTCTGTGTACAAAGGCGAGCATCTAACTCGAGGCTGATTATAGACCGCTCTTGCTTATGCGCGAGTATGGCATCATGTTAATGCCTCTGACCGCGTTCTCGGAAAACTGGCGGAACGAATAGCTCTCGTGCTCATGGGCAAGCATAAACCGATATACGACAAAAGCTGTACGTTCCCTGCATTTTTAAACATCATTTTGTCACTCAGTTGCATTTTAGTGGACTGTGGGGACTATGTCGTAGTTACAAATGCAAAACACATCAAGGTGACTGGTCGTAAAGACGAACAACTGGTGTACCGCAAGCACACTATGTTCCCTGGTGGGTTGAAAGAGACGGAGTATAAGGATATGATGGAAAACAAGCCTTATGAGGTTCGTTTTGTGGTTCGTTGCACAAGACCATATGCTTACCCCACCCTACGCGAATGTAGATCATACGACACGCAGTATCTGGCATGTTACCTAAAAACAAACTTCGGGAACGTCGATTGGAACGGCTTAAAGTATTTGGAGGGTCGAATATGGGGATATATAGAGGGAATATTTTGAAGCGGTGGGAGGATGGGACGTTGACGGAGGATTATATTTTGAAGCTAGATCCAAAGAATAGGATGAAAGCGAAAGCAAAGTAGTGTTTGTCCTATCATCTTTTTGCTTATATTTTATTACGCTGGAATATAATACTACCGTGTCTACGCGAACAGGCGATGTCGATATCAGTCGGAATCGAGCGAAGGTGCGGAAGAGCTTCGCTCTCTGGAATAGTGCCGTCGTCGCACATGTTGTGCATGAGTACCAGAAAAGCCGGTAATCATCGTATGCGCAATTTGCTCTTGGAGAATCATCCCTGGATACTGGTCAGCGAGGCGGTGAGGAGTGGTGATTTTGAATACCTATTGCGACCAAAGCTGAGCCGTCAAGAGCCTTGTACATGTCTTTATGTTCTTCCTTGAGGAAAGCGTTTTCGCCATCATCTTCTTCGTCTTCCCATTCATCTCCCCCATCTTCCAGCTCATATTTCTCATCTTCCCATTGATCATCATCGTCAGCATCAAGGGAGAAATCCCTCGTCCACAGCGCCGGTTTGCTTGTTGACTGATCGTGAATATTGGACACACCACTTTTGGAGCGCCGTGTTTTCCTCTCGTCTCGGTAACCCTTGCTTAAATCGGACAAAACGCCTTTCTCTCGATAGTATCGGCTGGCGAAGTGGTGAATGCATTTTAACAGCTCCTACCGATTATAAGCCGATGTTATTGAATGAAGATAGACTCTTACGGGTGATGGGTCCGGAAACTTGATTTTGATCTCTTCCGATTCCGAGTCAGAATCAGACGAGGAAGACGATGAGGATGAGAAGTCGCCTTCGGAGGTTGATTCTGTCGGTGGAAAGACACGACGCGGGGGTGAGGGTGCCAAGAACGACAAGTCTTCGGTGAAACTGCGTCGTTTCCTTGCCCTCCAATTCCCGCCGGTTCGGTCCTTGGTACTATTCTCTCCATCGCTCTCAATTGCCTTTTCTTTACCTTTCTTACTTGTCCCTACCGTGAATCCATCTTCACCCAACTCATCAGAAAGACGGATATCAATTGACTCTCCATCCTCATCATCTACCTTGACAGTAGCGTTTCTAATTCTCCTCACGGCAGCCTTACCTCCTGCATCACGAGCGATCCAATTTCCTCTCGTATCTGGGACTGTTGATGGAGCTGTGCGTGTTCTTCTATTGATAGACGATTGTTGAACGCGCGATCCGTCCGGATGGAGGCGTAAAGTTGCTAGATCATGTGTGGTGCTTTTCCGTCTGATACTCATGGGAGCTCGGATCAGGATCTAGCGGACTACGTAAGGCGAACGTTAGAAACAACTCCTGAGCGGATTTCTGTGTGTAAAAGTTGTAGTCAATGCAAGTAACCGCTCAAGGGTAAATGCGACCTGAGAAATGTTTAATGATATTCAAGGATAGTCTACAATAGTCCAAGTTGGAGTAGTCTCTTCCAGTTCCATAGACCCGGCCCTAAACGCGTCGCGCCTACTATGACAAATAATATCAAACATTCGAAACGCGTCAATTACTACAGCTTCCTCCAAACCTCGCGCGTTCCTCCGGCGCGACAAACATGCCTCGTCGAACAAGAGCAGAACTGCCAGAGGGCGATACAGACTCTCTCAAGGAGAACTCTGCTCTTTCTAACGGCGTCAAGGATTCGGTCAAAAAGGAGAAAGTAAAAGACGAGAAAGGGAAAGGCAAGGCGAGGCGTATCGAGCCTGAATCTGTGGATGAAGAGTCAGATCAGACTCAGGCTGATGACAATGCCGATGTCGACGCTGATGGTGATGTGGATACTGAGGGTGATGTGGATGCTGACGGTGATCCCGAGAACGTGGACGGCTCGCCAAGAAGCCGCAAGCGCACTCGCGTCAATGCAGAGGGCGACTTTGCTCCCTCCACCCCGAAAAGGGAGCAAGTAGCGACACTTCCTCGTGATGCCGACGGGTGAGATGCCAGAAGATTCATTGCAGTTATTTACGTTTCTCACTATCATATCTTAGTTTCATCCCTGGTTCAATTGTGCGCATTCAGTTGCACAACTTCCTTACATACGACTGGGTGGAATTTCGACCTGGTCCATACCTCAACATGATACTCGGTCCCAACGGCACTGGTAAAAGCAGTATTGCTTGCGCAATTTGTCTCGGACTCAATTGGCCTCCGAGCGTGAGTCTTTTGCCATTCCTGTGTTTATAACTCATATTTTTCTCCACCAGATCCTTGGTCGCGCAAATGAGATTTCTAGCTTTGTTAAGCATGGCAAAGAGAGTGGCTACATTGAAGTTGAACTTAAGGGTGCAAAGGGTCAAAAGAACCTTGTGATTCGACGCAACCTGAGCGCCAAGTCCAAAAGCTCGACTCTGACTCTTAACGGACAATCTTGTACTGGAAAAGAAATCACTAACCGCATGGCGAAACTCAATGTTCAAGTTGGAAACTTATGGTACCTTGCCCTTTCTGTGCTAAACGCTGGTTCTGACTGTGTGTATGTGCGCTTTCAGTTCGTTCTTGCCTCAGGACAAGGTCTCCGAGTTTGCGCAAATGACTCCGCAGCAGTTGCTTAGAGAGACGCAACGTGCCGCGGGGGATGTTAATTTGTCGAATTGGCATGACACACTGATTACCGCTGGCAAGGAGCTTAAGAATCTCCAAGATGTTTGTGAATTTTCTGCTTTAACATCGCCTTCGATTCACAGGTACCTTGCAGAAATCCAGTGATGAGCAAGAGCGGTTGAAGACGATGCAAGAGCGTAATTCCCAACTTGAGCGAGACGTTCAGCGTTATCAAGAGCGCAAGCGTATCGAGAAGGATGTGAGTAATGTGCTTCACAATATTATTATGCGCTGTTAATCACTGTCATAGATTGATGTCTTAAAAGTGTTGATACCTGTTAACGAATACCATGAAGCTAAAGAGCGCTACCAGAAAGCAAAAGACCGCCAACGGGAATTGCACGCCCGGGTACGGAAACTGAAGGACAGGAACGCGCCCGCACACGCCAAGCTAGAGTATGCTCTCCCTTATGTTTTATCGCCTATCTACTCACAGACTTCAAGACAGCTCGCAGTTCAGCACAAGGAATACGAGAAAGCACGTGAGAAAAAGAAGACTGCATCTCGCCAGAAGTTCCAGCAGATGAAGAACAAATGGGGCGAGAATGACAAGCTTGTTCGTCTGTTGGTTCATTTTTGTTTCTTTTCTGATCATTAGCCACTCAGGAACGTGACGCCGAGGACGTTACCAGCAAACTTGACGGTCTCAAACGGGCAGAGAAGGAGCGCGTGAAGAAGATCAAAGAAATCCAGGGGCACAATGAAAAATGGCAGAAAGAGCTTGATAACCCACCCAAACTAGAAGATATAGAAGCAATCAATGCTGAGATGGTCAGTGAAACGCATGAGTAGGCAGTGTCATGTGTGCTAACGATCATTTTCTAGAGGAAAGTCAACAGGGAGCACAGTCAGACGACTACACGCATGGAGGACTTGCAGGAGCGACAAAGGAAGAATGTTGATTCGTCCGCCGCCCAACAGGCGAACATCAGTGGCGCGTTGGACCAGTGAGAAACACAATTTTATCTAAAACGGGACATGTATAACGTGTTCGTCGTAGGCTGAAAAACCTGGAAGACGAGCGCCATCGTAAACTGGAGAAATTGCGGGGGTGGGATAGAGATATGGCCGATGCAGTCGTGTGGCTTCGTAACCACCAGGACAAGTTCAAGATGGAGGTGTTTGAGCCCCCCATGATATGTTGCACCGTTCCGGATCGACGCTATACCGATGCTATAGAGGCATGCTTTAATCAGGATCAGCTCAAGGTTTGTACCACATCCTGTCCATCGCTTCTAGATCAGGTGGCTGATTGGCTTGCAGATCCTTGTTACGCAATGCGAGGAAGATTATGCTGCCCTCAATAACTACTTGAATGACAGTGAACAAGCCGGGCTCCGAAAGGGCGCGCGTATCAACATCTGGTTCAGACCCAAGGTGGACCTGATCCCTCCTCCCATGAATGAGGCAGAGGTATGTTTATGTTACCTCTATTGAATGATCTAATGTTCTGTTGTAGTTGAAGGCACTTGGTTTTGATGATTATGCGATCAACAAGATTGAGTGCCCTGACGGCCTTCTGTGGTTCCTCACGCGAGAGGTCAATTTGCATCGCACCGTCAGTGAACTATCCTTAATTTGGAACTATGCGCTGATTAGTTTTATGATGTTAGGCCATTGGTTTGGATGCTTCTAAGGTCGATGTAAATGCTGCTATGGAAGCTGTTTCTCGAGATGGTGGCGGGGCCAAGTTCATCGCGGGAAGGGTGATGAACACGGTTTCACGATCTCGGTATGGAAAACGAGCAGCTGCGAACATGACGAAGGACCTCCGTCCAGCTCGGAATCTTGTCAACAGCACGAGTAGGTGGTTCGTCATTGCACCTTCTTGTGGAGTATATTTACAGGGATGCAGTCGACCCTGAGATCAAAAAGAAACTCGACCAGACTATCCAGGAGGCCAGGCAGGCTCTTGAAGTCATCAACGAAGATGCAAATAACCTCGCGGCAGAGGAGCGTGGGATCAGGTCCGAGGAAGCACTGTTCAAGAAGACATTTGTATGTCATTTTTGTACTGGTTGGAAAGTTCATGCCACTTATCATGTCTGCAGGACGCACTCGAGGCACGAAAGAAGGATGTTAATAACCAGAAGAGGCGTTTGGCTACGCTCGCGGCTAAAATCGGTACATATTGATACCGTCCGGCCGTTTTCATATCTAACCGCACCACAGAGACCAACAAGAACAAGCTGAAGGATCTTGAGAATGTACCTTCCGTGGAGGATGAACGAGCGAAGCTCAAGAAGAAGTTGTTTGAAATATCCAAGAAGCGTGTTAGGATTGTAAAGGAATACACGGTTAATTTTCTCTAACCTGAATGCGTGAGCAAAATTGACAATCTTCTCCGCAGCAACTGATTCGCGCTGCAATTGCTGATCAAGTAGAAGCAACCCGCAGTGGACTTGAATTTCTCCAGGTCGGCGCAAACAAGAATGCGCTTGAAGTTCTATGCCAAGAGAAGGATGAAAAGTACCAACGGGCTCTTGCTGAGTTCGAAGAAGGTTCGTCATCAAACTTTCCTGCAACGTCCGCGGATATGAAGTAACCGCCAACACTAGCTGATCAAATATTCGTTGCGACAAAGGCCGACGCGAAGAGTAAACGGGACATTAGTCTGGAGCTTGTCAGGGGCATGGACGAAGAATTCCAACAACAATTTGCCAAGATGGAGATGGTGGGTGACCCTGAAGTGATAATTAATATAAGGCAGAGATAGCTTACATCCATACAGGATGGTTCGGTTCACGACCGGAGCGTGAATGACCTGCGGAAGGCACTCGACGTTCAGCGCGCCAATCTCGATATGATCTCGCAGACGAACCCAGGCGTTGTTGAGCAGTATGAGCGGCGAAAGAATGAGGTTTGCCTGCTCCACCTCTGATATGAAGGTCTTCATTTACGACGACGATAAACAGATCGAAGCTCTCACAAAAATTCTGGAAGACCGGGAGAAGGATACTCGCAGAGTGGAACGAGAAATCAAGAATGCCAGAGTAGGTGGTGTTTTTGCTTGTCAATTTTATTTCTGAGTTTTCTGTCAGGATCGATGGCAACCTGCTCTCGAACAACTTGTCGCCAGCATTGGGAAGAAATTCTCTGCTGCATTTGATCGTCAGTCGTTAAAGCCTGCTGAGCGTCATGAATTTACGTTTATCGACTATTTCAGGCATTGGTTGTGCAGGTGAAATCCGGATCAGCCCCCATGACGATTATGACAAGTGGGCGATCGACATTCTCGTCAAATTCCGTGATAACGAGAAGTTACAACTTCTGACGGGACAGAGGCAGTCTGGCGGCGTAAGTAGGGTCAAATTTACTCAGCGCATGATCTTTACATTGTGTTCAGGAACGGTCACTCACCACTATCTTATACCTCATGAGTTTGACTGAAGAGGCCCGAACGCCGTTTTCTCTTGTTGACGAGATTAACCAGGTACCCCTTTTTTGATCTTGTTTATACGTCAAGTGCTGACAACGTTTTCCGAAGGGCATGGACCAACGCGCCGAGCGCGCGGTGCACAATTCCTTGGTTGAAGTCACATGCAAGCCTGACAGCGCCCAATACTTCTTGATCACCCCTAAGCTACTTCCTGATCTCGATTATCACGAACGCATGAAAGTTCTTTGCGTCAATAATGGAGAGTGGCTTCCCGAGACTCCAGGACTGGGTCATATGAATCGCATGATCGAGAATTTTGTACAGCTGAACCGTGACCGTGTCTCCCGAGATCGTTCCTTCCGAGCTGGTTGATCAAGATGTTTTGCTCACATTTTTGTTACAATACTGTATCAACGTCATCATCGCACTAACCTGCAGTATACAATTGTATCAGTTACCAGTGCCTTCGCCCATAATATACTCGCAGTAACATAAAGCTATTATTTGATCTTTCTACTATCGTGCAAGACATCACCGCCGAACTTCTAGATCTGGCACGTTGTTCAGGCTGAACGGCATCTGAACCGCATGGGAGCGCCCCCGTTACTCCACCTTTACAACCCCTTTCAACACCGCGAGCTCCGCGTTGATGATACTGCTGGTAGCTGCTCCGATTGAGACGTTGTTCGCGAGGACAACAAACTTTATGTCAAGAACGGGACATTGGCGCACTCTTCCCACTGACACTCCTGCACCGTCTTGATAATACCGGTCCAACCGAGGCTGAGGGCGGTCCGGCTCTTCATGCACAAAAATGGCATGAACAGGAACAGAAGGGCACCCAATGGATTGCGCCACTGGAGTATAAGCCACTAGGGCCTCTCGGACTTGCTGTGGGCTAGGAGGAGGTCTCTGCTGAAAACGTACAGAAACGCACATGGTGTGCCCATCGATGACGGGAACTCGATTACACGACGCGGATACACGTAACGGATGGCGTGCGTGCATGTCAAAGGTTTTCACTCCATCATCGCCATCGGCGATCCCTCCCAAAATTTTCAGCGTCTCCCACTCCATCTTCTCTTCTTCGCCACCAATGTAGGGCACAACGTTATCGATGATATCAAGACCGGGAACACCTGGGTATCCAGCGCCGGAGATGGCTTGCATAGTGGTAACCAGACACGACTCGATGGGTCCAAAGGCCTTTTCCAGGGCGCGAAGGGGTATAACGTAGCCCGTCGTAGAACAATTAGCATTTGTGACGATGAAACCTTTCTTGAGCGGGGGATTTTGCAGCGCTTGCTGCTGAGGAATGATGGACAAGTGTGAATCGTTTACGAGGGGGACGATCAGAGGTACGGAGGGGTCTCTGCGGTAATTTTTGGCATTGGAGAAAATAGCAAGATCAGCGCTTCTGAATGCAGATTCTGATATTGGTAATGATAAGCCATGATAAAGAGGGGTTATAAGTCTAGGAACGTACCTATTTCTCCAGCCGCATCGGCGTCAAGACCAGAGAAGATGATAGCACACTCCGCAAAGTGCTGTGGATGGCACTCGCGCACTATCATATCGCGGACGACAGATGGTATTGGCGTCGTCTGCTTCCACATAACGGCCAGCGTATATGGCTTCCCAGCCGATCTGGAAGATGCTCCAAGTACATGGATGGTGAACCACGGGTGTTTTGCGAGCAGGGTGATGAAACGCTGCCCTACAGTACCCGTCGCACCAAGAATCCCGACTTTGATTTGTTTTCCATCTGGATTCTTGGACATGACGACTTCACCTTTAGTTCTCCTGAGAGATGGACGTATTAGTTGTTGGACAACCTTCTGCTGTTGATTCGACCTTGTAAAGGCGCAATGTTACGATAGATCATCTCGTTCGGTATCGGAAATGCATTAAGACCGTGGGAGATAATCTTTCCGGTGTCCGAGTCGTAATGCATAACGCCTGGCTCGACCGACTCTCACACTTAACATCGTCGTCGATGGCAACAACTACAGATAATGCAGCCCAGCTTATATTTGCACCAAATGTCCTGCACAATCAAGCGTTAACATCTGTCAAATTCCTATCCTTTTGCTTCGCCGGTGCAGTTGCAGGAATCCTCGGACTAGAGAACTGGCTGGGATTCGCACTCTTTATAGCATCCATCGTTTCAACCTCATTTATCATTTATGCCATAAACTGCAGAGGGAAACCCACAAAATACCTGCCTGGCGGACTTGTGGAGCTGGTGAACCCTGGTCAAGATAACATCTTTACATTTATTCTTGTATGGACATTGTTTTACGGTGCGCACTTAAGGCTTTTTCGCCGTTTTACGCGTATTTACGCAAACCTGACTCACCAGGCATTATACATGGTACGAAATGCTAGAATCCTCGGACAAGCGGATCGGTGGTAATAATCCTCATCTAATTAACAGTGTATGACTGAACGGACAATTCGCTTTTCCGTCCGATGGTTCAGACCTTTATCCACGTGTGTCATTCCTTATCGTTTTGGGAATGAGCTTATCGATGTCAGTACGTAGAAGTGGAGCTCGCTAGTCATCGGTGAACCTTGACCTGTTTGCTGGGTTTCTTCTCAGGAGCACTATTGTAGTTTGCATACATTTGCAGACACACGAAGGTCGTGCATGATTAATATCCACAGATGTCCTTGGCATAATTTAATGTTTCACTTGATAACCTAGAATAAGAGCCGTTTGCCCATCGCACTTAAAAAGTGTGGAAGACTGGCAGAGGCCCTGAGGCCAAGGGGATCAATGAAATGCCCGGTTCGGCTGCTAAAATGAAGCAGGAGCCACGAGGAGCCACGTGGGCCTCTTTACGTGGGCTTCTTTGTGGCCGTGCCTAAAAATCTCTTATTCCCAATCTAGCATGCTCTTGTGTGTTGAAAAGGTAAGCTACATCTGAGCGACTGGAATGTAACGACCCAGAACCCACATCTTTCTTCCACACTTTCCGTCATGTCTGGCTCATACGTCCTCCTTCAATTCGGATCAGATCTCTTCAACCATCGATTTGAGGATCTCGAAAGCAGACCAGCGTTCACGATGTATGTAGCTCTTTCGACGCTCTCGGCCTAAATTTAATCTGTGACGGTCGAAACTTAGGACGACGGTAACAATGTCTGAGGCCCAGCGTTCAGCGTCCTCTAACATGCCACTCCAAAGGTTGACAGAAAAGTAAATTTAATCGTTCACATCGCTCGCGAAGCGGCTTGGAGCCAGCAGCACCCAGAAATCATGGGTCCCAGCAATTCTTACTTGTATTTCGGCCCATCCAAAACACCAGGATACCTCGTGTACGGTAATGGACCGGAGGTCGCCATGGTCAATCACCTACGCCATAAGAAAGACACTAGCATGTAGGTGTTGTGGATGTCGCGTCGTTGAAACATAATCCAAAACAATCATAGATCACGCTATTTTACGGCGCAGAATGGTAAGGAGCTGAAGTGGAAAGTTTTTCCTCAGAAGATGGAGGTGGGATGTTATTAGCTTTCGTGCCTTTCGTTTTGCTCATCGAATTTCAGTGCCTAGATGGACGCTCTACAGTCGCTACGTGGGAGCTCAGTCAGCCAGAAGATGTCTTCGGTGCTCGTCTGACAATCAAGCATTCAGGCCTTACGATGGTCACTGAAATTTTGACCACTTTGTTTCTGAATCGCATCGCCCTGAATTTAGACTGGAAGCTGTAACATTCTTCCCTTCGTGATCTTCTATGTAATATACCACGCTTAATCCTCATTTCGTCTTGGACTCCCACCCACATGCTACTGTGTTTTAACTACCCTCACGTCACATACCTCGCAATACGTGTATTGAACACAGTCAGTCATCTCATACTCATTAGCATCTGCTTTCCCATATGGTCAATGCAATATCATTCAACTATTTTTACTCTTCAGTACGCAGCTCGCTTTGAAATTCTACAAGGCGTGACCATTCTGCCTGGTCTTCGAAGTCTTTGGAGCGTCCCATGAACGTCCGAACGATACTACGCGCCTGGTGTCTCCAGTTGATGCCTTGTATCCGCGGCCCAAAATTTTTCAGTACATCCACCACGTCCTCGACTTCATTTACAGCTTCTCGCCACTTCTCAGCGTCAGTCTCTCCTTTCTCAAACGTTCCAGCCACACTACAGCGATACCAATCCAGGTAGGCTTTCAATGCATCTTCCCACCGTGATTGAAAAGTCAGAAGACGTGCGTAGGCGCGGAAGATGCGAGGTGAAGATACGCGGGGAAGAATGGTCCGGTCAAAAAGGTCCAGTACCCTCCTGAGCAGCCCGTGGCCCTCGTTAGGATTATTTACAGCATCCCGTCTCCTATCATCATCCCCAGCTGACTGATCGAGGCCAGCCGGCACCCTGGTAACGGCATTTACCAAGCGCTCAAGAACTTCTTCGTCGACACATTCTGCACCGGTTTTTGCACTCCGTTCTTCAACAATACGCGTTAGTGCACGGCATGCCTCTGATAACTCCCCGACATCCATGGCGACAATCATGTAATTTGTCCACATGCGCCAATTGTCGTAGCTGTATTTTAAGCCCTGTTTTAATGCACGGAAAGCCAGCATCCTATTTGAGAAAGATTTGCTAGGCTGGTTTTCCTAAACATAAACTTGAGTTCGTATAGGGTGAAGAAGATTCATCCCCACTTACCCCACTCACATCCGATTCGAGGATATTCTGGGAAGAATCCAAACGGAGGTACATGCTAGCCAAATTATTCCAGCTCTCTCCGTCTTCATCGTCGATAGAAACACATCGACTAAATGAATCTCGGGCCCCCTCCCAATTTTCGAGACGAATATAGGCACACCCTAGGATAAACCAAGAACGGGATAACAACGGATTGATTTTCACCGCACGCTGCAAGCAGGAAATGGCCTTCTCGAATTCTCCGCGTGCGAAGTAGTAGCCTCCAAGAGACCGCATTGCACGGCCGGAAGTCTCCTTTGACAGCGCCCATGCACGCTCATAATGCCCCACTGCATGATCCGGCTCCAGATCTCCTAGAAGGCACCACAACTTTGCCTGTCGTGTCGAATCTAGTTTGCCGCGCCGCGGCGAAGGTAAATCTTTACCCCGCAAAATCACACTCTCTGCTTCCTCTTTGCGTCCCTCAAGTAGATCGCGGACAATGGCAACTGCTTTGTCCGTCATCTCCATAGACTGCCAGCATTTAACCACCTCCTCCCACATCTCAAGGCGTTCAAAGATTTCTAAGGCTGACTTTACCACTCCTAGAGTGAGGAAACGTAATGCCAACTCGCGTTCCATCTCCCACTTGCTTGGAAGCGGTATTGAATGAAAGTAAAGCAGCCGTTCCGGTAGGGGGGAATCGGCGGTTGGCATCTGGTCTACGAGGGCTTGGAGCTGGAGCACTGAACGCTCAACAGTCCGTGTACGTCCAGACTCGAGACGGGACCGCAGAAGCAGAGCCATAGTGTGAACGGACCAGTTCTTTGGATGCGATATGACACGAGCGACATAAGGGGACATCTGTTCGCTTGTGAGGCCGTGCGAAGGAGACGTATTCCGTACATTGAGGCAAAGCGACAGAAGTATACACTGATCGAGCGGGTGTAAAGGGGGTTGTGAAACGGGATCTAGATGGCTCAGCTGACTTGTTGTGGATGAGGGAGCAGATGATGTGAATATAGTCTGCTCAAGAAGCGTGTCGTCGTTCAATCCCAAGGTAACAGGAAAATTGGAATATGCCATGATAGACATGTCATCAGGCGTACGTGATTGATCAGCAAGATCATCGGGTATGGCTTCGGCGGGGGAATCATCCCTTTTCCGACTCTCTGCGAGTAGCACCAATTGGCTAAGATCATTTTGTTGAAACTTTGTTCGTCTCCCAAGCGCTCCCGTGAGTTCATACTGTAATCCCGTAGCACGTGCCGCTTGAACAAAACGATCGGAAGCCGCTTTGTCATGGCAAAAAATATGTTCAAGTCGACCCTGTTCTAACTGCAGACGGCCAGCAAGATCGCGATCCCCTATATCTCCCGTAAGGGTTTGCAATAGAGACCCCAATGGATCATGGGCGTCTGTTGGAAGAGGCACTGCCTCGTCCAATAACTGCTCGTGGATGACCGATGTACGTAACCGCCACCAACAAACGGATATACAGTGACGATATGGCAAGGCGAAAATGAGTTGGGCGAGACGCAAAAAGGTGGCGTGTTGTGCGAGGTGGTAAGCAGGCTCACCGCCGTAAGCAAGCTCGGACACCGCCTTCATATCGAGGACCTCATCAGAAATCAAGGTTGGGTTCATCACGTCAACGATCACTTCCGATGGGTTGATATCGAGGTCCGGACCAGTCCAGTTTGCTTGGATGAAAGCATGTAAAGATGCGACAGCTAGAACGACCTGGATGAACTCTCTTTCTGCTTCATCTGTTACAGATGGTAACTGCCAAGAGAAAGATTCTTCATAGCTGTTATCCTGCAACCCAGATGCCCTAAAAAATGCTCGGGCCCAAAGTGAGGTTAGCACTTCCCGAAATTTACCATCGATGACATCCTTTGCGAGCATTGCAATTGCAGGACGCGACTCCAGTTCTGTATCGAGCTTGGAGTCCCATCGCCCGTTTAGCAGGGAACATTCAAGGATGTCCATGGTATTTCGATTGAACAGCGAGAGAGAGATGAAGCCCAGTGATAACCGGACATGGTCAGTATAGTGTAAAATATTGTTTAGACATATGATTTATCTTGTAATATTATGTAATCTTCAACGACACCTGTGCCATAAATATTACATTGTCCACTTGCATTGCGTTGCTCGTGTCGTCGATCGTGTTTTCGTCAATACACACGTCCAAGTTGTGCTCCGAGTTGTCAATTCGTTCATGCATGTGTGCAACACAATCCTACATCGTTCCGTCAATGTCTCGATGACTTCAATGCATGCGTCGTTCGGTGTCACACAACTTACTCTGCAAGGCTTGAGCTTGATTTCTCGCGCAATATGACGAAGTTTTTTGTTTGAGTTCAGAATCTACTAACACCCAGAGTCAAAATGCTTGGGAGACTCTCTTCTCACCATCAAGTTCCCAACAGCTTGTCTGCTGCCGCCTTCCTCCAGTATAATATCACTCACCGCATGGCCCGTCGGCCGCAAAGGTTATAAAATGAACCGTATCAACAACCACTGGTGTGCTCAATACCTCTAAGACTCTTTCAAAGCTGCCACCATCATCCCCTTCAAAGACTATGGACCCTACAAATATGCCTCTCCCACTAACAGTGACGTCGTCGATGGTTCCATGTATCAAGCTTTGCCTACCGCTGGCTTGCTTGTCTCCCTCCTTGACCATTTTTACCGTTTTATACAGCTATATGATACAGAGGTAGTAAATGAGACCGTTCATTGTATTATCTAGTCTAACGAATATCCCTTAGGAAAAAGACGGACTGTGAACGAAGAACAGCGGCATCGTCGACGGTGCTATGTACCAGCTTCGCCTCACTGGCAGTCTTTTCCTGTCCTGTCGCTCTCCTGTATTATGGTCCTCGCTGTCATTGGATCCTCTCATCTCGCAAGTCGCCACTGACCGTCTGCTTGTCTTCCTTATCGCTGCTCTACGCCTACTATCGTGTTTCGATTGTTATTGCCCCATGTTGTGTTTTCTAATCGCGGGTCGACGATTGCATCAGTATAATTCGCCCGAATATAACCGATTTTATCGTACTAGTGGAGCTGATGGTAAAATACCTTCTTAACAACACCTTATATGCGACAAGATCCGAACATATGCGAGTCTCTTGTTGTGAAATGATATGTTGCTTCCATGCTCCACGCCCGAGGATCGCGGACCATGTCCAATTGTAGTTCAACATGATTCAAGTAGCGGGTTTCATTTCAGCGCATCTCCCCTGGACCCACTGGAGAATTTGAGCCACGAGGACTTCTACCTTGAGTTTAAACCCATCATGCCAGGGCAGTACCTGGCCTCGAGGCGTTTAGGTCACATCTCCAGGTCGTAATTGGATCAGAGTCATCTCAGTGGGTTCCACTTTCCCCACCATCAAGCCAGCCCTGGTATACGGCACGTCTCATACATCAAACCCTCGTGCTATTACAGCTCCTTTCATATCAATAGGATCAGATTTCATTTTTTCGCTTCTATTTACTACTTACGGAACTGGACAAACAAAAGGGTCCCGCTTATTACGATACCTTGGTCGGGCGAACTTGAATACCCTTGAATGGCATCGAAGGCGCTTTGAGTCTGCCTGCCAGTGGACACCGCCGTATGCACCTGTCAAACAGTAATAGGTCTGCCCACACGTCGCGGCTGGTGTGTGCCCAGTGGGTAGTTGTCGTGATCATGATCTGTATAAACACAAAATTGTACAATGTATCAGAAAATGTGCGATAGTCGCGAGTTGTCGGAAGCAACGAACTTCCGAGTCATCCTGGGGGTATTCCGTCCTTGTTCGGACCGAATAAGATTATCGTAAAAGACCTGTTGTTTGTCCAGCTCCACAAGCAGATAGAAGTGTTGAGACAAAAAAATGACATCTGGTCTATCGGCTTTAATTCATGGTTGACCAATAGTAGCAGGTGTATAAGTATTACCCACAGCGCTGATCCAAGAACCAGTCGGTAAAGTCTATTGGAAAAAGGCTTGGAAATGTTGCGCCCCTCGGAGTCTCGACAGATGTGTGAGTCTGGGACGAATCTAGGATGGGAAACGTGTGTGCTTCTGAGATGTATAAAAATGGCTAATTCAAACGTACGGTATGCTACACCCTGTGCTAGATCATATGAGTGTACGAGAGAACACGTGCCTACGCTATGCTTCCCTCGCTACTGGTGTGACGTTACTAAAGAAGCTCTTTGGAACAGAGGACACACCCCTCGCATAAATCTGGCTTGTGTAGACCTGCGCCATAAACTTTAATCGTGAACAAAAGGAAAAAAAAAACGACCACTCACAAGCTCATCGTAGATAATAGCGGGTACTTTTCTGTCGCAGAGCGTGGAACCCGGATGAATTTTAATGACCTTGTGCACATTCGGTCTTTTGATTTCACAAAACGAGGGGTGAAACTCACAGAATGACCCATCGTTTGCTTGTACGTTCCATCCGGCTGTAAAAATGCCGACTGCTGAACGAGGCCAGTGACAAAACATCTCAGCACTGGTTCCTCGTTATCTACTGTAGAAGCATGCCAGTCAATGCCAACTCGTTGGCATGTCTGTCTCAGCTGATCTCGAATCTTCGTCGCCTCCACGAACGTTCTTTCGTTCACAAAGTGCTGGCGACACCATTCTTTTCTTGCACCCTTGCTATCAGATGCGGCAACCTCTTGGTATGATCGGAGGGCATTAAGCATCGTCATGTGGTCCCCACTCGCATGACGAAACTTGACTCGAACTTCTGAAATGGTATCGCGCTGGTCGGATATATCGAGGAAGAGCGCAGAAGAGGATGAGAGAAGGGACACGATGTCTATTACCTCGGAGGTGCAGCCGTGGGTTTTGGATGCGAGGATGATACGCGCGAAGTACGGCTCCACAGGGAAGGATGCCATTTGACGTCCCAATGTGGTTAGAGTCTTGGAGTTGTCTAGCGCACCAAGAAGCCAGAGAGTTTTGAGTGCGGAAATGACTGAAAAAAGTCAGGGTTGGTTATGGAGGTATGTCAGGGGGTCGTACCTGACCCAATCTCGGGAGGATCCATGAAATCGACCGCTTCAAAGTCTTGACCGAGGCATTTCAATTGTAAGACGCTCTGGGTTAAGCTGCATCGGCGAATCTCGGGCTCTGCGGAAAGTGCCATAGAATTGAATGCATCTTCTGTGTACAGGCGGAAACAAAACCCTGGACCCTACTTCGCGTTAGAGGTATCAAGAGAGACAAGGTTCAGGGCATACTTCGCGACCGGCGCGACCAGCCCGCTGCATAGCAGACGACTTTGTGATATCTCGAGTTAACAGGGTATCAAACCCTACCGAAACGGTCAGTTGTGAACTCAAATGGACAGTCACCCCCATTACCTCCACCTGTATCCTTTGACAAATATCTTTTTTCCTTACACTTGCCGGTATCGATTACGTATTTTATTCCAGGTATCGTGATGGATGTCTCGGCGATGTTAGTAGCAAGAATACATTTCCGAGCGTTTGTAGGGGCGGACGAAAATATTCTAGCCTGCTGCGCAGGCGGCAAGGCAGCATACATTGGGCATGTTAGAACCTAGATGAAGACCGGTGAGAACGAGAGTCATCAAAACGTAATAATGTCGTACAGTCATACGCTCCTCAGGAAGTCTACGAGCATACATTTTTATCGATTTGTCTAAACTTTCGATATCCTCTTGACCTATACGATATCAGAAGTTAGCATGATTCCGGAAAATTAACACACTGACCTGGAAGAAATATAAGGACGTCTCCTGGAGGTCTATCAGTATGGATTTGGAAGAACGTCCGTAGAGCAGCATCAACATAATCCGTCTGGCTGACAGATGTGTGGAATATCTGGACAGGGTGTTGCCGACCCTTGACATAGAGTATTCGAGCACTGAAATTGCCATAAGCACGTGCATCACATGCGCAGTAATGCACCAACTTGTTATAGAACTTGCTGAACTTTTCGGCATCAAGTGTTGCACTCATGATAATGAGCTTTAACGGGTTAAGGGCTGACGCAGGACCCTTTCCCTTCCTACTGACATCGCCCGCGCTATTTCTAGCGGCCTGTATCGTTTTCAGGTTTGCTATGAGGAAATCCGTCCGAAGGGTTCGTTCGTGCGCTTCGTCTACGACTATAACGCTGTATTTCGACAGCAACTGATCCGACAGTAGCTCCCGCACGAGCATACCGTCACTGACATATTTTATGCGGGTGTCGGAGCTAGAAGCCTCGTCGAACCTCACGGAATATCCAACAAGTCCACCGACAGAGACATTTTTCTCTTCTGCTACGCGAGCGGCGAGAGACGTTGCTGCTACTCGACGCGGTTGGGTGACAGCAATCATGCCCTTGCCTGCGATGCCCGATTCGAGGATGTATTGAGGGACTTCTGTACTTAAGATAGAGTCATGAGGCGCAATAGCAGTTGTATGATGACTAGCAGACGCACGAGTGGTTTTTCCTGACCCTGTCTCTCCTAGTAAAATCGTTGTGTCATTTTGCTGTATTTCGCGGATCAGAGCTTCCCGTCCTGCCAAAGATGCTGAGCAGAACTTTGCATGATAGATGAATATGCCAGTTACCTCGTGCTATTGGAAGTTGCTCGCGCTGTTTTTGTAGGGTGTTCGCTGGGCGCGTTTTTACGGAGGATACGTCGTCATCCAGACGGATCCTGGCCCTCTTTCTTGGAGTGTGGATGGACATGGATCTGGAATATTCGCCAGGATTTCTCGTGTTGCTATTGGATAGAAGCTTGTGTCCAGTGAAATAATTGGGAAGTAAAATGGATTCTTCCTCGTGGTGTCAGAACCACTAGGGGGCTGATGATGTGAAGCGTGTGTGCTCGGCTTGTTGCTCGATCACTCAAAAAAGTTGTATCGGAAATCGGGAGTCGGGAATCCGGATCAGAAACCTTATTATCATTACACAAGTCACCCAGCCTCATGATAGTCACTAGTGGCAATAGATCGCACAAACTCTACGTACAATGTATATACACGACCTTGAAATGTGTATACAGCCTTCGCAAGTCGTATCGTAGATTATAAGCAGGTGCATAGTACATACTACTTACAAAATTTATGTTCTACGGTCCGTTGATCTCACAAAAATGACTCGCCCGACCAAGATAAATTGGAAGGGAGATAAGAAACTGTTCGAACCGGAGTTGAATGCAATCGCGGAGCGTGTGTCTACCAACACCGTAATGACACAGTTTTTGGCCCTGGCCGGCGCCTTGGACATGTGAAGCTATGTAAGAACACGCTGACCTGTAATGACATGGACCCTATTAAATTTGCGCCCATGAAGTGATAATTGAAGTAAAATGTACATCATTTTTACTGCAAGTCAGGGATTCGGATCTAAGAACTCCAGATGTATGTAAGATATATCTTATCGCACAGCCAATTGTATATTGGATTCCGACCACCCTGCAAAGAAGCAGCTTTCTAGAAGTTGTTTTCAGCGTTGAGGGTTGCCAAATATACCCTGAGTTTAGCCAGCGCATGGTATCGGTGAGAAATGACATTCTTCTGTTCCTTGCTCATTTCGGCGTAGCTTCGTCCCAATTTCAGTATCTGAACAACGGAGCAAAAAAAACGAGAGAGCCTCACGTTTGATCAAAACCTTTTGGTTGGAAGATGGGGTCCCACCCGAAATTGCCTGGTCCTCTGGCAGGGACGATGGTGCCGTCTGTGCGGCCCTCGAAGAGGATCGGCTCAGTGCCCGGACCAGCGCTGTATGCGAAAGTACAGAGTGCATACGCGTCTTTCGTCGGAAATCCTACGAGCATATTATTCAAGCCTACTCAGGTGACACATCAGAAAGTCTTGTTTAGCAGAATGCCCCTGCACCCACCGACCTTCGTGACCGAGTGTTTTCATAAAGTGCTTGATGTATGGGCCAGGTAGCCCGTTATATGCTACGAAGCACAATGCGGTGTCCTCCGTTATGCATGGCTTCCCCATCTGCCAGAAGGTATAAGCATTGTAGTGGGGAGGCAGATCTATAAATTCAGATTCAAGGAGTGACTGACCAGCTCAGCTGCACGACGGCATTTTGCTATGGCGACTTCTTGGGTGGTGCCCTGCAGTTCGGGTACTTGGGTGTTTAATCAGCGGGTGAATAAGCATTTGATCAGAAAAACTTGCTATCTAGGTCTTGCGAATCTAATTCTATTGGGGTTCCTTGAGATAAAATATGCTTGGTCTCCTTCAATTTATTATGGTTTCCAGTTACGAATGCTGATGGAATATCATCAGGATACATTGAGCATGGCTAAAACAATCAAGACCTACTCAAGCGCTTGGTAGCCATTGTGGCAGCAGAAGAAGCAGTCCTACTCAAGCGCTTACTAGATGCCATTTTGATAGCAAAAGTGACCATGGGAGTTAATCGGAAACTGACTCAACCAACCACTGGAAACTTTACGCTCTTATTTAAGCTGCAACACTGAATAATTACATGCCTGCTGTCGAGATAGTATTGGATAGTCTGACATGGCCAACTTGTAGCTTCTTGGATGATGCCATATGACACACTGAACTATACTAATGACGGTTGAACTATATTATTGCTGAGTCATCATAGCCAGGTGTGAGCCGGTTCGGGTTGTATTCGCAAGTACTAGCACTGCTGGTAGTTGTTCTCATCGAGGTTAACGTTGACGGGCTCGTTGAATCTCAACGAACGGGTCGTGGTATCGGGTCACTCAGCACAACTTGCCACAACTCTCTCATCTATACTACCACCTACTGACCTTTCCAATTGACAGGTGTCATATTTCCGCCGTCCGTCCCTGCTACGTATTCCGCTAACTCTCGCTAATTCATAGATACGCATTACTTCAGGAGCCTTTTGACTATCATTTTCGGCAGCAGATCGTTCGCCTGCAACGAAATCTATCGGTACAATGCCAGACTATGTGTATGCACTTCACGACTTTCAGCCCGAAAACGAGGACGAAGTTGACTTCCGTGCGGGTGAGCCCATCGAGGTCATAGAGAGAGATGATCAATACAGCGATGGCTGGTGGCAGGTGGGTACTACCTGACTCTTTCACCTTGCGCACCGTGTGTATGTAGGCATGCACAACTCTGCAGCGCAGTTTCAGCCCACATAAACTCCGCCATGCCCTACGCTCTGTCGAATTCAATTGCATTTGTTGTTTCGTTCCATGATATTAACTCATGCACGCACTTTATTACCAGGGACGCAATCTTGCAGGTAAAATCGGCCTGTTTCCCAAAAGCTATACCACACCGGCTGCCCCCGCCCCTCCACGTGCATCTTCACCAGAATCCACCGCTGGCCCTTCCATAAATGAGCCTCCCGACGTATTACACACAGTTGATGAAGAGGCAGCTTCATTCGTCGGTAGCGACGCTGAGTCCAACATTGGTGTCGCCCTTGGCGAACCACCTTCAGCACATCAGGAGGAAGTTATGCATGCTACTATGACAGACGTCCAGAAGGCCATCGAGCAGCTTGGCCGACATGATCGGGATGGAACTCGCAGCTTCAGCTTCGCTAGCACTCGGCACGGAGACACAGATCGCGAAACGGATACAGAAACCGACGGAGATTCCAGCTTACGGGAGGATGGAGAGGACTGGCACCGTAGTGCTCGAGACAAGCTTGCAGAACAGGCACGTAAAGTCGTGGAAGCGAAGGCCGCTGCAGGAGTGGATACCCGCTCGCTCGCTCCTCCGATAGACATCGAAATGAGTGATGAGAGTGAGGCAGAAGAGGTGGACGACACATTTCAGAATGTACGCCGGGTGGCACGTGATCATCCCCATATCCCTGAGGAAGATGAGGAAGATAATGACAACGATGGCGCAGTAACCCTGAATCGCAGGAGGAGGAACTTGAGTATGGCTTCACCTATGACACTCCCATTGCAAGCTTTGCCATCCCTTTTATCCAATGATGGTGAACAAACAGCCAAAGTTCATAAGACGACATTTTCTGTTACCTCAACCTCTCGCGCAATCTCCCCAGCGCCTACTGGTCGTGAACGCAACGGATCTCAATCTCGGTCCGCTCCCGTATCTCCTATGGTTAACATATTCGCACCTGCACCTGTTCTTGCCGTCGAGCCATCCTCCATACAGTTACCTGCTTCCCCGGAACCCAGTCAACCCACCACCCACGCTGCTCCCACGCCTGTGATTCGCCCAGTTTCCAATGCTGCTTCCTCCCCCATCCCACGTGTAGTGAGCCCACCACCGACGTCCAAGCACCTTAGTGTTGCATCCAGCGGTCAAGTCTCTACCACTTCCATGCCACAGATGTCGCCTGAACTCACACGGGAAAGTAGTCTGATGAAGTCTGTTTCTCCATCGGAGTGGAGCGTTGAAGAAGTTGTTGACTGGCTAAAGTCTAAGAGTTTTGGCCAGGACATCTGCGATAAGTTCATAGGTAAATTTCGGCTTTTTGTTGTATAACTTGAACTGATCTCGTACCCCTTAGAACAAGAGATCACAGGCGATGTTCTACTAGAGCTTGACATTAACCTCCTCAAGGCTGAAATTGGCATTGTCGCATTTGGGAAGCGTATGCGCATTGCCAACGCTATTGCCGAACTACGACGACCTCTATCAATCATCTTCCCAGATGTCCAGTCGCCACAACATCCTCAGTCATTGTCGCACTCCCATTCATACTCCTACACACATTCGCGTTCTGGCTCAACCCATCAGTCTCTGAACAGCCCCATGTTCGCAACAACCGTGAGCTCAGCTCTTACTGCACCGAACTCAGCGACGTTTGGTTCGATGTGCACCACTGAGAGTCCAGCTGCAGACATGAGCCAATTCGCAGAAAGAGTATCTAGTTTATCGAGCACTGGTGCTAGTATCATTGGAGGCTCGCTGGACAATCATGTCTCGTCTAGTGCGGTGGGTCTTGGCCTCGGGGTCCCACCGAACGGTAACGGACACAAGGTTAGGATTTCATCTTCTACTGTTGTTTCTATTGCTTACGCATCATTAGCGTACGGCGTCGGGTCAACTTGTATTATCACCTAGTGATGGTGCCTTGAACAAACGATCTCGAGAGGACGCACGCAAGCCTGAAGAGTTGCAAGACGATGATCGCGGTGCCTTGAGCGAGGTGATTTCGTATCTTTCTACTGTAAGTAGCACCAATTAAACCTTTTCGGCAGGGAGAAATTGTACCATCTGCCACCAAGCAATGCCGGCACCTCTTTAGCCGTTCCACAGAGTCCACGTCTACCGCAAAGGAGAAGGGCGACACTTCCTCCAATTCTAATAACAATTCTACCACCGCACTCCCGACCTCAGTGCCCTTGGCGTTGGCGGTAACACCACCCAGATCATCACGGAAACGGGAGCTGCTGGACGATTCCAGTATTGGTAGCAAGCATAGCCGGAATAAGCGGGACGGTACGACGAAAGGCACAGAGCGGCATAGTTTGTTCGGCAGCACTTTCTCTACTTCCCTTGGGAGGGCCAGGAAGCCTCCCCCAAGGATCAGTCCGTACGCATTGAGCTTTTATATACTTTGCTCAACCACTCACTTCAAAACAGGTCGTTGATTGCCAACGAAAGCCCAATGGAGAAACCTTCGAGTCTCAATCTTTCCCGGCTGTACGGCAGCAGCAAGAAGTCATTGGCTCGCCCATCAACGTCAGACGGATCGCTTTCCAGCACTCTTCGCAATCCCTCGCACAGCGATTCTCTGGAGGAGAAGAGAAAGTTGAGGGAAAAGGAGAAGACACTTGAAAAGCTGAGAGGCAAGGATGCGGATAGTCAAACGCTGAAAGAGAAAGAGTCCCCGACGGTACTGAAAAAGCACGATGGTCCCGAGAGCCAGTCTCAAGGTCCTACGTTCAAACCAGGAAAGAGTATCATTGACCAGATCGGCATCCCTGATCACCAAGGATGGATGCGCAAGAAAGGCGACCACTACAATGCCTGGAAGGTGCGGTACTTCGTTATCAAGGGCCCACATCTGTACATCCTGCGGAGCGACACTAAGATGGTGGGGTGAAAGCCTACTTAATCATGAAGTCATACACTGATGCACGTTGTTCAGGAGGTGAAAATCAAGGGCTACATCAATATCGTCGGATACAAGGTTATTGCGGACGAGAACGTCGATCCAGGACGTTATGGCTTCAGGATAGTGCACGACACTGACAAGACACATTACTTCAGCTCTGATGAGCAAATCGTGGTACGCGAGTGGATGAAAGCGATCATGAAGGCCACCATTGGCAGAGACTACTCGAGTAGGTCTGAGCCATCATCTTCGGTCGCTTATCTAACATTCTATTAAACAGAGCCTGTTGTTTCTTCTGTCAACATTCCCACTATCCCTCTAACAGTCGCCCAGGCGATGAACCCCGCCCCCCGGCCACCGTCTCCTACCGCTCGCGATGCGACACAAAAGGCATTGCGCCGCGAGAATCCAAATCAGCTATCTTCTCGTGATGCTCGCGTTCTGATGGGTTTACCATCGTCGGACGCACAAGATAGCGAACGAACGCGTCTTGATTCCTTCTTGATTCAGCAATCTATTTCAGAACAGTCTGAAGACCAATCCAAACCATCATCTATAGTAAACCAAGCTCCTCCCCGCCCGACTAGAGAGGCACGCCCTTCACCAACTACCGCGGTTTGTCCACTGCCTTCTCCGTGCGTTGTGATACTGACCTTATGAACCTTGTACAGCTGAACTCTTCTGACGCGGGTCTAGTTGAATGGGCTAATTCACACTTGCCAGCTGCGTTGCAAAATTACGATCCCACTACCCATCTTTTCAGCGGTCTTGCCCTTCTTCGTCTCTCGGAATCAGTCTTAGGGAAATCACCCTCACCCCCCGTGCTAGACTCAGCATTCCCGTCTGGCCCCGGCGATGACAAGCTGGATGGGCTATTCCGCCTGTTTGACTTCCTCCTTGACAACGACGTAAAAATGGGCAGCGTAAGCATCAACGACGTCCGACAAGGGAAACGCGATAAAATATTACAGCTTCTCAAAGCACTCAAGGCATGGGAGGACAGGAGGATGGACATATTGAGATCTATTGGCGCAGGGACAATTCAGACTGGTCCTTTCATGAACCCCGATATAAACACTTGGAAGAGATGAATTCACTTGGGCTGCTTATCACTCGAGATCGTGGACTTGATCTTCAAACATTCATTTGCGCTACATATATCATGATAACACTCATTTATACGTTTGGGTTATTTTCTCTGGATACCCCTTGAGTATCACATCATGCGGATTACTACATTATTGTACATGGAATAAGTGGACTTTAAATTCCAAGTAGTCGTGTATGATGGTGATTATGGTGCGTGTAAGGAATCAACATGACTGACATGCACAAAAGGTCAGAGTTTGGACGATTCAGATGGAACCATGTTGATGTATACAGCTGATGCGACTAATCGGTGTCGCGTTACATTCCATACCTGTCGAAGCCAAACATAAGCTAATATTAATAAGGCGACGAGAACTCAGAATCTCACCTCACAACGACCCGAGCGCGCTCTGCTACCAAGGGTAAGTGTCGTGCACACGATGCGTAGCTTGTCGCCCCTGACTTGATGGTTCAGCAAAAAATAATCAATGTGCCATTTGAACGTACGGCACTGCTGGTGAGTGGAACACAATATTCAAAGACTGTTGTACGCCGAATGGGCCACAAGCGCCAGTCGAAGCCCTAAGAATATAAATGGGCATTGGCGAGCAGCTGCGCATGCATATTAGCTCCAGATAAACTTGAGTAGAAGAAACATGCATTTCAATTATCATGGCCAGACAACCGCCGTGCATGGTTCCAACTTCGTTAAACATGTCTAAGGGCACCCCATGATATGTCAGCGAGCAAAGCGTATATCAGAAATCCAGGGCACCTTCGTCCACAATCACCTCGAAGACGGTACGTCCTTCGAGTTTGTCCGGCTCCTCTGCTTTCGATAATACAGATGCCTCTGTTAGTTGCATCCGGGACACGAACTCGGCTTTGAAACCTCTGAAGGGCTTGCCAGTCGAATGCGATATGTGGCCCGGCTGCGCCAGAGAGTTTAACAATGCAAGTTTTACCTCCGGAGGAACATTCCCTTTCATTTGGGAAGTGTCGATATTATTCTCTGGCTTCATCTGGAGGAAAGAGTCAAGTCACTGACTGGGGGGGGGAGGTGAATTTTCCTGCTTAAAATGGATTTTTAAAAATTGAGCATGACACTGCATCTCCTATGCTAGCATATCAGCTGCTAAATGTACTCAAGCTGGGGTGCCAGCTTGCCTCTAGGAGCCCTGTTTACCAATCGGAACTGTAATCACAATTGCATAAGATGTCCGCCACATAAAAACTCGAGGCAGGTCAGCATCCATTCTAGCTTATCTGGTACGACCTCATCGGAGTTCCAGAAGGTATGAAACTTGATTAGGGTCCTACAATGGCAAAAGCTTAATGCACGAAAGACCGTGACCGACTTGTGTTGAATGACATACCTCAGGTGTTTGGGGAAAAACGAAGCCTTTGGTTGCTTCCACGGTCATGCCAGTGCTTGTGGTGAATCCGTTGACACATAATGTATGTCAGGAATCTCGGAGCGTCGAGTGGCAAGTGCATCTAATTAAAAGTGACCAGAGAGCCTGTCGCCCGTTACAGGAGTGTTGGGACCCATTAACATAGTCATTGGGATATTGGGGCAACCTCCGTTCCTATTCTACATAAGTACTTCACCCCCATCGTGTTTGCGTACCTCAGTCGTTGGTCTCCAACACTGAGCACCAACAAGAAGTTCTGTTATTATGTAAATCAAGTATCTGCTTCCAGCACACTTACATTATTTACAATTGCAATTGGCCAAGTGAGTGGTCGGACAAATGAATGGCAACCGATAGTGGTGGCATGCCCTAACCATAGGCTGTTAGATCATACATGTACTTTATGGAGGATGACTAAGCGCGTGTCCCGACCCCCGGATAGCTCTCGGTCGATGAGCGGAGTGGGTGAGAAGGAAGCTGGCGGGAACGTTAGCGTCTGTAGGAGGGGTTGTTGCTAAATTCTGAACCGAAGGAAGCTATATACAATAATGTAGACAATAAGTAGAGTACTGCAATCTGTCACAATATGATATATAGTTCGTCGCGTATATACACATAAGTATGGGTATCCTCTCCTCTTTGACCAACTTGAAGCATGTTTGCATGAACTTGGCGACACTCGCGTTGGCTCGGAGCAACAAAAGTGCAGACACCCCTATTTATTCAGTGTATCCCACTGGTTTAGAACCAAGATATATCATCGTATATCTATACATACCATTTTCCTCTACGACCGACTCGGATTATCATAACGATCTGTATTTGGTGTTAGTCGCATGAATTATAATTTATGTTGTGACAATTGATCTCAAGTAATGACGCATGTTTGACGAGGCGTCTCTCATTAAACATTCTAGAGCAGGGGATCCGACAATCAAATTCGACAGTAGGATACAGTCCAGCCAATGGGATACAGTCAGCCATGGAATCAAGCGCTGGCCATTCAATCGAGTTTGGACCATCAAGTCGAGGATCGCTCCCAGCCATGCTGTTAAAGCCAAGTTCCCTGAACTTGGAAATCCGACGGAAACGTGGACCGAGGGGACTTTCTAGACCGGGACTTCAATTGAGAAAGGAAGGAGTGTTAATGAGTGAGTAGAGGCAAAGTGGGCGATTGTGTAGGTGCAGACCATCACGGGGGTGCACTGAAAAAGGTCCGACAGAGTCAGATAACAAGTAATAGGCCATTTCTTATAAATGACTAGAGAATATACTTAGTGAGCGGTGATTGAGGTCTTGACTTGTTCTGCCGACACATACCTCGTTTACTTACTGATCCGGTGTTTCAGAGTAGGATTATTAAAGTTTGGAATGGAGTAGAGTTGTAGGGTAATAGGGCTACCCGCTTCGGTATCAGTTGCAGATAACAAAAACAAATGGAAAATCGAACTACTTAGCTTTGCTCAGCTCCGAGGGGAATTCAGTTCAGTATTTTGGCTCAGAACGTCAGTTCGGGATAAACGACTAAAATAACCACCATATCAATTCACTTTGAATGAAAGCCGAATGCAGGCTTTTACCTCACAGGGGATGTGCAGACTGCCAATGGCAGCGCCGTCGTGCTAGTAGTATGTCTCGGTGGAATGTTTCGCGATGAGGCCAGATGCTTAACTGCAGAAAATGCTGTGCGCAAAGACCGCAAGTTCGATGAGTAGAACAATAAAGACGATCATACATAGAAAAGGAGAAAAGGCTTCGTACCTTCCTCCGACAGTTGGACCCTGAGGCCTGATTATCGAATGGTAATATGTTAGTAGATAAAGAGCCGATCTATTTCGGAATCCTAACACGTCAGGCATGATGCACCCCGTCTTTACAACATACCCAGAATTTTCCACCACAAAAACGGTGAAGAAAAACGCCTTCAAACAGTCACGTGACCGCAGCCCGTTACCCGAAGATTTTCCCTGAGTCGTTCGATTAGCCACTGCCAGTGTAATTGAGGAAACTAAGGTTACGCGAGATTAGCTTATAAATGAACAGAGTGCTAGAATCCATGCAGAATACGAGCAGGCCAGAGGACTACTTTCAAAACAGCCATATAATGATTGTGGTATGTGTAAATCAACATGTTACCTAGACTTGTGACCGCACCCAGGTCAGAGTTTGGCAGATTCAGATGCCTTAGGTTTAGATGGAACCATCTTAACGTGCACAGCTGATGCTGCCAATCGGTGTCGCGTAACATTCCATACCTTGGAAGCTAGTTATGAGCTGATAAAGCAAGGGACTGAAATTGCCAGAATCTCACTTCACAACGACTTGAGAGTGCCCGGCTGCCAAGAGCGAGTGTTGTGCTCACAACGCGTAGCTTGTCTCCCCTGACACGATGATTCAACAGAAAGTGACTAGTATCATATTTGAACGTACAACAATGCTGGTGAATGGTACACAATGTTCAAAGACTGTGATACGCCAAATTCGCCATGACCGCTTGTCGAGGCCCCAAGGACGTAAATGGGCATTGTCGAGCAACTACGCATCTATATTAGTTCTAGGCAAACAGGAGGAGAAAAAACATGCATGTCAATTATCATGGCCGTACATCCACCGTGGATGTTTTCATCGACATTGAGCAATTCTGAGAACCTGTCAATAAGCACAGCGAATATGAGAAACGAAAAGTACCTTCGTCCACAATCACCTGGACAACGACACGACCTTCAAATTTCTCCGGTTCCTCGGTCTTTGACAATATAGATGCCTCTGTTAGTTGCATCCGGGACGCAATCTTGTTTTCGAAACTGCTAGAGGGCTTGCCAGTTGACCGTCGCATAGATTGCAGAGCGCGGAGCATCCTGTGTTTTATTTCCGGGGAAGCATTCCCGTCGACTTGGGAAGTGTCGATATCGCTTCCTGGCTTCATCGGAGGAAAAGGCCAAGTCACGTTCAATAATTCGGGTGTGAACTTGTAACGCTCGTCAAAAGCCGACGACGATACGTCGACGATGGCAACCAAATATTAGCTTTATCATTCTCTCTAGTTACTCATTTAGTTTCTTTCTCCTTTAGTCCCTGACTTTCTTACCCTTCAGTATATAAGCCATCGCGTTTCTACTTGTAGGGTAGTTGATTTTCACCCCCCCTTGAATAACACTTAGTTAGGACAGTTACCCTGTTCGAACCTTAAGACGATTCAAACCTATCGACTCTCTAGTGTGAACGTTTCATAAACGCCACATATTTTTAACTGCCTTCAAATCTAAAATCTATTCCTACTATAGTCGTTGTCTAAGAGGCCTGATCAACCTCCAAACTTCGACTCTTGTTAAAACACCAAATCTATCCCTACCCGAACGATATCGTCAAGAAAAGAAAAAGAAAAAATGCCTACTAGTGCACTAGAAATTGCCTCCCCACGTTCCACAAGGAACCTGAGCGTTGATGGCCGCGCCCACGAGCAAGACGGCGCGAAGTCTCGAAACAGTAGCCCTGTTTCTGGAGACGAAGGGAATGGCGGCCCAATGGCTAAACCTCCCTCCAAGTTCGGTCCTCGCGACCTGAACGAGGTGGACCTAGAGTCCACCCAGGCGAAGCGTGCTGTGAGCAGCCCCGCCCAGAGCAGAGCCCCGTCATCAAACGACGCAGGTGCCGCTACAACCCATATCGCTCGAGGCGATGAGGACCCATTTGCACCAGTCATCGAAATACCCACTGGCGGTCCCATAATAGGTCGACTACGTACCTTTACATCACCTGATAGTAATAACATACCACGCCTGCAAGCAGTCTTTGATTGGTCAGAGGTGACCGATGACGAGGAACTAGGGGACGTACCTGAATTCCCGGTACTAAGACCTAGCACAACTACCAGCGAGAGTAAGCCTGAAATTAATGAGGATCACTCCGAGAAAAACAAAGAAAACGACCTACATAAGCTCAGCACACTAACTAGTCACCTTCGTGACTGGACAGAATTCGATGAGGACGTTGCGGAGCTCAATCGTCCCGGATCAAACGAGTCGGACGAGTCACTTCGTCGACTGTGGGATGACAACAACAGGGCAGGATCCATCAGGATCCAAAACTTCGCCCTAAAAGGTTTTCGAAAAGCTGCAAAACAAGATTATGCGGAAAAGTGTGAGGAAGTCAGCGACTTGCTAGACCGAGTCAAGGAACTTGAAAGACTAGTAATCGAGGCACAGACCAGGGAGGAAATGGCGCAGCAACTGATCCGGGAGGCACAACGTGTACCTAACCCTGGCCCACCCCAAGAGAGCACACTCCTTGTTACAAGTCCCCCAGCACAAAACACTGCAGAAGTGAATGAGGGACAACGCGCGACGGTGATAGACAGTGACCCACCAAGCATAAGGGAGCCTGTTAGTGACAAACCCGTCAAAGATAACACCAGATTCCGGAGGGCATCATCACTCCTCCCCGATAAAAGTTCGGTCAAACGAGCCATAGTTGGAGGCAATCCAAGCGACCCCGACTCTTCTGAACCCTCGCCAGAATCAGGATCTGATGATGAGCGTTCGTCTACTGAATCCTCTGGTGAGGACACAAGACGCACCAGCAGGGACAAGAAGAAATTGATGTCATCTTCTCTCAATAAGCACACGCACAAAGACAAAAGGAAATTGAGGACAGCACCTGCATTTATTACCAGAACCGTGTCTGAGGAAGACGCCTCGGATGAGTCCGACTCGAAACTACTGCACTTGGAGCCAGAGTCCGACCATAGTAGCGACTCGGACAATACCAAACGACTAAAGAGAACAGCCCAGCGCAAGCATAGATCCCATATGAACCTTCTGAAATATCAGCAAGGTTTCTTAAAGCACGAACCACCTTTTACTTACAATGGGGAAGCCAATGCGTCCACTTTTAAGAAGTGGGTCCGCGAAGTACGAGACTGGCGGGACCGGGCCAGGCTATCAACCAAGCAAACAATCAGTATGGTCGGAAAGTACTTGGGAGGCAACGCCTATCGATTCTATGAGCGCGATGTCCTAGATCTTAAAAAGAAATACACACTTACCGATTTCTTCGAGCAATTATTTGATTATTCCTTCCCAACGGACTTCAGAATGATGCAGCGTCAACGATTCCTCGAGTGTCGCCAGGAGGGAAAACAGAGTGTGCAAGACTACATCCGTCGCCTCCGAAACATAGCCGATACGACGGGCGACGTGGACGAGAGGGAACTTGTTCGACAGTTCTGGATGAACTGTAAACCATATATCAAAGCTTCGTTAGTAGATAAAGGATACGACCCAAACACCGTCAGTATGGACACGATTGAGAGAAAGGCTCTCCGCACCGAGAGAGCGTTCCTAGAAAACGCCAAAGATCCTAGCGTACTTTTAGCATTGACACCGACCCTAGCTGCCGGCCTTGCAGCCCAAGGTGCTCACAGCACCAGGCAGGACCAACATCATAGAAGGCGTGATAGGAGGCACCGAACCCACTCACTCTCTGCCAACGCTGTAAACCAATCCCAGCCCAGAGGCCATCATAGAGATAGGCGCCCTGGACCAGAGAGACGGTCTCGCAAGCCCCACAGAGGTCCTCAGACTGGCAAAAGCGCTGATACTATACGCAAACTCAGAGACTTGAATCAGTGTTTCGAGTGCGAACAAACAGGCCACTTAGCTAAAGATTGTCCCAAGAGACATCGTCTGCCTCCTCACAACTCACCCAGGGTCGGCACCCTCAGGTCCAACGCTGTTGGAATCACCTCCGCAGACATCCGATCGGCCGCTATCAACGAGGGTAACGCGCAAGGACTGTATGGATTTGCCATAGACATACCTAAGTCTGCAAACTCGTTAGCTGAGCCTGGAATCAGTGAACATCTGCTGGTCGTGCACCGAGCAATAACCACTCTAAAATTGGCAGTACCATTCCCCACTGACGAACTCTCTGACCCGCTGTACGACCCGTTTGGACCGGATCGCTTCTGCCTCACCAACTGGGGTGGCCCTGACACGTACTTATTGTCAGATAAACATAACTATGATGAGTATATCGTCTATTACTCACAACTGAGAGATCCCGGCTTCGACATCACTTCGTGGCTGACTGAGATGAAGCTACATAACTATCAGTACCTCGTGAGAACGAAGACATCTTTCAAACCCACCTGGTTCGGCCAGACATCTCCTGCACCCGAAACACCCGCGAACGACAACGAAGATGATGATGAGTCCTCCTGGGCCACTACTGACTGCGAAAGCAGCGATGATGAGGAGGACAACTTCCCTGGACTGCTTAGTTGCGAGTCCAGCGAGGAGGACGAACCTGACGTTGGAGGTGAGCTCTTCTGTGGGATGACCTCTCGTACGAAAGCTGACTTACCGGATCTGCAATCCCTCCAGCGCCAATCAGCGCGTCCAAAGAACTCCACTAGGATCCTTCCTAGATCGTTAGTCATAGTCGTACTATTGAACGGAAAACCCTGTCGCGCACTGCTGGACTCCGGGTCTCTAACGGACTTCGTGTCAAGTACTGTAGTTGATCAACTTAAATTGAAATATGACTTACTTGATAAGCCCATTCCCCTGCAACTCGCTGTGTCCGGATCCAGGAGTTCCGTGAAGGCTACTACCCGTGTTGAGTTAACATATCAAGACATTAAGGGTCCACGTACCTTTGACATCGCTAACCTCGAGTCTTACGACGTCATCCTCGGGATGCCGTTTCTATTCCGAGGGCATCTAGGAATTCGAATTTCCGGGTCCGTCCGGCCGAGTCCGGCTGGATCTGTCCGGCACTATAATTTGTATGCAAAGGAGCAACAAAGGAGTATGACACTAATATATACATTACACGAACATCCGAACTGCAGCGCAGTGCACAGATGTGGTCCGAACTATTTCAGAGATACCCTCGTGAGTCACGAGTACAAATATGTAACAGTTTAGAATCTGCAACAAATCTGCAAGGTTCACAGTTGAGTCCATTGCAATTGGCAGGCAAGCACATAAATGTAGCACCTTTGATGGAGGATGAGAAAGCCAGTTATTGGTAGTAGGTGAGCACAAAAGTGTAGCGGAAGAAAGCCGGCCAGCCCGGTGCACGAGGAGGACAGGCAAATGCCCAAACCATATCTATAACTACACAAAGCTGTAACCCGACAAGGCAAGGCTGGTATATTGCTAACTTAATATTGTGTTTGAGACAGTAACGAGTCGTAAAAATGAGCTCATTGTGTGATGCGACGTTAAGAACTGACAAGTTGTGCACAGACGGATCCGGACAGACCCGCACGCAGCCGGACGGAGACTGCCGGAAATTCGGATTCCCAGACTTTCTGTCTATTCCAGCATCAAGTGTTGCTGGGATTCAATCCCCCGGAGATTAAGATCCGTAGCCTTGAGCCGTTACCGATCCACGGCTCGCAGACCCAGGTCCTCGAGCTAAAGGGGATGAGCCTGTCCTCAGATCAGATTGAGTCCTACACGAAAGAACTTCATGAGTACGCCAAAGACATTTGTAAGGAGGCAATTGAGACACCATTACCTCCGCTGCGCGTGATAAACCACGTTATACCCCTCATCAACGAAGACCAAGTCTATTCTTGGCGTCAGTCTAAGTGCCCAGAGGCCTTGCGGCCGCTCTGGAGGGCCAAACGAGACGACTACATCAGAACGGGTAGGTGGGAGTTCTTTAGCGGTACTAACGCTGTACCTATGATCATGATGAAGAAGACTTCCAAGGACGATGAACTCCGTTTACGTACCGTTCTCGACACTAGACAACGCAACACGAACACGCGGAAACTCGCATCACCACTCCCGGACATAGATACCATATTGCGCAATGTCGCGTCGCATCCCTATCGTTCCCTTCTTGATGGTAAGGACGCGTACGAGCAGATCCGTATCGTACCCTCCGACGTGCATAAGTCCTTATTTGCGACACCTGACAGGACAATGATCAGTCATGTCATGCAAATAGGAGATTGCAACGCGGGTGCCACTTACCAATCGCTAATGAACCATATCTTCGGTCCCCACCTAGGAATATTCATGGACGTCTATTTAGACGACATAGTAATATATTCGGACTCACCTGAGGACCATGTCCGGCACGTTAAGACGGTTATTGACACCCTACGCTCAAACCACTTCTTCCTGAGTGAACATAAGCTTCAATTCTTTAAGACCAAACTTACGATACTTGGCCACGTCATAGATGACGGGGGAATCCGTCTTGACCCTCACAAAGTCGACAAAATCCTCCATTGGAAGACCCCCACGTCCAAGGAACTGCTCATGCAGTTCATTGGTTCCGTGGGGTACCTTGCTGCCGGATGTGAAGGAGTTCGTGTGCATATGCAGCACCTATCCAAGGTAGCCGCACGGTCCACACGCTGGGATTGGTCTCCCACTGATCAACGCGCATTTGACCTGGTACGCGCATGCGTTAATACCCATTGTGACACCCGCCGGAAAGCACTCGACTTACCTAAGGCCGTCAACAGATCATACCCAGTGAACCTCGTCACCGACGCTTCGTTCACAGGAGCAAGTGGTGTCCTCTCGCAAGGAGATCCCCTACCAGGTGCTGACGTAGTAGCATTCTGGTCTGGGAAGTTTAACTCTGCTCAGCAGAATTATCCGGTGCACGAACAAGAACTATTAGCTATAGTAGAGTCCCTCAAACGATTCCGTCACTTACTGATCGGCGTGCCCTTCCGCATATTCACGGATCACAAAGGACTTGAGTGGATCACCACTCAAAGCAAACTGTCGCCAAGGCAGGCGCGCTGGCTGGAGGCCCTAAGTGAGTTTGACTTCAGTATTAAGTACCTACCAGGAAAGGACAACACCTTGGCGGACGCCCTATCTAGGATGTATAGCAATGAGCCTAAGGGAACCGTTAGAGCTGCTAGTGAATACGTGAGTGTAGAAGAAGAGGACGTACCACGCACACTCCTGCTAAACTTTGTAACCGCTCCGGTCTACACTGGTACACCCCTCTTCCTTGGTGCAACTGAGGAACGACGGTCTGCACGTATTGCAGCGAGATTGCCCGGGCAGGTGGGTGAGGACGAAGTGGTCACAAGGAAAACCCCTAGCCACCTCATGGCACCAGCCATTTCGAAACTGCCGAAGATGGCAAAGCCTCAAGGCACAAAGGGCGCGAAACCTGAACTAATGTTCTATGATGTCAGTGAGGTAGCCACTACACAAGGCAGAAAGGGCGCGAAACCTGAACTGACGTACCGCGGAACCACTACCCAAGGCACAAAGGGCGCGAAACCTGAACTAATGTTCCAAGATGTCAGCGAGGTTGCCACTACCCAAGGCACAAAGGGCGCGAAACCTGAACTAACGCACCTGGTGGCCAACTCAGGGCAGAACACCACCACACCAGAAGATCCTCGCCTGGTAGATCGGGATATCATGGCTCCCCAAGTAAGGGACCCAATGGATGACGCGAGGGACGCACCAGTCACCAAAATAAAGAAAGTAATCCTGCGAGTGAGTAAACCCCCTCCAGAATCACTGGAGGGCAGAAAGGTGACAGCACCCAAGAAAGACTTAGCCAAACAAAACGCGGTGCACTGTTTGACAAACAAGGACCTACAGCAAGCTGACCTAAGCAATGATGTCAGAGTTCAGCAACCAGAAACAAGTGACATCACCTCACCTGACATAAGCATTGAGACCCAGACAAACAAGGACCCACAACCCAAAGTTGACGCCAACGTTGCCCAAACGCTATTGTCCATGTCCCCTCCTCTCCTGACCGAAGTCATAGCTCTAGGCGACCCAAATACGGACATCCACGAATGGATCACCAATAAATATGGAGAGGACCTCTTCTTTGCAAAGATACTAAGCAGCCCATCCGCCTTTAAGAACTTTGAAGTCAGTAACGGCCGGATATTCCTCAGAGACAAAGGAAGACGCATACTGTGCATACCGGACATTAAGATTGAGCAGCGGCGAGTAAGAGAATTAGTAATATCTCATGCTCACTCCATATTGGCGCATCTAGGCCCATCCAAGACCTTACTATACCTCCGCGAAAATGTATGGTGGAAGGGTATCACTACGGACATCCAAGCCTTCTGTGAGTCGTGTCCAACGTGTCAAGTGTCCAAACCGTCGAATCACCAACCGTACGGATTGCTAGAAACCCTCGAAGTCCCAACGCGCCCCTGGCAGACAGTGGGAATTGACTTCGTTGGACCGCTCCCTGAGTCCAAAACCTTGCAAGGCGTGTTTGACATGGTACTAGTAGCCATTGACCACCTAACGTCTATGGTACATCTAGCCCCAACAAAGCAGACTTACCGCGCGAAAGACATTGCCGAGGTCATGTTCAATCTGGTGTACAAGCACCACGGTATGCCCTCTAATATTGTCAGTGACCGAGACACGCTATTCACTAGCACGTTCTGGCAGCGTTTTCACCAACTCACGGGCGTTGAACTGAGAATGTCTACATCGTTTCACCCCCAATCAGATGGAGCCACCGAACGTGCGAACCGCACCATAACGCAAATGCTTCGACAGGTCGTTTCACCCAACCAACGGGATTGGGCCATCAAGCTCCCCGCAATCGAATTTGCGATTAATTCAGCATGTTCCGAAACCACGAAGTACCCTCCGTTCGTTCTAAACTACAGTAGACTACCTCCACCGCTGATATGGAACACCAACTCAGAATTCCCTGGCGTACGAGTCTTCGCGCAGAAGATGAAGGACGCGATAATGGATGCCCACGACTCTATCATAGCAGCTCGCGTGAAGAGCACCACTAACGCTAACCGTCGTCGTACCGAGTCTCCCTTCGTCAAGGGAGATCTAGTGTACCTGTCGACTGAGAACTTATCGCTACCTAAGGGTCGTGCACGCAAGCTAGCACCCAAATATATTGGTCCGTACCGAATACTGGAGGACTACAAGAACAATGCGTTCTTACTGGACCTCCCTGCTCAGCTAAAACAATGTGGCCTCCACCCATCCTTCCACGCGCACCTCCTACGTCTCCACGTGCCGAATGATGATAGGCGATTCCCTGGGCGACAGCTCGACCAGGTGTCCGACATTGGACACCTGGAGGAATGGTCAGTGACCAAGGTCACTGACCACCAAGGCATCGGACCAGACGCTCTATTCGAGGTCGAATACTCCACCGGAGACAGGGTCTGGTTCCCTTACCACCAAGTCTCTCGCCTAGAGGCCCTATGCCAGTATCTTGAGGCCCTAGGCGTCCCCGGGATCGCACACCTGCCAAAGAAAATTAGCGCACCATCAGCAACTATCCCCGTTTGCACCATAGATCAATTTTCTGCGGCCCGGCAGTCTGTTTTCGGAATCGTTGACCGGATGGTCAACGATTTTGCCTCCGCCTCTCGCTTAAGCGGACTGCAAGATGCCTATTTAACAGGCCGACAGGACCTCCAGAGCCATACACCCCCTCACCATTATTCCTCCATGTCCTCCAACGCCCTCCCTGCACGCAACAACGACATGCTCGTTGACGCACCGTTCGACGGGATAGGGCCCGGCAACTATGCTGATGCTCCCAGACCAACTCGGTCTGGTCGAGGACGTCCTGGACGTTATCATAGAGGGAGAGGAGGGCGCGTCCGCCCTCCCCAACAGCGCGAGCATGACTCTGACGCCCTCGGCGCGTTCACGCGTTTCTTCCGTGCTGAGGCACAGGCCAGTAAGCGCCCGTTCGGAGTTAATCTGGACCATCTCGCTGACCTTCGCCGCCATCCTCTAGAGGAATTGGCCACTAGAAAGGAGTCGCACGCCTTTGATGAGCTTGTGCGCGCCGAGCGCGCCCAACGCGCCTACGAGAGGTATTACCCTCGTACTCGTAACCTCTCGTTGGACCACCGTCGTGGTCCTCGTGCTCCTGAGGAACCCCCTCGTCGAGTACGTCGCGCGCATTCTCCACCTCATCACCGCGTATCACGCGCTAGCTCCGTACCGAGCAACCATTCTGCTCTCACCCCGGCTGCTCAGCTGATCGCTGATGTGACCAGCAACGCATCCATTATCCTCGCCCCAACTCCTGCCCCCAAGCCTCCTGCGGTCGACCCTGGACGCGACGTCGAGGACATAATCGCAGCTGCTGAGCAGCTCGACCTCGAGCAGGCTGGTCATATGCCTGGGGTCACTACCGAAGATGTCCTCGGTAGAATCATTCCTGTTTGCTCATTGTTAGTCAATGTGCTCATCCTAATACTTCTCATAGCTGCGTTCGCCTCCTTGGGATCTTCCCCGCGAACCTAAGGAACTCGCATCACCTGAAGAAAGGTCCTCTCGTTTAGAGGACCTAGTGCTGCCGCAGTCCAGTCCTGAACCAAGGTTCGAACCCGAACCTTTGTGGACTGGACCGATGGTTCAGTCACGGGTCCGTTATTTCTCCTGGACCGAACCCCCTGATAGGTTCTAGGTTCGGCATTATCCTAGTCCACGTGAACCGGTCCAGACGCGTCTAGACCGGTTCGAACCTAATGCTGTGCTACTTCGGCGAAGCCTCACGTTTTGGGTGAGGCATTCTATTCAAGTATCGTGCTTGCCCATCTTTACTGTCTTCTGCCTTCTCCCGTGTTCTTCTCTCTTCTCGGCGTCTTCAGCAATGCGACTCACTAACGCGCTGGTAAGTTTACAACTAGTTTGTTGTCCATCACAATTGGTTGCTACTAGTTGCTAACTTCTCATGTCATTTATCGCAGAATGTACTGTCCGTGCTTGCGATTCACCATAATTATTTTCTGCCATGCTTTGGCACCTCTGAGTTGGCAATCTTGCCACTGGTTCGAACTTCGGTGTTTTATGATGCGGAATGTTCACGTCTCGGCGTTTTAAGGTGCGCAACGGTTTTGAAACAGAGTTTCTCAGCGACACGTGAACCAACCGTATGGCGGACTATCCCAGTGCTCGAATGTCTTCAAGAGACACTGCAAAATATGGCAGGCGCGTCAAAATTCAACCGCTTCTCAACAGCTATTGAAGCTGGTGTCATCAATCTCCGCAAGTGGTATGGTAAGACTGATGACACGGACGCATATTTCATTTGCCTAGGTATGTATCATATTTATTTTAATATGTTCGATTGACATTTACCTTTTGGTGTAGCGCTCGACCCCAACTACAAGGTCGCATATGCGCGTGACAAATGGGCCCCTCATTTTTTCAACAAAGGCATGCAATGCCTCGAGAGAGTCATATGTCGCTCATCACTCTTTTATGTCAATTGTATACTAATATTACATAGTTCAATATGTATGATAACACTAGTACTTCCTCGCAGACTCCTGTAGGGCCGTCTGTTACTGCACCTCCCTCACTTGCTCGCCAAGGCTCGTATGGCCATAACTGGATGCGCAACTCTGTGAAATCACGTATCGTGAATGATACAGCCACGCAAAGGCCTCGTCAAGAACTCGAGGACTATCTGGACGCACCGCTTGAGGATGTTGACAATGTAGTGGCCTGGTGGGGGGTATGTCTCATTGTTTTATTCGTGTTGCTTGCATACTAACAAACTTTCAAGCACCATTCTGTGCAATACCCGACTGTCTCCCGCATCGCGAAGGACTACCTGGCCATTCAGGGCTCGGCTGTTGCGTCCGAGCGAGCGTTTTCAAGCGGCGGCATTACTGGGACCGCACGTCGCGGCAGCTTGCAACCAACAACATTCGAGGCTCTTCAATTGCTCAAGAGTGCATACCGTCAAGGGCATATCTCTGCGACAGCCCAGGCTGAGTTTGTCGCTCCGTATGATAACCGCATTGTGAAGGAAGGGTCCTAGTAGCTATTGACACTGTACACATTGTTTTTTTTTGCAAATTGAAGCAACGGTTCGAGGGTTCGAACGCGTCCTGAACCCGAACCGAACTCTTGCGAACGCGTTCGAAGGGGTCCAGTCCTAGGTTCAGCCATCTGGCCTGAACCTGACCAATGGTCGAGTTCGGGGTTCGCAGATATAGGGCAATGAACCCGACTGAACCGAACTTCGGCACCACTAAGAGGACCTGGAGGGCGTATGTAACGCTCGTCAAAAGCCGACGACGATACGTCGACGATGGCAACCAAATATTAGCTTTATCATTCTCTCTAGTTACTCATTTAGTTTCTTTCTCCTTTAGTCCCTGACTTTCTTACCCTTCAGTATATAAGCCATCGCGTTTCTACTTGTAGGGTAGTTGATTTTCACCCCCCCTTGAATAACACTTAGTTAGGACAGTTACCCTGTTCGAACCTTAAGACGATTCAAACCTATCGACTCTCTAGTGTGAACGTTTCATAAACGCCACAGAACTTTACCTCCTGGCAACCAACTTGAAATAACCCAAAATTGCCTACTAAATTATGATGTTGCCCTCTGTTGTCGCCAGACTGGATTGACCAGACCGCTCATGACCAACAAGTTGGGTTTGTACGTTTTTTTCTCGGTGCTGTGGTATTTCCCTACAGAAATGCCAATGCCTCGCCTTGAGGTGTAGTAAGCGCTCGAGGTCCTTGCATTCCCGTGAGAACAGCATCCAAAGGCACCACGGATGTTTCCGGCACCAACTCCTTCATCCAACCTTACTGACGAGCTTCGACTATATGACATATGTCCACTTTAACTTGTTTGATGCGGTATCAAAGAAAGGCTCAAGTGCGATATTCCTTGGGTGGCACTTAATCTGGATCATAATGCTATGACAAAACTCTCTCGATTTCGTGTACCAGGCATTAACAATACTATCCAAAATTCCTTCTTACCTCAGGTCGATAATACTACGTGCCGCTTTGGTTCCACACGGCATACAGCTTTACAGCTTTATGTCCAAGGTGCTAACAGTGTCCCGATCAAGATATCGTTGTTGGACGCCGCAATTGTTTCCTGATGGGCCCGCTTTGCGATGAGCCAAAGCGTGGTGGTCCCTTCCTAATCTTTGGCCACATCCACATTTGTGATCCAGTATTCCTAGTGGCGCAGAATAGGTCCGAGCTCTATTTAACGTTCGGTTTCTCCAGGACTATAGCTCACATATTATCATAACGCTACCCGCACTTATCAATGGCCCTCAGACACTTACTTGCTCGCATCTTCAAACGATTCAAGACGTCTGGATCTGCCTCTGTATTGGACCTCGCGACTTCTGCAACACCTGCCCCTGCATCAAATATCTCATCCCTAATCGAACGGTCTCCGGCTACCCAAGCGATTTTTCCTGTCAATGTAAACCTCCGATTTCACGTAGTTTTGTCCCCCACTGCCGATGGCACCCATATGTCAATCCAACAAAGTCAAGTATTACCTACTCTTGGTACAGGTTGTGAAGGACATGCGCACACCGCCCAGGAATCTGCACCACCTCTCGAGATTTCTCCATCAAATCCTCCAGTTGGATTTAACATCGAAACGACCGCCACGCAGTCGACGGAGATTCCTGATTCCGTTCTTTCTCCACCTGCCTTCATAACGGACACTGCTCGAGACAGTGATATTCCGAGTCAATACATCCTACCAGTTGTGATACCTACTCATTCTCCACTTTCCGAATTTACCGTCGCGATACCAGTTTTGTCTCGGACCATGCAGACCATCGAGAGCAAGGACATCGAGACACCCAAAAAATGCGCTGGCGCAAATTCACTCATTCACGTTGCAGGACCTTCCGTCGGACCTAGCACTGAGGCTGTCGTACCGTCGATGGTCCCTACTACCCTCGACGAACCTTCTTCTCAGAAAGCACGCCTTGGCTCACAGCAATACGACTATGTGTTTCCACATTTTCCCCTTAGCCAATCGCTATCGTCTGCCACTCACGCTTCCTCCTATAAGTCATGCTTGGACCCACAGGGATACGATCCTCTAATTCCACAACTTCAATGTGACCGATCACCATCGTCTGCTCCCCGTGAGCCACCGCGATGCCCACCTGGTCTAAAGCTTCCCGCAGATAAAATGCCAGGAGTCCAAGCTGGGCACTTACGTGCGCCATCTGTACACTTTACGCAGCAGGGATCACCCTCCGAATTACTACAGGATGTTATCAAGCGGAGTCTCGGTAACGACGCATCACTACGACTTGCGCAAGGCAATACCGAGCTAAACCTCGGCGATATGTTCTCGACTCTTGAACCCAGTGCCTCGAATTTTCAGTCATCGTCGACACCTGAGGCAAAACAGGCCAGTGTTATCGTTGAGAGGATTTCGAAAGATGGGAATCTTGCCTATTCTATTCAGGCAGGTGGTCATAAGTACGTCGCTACGGCACAGGTCGGCAGTGGTGCATTCGGTTACGTCTGGTACGCTATTAAGGACCAAACAGAGGAGGTCGCCATCAAGGTCATCGACAAGGCTGGGTTGCTTGCGCAATTTGTTCACTGCGCCAAAGACAAACGACCGACCATGCAACAACTGCTCGAAGGTTCTCAAGCAGCAGCAGCAGCTATCAGTGCTGAATATGAGGCATTCAAGCGCGTCACCGAAGAGCAATCCCCATTTTTGACTCCTCTGCTGCATGCCTTCGAGGACGAGGATAACTTCTACTTCGTAATGGTGGGTCTTCCTGATTATCATCTGACTTGGTGCTGAACGTGCCCCAGAGGTTCTACCCCCAGACTCTTCGCACTAGAGCAAAATTCGGATTCATGCATTGGCAGTTGCGTCTTGTTGCTGCTGAGCTTGTAAGTGTCTCCTATATTCTGCATGCAAGTTTGATCTAATGTGCTTCGCTACCCCCAAAGCTTCTCGCCCTCCAGCGTCTTCACAAGCTGCGCGTCGTACATTTGGACTTAAAGATGGAAAATGTGCTCGTAACTCCGTCCGGTCACGTATGCATTGCAGATTTTGGCAATGCTGAAGTCCTAGACCGCAAACTAACCTATCAGCAATTTCACAACGAGCTCATGTATGGTGCATCGGGTACCAGCGGTTACCTTCCTCCAGAACGAGTCGAGGGAAACCAGGGATATAACTTCAAGACGGACACCTGGACCTATGGTACTATTTTACTGGAGCTTTTACTAATAAACGGCGGGGTGAGCAATCATTTGTGGTTCCAGATCGTCCTGGCACTAAAGCTTACTCGACTCTTAAGCACTGGCATTCTATATATCATTTCAGTGATGGAACGCATAAATATGGTAACGACCACAAGATACCCGCGGGTCACAGCCAGCTGGCCTTCATAAGACCGAACGACGAAATATATCTCATCCAAGATAAGGACGCCAAGGATCTTCTTTATTCTGTATGTCTCCAAGTCTTTGTGTTGTCGACATTGGCTGAACTCCATATCAGATTTTCTTTCCTAAACACTATGCCATGAGGCCCGACTTGGAGTCACTTCGCAGTCACCCGTTCTTTGCCTGCATCGACTGGCAGAAGTTAGAGAATCGGGGATACGATCGTAAGTCTATGATCAAAGTCGGCTGGCGTACCCTTGCTCACGTCCAACTAGCCATGTTTAAAGCCTGCTTGGGCAACGCACCACTAGAATCTGTAGACTCTGGAAAGATTGCCATCGAATGCTCTCATCCTCGGCTACTAGACTTTAAGAAAGCCGTGCACGAGCGAGCCAACGGTGGTTTCTCTCTCGGGCGAATACACGTAGATTACGAGTGCCCGAGCGAGTTGGCACATGATGCTATGCATGGAGCAACTTGCAGGGTTACAGGGACTAAGGTACCCCGGAGACATATTTGTAAATGTGACTTGCCTGCCGATTGGTGATATTTACCGGTTTGCCACGAAGCATCCGAGCAGGTCGCCTCATAAATTTGTATGTTCCAGCTATTTATGATTGTTATACTTGTAATACTTGGTATACACACTCATGACAACTCACGAACGTCAATTGATGTGCACTCGAATTGAATTGAACGCGTAGGGGTCCGACATGAGTCATTCCTCCTGCCAAGTTGTCCTGTAAAGCGACTGAACTCTAAATTTACATAAAAAACTAGTTCAATGGATCAGCTCCTGGCAACTGAGGTCTTTTTACGTTACACTGCTGGTATCTTGGTTTCGCCACGGCTTGGCAGCCGAACGGTGGTGGCTGAGTGGTAACAGGTCTACACACTCTAGTAGTACTTAGTACTATTGTTTCTAGTTGACCCTGAGTCGGAGCATACAAAAGCTCCGAGACGAGCTAGGTTATAGTAATTTCCTGTGATTCCCCACGAAGATCTCCCCTAGAGCCCCGGCGCACCATGTCCCATCGGTCTTATGAAGTCAGCTTTTACTATCCGTGTCTCCCGAGATCATACGAGGTCGAGAACTGAATGAGTCCAATGGCAGGTGGTCGAAGGATTCTTCGAGCAAGAAGTTGGCGCTGGTTACGGTCAAGGCAAGGTAGTGTTTGACATCATGATTTCGCTTGCCATTGAGTGGCTGATGCATAATCTCGTTCTTTCGCATCGAAGGCTGTAAGTCTCTCTGTATTTCCATCGATCAGTGGTGAAGATTTGAACTCTGGTTTTGGAACTCTAGCTCCCTGCCCGATTCGGGCTAATAGACCCTTCCGATAATCGATGGAGGACGTTCGAGCAACGGATTGATCAGCTTAATACGTCCTCTCCCGTCGGCACGCAGTACAAGGTGTTTTTCGTGGGCAGACACGGTGAAGGCTTTCGTGAGGGTCTCATCTTACTGAAGATGACATTTAAAGAATTGATCACAAATTTTATGGACTTTTCCCCGCAGACAACGTAGCCGAGGCGAAGTACGGTACAGAGGTGCGACCTGCCTACATCATAGTGCCCATCCTATCCTAACATCTCGCTCCCACATCGGAAGAAATGGAACAGGTACACTTCTACCATTCTCTTTCTCCAATGAAGTTCCTTGACCTGATTGCATCCATCAAGCTATTGGTCAAAGAAAAACGGGGACGGAAATCTGATCTGGGGGCGTCAGTGTTATCACCCGTTCACTGAATTGCGCTGCCTCACAACTTGTCATAGCGGATCCAGAATTAACGGCGCTTGGCCAGGAGCAGGCGAAAGCAGCTCATAGCGCATGGAAACAAGAACGTAAATTTGATATCCCCCTTCCGGGGAAGCTCTACTGCAGTCCTCTCACACGAGCTATCCATACGAACAAGATAACATTCGACTCCATTATACCGGAATCGCAGAGAACCATGATTATCGAGGTATATATCAAGATACAAGAATTTTTCGCTAGGTTCACTCACTCGCGCTATAGAACCTTAGAGAAACACACGGCGTCCATACCTGTGATAAGCGTAGAACGCGCAGTTATATCAAACAAACTTTCACTAACTTCGACATCGAAAAGGAGCTCGTGGAAGAAGACGAACTTTGGGACTCCCAAGTGAGGGAGACCCACTACGAAATCGATGTCCGAATGAGGGGCGTACTGGACATGATTTTTGACAATGACCAGGAACAATGTGAGCATCATACCCCACCTGTTCATCGATGTAGACTGAGCACTCGTCTAGTCATCTCTTTCACTGCCCATGGGGGCATCGTTAGTGCAGTGCTGCGAGTCGTGAACCATAGACAATACATTTTACCCACTGGAGGTTCGTACTCGAACCTGATTCGAGAGCTCGTGCTTATTCTGAGGCAGGGGTTTTACCGATGGTTGTTAAGTCATCTATATCTTAGGACTGCTTAAGGAAGATGTCAAGGTGGTTGGAAAAGTGCTACTGAATCGTACTCTGAGATCGCTTTTGTGCTGCTGGATCTGAAACACACGTTCACACCGTCCACAGCTTACGTGTATATTTAGATTGTACAAGCTTCCACGTGTGATACCATATCCCTTCTCGCTATCGTCAGCACTGAGCACTGAGGCATCTGTTAGCAATGTACGCAGTAAACGATGCAGGTGCGCTTTTCAACTTTCAGTCAAGTAGAGCATAATGAATTCAGCGGAGCAGAGCATGACGCTCGTGCAACTAGCCCATTCTCAGAAGACAGTGACTCGCTCTTTGATGAGCCTCAGATTGCCATGCGCACTGCGCCGCCAATACCTGGGCTTTTCGTTGCACCCATCAGATTACCTCTCGAACTGGCAAACGACATCGTTCAGCAGTGCATGAACCTTTACTTCGATGGGCGAGACGTAAATCAGATCATGCTCTTTGGACGCACAGCATCCGAGCACAACCAGAATATGGGAAGCGGCTTACCAACGTTTTTGATCACACTCCTGCACTGGCTTGCCGAAATGTTACGCGATCATCTACCCGAGAAAGTGCACGAAATGTTATTTCCGCCCAAGGATGCGCCACAGCGCGCACGACAGGCGATCCTGAACCTGTATCATCCTGGAGAAGGCATCTCACCCCATGTCGATCTACTGAAACGGTTCGATGATGGAATCATAGGAGTAAGCTTTGGAAGTGGGTGTGTGATGAACTTTGAGCGGGTTCAGTGTCAAGAGGAGCTGTTCGGAGAGGCCGGGCCGCTGGATAGGAATCATTGGGACCTCTATCTGGAAGAACGCAGTGTTTTGGTCCTATCGGAGGATGCGCGCTACGATTGGACTCACGGGATTGATGGAAAACAGAAGGATTTTGTCAGTGGAGGAATAGATGGACAAGGAGAACCTGACTGGATTGATAGGGGAACGAGATTGAGCATCACATTCAGGTGGTTGTTGCCAGGCGCAGACATCGTCGGAGGGCCTGATCCGTGATAAGTACGTGGAACTGCCTAGAAATTATCAGCTGCACGTGTAGAAAGAAGATAGTACCATGTCAGAGTAAGTCAAGTTAAAGAACCAGCGATGGAAGACAAGCGATGCGACAGCAAGTAAAAGTCAAATGATATCTAACAATGCACGGAATCCTACACCTCATAATCAAACTCCTTTGCTAGAGCACATCTCTGATACACCTCCCCAAGGGTACGATATCAAATGCCGCCACGTAGAGCAAGAACAAGATGAAGAACGGATCCAGCGGTGATATTGAACTCCTTAGCGGTTTTATCATCCGGCCTTAATCAGGTGAGTTTACGCGATGATCTTGTAGAAGCTAAGATGACGCACATTTGTCTCCCTCCGAAGATCAGTCTCTGTTGTGGTGGTGGCACACCGGACTGCTCTTCGACCTTCTCCTTTATTCTAGTGATCTGTTCCGATAGAATTCGTAAGGTGTTACATAAATGATGCCCTTAGTTGCAGATACCTTGTCCTCGAGGTCTATGTCCAACTCGATCTGCGCGTAAACCTTCGTTAGCAGTCACTAGCGGATGGCAAGGATTATATTTAGCACCTCCTTGCCGGTGAGTGTCTAGCGGAGGTCATCAGGTTAGCGGAATGTTTCCTGGCAACATGTCTGCGTCCTTACCTTTACTTTGATGAGCATGGTCGAAGATCTAAGGGTAACAACCCCCTTTAGGCTTTAAAAGTATCCCTCTGATTCGGAACTCTCATCGTGACACATTTCCACGGTCTTTCCAACCACCCACTTGAATTCCGGACACCACTAAATACTTAACTCAAACTGAACATTTATAAAATCAAATTTCAACTCATCCGTGTGCCGCCATGGTCAACCCGAAGCATTTTTAGCAAATTTATCAAGAAATCGCACCTTTCGACAGGAACTATGTGCTGGTTGTGACCACATATCCGAAGCTCTCGGTGTCAGCAGTAACGCTGTCATTGTTTGATGGTTATTCGAGAATAGACGTTGTGCAGATGAGTCAGTTGAACCACGGTCACCATCTTGGCGAAGCATGCACGGACCGGTCAACATTCCAGGGCTCGTGAGCATTTCTCCAATTGTCTTTGTCGGACAGTGCCAGCGGGTCCACCATTGTTGCAAACGTGATCCAACGCAACCTCTAAGTTTCCTGTTACATCAAAAATGAATAGTGATTTGGCAGGTCTTCACAACCGATCTAATGCAGCTTCATACAGCTTATCATTCACTCCAATGTGCCTTGCAATTTCCTCTACAGCGAGCTTAATCATCGAGTCTGGATGCACGGTGAACAACAAACTACGACTTTCGAGTTCTTGCGAAGGAAGTGAATCTGAAAGCTGGAGGACGGGACTTGATGGATTCCATTTATGAGCTCAAGTTGTCTCATCATATTGCGAGAGCCAAGGCTTCTTTTTTCAGGCAGTAGAATATGAATCTGTGACATGCACGCCATATTGCAACTATATTGAATACAAAGGCCCCGTCGAGTCTTATGATGTCACCTCAATTTTCGTGTAGTTCGGTGGGTAGCCAAATGAATCATGATGTACCAATACTACGACAAAATGACAACAACTTCGTGAAGTATACTATGGGTCACTTGGATCACTTGGATAGTTTCCCGTGCTACACACCGTCACCAGTTGACACAGGTATGTCCTCTTGGAAAACAATTGTAGTTAGGTTAGTTCCTGTCTCAGAGTCGGCTATGAGATTAGCATGATATTCTCGAACGCTGAGAAGGAGTCGTGGCCCCAGAACAAACATCTGCACGAAAAGGAAAATTTCAAGGATGCCAGAATAAATCTCAGTTTCCACTGAAGAAGAACCCTATAGAAATGACAAATGACGAGAGTTGTCAGAAGCACGTGTCAGTCGCAGGTTGACGTACCGATATTTGTGGAGAGAGAAGGCTGACAGTGACCAAGCAAGAAACAGCAGCGTGTCTGGTGAGGAAGTTCAGTCATAAAGGATATATTGAATTGAAGTCTCAAACTCACGCTGCAAAGTAAAACACATGTGTTTTTATTAACATAACGAAACAGTCCCTCCCTGGGGAGGGTCGTTGCAGTTCACGCAAGTGTTTTATAGCAATCCAGGCTGCAAGACATAGTACGAGGAACTCCCATAAAATGCCGAGTATCCAAGGCTCAGATAGTGGGTAGCCACTATTTCCGCTCAGAATGCACTGATAGGTGCCAGAGAGAACAAGCTCCTCTGGTATTCATGAGCCTGATATGCTTGCGTCTTTTGATGATAATCGAGGCTCACCTCCTGAAATGGTACTGCTTGATATTGCAAGGATCACTCCACATATAATCGTGCAAGCCAAAGAGATTCCGACAAGAAAGATTGAAATCTTTCTTGATTGCCGGTACATCACACGTAACCGAATAATTAAGATGTCTGGCATGATATTTCAGTCCAGTTAATCTTAATCAGGTACCACAGCCAAGTAGCTCACAACGCAGCATGACATTTACAATAAAAATCATCCACCATTGTGCAAGGCCAAGAACAGTGCCTAGAAGATCCAAGTTAATCACGAGCTCAGAGGACTGCTTCGAACGAACTCACAGCTGTAGTAGTCATTATATTGAATCAAAAAAGTGGCTGAGGTTCTCACTCACCCCTACGTAGGAGGACAGTGAGTTGAATGGGATGACAGAAAAACAGTGCGGAATCCTCACTGTATCTGTCACTGAAACTGATGGAAGACCTACTACGTGCTACCAGTCAGAAGAAATAATCATAATGAATATGATAAGACATACGCAGTATGCTGATGCTGATTGTGAGATGATGTCTTATTAGCACAGTACTGGCTCGATTAGTAGCCTGGCAAAATAGTACCCAAATGAAAGCATTCCGACATAGCGCACCTAAAATATGTTATGAATCAGCACAATTTTCCAACCAAAGTTAAAATATGAGTTAGGTACACTGATATATACGACAGTCATACTGGACCAGCGTTGCCTCTGCCACTCGGAATTAGCTGTATCATCCTGTTCCGAGACTCTACTTACCAGGACCAGTTCAAACTGGAGAACCGTGAGATAGTTGCTGTACTGAGCAATGTCATCAACTTACCTCTTGTCCCAATGTCAGCGCTGGATATCATAGGGCATCAATACGTCTCTCGATAAACGTATGATTGCACATTTCTCACCCCAATCATATACGACTACCGTAGAGGATGCAACTGTAAAGTTGCAGTGGTAAAAGGCAGATCTGAGTGAGCCATCATCGACATCGCTGACTCTACCTGTTCACGAACCTACAAAATAACTGTAAATTCGATAAAAATCGAGCAACGGCCACCAATTAGGATCATTAGAGACTAGGGTCATATTGAAGGGATTAGTGTTGGAGTGTCACTGGGCCCTGGCAGAGAGCTGGCCGCAAATGATGGCCGCACTAACTTCATATACCACCATCAGATCAACGCTTGGGCCCGAACAGCGTCATTTGTCCTGTCGAGAGGTACTTCATATTCACATCGAGCTCCGAGTCATCAGTAAGATCACATAGTCATCGATCCAACATGGGTCTAGTGATGTAACCATTCAAGGGCACCACTCAAATCGTCCGTTTCTTGAGCTCAGCCTTGAGGCCGCTTTTAAGAGGGTGATATTACAACGGAGTACAACTTGAGGGTGGTGAAGCTTGAGCTTTGGCGGACCATCAAGATTATGCCCGCATAAGCAAGACTCGGTGCTGACATTTTTTGGTGGAGCTCAAAGTTAACGTTAAACGGTTAAACGTTGGAAACGCTCAACGCCCAGCGCCACTGGCAGCGCCCAACCTCGTGATCGATTCAGAAATGACCGGATTCGACTGAAATAAAGATGACCAATATTATTTTAGGAAAATCTCGTGTAAAATAAAGACTCATGATCATGAGCGCTGTGCACGCATGTGTTTCTTGAAAATAATCACTTCGAATTCCTTAGAGCGTCGTCATGTTCGAAAATCGCTAAGTCTCGCCTGCATGGCTGCAGCGCGTGTGCTCACAGTACTATGCCGTGGGCGCTCAGCTCGTCGTCATCTCTCACGACGACTCGATGGCATGCATCACATCCTGCATTCTTCACAACATTCATCATCTTCGCATCGTTCGCAGTAATACAGCTTGCCCGGGACGACTCGGAAGGTCGAGTTTGCCGTTGCAAATTCTTATAATGTCGCTTGAATGGTGTACGTGCAGTCGATGTTCGTTCGCTGATGGCGGTCGTCTTCTGCAGGTCAAAAAGACCCGCCTCAGTCTTCAGGCATATTGAGCTCGATCAGCGCAATCAAGATCATCTTGCCATCCCGCAAGCGCGGCAGGCTGAAGACGAGCTCCCCACTGAGTTTTTAATTTCCCTTGTATCTATCCATGGCCCTGAACCCGAAGCATCCTAGCAAATCTATCAAGAAATAGCACCTTTCGACTCCTAGATGTAACCATATATCCGAAGCTCTCGGTGTCAACAGTAACGTCGTCATTGTTTGATGATTATTCAAGAAATAGACGTGCAGATGTCAGTTGAACCACGATTACCATCTTGGTGAAGCATCCAGACGGGCTGGTCAACATTCCAGGGCTCATGAACATTTCTCTCCAATTGTCCTTGTTGGACAGTGCCAGCAGGTCCACCATTGTTGCAAACGTGATCCAACGCAACCTCCAAGTTTCCTGTTCGATTATCAATGAGTCATGACTTTGCTTTATTTGGAGAGGGTGTGTACTCAGCTGTAATATCTCCTCGAAAGTTGCAACAATAATTTTTGGTAGGTCGACACAACTGATCTAATACAGCTTCGTGAAGCCTATCATCCACTTTAATGTGCCTTGCAATTTCCTCTGCAGTGAGCTTGATCATCGAGTCTGGATGCACAGTGGACAACAAACTAAGACTTTCAAGTTCTTGCGAAGGAAGCGAATCTGAAAGCTGGAGGGTGGAACTTGATGGAGTCCATCTGTGAGCTTAAGTCGTTCTCAATGTTCGATCATACTGCGGGAGCCAAGGCTTCTTTTTTCAGGTAGTAGAATATGAAGGCGTGACTTGCATGTCATCATGATATTGCAAATATATTGAACACAAGGGCCCCGTCGGGTCTTGTGGTGTCACCTCAAATTTTCGTGTAGTTCAAAATACCGGATGGGTGGCCAAATGAATCATGATGTACCAATACTACAACAAATTGACAACAACTTCGCGAAGTATTTTATGGGTCACTTGGATCACTTAGATAGTTTCCCGTGCTACACACCATCATCAGTTGACACAAGTATGCCCTCTTGGAAAATAATCGAAGTTAGGTTGGTTCCTGTCTCAGAGTCGGCCACGAGATTAGCGTTATATTCTCGAACGCTAAGGAGGAGTCGTGGCCCCATAACAAACATCTGCGCGAGCATGGAAATTTCAACGATGCCAGAATAAACCTCAGTTCCAATTGAAGAAGATCCCTATAGAAATGACGAGAATTGTCAGAAGCACGTGTCAGTTGCAGGTTGGCGTACCGATATTTGTGGAGAGAGAAGGCTGCCAATAGCCAAGCAAGAAACAGCAGCATGTCTGGTGAGGACGTTCAGCCATAATATATATATTGAATTGAAGCCTCAAACTCACGCTGCAAAGTAAAACACATGAGTTTTTATTAACATGGCGAAACTGTCCCTCCCTGGGGATGGTCGTTGCAGTTCACGGAAGTGTTTTATAGCAATCCAGACTGCAAGACATAGCACGAGGAACTCCCATACAATGCCGAGTATCCAAGGCTCAGATAGTGGGTAGCCACTATTTCCGCTCAGAATGCACTGATAGGTGCCAGAGAGAACAAGCTCCTCTGGTATTCATCAGCCTGATATACATGCATCTTTTGATGATAATCGAGGCTCACCTGCTGAAACATTACTGCTTGATATTGCGAGGATCACTCCGCTTACAATTATGCAAGCCAAGGAGATTCCGACAAGAAAGATTGAAATCTTTCTAGATCGCTTGTACATCGCACGTAACCGAGTAATTAAGATGTCTGACGTGATATTTCAGTTAAGTCTCTTAATCAAGCACTGCAGTCAAGTAGCTTACGACCTAGCATGACATTTACGATGAAAATCATCCACCATTGTGTAAGGCCAAGAATAGTGCCTGGAAGATCCAAGTCAATAACGACTCACGAGCTCAGAGTACTGGATGCTTCAAACGAACTCACAACTGTGGTAGTCATTATATTGAATCAACAAAGTGGTGGAGGTTCTCACTCACCCCTACATAGGAGGACAGTGAGTTGAATGAACTGATAGAAAACGGTGCGGAATCCTTACTGTATCTGTCACCGAAACTGACGGAAGACCTACTACATGCTACCTGTCAGAAGAAACAAGCGCAATGAATATGATAAGACATACGTAGTATGCTGATGCTGATCGTGAGATGATGTCTTATTAGCACAGTACTGGCTCGATTAGCCTGGCAAAATAGTACCCAAATGAAAGCATTCCGACATAGCGCACCTAAAATATGAGCTAGATACGCTGATATATACGACAGTCATACGGGACCAGCGTTGCCTCTGCCGCTCGGAATGAGCTGTATCGTCCTGTTCCGAGAGACTCTACTTACCAGGACCAGTTCAAACTAGAGTCACAACCGTGAGATAGCTGCTCTAGCAATGCCATCAACTTACCTCTTGTCCAAATGTCAGAACTGAATGTCACAGGGCATCAATACGTCTCTCGATAAGCATATGATTGTGTATGTCTCACCCCAATCGTATATGACTACCGTAGAGGATGCAGCTGTAAAGTCGCAGTGGTAAAAGGCAGATCTGAGTGAGCCATCATCGACATCGCTGACTCTGCCTGTCCACGAACCTATAAAATAGCTGTAAAATCGATAAAAATAGAGCAACGGCCACCAATTGGGATCATTCGAGACTAGGGTCATATTAAAAGGATTAGTGTCGGAGTGTCAGAGAGCTGGCGGATGTTAGTGTATTAAGATGATGGCTGGGCTAGCTTTATATACCACCATCGGATCAATGCAGCTTGGGCGCAGACAGCGTCATTTGCCCTGTCGAGATGACCTTGCCACATTCGCATCGAGTTCCGATATCAGTGAGATCACGTAGTCATTGATCCAACACAGGTCTAGTGATGTGACCATTAAAGGGCGCCGCTCACATAGTCCGTTTCTTGAGTTCACTGGCCTTGAGGCCGCTTTTAGTAAGACTGAGGGTGATAGTACAACTTGAGGATAGCCATGATGGTGGCGGAGCTCGAAAAAGCTCGAGCTTTGGCGGATCGTCGGGATTATGCCCGCATAAATTTCCTGAAAGAAACACTGCTTCTCAAGTCCCGACGGATGAACACAATCTTCAAAATGGTACATAAACAAGCTAAGCTAACTCCCATAATCTTTAGCATTCCCGTGGTCAAAGCTCAAACTTGATACGAAGGTAAAGCTCAGAAGCCTTCCTCATCTCTTCCACCGTTGAGGGAGGTGCAGGTTTCCCATCCAGGTCGTACACCTGCTCCGGATAGTACTCGAATGCGGCAGGTGGTTGCGGGACGCAGTGGGCTGGACGAACATTATAATCATCATAAGAAAACGGGTCTCCTGGCTTCTTGGGAGGCTGGAGCAGTATGGCGTTGGCAGACTCGATCGACACATCGTAGTCGAAATAATTAAAAGGTGTCAGGAAGAAACTATATAATGCAGGGAGTCAGCACGTCGCATTGATACATAGCTAGGATTTAACCTCGAAGCGGCTGTATTAGTCCTTGTATTCGGAACATCCTCTGATGCAGGCTGTTACCGAGCAGTTTAGCTCTGCACTGAGATACTAGAAGGCAAACTTACTAAGTGGTGCATCCCAACGTTAATCCAGGTCACCAGATCCTGTTGAGTGATATTTTCACCGTCGAAAAAGTTGTGGAAGTCGACAGGGGGAGCCCCTGGAAGATTAAAGTTCCACATGCTGCTGGAAGAGGGCTCTGTATCTTTGCGACGGGACACTGCCAGGTTATAACGCGCCCAGTTGGCATTCTTGAGCAGACGCTTAGATCCTACGACGGTCTTGGAAGATCGCTTGTGAAAACAATACAGGAACATCCAATGTGTTACGCACATTATAAACCGGCGAGTATCCCGGGTGGATTGCGTATCCTCTAGGAATTCCCCATTTATTGGTTTCATCAGTATTCACAATAGTATAACCTCCTTGGAAATTGGCGGGGAATCTCAGCAGGGCTTCGTCTTCGTTATCGATGTATTCACGGGTGATCTTTTGTTGGATCACTTCTTCGCCCCAATCGTCGTCGAACCACGGTTGAGTGGTGACCTCCTGACTAAGACTTGTTTTCAACAGCGAATTTTGTGTTCCTCCTACGTCAAGGTCGACCTGCAGAAAGAGTTCAGATCATGAAGTGTGTCACATGGATTCTTAAAACCTTGAAGTTGATGACATGATCGTGGAGGCTTCCAACTGGTTATTTGCATCAGCAATATAAATATACGTCGAAAGTGCTGGGAGACAACATACGAGTGGTGTTCCAGATTTTGCTTCCGTAAGCTCCTTGCTCGTCATCCCAGAACCCTGATAAAAGGTATCCGGATGCTGATACACGAACCTCGATAGTTCCATCGACGTGGAAGATATATTCAAACTTGGGAGAGGGTCTCGCATGTAAGTATATGATCACCAACGGAGCGACGAGTACTCACCACTAAAGAAAGGTTAAACAATAGTCGAATTTTGAAAGACGGAAGCTAATCATGATACTTACAGTAATCATAGCTAGACGCAATATGTTGAGTGCATACATTCTAGAGAACTTTTATCATAATGTCACTTACTTTCCAACGGTGGCAACGCTCCTAATGACCAGCTGGTAACCTTTGACGGCACCAAATTCACTTCGCTCAAAACCAAGATGTCTTGATATAGGACGTCCGCTATCCTGCTCAAAGATACATATCGCTCGCTTCCTAGACATCATCCCAGTCGCAGAAAAAGTGGTAGCTGGGAGGTAAATCGCCTCATCTGGGCAATCATATCCTGGAAGCAGGTCGCGAACCGACTGCCCCATGCCAAAGTATGAATCTAGAAGTGCAGTGCTCGACTTATACGGATCATTCCCGGCTGTGTTACACAGGTCACTTATATTCCCTTCGATTCAGACTCGACAACTCACTGTATTGTGCCAATGCTTCTTGAGGCTTGAGCTAGTTTGAATATTAGTCGGACAGTTAAAGTAGTGCAGTAGACGATGGGCAATTACCTCGTAGATGATCCGCTCACCTCGGAAGCGTATATCCCACAAGTTTAGTCCCATGTCGCGATCGAAACCCAGGTAAAGTCCCCACCCCATCCAACTGACGTATTGCAGGTCATAATCAACCCTAAATCGCAAACCAGCAAAAGATACAGAACGAGGTCCTGGAAGGTTGTCGAGGTCGCGTAAGGCACCAATACGTTCTCGTGTACTCCAAGAAAGGTCTTCTTCTTTCTTTGTTACTGGAGGCACACGCTTGAGCGTACCATTATGAAACGCATCCATGAATGATTCTGCTGTGTCAAATACTTGATGGTTGTACACAATCTAACGGATATGGGTTAAGCACGAGAACGTTCACTACAACCGAAATAGAGTTTACCTTCAGCTGGTCCCATTTCGAAGTATCAGTACCACTGACGTCGACATATTGCCAAAGATTCAGTGGATGCAACCAAAATCCGGGCGTGTCTCTTTGCCAGTTTAACCAGAAGCGCCTGAACGATCCGTCGAAACCGAACGGCCCAGCACCTCCAGCAACAATAGTACCATTGGGCAAACCACCTAGAAGTTCCTGAGAAAGTATAAGGAAGACTAGGCAAGCCAGATGATCGAAACGACTCGCCTTGTACGCATCCATCAGCGGAGCTGCTATCTTAGTGTGGATTTCGGGCAAATTCCAGTCAAGGGCATCATATCCTCTTGCGTTATAGGGAAGAGTTTCGGTATGATAAATATTCGCCAAATGTGTCATCTCTGTGGCTGGCGTGACTGGGAGCGGCCCGACGAGATAATCTCTAATCACGGGTTCCACGGCCCCACCATGGTGAATGGTAACCCGAGCAAACCTTGCAGGTGCGTCACGAGGATCCAAAGACGAGAAGTACTCGAGGACATCAGTCTTGGGAGGATAGTATGTCTGTATCATATAGATGGAGTTATCGGATGGCCGAGCTGTATCTCCTCGCGTGAGGTTTAGGTTCATTTGGGTGCTCAGGAGCCAATTTTGAATTTCCACCATTTCATCGATGGTAAGAGAGGCCCATGGGTTGATTGGAGCTGGAGGGCGAGCAGGAGGCGGAATATTAGATGCACAGATCTTGATATCTTCATCATAGTCAGCAAGTGTCTCGGAACCCCCGAAAACAATTTTGGAGCCAGAGGTAGAGGATCTGATCTGGATGACGGTAAGCGAAGCCAATACAAGGATGAGGATGAATGAAAGGCCAAGACGAAGAGAGGTGATCCTGTTCGGTGCTCGCGTTGATTCATGCTTGGGTTCATCCAAGGATGCAGTTTTTAGCTGCTCGTATCCTCTGGGCATGTTGGCGGACAGATGAAGAGGTACACGTGTGACCGAACAAGACCTTAAAACGTAAATACACAAGTCTCATGTGCACTATCACGCGCCTACCCGCTGCTAAACGCGGAGTCAGTTTAAGATGAAAGACGGATCAGGAACTGAACCTCCTTTTGTTCATAGGCTCGTGGACAGATTGATACACATGTTGCAAAGAAGTCACATTATTAGCTACCTGATCACTACACCACCTTCCCATCTCCAATAAGGCTCTACAACTCAAGTTTGATGCGATGATATAACTCCGAGGCCTTGCGCATGTCTTCAATTGACGAAGCAGGTGCAGGCACCCCATCTAGGTCGAACATCTTCGCCGGACGGTACTCGAAAGGTGACGGGTGTTCCGGCAGGCAGTGAGCGGGCTGAACACCATAGTCGTCATATGTGAAGGGGTCGCCAGGCTTTTCTGGGTTCTTCAGGAGGACAGCATTGGTCGACTCGATAGATACATCGTGATCGAAGTAGTTAAGAGGCGTCAAGAAGAAGCTAATAGACCGTTAATAAGCTTTTATTCCATATGGCAGGAGTCAGCGAAGCCAACCTTGATGTCGCTGTGTTTGTTCGTGTATTAGGTGCGTCTTCTGATTGAGGCTATAAAAATGAAAAGAATGAGGCTTTACAATTAGTACTTCATTAAGCAAGCAACTAACAAGATGATGCATGCCAAGGTTCACCCAGGCAACTAGATCTTCTTGTGTAATATTCTCTCCATCAAAGAACTTGTGGAAGTCGACAGGAGGGCCACCGGGTAAATTGAAGTTCCACATACTGCTCGAGGAGGGTTCTGTCTCCTTGCGACGGGAGACAGCCAGATTGTAGCGTGCCCAGTTCGCGTTCTTCAGGAGCCGCTTAGAACCAACGACCGTCTGCAATCCAGACTTCAGACCTTGTCATGACATCCTCGATAATATACGTACGTTGTGGATCGGAGAATAGCCCGGATGGATAGCATATCCTCTCGATGTTCCCCACTTGTTGGTCTCTTCTTGATTTACGATTGCATAGCCGCCCTGGAAGTTTGTCGGAAATTTTAACAAGGCATTGTTCTCGTCGTCGATATATTCTCGTGTGACAACTTGCTGGATAACTTCGTCTCCCCAGTCATCCTCGAACCAGGGCTGGGTAATTGCTTCTTGACTCAATGTAGTCTTCAACAACGAGTTTGCTGTACCCGCCACATCAAGGTCAACCTGTAATGGATCATCAGCGCTATAAATTTATCGCAGGGGAGGCTATTGACCTTATAGTTGATCACGTGGTCATGCAGACTACCCACTGATACCGTGTTAGATCAATATAAGGGACGAGTGGAAATACAAACTGCTGGTTTCCCAGATTCGATTTCCATATTGCCCTTGTGCTTTATCGTAGAAACCAGCTTGCAGATAGCCGGAGGCGGAGACGCGGACCTCGATGGTTCCGTCAAGATGGAAGATATAGTCAAACTACACACAAATGATGAAGTCAATTGTGAAAATAGCATTTGGTTTATCACTCACCACTACAGGAAATAATACAGAATCCAGTCAACATCACGAAGATGGCGAAACTCTGCACGTACAGTAATCATAACTAGGGTTCAAGTTTCAGCATCATCCCACAGACAGAAAAAATCACACACTTTCCGACCGTAGCAATACTTCGGATCACAAGTTCATAACCTTTGACTGCCCCAAACTCATTTTCTTCGTAACCAAGATGTCTCGTAAGAGGTCGTCCGCTATCATGCTCGAAGATACAAATTGCACGCTGTTGTGTGGTTAATCCATTCACCGAGTAAGTGGTCGCTGGCAGATACACGGCCTCATGTGGACAATCATAGCCTGGTAACATGTCACGGACAGATTGTCCCATGCCGAAGTAGCGATCGAGCCAAGCAGTCGTTGCCTGGAATGGATCATTACCCGCTAGAGAACAATATCAGATGAACTGAAGTACAGAAAGCAGCGTTAGATCGCCCACCATACTGTGCAAGAGCTTCCTGTGGCTTGAGCTACGCAGGAATCATGAGATTGCATGAATGGATGGCTACGTCGAATGCATCCTACCTCATAAACAATCCGTTCACCACGGAACCTGATGTCCCATAAGCTCAAGCCCATGTCTCTGTCGAAACCAAGGTACAAGCCCCAGCCCATCCAACTGACATACTGAAGATCATGATCCACTCGGAACCTTAGACCTGCAAATGACACCGAACGAGGTCCAGGAAGATGGTCGAGATCACGTTGGGCTCCGATACGCTTACGAGTACTGTACGACAGATCGGTGTCAGGGTCGATAACAGGGACACGTTTAAGGCTGCCGTTGTGGAATGCTTCCATGAAAGATTCTGGGGAACTAAAGACTTGGTGGTTGTACACAATCTAAGACCAATTTGAGCGCATGAAGTCTCGGTGAGGTTATATTTGAGAACATACCTTTAACTGATGCCATTGAGAGGAATCGGTACCGCTGAGATCAACGTACTGATATAAGTTAAGTGGGTGTAAGAAGAAGCCGGGCGTGTTGCGTCGCCAACTAAGCCACAGACGTCTGAAGGAACCGTCAGAGCTGAACGGCCCACTTCCGGCCGTCGTGAGGGTATCCTGGGGCGTTCCGCCCAGAAGTTCCTGAAAACCAACCTCCCTGTAAGTAGCATGTACAGAAATAAGATGGCACAAATGACCTTGTATGCTTCCATTAAAGGGGCCGCCATCTTTTCAAAAATTTCCGGGGAAGTCCAGTCACGGGTATCAAAACCACGTGCATTGTGCGGAATAGCGTCGAGATGATACACCTCCGTCAGATGCTCCATGCGAGTAGATGATCCAATAGGAAGCGGTCCAACAAGATAATCCTTTACGACAGGTTCTGGTGCAGAACCGTGGTGAATTGTGACCCGTGCATACTTTTCCGGGATGTCTGATGAGGACAGCGACGAGAAGTAACTTAGGACGCTGGCTTTAGGCGGGTAGTACGCTTCTATCATGAATATGTGATTGTCTGAAGGCTTTGATATAGCCCCGCGCGTCAGGTTAAGAGCCCGACCAGGCTCCTCCAACCACTTCTGGATCTGAACGGTCTGCTCAATGGTGAGAGAAGCCCACGGATTAATCGGGGCTGGGGGATGGGCAGCAGGGGGCATGGGTGAAGCACAGCTCTTCACGGAGTCTCCGTCATATTTGTCTTGTGCTTCCAGATCTCCAGATAAAGGAGGATGAACATGCAGAAAAGAAAGCGTTACCAACGCCAAACATGTGACGAGACCGATCGCGACACGACGTATGGTGCGATACGGCTTGGGTGACTGGACTTCGTTGCCATCTTCGCTCTTCAGGAGCTCATAACCACTGGCCATTGTGGTGGTGGAAGGGTATAAGAGACAAGAGTGCTCTGTCGTTCTCTTTAAATGCCGTGGGTCAGCCTGTGTGATCACATGAACTTCCGAGTCAGTGAACGACTTCCTTTGCGAGCCGATTAGCAATGATACAACGTATACGCCACGGCTGATACGTATGACAAAAACTTCAAATCGTTATCTCAACGACAGGGATTACCATGAGATTACGCCCCGCTATACATATCTTCTGCCCACATGACACCGGACTTGAGCGTTCTGAGCTTTAAAGTGACCACATGTTTCTGTAAGTTTGGGTCTGAATTGGACAAGTTGAGTTGCTATGTATAGTCGTTATCGAGCTTGTACTGACCTGCAATTTGAAAGATGTGGCAGATGAATCTTCCGGTTGATGGCTAGTTCATCACTACAGGATTTTAGGTGGCAGATTCGTGGCTAATTTTCATGTCGATGAGGAACTTTAAGCTTCAAGTAATCAGTGACGGCGTGGTTTGGCTATGTTTGACATTTGGCTCAAATGGTAACTATTATATAAGCAAGCAGCACCGTGTCAAGCACGCTGCAGGTCCATCTGACCGTCTCAATATAAAATGGCCGACATGGAGACTACTACCCCAGCGGGACAGCCTATTGTCTCAAGGGAGAAGGTGATTTTAATTTTTGGTAGCTTGTCGGTTAATCCTCAATTGTTTTTCTCTACCAGACGGCCCCATTTCTCATCCGAACTTTTGTAAAGGTTGGGTCATTCCATAGGCTGAGTTTGTTCGAGGAGAACACTCTGCCAACCACAGACGAACAACAAATTTACACCTGGTAAGCGTGCATGTGTATTTTTTCTAACTCTCTTTTGATCCCATGACTAGGAAAGATGCCACCTTGCGCGAAGTACTGACGACTCTCCGAAACGCTGCACCCCAAATACCAGAGTTTCGCCACCCTTTGGCTCGTTATTCCTTCCGTGCTATATACGCAGACGCAGCAAACAGGGGACGCTTTGCACAGAAAGAGCTTGGTATGGTGTATTCTCGCGATATTCTGGGCGAACCAGGTACTCTTGACAGCCCCGCGGCACGCCTGCTCAGCGACATGGATGGCGAATCCAGAGAGCAGACAGAGCGGGAGAAAGAGGAGAGGACGCTTGATGAACTTCGATTCGTGCCAGGAGACTATCTTTGCGTCTCTATTATCCTTCCAAAAGCCGCCGCGGCTGCAGTAGCTGCAGCCACCCAGGTTGAGAGCACTGTCAAGATTCCAGTCCAAAACGGCTGGAGATCTGTACCAGCAGCACGGCAGAGTGATGCAGGTTGGGGAGCAGCAGCTCCTGCTGGCCGAGGTGGGGGTCATTGGCGAGGGGACTCCAACCCTGCTCCTCCCAGTGGTCCACGAGGAAGAGGTGGTGGTGGTGCTGGAAGGGGTGGAGACTTTGCTGGAAGAGATCGCGACTTTGATCGCAACAGAGATTCAGAGAGACGTCTGCCACCAAGGCGCGATTCACCACCTCACCGAGGTGGCGGCTGGGGTGGTAGGGGTGGCAAACGGTCACCATCAGGTTCGCGGTCAAGGAGCCCACCGCGACGCAGAGGATCTCGTTACGACTGACTGATATCGTTTACTTGTACATCCATTGTAGCTCTAGCTACCGATTGCAAAATTACTTTAGTTCCGAATCCATTATGCAGGAATAAGGATGACCAAATTTTGACAAGGACTTGATTGACTTTTCAACCGTTTCAACTTGAAGTTGTACGTACTATATGCTTCCAATCATACCATATCAACGTGTTACGGTCTCGCGCAAGTCTCACACCAGTAATATTTCGACCTCGTATCTTCTTCATGACCACAGTCCAACCCTGACTTATTTGCCTTGCGCTAGTGCTTCTAGTATTCCTTCGAACTCGTGTTTATACATAATCACATATCAGCGACATCGCCACCAACATGGGCGCTGGACCCTCAAAGCATAGACCCTATCCATTTCCAGTTCCAATCGTTAACTCTAACGGAATGCAAACAACAACTTGGTCCTCAGTCAGGACGAAGAAGGGCAAGGAGAAGGCACACCCAGAACTATATCAGCAATATTCAAATGGATATCCGACTGCTGCATATCCGAGTCATGGGTTCCAGTATTGTGCGTAGCAGTCACTTGTGAGAGTAGCGTTTTCCTAACAGTGCCGGATGAAAAGACCCACAGGTACAATCTGGGTATCCACAAATGAGTGGGTATTATCCGGTGGCCATGGTTCCTATGCAGCAGCCTCTGGTTATGCCGCAGGCATATGTTCCGGTCGCTGCTTTTCAAAACGCAGCTGGTCAGCCACCTGTACCAGTTATTCACCCTGCAGAGCAAGTACGGATGCTAGAGCCATCTAACAATCAAGGCCCTGTGATGCCCAATGTGACTGGTCGACGAGATCCCGTTGTTCCTCCACCCCCTGTCATAACTAACGTGCAACCCCAACGCGACACAGCTTTTCCCCCTCCTCCTATCATAAATGACTCGTATTACTCATCTCACCCACAACCCACTGCGCGCATGCCCGAGCCACATGTAGGCAATCGGGCGACTCCAGGCCCCGTCATCCCCGGTATGACTGGTCGACCAGGAGATCCAGTTGTTCCTGCTCCCCCCGACTTGACTGACGCACAGCGTGCAGCTAACTCGTCATCTCGTCCAAGATTCACCGACTTCTACCAACCAGCTGATCATCCCATTTCCATGCCCGAACCTTATTTAAGTGATGTACCATTCAGGCCACCGACTGTCCCTCCCATACGAATGGCAACGCGGCAAAATCCCCTTCCCTCTCCTCCTAGAGACATATGGGATACCACTCCATATCGTCAAGTTTTACAGGAACTCCCAAAGGACATAACCCTCTCCTTCAACGTCGAACACATGGAAGAAATGGAAGACATGCTGGCTCAACCAGGAGGTCCAATATCGCGTCTAGGAAAGCTATTTGGCTCTAGTAGTAAGCGTAAGGGTAAATCACGACAGGGACTCTTTCGCACTTTCAGCACATCGGGGGGCGATAGCGAATCTGGTGGTCATCATCATCGTTCCAATACCGTGACATCATTCGTTATACCACCAACTGCAGTCATGCCCGATAGGGTAAACCCATACACTGGAAGTGGAGCCCCACCGCAAGCTATGCCAGTTCCCGATCGCGGACCACCCGTCAAGTTTGACCATACGGGTGAACTATCCGGATTTGTAAATCACTCACAACACCGAGTGATGTACAAAAACAAAATGTACCCAACGGCGATGCACCTCCTTGAGGCGATGAAGTTCACGGAACACCCTAAGCTTCAGGAGCGTATACGAAAGTGCACCGATGTTGGTGACATGTACCCGTTGTCGGCTAGTTTTCAGGACCACGTGCGACCAGATTGGGGCCAGGTATTCTTGAGGACTGTGAGATTATTTTCATTGGCATTCCAATCGGATCAACCTTCCCTGACTATTTTTGTATTTTCAGATGGAAGATGTGCTGTATATAAAGTTCAAGCAACATCCTAGCCTTCGGACATTACTTTTGCGCACAGGCCTTGCTGATATTGTGTATGCCGATGCCAATGATGCGTACTGGGGTCATGGTCCTTCAGGTGATGGTGCCAACGAACTTGGAAAGGCCTTGATACGCGTACGGGACAGACTTCGTGCGGAAGGGGAAAGATAGTAGTCTTCCCTGAACCGACTTATAAGAAGGAACGTTAGTATGTAGTTCCTTCCATTCATGCAGATTATATCATGTGACGTAATTTTACCGCATGTGTTTACGCTTGCTGTTTGTAAGGGTTGCTTTTCGTCTGGCAGTATACGTATTCGTGAGAGCTAGTTCTGCTTGGCGAAATGATAGCATCTTACAAGGGTTGTCATTCAGCGCTTCAGCTTCAACACGATAAGTGACACGTTCCTGGCTTCCCTCAGACGCAATGCAAGGGCTGGACATTTATTTCTTCTACAGACAAGTTCTATAGATATCTTCCTCTGAAACAAAGTACTCATCGACAGTGCCCTCGAACCTATTTGGCAGGCTGTGGGTCAACAGGTCCCGCTAAATTCTCCACAGAAGTTCTCGTGCGAGACAGGCAGCATGCAAACTGCACAGATTCACTACCCAGCCTCCAACGCGCTCTCAGCCTATATACGACCGATGACTTCAAGCATTCTATTGACCAACAATCATGGCCACTTTTGCTTCCTCCTTCCACATTAACCCCGCTTCAGCGCTGTCTCAGGCAACGCAGTCCACTCCAGCTCCATGGCTGGGTCCAGCATTCGGTGCTCTAACCACCCTCATCAACCTGCTGGCTAAAGCAGAGTCCAACAGGTATCTACCATTTTGCTACGCTGTTCTTCCCACTGACCATGACGACGGTTGTGACAGAAATGGCATACGACAACTCGAGGAACGCTGCCTCAGTTTTCTGGCTATCATCAGGAATGAAGGCGAAAGCATGGCGCCGGATGACCAAACCACGCTTTGCTCAGGCGCACAAAGGTTGGTAGCGCCCAGATGTTATTGTCCGAAAGGCAGCTAATAACCTAGCCAGCACCATCCAAGGCATCCTCGACAGAATGACTCCATGGTGCTTGATGTCTCGAATCAAGCTATTCATCAAACAGGATGAACTCACCGGAGTAATTCAACGATGTCATTTTGAGATATCTGATTGCTTGAACAAGTTACAGGTATGTCAAGTGTCTGTTCCTCAGTTATCATCTATAAATTCATCTACTTATTTGACCAGATAACCTCGCACCTCGAGATCCACAAATGGCAGTCTGCCTTCGAAGACAACCAAAGGATCGACAACGAATATATGATCCACTATCTCGGGGACCTCAAAAACAAACAGGAGATTCTCTTGAGCGACCAGCTGCAACAAACCGCCGTCGTAAACCAGATCTTGAAGGTGATGCAAGAAGTTGGTACCACATCCCCCAGTCTCTTGCCAAACCCTTCATTTAATTTCCATTGACAGAATCTTCCGGTCCACTTCTCTGCAACACCTGAATACGGTCTGGAAAGTAACTTGTACAATCTCCTCCAAAATTCCAGAAGTTTACTTCCGAACATGAACCTGCAACGCGGGGAAGTGAGGCGTACCAGTAATCATGCTGTGAATGGGACGAGTCGGACCGATGTCTGGGAAGGATGCTACCTTAACGAGGAGAAGGTTGCCATCAGAGTCCTGCGCGCAGTCTATGTTACACCCAAGACGCTCAAGGTACATTGTTTCAATGTCGTCGTCGTCGTGAGCGCTCAATCAATTGTTTTGCAGAGGTTCAAGACAGAGGCAGAGATTTGGAGAAGAGTGTATGAAGTGGACAAAGGAGAACACATCCTTACGATATACGGTTTCTGTCAGACTGACGGGGAATATCCGTGGGTCTCTCCTTCCTCAGGACCTCATGTTCGTCCCTAACAACAGAGCAGTTACACCGTAAGCCCCTGGATGTCCAATGGGACCTTGAAAGACTACGTCAATCAACATCCTGAGGTTGACCACCGATATATGGTATGTACCTTACTTTTCATCGAGGGAAACAGCATTTTGACTTGATCTGGTAGTTGAAAGGCATTGTTGAGGGCATCAAATTATTGCACAGCATGTCTGTTGTTCACGGCGACATTAAAGGGGTGAGTCATGATGACAATCACCAATTATAGGATCTTTACTTCATCGTAGGTCAACATCGCCATCAGCCCAGATGGCAGGCCACTGCTTTCCAACTTCGGTTTCACAAGGGTGACGTGCCTTCTCATGTCGATCATCGCGCTCTGACTCATCCGAGCAATATAGCTCGAGGAGGAGATTATGAGCCACTTCGACGTCAGCAATGGCAGCACTCTTAACCAGGAGTCTCTGAGATGGTGTCCTCCTGAGCTGTGCAGGAGCGGAGGCAAACGTACAATGGCGTCCGACGTCTATGCCTTCAGTATGACCGTGCTCGAGGTACTTCTATCACGTTTGGTTGATCAGCCAGATTTTGAACCGCCTTCGCAGCTTATGACTCATGAAGAACCTTGGGCGTCGGTTCGCCTCGCAACTCAAGTCATCCTCAAGGTTTGTCTGGGCGAAACTCCACCTCGACCCACGAATCCAGTCGCTGTAGAACGAGGCTTGGATGACGCGCTTTGGGCTTTGTTGGAGAAGTGTTGGTGTGAGGACATGCACGATAGACTTACTATGCAAGAGATCGCGAGTTACTTGTAATGCCAGGTTTGTAATGTTCGTCTCTATAGTAGCCTGTATAGGCGTATCTTCGCATGTAATAATAATGCGTTGCACTGAGGGCACCAGGCCATCATAGACACGGCCTGGGCTGGTGATGTCGAAGAATCGTAAATTCTGTAATTAGCCGCGATTTCTCTTTTTCCGCGGCCTGCTTTCTTCGGAGTGCTCATGCGCAGTGTGTACGGAAGATGACTGCTTGCCATTAAGAGCCTTCACTGCTTTCTCCACAGCCTGTCGTCTGACTTTTTCTGGAACTTTCTCCCAATAGACTTCCTCCTTTTTGCCTTCGATGATCTCCGTCGCGATAGCCTTCTGGGACGCTTCAGGAGTTTTGCCTCTGTCATCAAGGCCGTGGGACTGCACCACGGGGTGACTAGAGAAGCGGTCGACTAAAACACGTCCGTGCTCAGGCGAGGCAAGCCGAAGATAGCACTGACGATGCTGTGAGAGTGTGATACTCATAAAAGGTCCAAGACTTACGGAGTCCATTCCTTTGTTGAAGTCGACGTAGTCGATACCGGCGGGATCTACAAGAGACGACTCGAATGCGGTAGCGAATAACGCTCGAAGAGTAGTCTTATTTGTCTCGAGATGCAGATTTCGGGCAAAGACGAGACAGCCGAAGGGGTACGGTGAATACATAGTTGTCGCGTTCCCAAGCGGAGCAGGGGTGTCTTCCAAAACGTCGTCAACGACGTCTCGTACATCAGAGTCAGGTGAGATATCTGGGGGTTCGTTGGCATCCGCTAACTCGCTAATCAATTTTTGGCGGTAAGCAAGATACTCCTCGTTCAATTTATCCCAGCGGGCTTTTGGTAAAGTGCGAAACCCGAACTTCGAGGCTTCCTTTGTCTCCAAGTTACCTTCAGCGAGGTCAAAGTCGTCTGATTCGGGTTGAAATGACCGCGTCCAAGGCCACGATTCAAGAAACACCTGACACAACTCTGCATTACTTAGTGTAACGAGAGCGAAGCCTTTACATTTTGGACGGTCCTCAGCCTTATCCAAGTGGTGCGGAGGAAGTGTGACATTTTGGATTGGAACCAGACAACTTGAATGAGACAGTAGCCCTTGCGCAAATCGGATGATACCAGGTATTGTGTGATATTGTGCGGGGATGTTTTCCTACGATCGTCAGATTATGGTCCTCTGCCAAAGAGACGTACCTACCATGTAAATAGTGCGGTCGTCCCACTGATGCCGAGTAAATTCACGAGTCGCGTTATCCAATAATGTTGTACAATCCTTCCTGCGTACTTCATAACCACCAATTGAACTCCTCTCGGGCTTCCAGGAAGGGTACCACACAGACGCAGATGGAGCGGACACAAGCATTCTAACCTCCAGCACGTCGCTAGCGTAGGTCCGAATCGCCTTTACGGCGTTTGCTTCAGTCGGCATATAATCTTGACCTAAGTTCTCTCTGCCAAAAGCGCGACGCATCAGGTAGCTGAGTGGTAAAACTGCATGGAAAACATAAACCCTGCCTGATACGCGTACGAAAAAAATGGAAACATACATCCAGCATCTTGCTCCTCGCCCTGAAAAGACTCTTCGGTTTTCCTCCTCAGATCTGAGTCAAGCCAAAGGGCATAGTCCGAAAACGCGAGAACAACAAGGATGGATATATCCTTCTCATTGTAGACTGGTTTCGCCGGCGGTTCAGGAACTTTCTGTTTTCCTTTGTCGCTTCCGGACGGTCCTGGGTACGCTGATTTTCTTTCGATGGCGGGTGTCTGAATCAGTTTCAAACTATGCGACGACTCTGGCGAGGGTACGTGAGCGGAAGTGCCTTGCTGTTTCCCACCCTTGGAAATATTTCGGGGGACGAATGCAAAACTTGGAGATGTCATCTGGTTCGTCAAGCGTTCGGCACCGACTCTCGAGGTGGTAGTGAATCAGAAGTTCCTCATTGGACTTACGCCAGGGCCTATAGCTGTACGCCTCGTTAATGTTCGGAACTTGCCTGATCCAATCTAAGCTTTCTTAAGTCCCGTAAGTTAATGCTGTAGCTGAGCGCAGCGTTGGGTGAAACGTGCGACTCGTAGTACTGGTCACGGACTCACGGTACTACGTATTAGAATCGACATCTAGCTAGTGCAACCAAAGTGTAATTATAAAAAGGTAAAGAAACACCCTTTAGTTCACGTTCTGAGGCAAGCAGCTAATAGCAAGTTAGTGAATGTGCGAGCATTTGGATTCACCTTTGCTACTAGTCAGGTACGAAACGCTCATCACATGCTGATATCAAAATACATGGCATTCCACGCCTGAATCGGTCTTGGCGTTATTCCTGTGTATATCAATGGGCAGGCCCACGGAACTAGATTAGACAGCTCTGTCTGATCAGGGGATACACCGGCATACGTCCGTGACATAGTAATGCCATCAACTGTATCGGACCTGTGATGCGATTCTGATTGAGGCTCCGGCCGGTCCTGTGCTCCTGCGATATAGTTAGAACTGAAAGCTATTTGCCATTTCGTGTGTGCGTGCTACATAGGCATCTGGCGTTTAGATGGTCAAGCAGGTGGAGTAGTCTGTCGAGGTATCCACAACAATACGATCGTGCGAAAGAGCCAAACAGCTGCAAGTGATCATAGCCAGCCCGAGTTCCAACCGAAATACATATGTGCAATACATTGGGACCAGTCACCAGTGGTATGACTCTGGGTTCCGGATTTTCGAACCGTTTGGCTTTCTTGTGGTTTAATTTGATCACAACATGTGCCGGAGGGTATTCCAACTCCACAGTAGCCTTTGTAAGTGAAGAATCTAACTCCCGTCCATCCAAGACAATTACCACTAATTCTCTTGCCTCATTTGCGATGTCCAGATCTGTTTCGACGTTGAAGCTTGAAGGTTGCCTTAACCTTCATGCCAACTGCACTCTATTATGTTCGATAGTATGCGCGCTCGTTCCAAGTAGCTTTAAATCCCTTGGGAGTTTGTAAGTATGAGGGAACGGATCAACTCGATATGCTGACGACCACGGCTACCATACTGGATGCGACGAACGAGGCTATTCCAATGTGGATCAGTGGCACGGAATTGTCACAGACAACTGATGTGAATTGTTCATATATCTTTAGAAGCATCCAGTCCATTCAAACAATGCAGTCTTGGCGCTGGTCTTTCATCAGACACGCCTTTTGAATGAAAGGAACGAGCTCGCGTATCTTCCGCAAATACAATTTTCAGAACGAAGCTATGCAATGATTGATCGCAATCATTTATCAGGCTTTCAGGCCTCAGGAACAGTCTGACAGTGCTGTTGTACTAGCATTATGTTGTATTTGGATAGCGAAGTTGGCGCAGCCTTTCTTGATCGATCATGGACACTCTCAAATGTAATATACTACTGATTAGTACGATTAATGTACCACATGCCTTCCATGCCTTCCTCCGAAGACGTGTCGATAAGGACACAACACTTGTGGAACAAGGTTGCTGCCGGCGAGTTAGTGTTGTCGGGACATTAGTAATTCTTGAAGGGGTAAAAATATGGATGTGTTTTTGATGTTTTTTTCTTCTGTATCTCTATGGACCTTGTATTGGGACGTAGACAGACAAAAAGCGTTCTATCGTGTACATAGCCTACCTATAGGTGGATTCCGTAAGGTAGTGGGCAGGAATGTGTTGAGGAGGAGCGTAGGAAATGTTGAGATTTGACCGGAAATGGCCATGTTTTAGTGACAAAGTTCTTTAAATGGCCTGCCGCGATGTTAATGTATTGGCTGTACTGCAGCGATGATGCATTCCTGCAGTACCAGTTGCAGCAAAATCTTACATCAATATGACACGGTCGCCTACAATACAAACACATATTATTTAGTCTTGGCGCTATGTGCGCCCACTTGCACTGGCGATTTCGAGGGTCAAGGCAGCATCTCTTTCCAAATTTAATTCAAATGAACAGCGGCGTCACTTTTTATAATATATATCCCATTTTATTTTACAATATCTGGACCTACAGATAGTGGCAGGTGGGTAGAAAGAAGTCAGTCGTTTCTTCTGTACAAGCGGGACCGCGGGCGGCCATCAGAGAACCGGTGAGAAGAAGATATTACGATATATTTTCGTCACATTGGAATAAAGCAATAGTTTATGAACCATGTAAATGCATCGCAATCAGCATAATCGCCAGCAAGAACTCACCGGTCTACTGATATTTGAAAGAGGCGAGGGAAACTGGGTGCCGGGAAAAGTCAAAGAAAAACATACAGTGCTTTCTCTTGGATCTATCATCTTCTTCGGACAGGCCTAAGGCCAACGGAGACAGGGCAATCATTGAAAAGGAGACAACATATATCAAGTAGATCCCCAATTGGGTTTGCTTTGTTATTCGTGTAAGCGCGGTGAATCAAAAGGCTTCACAGGAGCTGTGCAATGCCTTCGGGGTGGTACATATAAAATTCTAGGTGATACTACTCTACACCAAAAGAAAAACCCAAGTGTTCCACAATGTCTATAAAATTACCACTTAGCAAGGCGTCCTTCACCCTTGATGCCTCTGGTGTCATGGGGTTCTTCGGCGGAGAAGAAGCGATCTCTGCGATGTCCACTGTCCATCTCTACCGGGGCAGGCATTTACTCGGATGGTACAACTCTCCTGGAAGCTATACTGTCGCCAAGAAATTTGGCCAGTTGGCGAAATCTCGACTCTGGGACGGCATCTTTCCAGGACCGAATCCAACGCCTGAAGAAATGTTTGGCCTGGATGGGAAGGAGGGACCTCGCTTTATCGGGGCATTATCGGGCACAGATATGACGACCACAGGACACCTCGCATACCTTATAACCCAAAAGGCAAAAGAGACCAAAGCGAAGACTGATTCCGGAGGAAGAATCACTATACCGGGGTCGGTGAGCATCATAGACGTCGACAACGCGGAATGGCAGCAGGGAGGTAACGTGCCAAGGATGAACGTCTTTCATGCCTTGTATGCTGCTATACCCATCACCAGCAGTCTGGCAGCGTGCCTCGCTTGTGTATATGTTCGTGATTGGCTCGCATCTGGGCTGATCATTCTGGGTATGGCCTCGAGTGGCCTGTCTTGCCTTGTCATCGGTTCGGGGAGGCTGCGTTTCAAACTTGTCCAACCTTCGCCATATGCACCGCGGGGAGATGGATTTCTTTTGATACGCAACGATATTATCATCTTGAAGGGCGCAGAGAAACAGGTGGCGTCGATAACCAAGGGCAAACTCGTGCTGGACATGGGTTATATTCATGGCGAAGAGTTCAATGCCGTCGGGATCTGCTCCCTGCTACTCCTGTCACAGTTTCTCATTCAACTCCTCCTCGTTCCTCAAGCAACACTATTCGGCCAGATTATGTTCCTGTCGTCGCTTGCGGTGTCTTGGGCGTACAATTCATTTCTGTCGTCACTGGAAAAAGAAAAGATTCAGACCGATATACTGTGGAAATCACTCGATGAACCACCAATCACAAAATTTGCGCTCCCCAACAGAACATCGGAAGCAGCATGCGCATGCTTCATCTTGCACGCAGGCGTCGACATGTCGAGGAAATCGTCTATAAATTTCAAGCCGAAGAAAATCCTGGAGTGCATGATCCCAAATGATACAAGGGTTTGGAGGGTATGGAGGGAGCAGGTGGCGGAGCAGGTGTTGAGTGAAGAGAAAATCAAATATTTTGGGCCATGTGAAGATTTCGCAGCAGTCTGGGACGATGAAGAACAGGAGCTCCTGGGGCAATTAATGGCAGACGCCGAGTACGGTTATAAATGTTACCAAAAATATTATGTAGGACTCGGAACCAGTGGCCCGAGTCTTGACACCCTAGCATAGAGAAAACGTAGTATGAAAAGGAGTGCTTGGAGGCCATCGACAGAAAGGCTGAACCACACCTGGGGGAAATTTTGTGAGTAACTTGATTAAATTAGAACTAGGGATGGCAAATAGCATAATACTACATAATATCGAGCGCTCCGATTGCAAATTACAACCGTCATCCAGCCTCTGCAAGGGTCAATTGCTGGCGGTTACTGCGACTAAAGCAGAAACACAACACAACTAGTAACCTCAGGCTGTTAGGAGTGCTTGGTTCGTCTTTGCGCAGGAACTAAGGAATACGGATTCAAATCAGCAGCACGCACCATCATGATATCTGGCTTTCGTCTACTGCGGAAATAATGTATGTTGCCCGACCGATGCGGATAGAAAAGGGCTGATCCTCTCAGTATTAGTGTTAGATCTGCAGCCTGCCAACGCTGCACTTGAGGGATTTCAGCGGCGCTCGTGGCAGTCCAGAAATGAGTGGTATTGCATGCACAGCCACCTACAAACCGAATTTCGTGTCTCACCAAATCCTTCCATCTGCTATGGTCTGCCACTAGGGCAGACGACGTCAATTCGGATGTTCTCTGATCTCTCCTACTAGACTAATTGAAGAAAGATAGGCATTTTCCGATAATATCTCTCCCCGCAAAGATGATAAGGCGATAGGCTCCAACTTGAAGCTTTTCTCAGGGAACAAAGCTTGATTCAGAAATCAGCGTTGGGATGCAGCTACCGACTTAGAGGCCCTTGTATCAGGGAATCCATGCGAAGTAGCAAAATACCGAATGTTGTGTCGATGCGCATGTTCGTACGTACAAATCACATTCGGCAGGCTTCATATGATGGTGGATGAGTGAATCTCAATGGCTTGAGTTTTGCGTTTGATCTTTCGCTTTCACTGTTACTAGGTCTGTTGTGTTTTTAGCTATAATCATGCGTACCAGCTAGTCTCGCAATCAACTTGTCTGTAGTAGTATATGCTACCCCATGGGACATCTGTACATTTGAGTACATTTTGATGTGATGCAAATTGAGCGCACAGACGATGTTCTATTGATACATAAGGAGATTCAGCTCGTGATGACTCTGTCAATAGAATTACTAAGTTGAAACCATTTCCTTACCATCCAGGTGAATATTCCAACACCCACTCTTCAAAACTCGAGTGACCGTACGATTGTACGGCCCCAAGATCGTCTAGCACGAAGACCTTAGTCAGAACGCCTCGTTTGTAGATTAGCACTCGGTGCTGAAATGGATGTAAGCACCGTGACAGATGCATCCGAAAGTACCCGTGGACATCACAAGGCCATGGTCTCGTCCTACCCTGGTGAGATATTCATGGGATGATAGGACTCGAATGGCTGATCTCAGTGTCTTCTCGAGTCGACACTGACGCATAGGTAAATGGCAGCAGGCGTACACCAGGAGGATACATTCATATTTTTGCGCTGATGACTGTAGATCCGAGTCGAGCATAAGGATCCCGAAATGGGCACGAAGGTGATATGCAGTGACTCACATTCAAGTCATCAGACATGGCGGTGCGATGGTCGACGATAGAATGTTAGCGGGAGAGCCTGTACATGCTAAAAAGTGGGCAGTGTGAAGGTCAGTCATCAGTACTAGTGTGAAAGTAGCACGCCAAGTTTAAAGGGAACATGCGCATCCTATGAGGCTTGCCACTCCTGGAATTTTATCGCTGAGTCGTACCATTCACTTAGCACATAGTACGGCAAAATGTAAAATCCGGTGTATTTTATGGCAGAGACAAGATAAACTGCTGAAAGGACACGCAAAAAAGTGGAGACACCAGCGAGGGTTCGCGAGAGCATGTCAAAAGGGATAGCAGAGTGCAACGGACGATATTATGAATGACGAAGAACAGGATTAAAATCTGGAACAACAGTTAGAATGAGCAAAGACTCGGAGTCGCTACACACCTACTATAAATGCTGCAAACTTTTGCAAAGGTGGTCAGCAATGCGGTTTTGTTATTATACGCAAAACCAACAACACGGAGACAAGCCCAAACACCCTTGAAAGGACAAGATTCAGAACGCGAACAAAAAAGACACATCAAAAGTGCCGCTTGCTTTGGAATTCCAAGAGGTGCAGCGTCCAGGAAATCGGATGTAAGTAGTGTTTCAAAAGTTGATGTCGGTGGCAGTTGCGTCACATGAGCAACACGATCACGGGAGTTGTACTGAAATAGAAATTTGAATTCCTGCAACTCTAGCTGAGGAAGTGCAGTTAGGCGGCCACCTCAAGGAACCACGAGTCGATGTCCATCTATTTGGTGATTCCCTGTACATTACATCTCTCCCTCATCCAAGCCCATGCATGTCCTCGGTCAAAATATTCCCCTCACCTTCAAGCCGGCAGTGGTCACAGCTTCCTGAACATTCGTCAATTGCCCTTCACCGAATAAGCATACAATTGGTCGCATCCTTGCTTTTCAAGTTGACAATCTTTTCTTAGCTCTCTGTCCAGGAAAGATCATTCCTCCCCCCATGGCACTATCGGCTCAATCGGACGAGTCGTATAGAATCATTCGGTTCTTAGCGTGCCGTTTTCAGTGGTTTTCACATTGTGCGCATTACTATACGAAATACACTCGATTCTACATCTGGCCTTGGTGTGCTAACTGAGTAGTACCATACAAGTCCAATCACTCTGAGACTCGCCCCCTTCGACCTCGGCTGGCCACTTTCGCTGAAGACTGGTCACGACGTTGTCTACATTAAATTGTTCCGCTAATCCTGGTCGGTGATTTCCATTACCAGCGCTTAGTGCAATTATACCAGGGTCTATATTGTGCCGAGCAGCCCTAGACAACATGGTAATACACGTGTAGTATGAACTGAACCCTCAACCTCTCTCTCAGCTGAACTATACCCAGTCCCCATATCCTTACCCCCGTCTTCCCTTCTCACAGATTCCGTGGATAACTCCATCGCACCATCATGCCTAATAGCTCAGAAAGCCGATATATCAGACTTGAAGGCGAGTTCCTCCATATTGCTTTCGCACCTGTTTTATCATCCTCACACTCTATCTACAGTCATCAACGGAAAGAATATTCGAGTTCCTTCCAAGCACATTCCCGCTGGCATCTACATATCCGTCAAAGTCGACTCCCAGAGGCGCCGGAAATCAGCCATCAGTGTCTTATCATCTAATAAATCTGTAGCGTGGGGGAATACTATGACTTTGTAAACCCCATGCAGACTTTCTGACGCAATGCAAGAACTGATTATCTGTCTATAGAACATCACACTCCTTGCCTGCGTTGTCAGTGGAGATCAGGGCATCCTATGAGCTTGGTCGAATGGTTAGCGGTGGTGAGGTCGTTGGAGGCCTTCAAATGCCATGGAACGAGCTACTCGATCATGGAGATGAGCCATTTGGTGAGTGATTCGCTTCTCGTTCATGCGCATACACTAACGTCTCGTAGATTTATCCTTCCCACCCGTGCACGGTGTCCACCCTTCCCTCAAACTGAAGGCCGCCATTGTACATGCTTGCGATCATCAGGACGACGCACTGTTCGATGTGAGTGACGCTGGTATCTGTCCTGTTGGCTTTTGCTGACAGAACGCAAACTGCAGTCCCTCTTAGACTGCGAGATTCCTCGAGACACAGATGCGGGCCACGTACAAGTTGCTGCTTACATGACGAGCAAGATAGTTTCTCACCTGAACGACGCTGTAGAGCACTTTCAGTTGGTTCTGGACCAGTGTCCGGTCAGCCATCCAGATCATGCAACGGCTCTCACCAACCTTGCATGGGCCCGCCTCAAAGGCTACATCCGAAATGATCTTCAGGACATCGATGCCACCACTTCCCTCTCCCGCGACGCCCTTGCATTGCGTCCACAGCCCCATCCAGATCATCCGTTACCATTATCTCTATATAATCTCACCGAAGTGCTGACTTGGCGCCACAACAAGAAAAGTACTGCTGCCGACATCTGCGAAGCCGCCCAACTCTATCATGAACTACTGCCTCTCTGTCCAGAGGGCACCTACCTTTGTAGCATCGCAGCAGGGAAGAATGGTGTTGATTATGTGATCGGTGGATGCAACAATCTTCCAACAGACGCATCCGATGAAAACATCCATCTTCGATGAGTCGTCCTCGAGCTCTGTCCTCTGGGCCATCAACTCCGTCCCAGAGCCCTCGACATGCTTGCACACGCAGTTGAAGGACATTTCAATCAGCACGGCAACATCGATGATCTTGACACGAGCATACAGCTTTGTCGTGAAGCCGCATCTCTGCCCCGAGGGACATACTGTCCATACTGCCTACCTGGACAACTTGGCCGTCTCACTCATGTCCCCCCGCTACAATCATCAAGGCAAACCTAATGACCTCAATGAGGCCATCTCTTTGCACGAAGAAGCACTGCGCCTGCGCCCTGTTGGGCACAAATATCGTAATTTCTCGTTAAACGACCTAAGGCGGGCCCTCATCACCTGAGCTATCAGCCTCTATCGCGAGGCACTGACGTTGCGCCCACTGGGCATCCACCTCACGACACCACGCTTAACAACCTTGCCCTCGCGCTCAATACCAGATATAACGAATCACACGTTAGCGAGGGTCTTAACGAGGCCATTGATTTGTATCGCGAATTCCTTCGGTTAAAGCGGCTTGACCATCCAGGGCGCCGCGCAACTCTTATCAATCTGAGCTCGGTGCTCTGCTCTCGTTTCACGCAAACTCAGAAGAATGAAGATGTCGAGGAGGCCATCACTCTCTGCAAACAATCATTAAAGGCTTTGCATTTACCACAGCCAGACAGATACTACTCATATTTCAGGCTACAGGAAGCCTCGTTACCAGATTCTACACGACCGATGACACAATCATCGTTCACCTCGCAGCGTGAGGCTACAACCGCCTTTTGTGGTGCACGGTCACTTCCTGTAGATGTAACCTCATGTGTCATACGTCGTGACAATCTACGACGGGCAGTTGAGCTTGTGGAGCAGGGCCGTGGCCAGCAGTGGTCACTGGCATCTCGACTCAGGACTCCAGTTGAAGACCTCGAGTCAGCACATCCGACACTGGCGTGCGATTATTTGCAGCTGAGCAAGCGCGTTTCCAATGCTGCCCAGAGTTCTGTAACTGTCACCGACAGGGCTGCTGCTGATCGGCTCCCACCTTCGTACAAGCGGCAGCGCGCCAGGGCCCAGTCATCATCCTCATTGCGAGTCAATGCTTGTGCAGCATTGTCCCGACATCAGCAGACCTCCATCATGTTCCTTTACCGTCCATCGCTATCGCAGTTCTGAAGATTCTCAAGGATTGCTTCACCAGGGCAATATGAGGAGAGTCGAGGACGGATCTCATAGTGCTCTTGCGGATAATATAGGACCAGATCATGCTACCCATCGTCAACGTACTCGAGCACGTTCTCAAACTAAAGCGCCGCTCTCGAATCTGGTTGTGACCCACTACAGCTTTCACGTCCATTCCTCTCCATGCAGCTCATCCGTTTCAAACAAAGGCATATCGTTCTGGGAAGCAGCCATGCCTGGAGGATCCCCACATCTGCTCTTACACGCCGACACTTTCGGCTCTGATCAGATCTAGACAGTTGATGAAGAAGCGCATGCCTCCGTCCTTTGTGGCGATCGGACAGGGTCAAACGGGTGCAGGGAAATGCAAGACACTCTTGGCTGTCGACAGCGAGCTCGAGCCTGTCCATAAGCTCGTCCCTGCGACAGCCAACCGCACCACTATTTCTGGCGGAGCAGCCACACAAGGAGGTGCACTCGAAGCTTTGCAGTAGAACACCTGGGTGCACCTTGCTTGTCATGGGAAGCAGGATCCTATGTAGCCTTACGATTCGCATTTCGTCATGAAAGATGAACATCTGACACTGCTCGATATCATGGAGAGACATCTTCCGCAGGCTGAATTCGCGTTCTTATCGGCTTGTCATACAGCTGTAGGCGATGAGGAGACGCCCGACGAATTGATCCACCACGCTGTGTGAGGTCGACGATGCTGTCGCAAAACACGTCGTCGAAGCTTTTTACAGGTATATATTTGGAGATTTGAAGGATGGTGGTTTCATGGACTATACGAAGGCAGCCTGGGCACTCAACTGTGCTACGCACGCCGTGAAGACGAAAGTGCCACTCGAGCAGAGGGTTCATATTGGTGTGTAGTTCTACCTCGTATTGCTGTCGTCTGGTACATATTTACGTGCCCATCACACATCCTGATATCAAATTGTATGGCATTCCACGCCTGAATCGGCCTCGGCGTTGTCCCTGTGTATGATATTAATGGGACAGGCCACAGGGACTAGACTGGCACAGGTTCGCATTATAGTGATGCATCAAACAGAACAACTGCATCGGACCCTTGATGCGATTCTGATTGAATATTGAGCGGCCGGTCCTGTGCTCCTGTGATATAATTAGAACTGAGAACTGAAAGCTATTTGCCATTTTGTGAGCATCTGGCTGAGAGGAGGTGTGTGTGGGAAATGTTGAGATCTGGAAATAGTTCTTTGTACTCGGTGGGCCTGCCGCAGTACTAATGATGTATTGGCTGTACTGCAGCGATCATGATGCATCCCTGCAGTTGCAGCAAAATCTTGCATCGGTCGCCTGCGATACAAACACATATTTATAGTCTTGGCGCCCACTTGCACTGGTTATTTCGAGGGTTAACGTTGATCAAGGCAACATCTCTTTGCAAATTCAATCCAAATGAACAGCGGCGTCACCGCCCTAATTCATCTATTAGACTCTTTTTCTTATATTCCATTTTATCTGAGCCTACGGATAGTGGCAGGCGAAGTCAGTCGTTTCTTCTGTAAAAGAGGCCAGGGAAACGGCCGGAAAGGTCAAAGAAAAGCATACACTGTTTTCTCTTGGATGATTTTCTTTGGACAGGCCCAAGGCCAACGAGGCCAGGGAATCATTGAAAGGCAGACAAATGTATATATATTCCGATTGGGTTCGCGTGAGTCGTAGGCCAAGTTAATTTTAAAGGCATCACCGGGAGCTGTGCAGGTGTGGTACATATAAGATCGGAGAACTTAATTCTAGGTGATACAGTACACCAACCCAAGTGTTCCACAATGTCCATCAATTTACCACTTAAGAAGACGTCCTTCACCCTTGATACCTCTGGTGTCATGGGGTTCTTCGGCGGAGAAGAAGCGCTCTCCGCCATGTCAACTGTCCATCTCTACCGGGGCAGACATTTACTCGGATGGTACAACTCTCCCGGAAGCTATACTGTCGCCAAGAAATTTGGCCAGTTGGCGAAATCTCGACTCTGGGATGGCATCTTTCCAGGACCGAATCCAACGCCTGAAGAAATGTTCGGCTTGGATGGGAAGGAGGGACCTCGCTTTATCGGGGCGTTCTCGGGCACAGATATGACGACCACAGGACACCTCGCATACCTTATAGCCCAAAAGGCAAATGATACCGAGGAGAAGATTGATTTCGGAGGAAGAAAGACTATACCAGGGTCGGTGAGCATCATAGAGCTCGATAACGTGAAATGGCATCAGGGAGACAACGTGCCAAAGAAGAAAGTTTTTCATGCCCTGTATGCTGCTATACCCATCACCAGCAGTCTTGCAGCGTTCCTCGCTTGTGCAAATGTTCGTGATTGGTTCGCATCTGGGCTGATCATTCTGGGCATGGTCTCGAGTGGCCTGTCTTGCCTTGTCATCGGTTCAGGGAGGCTGCATTTCAAGCGTGTCGAACCTTCGTCATATGCACCGCGGGGAGATGGATTTCTTTTGATGCGCAATGATGTCGTCATCTTGAAGGGCACAGAGAAACAGGTGGCGTCGATAACCAAGGGCAAACTCGTGCTGGACATGGGTTATATTCACGATGAAAAGTTCAATGCCGTCGGGATCTGTTCCCTGCTACTCCTGTCACAGTTTCTCATTCAACTCCTCCTCGTTCCTCAAGCAACACTATTCGGCCAGATTATGTTCCTGTCGTCGATTGCTGTGTCTTGGGCGTACAATTCGTTTCTGTCGTCACTGGAGAAAGAGAGGATTCAGACAGATATACTGTGGAAATGGCTCGATGAACCACCAATTAAAAAATTTGCGCTCCCCAACAGAACATCGGAAGCGGCGTGCGCATGCTTTATCTTGCACGCAGGCGTCGACAAGTCGAGGAAATCGTCTACAGATTTCAAGCCGAAGAAAATCCTGGAGTGCATGATCCCAAATGATACAAGAGTTTGGGAGGCATGGAGGAAACATGTGGCGGAGCAGGTGTTGAGTAAACAGAAAATCAAATGTTTTAGGCCGATTAAAGAGCTCGTAGCGGACTTGGACGATGAAGAACAGAAGCTCCTGAGGCAGTTACTGGCAGACGCCGAGTACGGTTATAAACGTTACCAAAAATATTATGAGTCTTGACACCTACAAATAGTCAGTAACTTAATTCAAGTAGAGCTAATAGGAATGACAAAAAGCATAATACTACTTAATATTGAGCGCTCCGATTGCAAATTACAACCGTCATCCAGCCTCTGCAAGGGTCAATTGCTGGCGGTTACTGCGACTAAAGCAGAAACACAGCACAACTAGTAACCTCAGGCTGTTGGGAGTACTTGGTTCGTCTTTGCGCAGGAACTAAGGAATGCGAATTCGGATTAGCAGCACGCACCATCATGATTTGGCTTTCGTCTACTGAGGTGCCCGACCGATGCGGATGGAAAATGGCGGATCCTCTCGGTACTAGTGTTAGATCCGCGGCCTGCCAACGCTGCACTTGAGGGGTTTCAAACACCTTCAGCGGCGCTCGTGGTAGTCCAGAAATGAGTGGCATTGCATGCACAGCCACCTGCAAACCGAGTGTCTTATTAATCACCGACCTTCCTTCTGCAATGGTCAGACGACTTCAATTCAGATGTTCTCCTACTAGACTAATCGAAGAAAGATAGATGATGGTCACCAGGGCGGCCGGGCCTGTAAGTCGGTGGCTGCATCCCAGCGCTAACTTCTGAATCAAGCTTGGAGCCTATCGTCCATCATCTTTGCGGGGAGAGATATTAAATATCGGAGGATGGCTATCTTTCTTTGATTAGTCTAGTAGGAGAGATTAGAGAACATCTGAATTGAAGTCGTCTGCCCTAGGCAGACCATAATTAACAGAAGGAAGGGTGACTCGGACTCGTCGGTGATTAATAAGACACTCGAGGTTTGCAGGTGGCTGTGCATGCAATTTCTGGACTACCACGAGCGCCGCTGAAGTGTTTGAAACCCCTCAAGTGCAGCGTTGGCAGGCCGCGGATCTAACACCAGTACTGAGAGGATCCGCCATTTTATATCCGCATCGGTCGGGCACCTCACACACCGGCGGTTTTGGAATTTTGCACTATGCAAGATTTGTTTTGAAATGTTAATGATAAAGTTGGCATTCTTACTATACATTTTGACGTAGTAAAAATGAAAAAATTGGATGAGTGGATAAATCTTGGACGAAATTCTACATTTTATGAGTCATTTTGACATTGTAAAAGAAAGACATTTAACCGACAGCAAGATCTGAAGAAAAATGATCGAACATTTTGATTCAAATCTTACATGAGGTGAGATTTGAGGAAAATTTAAATAAAACACATTTTACCTATTGGAAAGGAATTTTACCCCGATATAAGATTTGAATCAAAATGTTCGATCATTTTTCTTCAGATCTTGCTGTCGGTTAAATGTCTTTCTTTTACAATGTCAAAATGACTCATAAAATGTAGAATTTCGTCCAAGATTTATCCACTCATCCAATTTTTTCATTTTTACTACGTCAAAATGTATAGTAAGAATGCCAACTTTATCATTAACATTTCAAAACAAATCTTGCATAGTGCAAAATTCCAAAACCGCCGGTGTGTGAGGTGCCCGACCGATGCGGATATAAAATGGCGGATCCTCTCAGTACTGGTGTTAGATCCGCGGCCTGCCAACGCTGCACTTGAGGGGTTTCAAACACTTCAGCGGCGCTCGTGGTAGTCCAGAAATTGCATGCACAGCCACCTGCAAACCTCGAGTGTCTTATTAATCACCGACGAGTCCGAGTCACCCTTCCTTCTGTTAATTATGGTCTGCCTAGGGCAGACGACTTCAATTCAGATGTTCTCTAATCTCTCCTACTAGACTAATCAAAGAAAGATAGCCATCCTCCGATATTTAATATCTCTCCCCGCAAAGATGATGGACGATAGGCTCCAAGCTTGATTCAGAAGTTAGCGCTGGGATGCAGCCACCGACTTACAGGCCCGGCCGCCCTGGTGACCATCATGCTTGTGATAAGCCCCCATATAAGGTACGCCTAACCAAAATTAATCTAGCATGCACATGTACATAATATGGAGAACACATCTGACCTCAGTCACGCCTGTCCTAATTAGAGCTTTGATAGGCCTCCCTGGGCCTCAGGTGTGGCAATACTTACCTTGTTGGCTCAAACGTGGATCCGAAATGACAGTAATCTCTAGTAGTTGGACATGGGTGGGAGCGGCTCAAGAGTGATCTACTTTTCGGGGATTTGAAAATTCCCCCAAAGGGCCCAAATGTAAAATGTGGTACAAAATCACCTATCTTTCATTTTCACCTTTCACCGCCCAGCCGTAATACTAACCCTCCAGTTTCACAGTGCTTCTTCGCTTGACCTGATATATCGGGTCTGGCCATGTCCACGTCACCTCCATTTCTGCCCAGCGCCCTCCACAATGAGGTAGTGCAGGCTGAGGACATCAAGTCAGACGAATCGCCTGACCCGGACGCGAACAAGATTGCTATCTCATCCATCAGCAAGGATGAACCACTCGTGACGAGAAGGGAGTTGTGGAGCTATTATCGTGAGTTCTGGTACACATGATCGTCCCTTGTCATTCTCCGACAAAGCTTAACGTTAGTGTACTATAATGGTGACAATGTGAGTCGGTCGAATATTATTGGGCCCGCTCTGCTTATCTATACTTCACACAATCAGGGTGTCGGTCCTCTTGGCTATACACAAACTCTGTTCCAGGGGCTTGCCACAGCAGCGGGATATGATCCTGTCGCAGGCCCCGGCTCGTCATGCCTTGCAACAACTGCTTCTGGCCAATGCGTAGTTCCCTGGGGTAGCGGCACAAAGTCAGTTTCTAGTGTGGTGCTGATTGCGAATGGTATCAGTTTCGCTATAATGACAACTATATTCACTACCATTGGTTCTGCTGCCGATTACGGCACTTTCGGACGGTGGTTACTGTTTGCTGTCACAGTGGTATGCTGGGCTGCACAGTATGCCTGTATGGCGCTTACCAGTGCGTTTCCGGCCGTTTCGTGTTTCTCCTGACATCTAATCGTTTTGTGCAGCGCCGAACCGATGGGTCCTTGCGATGGTTCTTTACATCATCGGTTTCGTTTCATACGGCGCAACTCTTGTTTTCTATGCCGCTCTATTCCCTCGCCTCGCGCGCAATACCCCACATGCACGCCAATTAAGAGAGAAGTTTGAAAACGGCGAGATTTCTCCTGAAGTTTACGAGCAAGAGGAATCTCTGGAAAAGAATAGGATCAGTAATATTTCTACCGTGCGTTGTAGAGGCTGTGTCTTTTGTTGTCGGAAGCTAACGGTCGTTCGATATAGGTTCATAGTAATGTCGGGTATATAATTACCTTATTACTAAACTTAACACTTTTGTTGCCGATGACGAACAACCCCAAGGTGGACAATTATGTCCTCGTGCTGTAAGCTTCTTTTCAACCAGGTATTTGAGGTGTTGTATTGATTGACGTGTAGTGTCACCACGTACTGGGTGGTACTTGGTATCTGGTGGTGTGAGCATATCGTAGCTCGTCTTTAGTAGGCTTCCTGCTAAAAAATCTCGAGTTATCCTCCAGGAGCCCAGGCCAGGCCCTAGTTTACCTGAAGGAGAACACTACACGACGATTGGGTGGAAGCAGGTGAGTATCTGGTAAAATATTCCTGAGAAATCGACTCATGCGAACATCAGATCTGGGCTGCGCTGAAGACATACAAGCATCTTCCCTACACCTTTGTGTATCTGTTCTCTTTCTTCCTTCTCGCAGATGTTTGTTTGGTTGTCTGTCTCTTGAGCCATGCCTGACGTCTTGGACAGGGACTGAATACCACCGGAACTCTCGTTAGCATTTGCCAGAACAACAAGTTCAGTTTCTCGTTCCTGCAAAATACCTACTTGGGCTTGTCACAGGCGATTACATCGACTATCAGTACTCTCGCCTTCTGGTACATCCAGAGATATTGGAAGATCAGCACGAAGAAGATGGTGTGTGGCGTTAGTGTTTCACGTACTCGTTTATCTGACTGCCAACGGTACAGTTTGTGGTGACTAATGTTGTTACTATTTTGATTCCGCTGTGGGGTATGATCGGAATATGGACAGAAAAACTTGGGTCAGTGTTATTCGACTTGTTTTTTCCACCCATCGTCTCTCTAACATGTACATCAGATTCCATAATGTCTGGGAGTTCTGGTTCGTCAAGAATTCACTTTTTCTACCTTGTTCTTATATTCTTCCCAGGGCATACAACATTGTGTTCGGCATTTTCCAGGCGCCTTACTACGCGTTCTCCCAGACAATGATGGCCGAGCTTAGTCCGCCCGGTTTTGATAACATGGTGTGTATTTTGGCTTTATCGTGCTTCCCATCGCATTGCGTTCGGCTTACATTGGCCAGTTCTTCGGTCTGTTCGGTCTGTCCAACCGCGCTTCTTCTATGGTAGGACCCAATGTGATACAGGCCATCATTGACAAGACGGGGAACAACTGGCAGGGGTTCCCGTTCCTCTTTGCGTTGTGCGCGGCTGCTTCGATGGTGATCTGGTTCGGGGTTGATGTCACGAAGGGGCGTAGGGATGCTGTGAGGTGGGCGGCTGAGCAGCGCAGCCACACACACTAGAACGATTTTCGGGCATTTCTGATATATCCATCATGTCAGGATACAACATTGGCCAAGTTCGATTCACTTTCAAAGGAGCCTGGAGGCCGTCTGATCGTCTTTCCGACGTTGCTGCAGTTTCGCGTGGTACCCAGTGTTTGAATTCGGAGTACGACTCAGTACTTAACAGCGACTTTGGATGTGAATGTTTTCAAACTGGCCTAATAATTTGGGCTATGTCGGTTTATACTTTTGAATGTCCAGTTTCTATATCTCTCCCCGAAAGCATGACGAAAGATGATAGGCTTGCTAGGAAACAAAACCGGCTTTGTGGTCGGGCCGTAATACCGAAGTTGCCAAGTGTGATTTCACATTTGTTCCACCACTCGCAAGTTGCCAGTCTCCAGCGACGCTCCATCTTGAAGGTCCGGAATCTATCTCGCTTGACAACATGCTGAGTTCATTCGACTAGAAGACATTTGTGATGGGTAAAGAACGATGGGATGTAAATGGGACAGAAGTATTAGAAGAGAGAGCATTCGACTTTGCGAAACCACCACGCGGTTGACGAGGGACTAGTGCCAACAGTCACCGAACCACGATGCAAAGACTTGGACTGGTCTTACACCAATACAAATTCTGCCACCTGGCAGAACATGGTTCTACCGGCAGAACTGCTTCAAAATAGCTCTGCCCCACAACACTAGCTCAGCCTTTGCCCCATAAGGTACGCGCGTAACCATTAGTAAATGCGAAAGAGAGGTTCGGAGCACACATGTGACATGGCCAATCACGCATCTTTGTTCGGTCTACGAGCTCGTTCTCGACCACCATGTCCACGATACCTCCTTCGGAAGACTTAGCCCGTCCCTTCCACGCTGATGTAAAACAGGTTGTGGATATCAGGTCTGACCTGGACGCGAACCACATTGCTATCTCATCGATCAGCTTGGATGAACCGCTCGTGACTAGAAGGGAGTTGTTGAGCTATTACTGTGCGTTCCAGTACACGTGCTTCCTCCCCACCATTCCTTGATTAAGCTAAACATCAGTATACTCTAACGGTGGTAACGTGAGTCAGTCCGGGTATTCGCGTATCCCCCACTCTACTTATTTCACGTGCCTCCAACCAGGGTGTCGGTTTGGGCTATACACAGACCCTGTTCCAAGGGCTTGCCACAGCGGCGGGATATGATCCCGTCGTAGGCCCCGGCTCGTCATGCCTTGCAACGACTGCTTCTGGTCAATGCGTAGTTCCCTGGGGTAGCGGAACAAAGTCAGTTTCCAGTGTGGTGCTGACTGCAGATGGTATTAGTTTCGGCATCATGACAGTTATATTAACCACTATCGGTTCTGCTGCTGACTATGGTACATTCGGACGGTGGTTGTTGTTCGCTATCACAGTAGTATGTTGGGCTGCACAGTATGCTTGTATGACACTTACCAGTGAGTTTCCGGGTACCACGCATTTTCTAAAGTCTGATCATTTCGTGCACCAGCACCAAATCGATGGGTCCTTGCGATGATTCTGTCCATCATCAGTTTCGTCTCATACAGTATTACTCTAGTCTTCTATGCTGCTTTATTCCCTCGTCTCGCCCGAAATACACCGCGTGTACGTCAGTTGAGAGAGAAGTATGAAACCGGGGAGATTTCTCCTGAAGTTTACGATCAAGAGGAGTCGCTGGAAAAGAATAGGATCACCGATATTTTTACTGTGCGTCTTGTGTAAGGCTTCATGTTGTTGTCACGAGCTGACTATCTTTTGTACAGGTTCATAGCAATGTCGGATTTGTAACCACATTATTGCTGAACTTGGCGCTTTTGCTGCCGATGGCGAACAACCCTAAGGTAGACAATTATGTGATCGTAGTGTGAGTTTCTATCGTTTGCGAGTTCCAGTCGTTGTATCAATTGACCGATTGATGTGTAGTGTCAACACATATTGGGTGGTATTAGGTATCTGGTGGTGTGAGTACACATTGGCTGGTCTTTCTGGGCTTCCTGCTGAAAACCTCTGAGTTGTCTTCCAGGAATCTAGGCCAGGCCCCAAATTGCCTAAAGGTGAACATTACCTGACAATTGGATGGAAGCAGGTAAGCATCTAGCGAGATACCGTGAACTTTGCTCACGCAAACGTTAGATCTGGGCTGCGCTGAAAACATACAAGCATCTTCCCTACACCTTTGTGTATCTGTCCTCCTACTTTCTTCTTGCAGACGTACTGTTTGGTTGTCCGTATCTCAAGCCGCACCTGACATATTTTTGGACAGGGGCTCAATACTACTGGAACCCTTGTTGGCATATGTCAGAACGACAAGTTCAGTTTCTCGTTCCTGCAAAATACATACCTGGGTTTGTCTCAAGCGATCACTTCGACAATCAGCACTCTCGCCTTTTGGTACATCCAGAAATATTGGAAGATCAGCACAAAGAAGATGGTATGTATCACTACCTTGTCATGCTATCTTTATTTGACTGTCAATGACACAGTTTGTGGTCACAAATGTCGTGACGATTTTGATTCCGCTATGGGGTATGATCGGAATATGGACAGAAAAACTTGGGTCGGTGTCATTCGATTTGTTTCATGATATCATCATCCCTCTAAGGAGTGCATTAGGTTCCACAACGTATGGGAGTTCTGGTTTGTCAAGACTATGCGCCTGTCTCGTTGTGTTTTTATATTCTCATCAGGGCGTACAACGTGATGTTTGGTCTCTTCCAGGCGCCCTATTACGCGTACTCTCTGACAATGATGGCCGAACTTAGTCCGCCAGGTTTTGAAAACATGGTGTGTAACTCGCTTTCTCATTCCCATCGCGTTCACTCACATTAACTAGTTCTTCGGTCTCTTCGGTTTGTTCAACCGCGCCTCTTCCATGGTAGGGCCCAATGTCATACAGGTCATCATCGACAAGACGGGAAACAACTGGCAGGGGTTCCCCTTCCTGTTTGCGATGTGCACGATTGCCTCTGTGGTGATTTGGTTTGGGGTTGATGTCACGAAGGGGCGCAGTGATGCCGTGAGGTGGGCGGCTGAGCAGCGCAGGCATATACACTAGAGCGATCGTTGTATATTTTCGCTCTTTGAGGAGACCTGGACCATTTCTGATCAATGTTAGAAAGTTCTTGGAGTAGTCCCTGGATCTGACATAGATACTTGTTACAAGATATCTTCACCTCGTCTTTATTGCAAAACAAGAAATCACGTGACCACTTCTGTCTTTGAGAGACTGAACTTCTTCATTCACTGACGAGTCTACATCTTGAACTCACAGCAAATCCTTTGGTCAGCACCCAGTCACGATGTCAAAACGAGGCGCATCTCCACCGCCATCTACAGAAGGAACTCTCATTAAAAGAGCGCGCTCGAACTCCCCTGCTCAAAACCAAATTATCATTTCATCTGGCAACGATGACCGACAGAAAGGTCTCATACGAAGCGTCAAGCGCACAAGCAACCTAGAAGCACCTATCGTTAGCTTGAGCGGATCTCACTCGGTGAGACTTGTAAACAATTTTCGTTTAGAATGGTGTATTAATGAGTTCGAAGGCGGAAATTCTGAGCTGTAGATTTGACCCTACCGGGCAAAACATTGCTGCTTGTTCAGCGGACCGAAGTGTCTGTACGTGACATCTCTGAGTGTACTATACGAACTGTTTACAAGTGAGGTATAGCTTTGTGGAGGACGTATCCACCAAATACCAACTACGGCCTCCTCTCTAGCCACCACAAAGCGCCCATCCTTGACCTTCAATGGTCCCTCTTCTCACCGCTCCTTTATACCGTATCCGCAGACCAAATGCTGTCCTTTACGGATCTTACCACCGGCCAGCGAACAAGAAAAATTCGTGCTCATCGCGGAATTATAAACGCGCTGGACCGGACTATGGCAGGCGGTGCTGGTATCGAGCTCATTGCCACCGCCTCGGACGATGGAACTGTACGTGTGTGGGAGGGTGGAGAAGATGGTTCGAAGAGCAGTGTTGCAGTGTTTGAACTCGGATGTCCAGCGACGAGTGTCGCGTGGAGCGCGGATGGGCAGAACCTCTATATCGGCGCGCTAGACAACGAGATTCATGTATATGACTTGCGCAAGGGCGAGCAGGTTTATGCCCTGACTGGTCATACGGACACGCCGACGTCGCTTGCATTATCACCCAATGGTGCCTACCTCCTCTCACCTTCATTCTCATCTCATACCGTCATCCATGATGTACGCCCGTTTTCGCCCTCGCCAACGAGGATACACCGTGTGTTGCAGGGTGCTCCAGCTGGTTTCGAGAACACGCTTTTGAAAGGTGCATGGAGCAAGGACGATGGGGGACAACGGGTCGCGGTTGGTGGTGCGGATCGGATGGTGTGTGTTTGGGACGTCGACAGTGGGCGTGTGTTGTACAAGGTTGGTGTTATCCCATTCGACTTCTTGCGTGTGATTTACCATCTTTTAGCTGCCGGGGCACAGGGGCACAGTCACTTGTGTAGACTTCCATCCAAAAGAACCTATCAGTAAGATTTCCCTTCTGTCTGGTTGATTTTTACTGACGTGTCTACAGTTCTTACTGGCAGCAAGGACGGAACTATGCTGTTGGGTGAATTAGACCCTGGTGTGTAAAATATACGATGCATCAAGTAACGCGGAGCGCCGCTGTCACATTTGATAGTTTGATATTTCAGTTCAAACTTACCAGACATCGATGTGTTGTTATTCTTATCATTCATGTTGCATTGAATTAATATTAGTCGTGGCCTCCTCGGAAAGTAAGTTCGTGCATTAGTAATTTAAAAGTATTATTGAGTGTGAGATGGACTTTAAACTTCCTTATGTTGCCATGTCAAACGATGTAACTTAAATTTAAGCTAGCAGCCTCCACGAATTCCAGGAGTCAGACAATATTGTCTCATGCGGTTGTCGCTACACAAAAGAAAATAGCTGTGTCCCGAAATACAGGAAAATATAATGACCACCGCAGGGGTCGAACCTGCAATCTCCTGATTACAAAGTCGTAGTCAGACGCGATGCCATTTCGCCAGGCGGCCTTGATGATGGCATTTTATTTATGCTACATATGATGCATGACAAGTAGTAGAACTCATAACTCACGCGGTCTTAATGTAAATGATAATTTTAAGCCGAACTTCTGCTGTTTCATACAAGTCTTATATGTATGGGACACGAAACGTCACAGAACGTATCACTGAGTCTCCTTTTCTCTTTTCGCTCTATCACCAGTGCTAAGCATCAGCTAACGAGGATCGGACCCGAGCGTTGACTGACCCTTCGTCTGTTTGACCGCTATATCTGTTATCTGCGTCTACCTTCTGAGTTGTCTCATGCTGTCTGCGTCAGTGACGACCACTCCTCGGCCACGACCGCCAGGTCGGGTACGAAGAATTTCTACCCACGTCAAAACATCCCCACCTCCTCCGTACGCTGCCACATCGCTTCTTGATGATCCACTGGATAACTCCTCGGATCTGAAACGAGAGTCCGCATCTGCAATCGCTGCATGGGATGACATTCCTACTAATCATCCTCAACATTGGAATGGGAGGTCTCGTGAGGAGCTGTCTGAGCTCCTCCTGAAAGCTGATGAGCTCATTAAAGACCGAGAAAATGGTGTGTCCTTTGATGCTTTATTCTAGAGAAATGTACTCAAATCGTTGTCCCTGTGTAGAACTCAGTTTCACCACAGCTGTCTGTAAATCACTGTACGAAAATAATCTAGAGCTCCAGAACAAGCACAAGGCGCTTCTCGCTCGCTTGCCCACTTCATCAGCGTCTGTCTCTCCATCCGGATCCTCGGCGTCCTCTCCAACTACTCCCGGAACACCTCTTCCACACTCCCCTCATTATTATACCAATACCTCTTCCTCCCACGCGAGCACCAGTGCATCTCGCTCGCGCCGGTCGCAGAGACGCGTCTCTGTCTCCCCTGCGGACCTTGCTCTACTTTCCGATCAGAATGCTGAGCTCCTTTCTAAGCTAGAAAAGCTTGAATCTGAATCTGTTCAGACTGATCAAGCGGGACGGCGAAAATTGCGCTGTTTGGAGAAAGAGATTCAAGGGCTCCGAGAGGAGCTCGAAACAACTCGTGCCAGGAGCGACGAGCTTGAGAACAAGGCAAAACTTGTTAGTCCCAACCTCGAGTCTGAGGAAGCGTCGAAGAGGCGACATGAGAGAGAAGAGCGGGTCCGCGCCCTACGGGGTAGGAGCGAGAGCGATGCGAATGACGGAGAAGTACGGGACTTTGCGCCAGGGGGGGCTCTTGCATCTCAAGGGGTCTCGAAGAGATCTACCGCGCTAGGCAGGTCAGAGAAACGCAAGCGTCCATCGCAGTGTCTACGCCGGCATGCTTCTGAAGCCATCTTTCGTTCGGCCCCTACGGACAGCAAGCTTTCAAGAAAGATGTCTTTATACAACGGTTCCTCTCGATCATTCCCCCAGTTACAGTCTCCTCCCCCCGCTCAGTTGCCAGTCCCGGCAACGCCTGAATATGCGCTCGTGTCGCAGCTCCTTCAAAAGATCCGTGAGCTTGAACAGATTAATTCACAAATAACGGTGCAGCAAGAAAAAACGACGGCATCGCTTCAGTCGGTTCAAAGAGACGCTGCAAGCATCCAGCTCCTATATGAGAGCCTTAGTGATGTCGATGCCATTGACTGGCTGGCTGAAGATGACAGCTTCGAGAATCCCGGTGTCCACGAGGAAAATGAGCATGACGAGGAAGACGAGACAATTCGTTTCGCCAGTCTCCGTCGGTCTATGCTCGCGGATTCCTCAGTCGATTTTGATAGCGGCATCGAACCAGACAGACAAAGTAGTATGCGGCACGCAATACTTCCAGAGCTCTTCCCTCTACCTGCACATCATCGCACACGTCGATCTGTTGTTGGATTATTTGACCCCCCGACTGTATCTGATGCCAGTGATCCACCATCTGTACAATCACTGATTATTCCTGGTCTATCGGCCGTTCCTTTTGTCCCTCAGCCCATTACAGAACCTGTGACCCCCGAAGAATTGGACCTGCCATCACATCTAGCTGCAGCATTGCCTGCCACAGAATTTACGGGCCCCCAGACTCTTGACAATGAGCTAGGGCTTGCATGGGACAACTGTCATGAGAATGACCACTTCCGCACGCCGAGTTTAATCGATCTTACATCGCTTTCTCCCTCTTTATCCGCTGGCAACGCCGTTGGCGTTCCGGATTCCGGCACTCCTTCCCCGACAGACAAGCTATCCTTTCCTCCGTCTTCTAGTTATATATCGGCTCCCTCCACATCTTCCACCTCGTTTGCGGGGCAAGTTAGCTTGAAAATAGACGGTGTTCATGATTTTGAGCCCCTGACATATAGTCCGCCCAATGCGCACGTGGAAACACTTGCAGACAAGAAGTGCCGCAAGTCGCACACCATTCGCATGCGCACAAACCACTGGACTGAAGGTCGCTTTGAAGCAACACTTCTCTCTGCTCCGCAGAGGGGGAGCTCTGCTGATCTCGCCCGTCCTTTCACTCCAGTTCCTCAAAGACTCGTAAACGAGTTCGTGGATAGCATAAGCCGCCATCGCACTCATTCCCTTTCCCGCGGTCTCACAGATGATGAACCAAGGACAGCTTCTGCATCGCCAGCCTCCCTTCGTCAGCGACTTCAGAAGCCTCAGAAGCGACGGTTTGTATCGTTCGTCTTGGAGCTGTGGTTGTGGTTTCAGTTCGCTATTGTCGTGGTCATCTTTCTTTGGGCGATGGCGAAGCGCGGACCGAAGAGTGTGTTGGAGGAAGCTCAGAGAAGGAAGATTCAGTGACAATATTTTGGGCGGTGTTTCATTGTACTGTAGGTTTAATATTGAATATGCCCTAGGCTAATGATATACGAGATTCTGCGCTAGAGCTTTGGTTTGATGTGCTACCGACTGGAACGGTGCACGCAATAGGCTACTTACGCAATCCATTTGTGCAAAATGGCATGTTCTCGAACTTGAAAGCTTGATGCGGCTGACACGGGTGCCGGTTCCTGGAATCGTGCAGCTGCAGGTACCACACGTGCGTCCACTGGCTGCCAGTGGCAGCTGAGCTCTGGGCGCGGACAATTTTTTTTGGAGTGGCGTCTACCACGTACATGCTGACACTGTACACGTTCAGTAAACCTGCCGAATTATTCATCCTCTTTTCTTTTTTTGAGACATATGCTCATGTTACCGCTGTGCTCAGGCTAGTGTTATATATACATCTTAAATATTAATACCGACACTCAAACACAGTCTATTGGTCAGTCAGGACTCAGTAGCACACTCAGGGACCCGAAAATCCCGCACACCCGCGCCCAAACCGATTCGGATTTGGGGACGAGCTCTTATTTACGGTACTAGTATGGTACAACTAGGTTAGATGCAATACTGGCCAACCGCGCGCGCCTCTCGCACAGGTCTGAGCAATAACTGGTCAGGCCGTGATTGTCGCGGAGCGAGGTCAAGCTACTAGTTCATCCGCTTTCTCACGTGTTGTCCTGGCTTGGTCCTGGCTTCATTGATCAAATTTAAAGCTCAAAATGTAAGCTCCGAGCCTTGGTTACGGCCCTTGATAACATTTTGTATGGCTCCACAGTGACCAGTGCCCCATATCACAGAATGACAAGTGCCTTGGCAAATGAAGCATTCCTATGCTAGTGGGGCTCGTATCGCCAGTTTTTGTATCGAACGGAAAATGCGGCACTCACGTACAGATGCGGCAATACGCCATGTGCTTACAAGTGAGGGTCGATGCTTCCCAGTAAACCCCCACTAGATTTATCTGTGAGTCACACGACTGCACACGACGCCATCACACTTCAAACTGACAAATCCGACGGCATTGGCATGAGAGTATAAAGTGATGGAAAATACCTTTCGATCTAACGCTTTGATAAACAGCTTTCTCTCCTTTTGACGTGTCTGAAAAAGTCTAGCACACAGGAATCACTCGTGCAAGTTATCCCCTCCGCCGATACCACCGAGTCCCCGCTACCGATTAGAGAGCCACTTCCCGGAACGTCGACAACTTCCTTACCTCCCGCTGTGGACATGCCTTCACCTGTAATCAAGGTACCGCCTCCAGTCAGCACGTCAAGGCCTGTGACGCTCGAAGAATGCAAGTCCGGCATAACCGAGAGACAAGAGAATGGCTTCCTTCGAAGGTGGCAGCAATGGTTCACACTCTCCAGTCAATATAATCGGGCGATCTTTATTGATTAATTCTAGGAACTACCTTCATGATTGCTGGAAACCCTACGAATACATCGAACAGACTCCCCGTGTAGCCACCCAGGAGCCTACTCATTTCTACTTAAACGTTCGACGGAAGACAGATGAAGGTGCGCTCTCAGGCATTACATAGCTGCAATTGATGTACCAGTATGTAGAGAAACCAAAACTGGTTTTCAGTGATTTTAGTCCCATTTTACTCGCCTGCTTACGGTACGGTGTATTTAAGCACTCAGTTTATCAGATGATGAATCATTTATCTTCTGCAGCTCCATCGTGGGGGGTGAATGCTTGAGCCAAGATCCACAAGTTCATATCGACGAGCTGCTTGTGGAGCTAGATTCGTTGGACAGTCGCACCGGTGGCGCACGTAAGGCTTTGGAAGATAACGAAGATGATGGCATCGTACAAAGTGCGAAAGCGCTCGGGCATGCGCATGAGGGTCTACATGGTATGTAGCTCGTACTCTTTATGGTAACTCGCTTCATACCTTTTATGATGGCAGACGGCGACGTGCGCACGTACCTTACGGCCGCAGTCCAGCAGCTTGACATTCTCTTACTCCTGCTTAAAGAAGAATTCAAATCAATGTGCGACATGTCCTGTGTTTTTATCTCTTGGTATCTGATTTCCCGTAGAGCTGAACGATTGAAACATGCAGTAGTACACGGTCGCATACCGCTCGATCTGCTGGAGTTCTACTTCCGGAAGAATCAGCAGTACTACTACCTCGACGATAATGATGATTTTGTGAGAGAACCAACAATACTCTGCGAGACGCTCAGATAGATGAAATATTCAGGATGCATTCCGCTTGATCTCAACTTTTTACGATGACTTTGACCAGTAAGTTATAAATGTTACTTGTGGGAATGCCATTTTCCCATTTTCTTCTGCAGAACATTCACCCTCAACGGCGAGGGTGCATTCTGGAACGGAACCAAGTGGGTTACGGTCGAGCGAGGTCGGATGGTTAAACTAATTGAGGTCTGTTCCCGATACTATCCTACTTTCGTTGTACTAATGACATTCAGGGGTCGTTGATCTTGGCTGATTTTCAAACCTTCGAGATGACGCCTGAGATATGTAAACGACTTACAGGTAAGAGCACATGTCCCGCAAATGTCCCACGTTAACCCTGGCTCTAGAGCGCGGCAGGAAGTACGCCTCACTAGCGGGGTTCCATTACAAACTTCGTGCGTTCTCTAATTGTTATTGAATTATTAAGTCAACCTTACCTCTCTTAGACAGAGGAGTGCGCCCGATCATGAGATAGGTGGATGGTTTCTCACTGACCTGTCGTCTCCAACAGCGACGGATCATAGTTGATCGCTTAGCCTGGAATACATTCGGCTACAACCACACGTAAGGAATTGTTTGCCAGTCATTCATTGTGTGATCTCATTGACGACTAGAGATGAAACTTCGTTCCCATACCCCCTTCTTCAAGACAGAAGCAAGGCCCGAGACAACGATAACATCCCGCCTGTGCCCGAAGATAATATCGCTCTTCTCCCGCGATTCATGCCAGGTTTTGATCTGGAACGCAAGGTAATTACATAAAAGTATACATTTGAGCACCTCTGATAGTGCCTGGCTTCTTGCAAGTCGTGGGGCTTCTTTGACGTTGATGAAGTCGAGCCAATAAGATTCAATGAAAATGCCTGGAAGCACATTGTGCTTGACGAAGACTCAAAGGTAAAGCCAATTAACTCAGATATTTTTTCATCTTCTCATTACGACAGGATGTCATCGAAGGAGTTGTGGGTGCATTCGACTTCAGCAAGGAGGCCATGGCAGATGAAGAACAATCGGGCTTGGTAGGTCAAGTTACCTGTTCGTTCAAAAATAATATCGAATGTTACGGCGCACCTCTCGCTGGCAGGTTATACTACTGCATGGACCATCAGGGACTGGCAAAACGGCGACCGTTGAAGCTATAGCGGAACATTTTAAACGGCCGTTGCACTCTCTCGCAGTATGTTCCCTTCCGTTGGATACGACCTCACTTGTGGACACGTTGACATCCCGTCTGGATGTATGTTCATGCACTGTTGTCCACCTTGATGCAAATTCAGCATTTCACAGATAGCAAGGTCATGGAATGCCATAATATTGATTGAAGCTGGGGATGTGCGGTATTTTACATGTTTTTTTTCAATCATGAGTTAACTTGCATCCAGATTCTCATGCAGACTCAGAGGCACGAGCCAATAGTGCGCATTATGTGTCTCCGTCTTGTGCTACCCTGACCTGCGATCAGATGGAGGAACACCATCGCATCTCGGCGATACTCGACTTCTTTGAGCGGCATCGGTGCATTGTATTTGTTACTGCGAGAACTACATGTACTGCTTACATGTCGCATTTTGCTATCAGTACAGGTTTATTTGCTAACTTATCAATCCCACGCTCACCTGTCACTCTTACAGCTATCCAGTATCCTGAATTAGATGGCGATTCCCGCCAAACTATGTGGTCCAGTATGCTCACAGAGGAAGCAGACAATATATCTCGTCGAGACATCGAGGAGCTGTCCAGAGTTGCAGTCAACGGTAAGTAAACCCACCTTCTTGTAGACGGTCGCATCAATATTTGGCAGGTCGGGCGATGAGGAACATTCATACTACAGCCAAAGCACTAGCGCGTTCTCGGTACTTGTCTTCATTTTCATTTGCCGTGAGATCTCTGATTGATCCAACATCATAGTAAACAACCTATATCTCTATACCATTTGAAGACCGCTGCAAAGATACAAGGACAGGTTGAAGGTGCAGGATATCATCTTTACTGGTGACCTAGTCCACAGCCGTTTATTAAATATACCCTTTAACTGAATTGCAAGAATGTAATACTTAGATGGACAATGTATGTAGACTCTCGATAGACGTATCGTAGGGCGGTTTTTTTTGGATTTCTTGACTATGAACGATGTAGCAAGTGTAATTGTTAAATCGTGATTGACCACAAAGCTTCATGGAAATCGCGTGAGCTCTTGTCACGTGTGTCCTCACATGATTCACTGATATCATTACAAGTTCCTTTGAAAAGTCTACTTCCAAAATGTCATCTGCGGCGTCCTCATCAGACTCTTCTAGCCCACCACAGGTCAAGAGAAAGAGAGTTACCGAAGAATGCGATGATGTAGCGCACGAAACAGACACAGCAGATAATGCACCAGTCCCAGATGACTCTGTCGCGTTGTCTCACGCCGAAAAACGCAGACAGAAGAAAAAAGAGCAGAAAGCTCAAGATCGGCCGTCGAAAAAGAGAAAGGTAACAGATGGTTCCGAAGCTGGCGTCTCTACGAAACCCTCGAAGCCTGCTGGTAATAGCAAGCCGAAGCGTCAGAATTCGGTCTGGGTAGGCAATCTATGGTTCAATACTACACCGGATACATTGCGAGATTTCTTTGATGGCGTTGGGGAGATCACGCGAATACACATGCCCACAAAAAAAGGAACAAAAGGAGAGAATATGGGGTGAGCTAAATTGTTTGCCTGTTAAACGCGTAATCGACTGAAGACAAGCTAGCTTTGCCTACGTCGACTTTGCTACGCCAGATGCCAAAGTCATAGCAATAACCCAGTCCGAACGAGAGCTTCACGGTCGGAATTTGCTGATCAAAGATGGTACGTATGCATGCGGTTTACCCTACGCACTTGATGTTTAAGCTTGCATTCGCGTATATGTAGGAAATGATTTTGTGGGCCGTCCCACAATTACACCACCGGCGGGAACACAAGAGGACGCCAAGGGTCCCTCTGCAGGCAAATCAGTGAGCGGCTTGACGAAGACTCAACAGAAGATTCTGCGTGTACAGAAGCAGCCTCCTGCACAAACATTATTCCTTGGAAATCTTGGTTTTTATACTACTGTGGACTCGATTCGTGAACTCTTCGAGGCTCATAGACACCCACAAAAGGCTGGAAAGGGTGTCAAAGCGAATGACGCCGAGGCTAGTGCCGGGGAGGATGACAATGTCACAAAAGATGTTTGGTTACGAAAGGTCCGTATGGGAACTTTTGAAGACAGTGGTGCATGTAAAGGGTGAGTGCTTTGTCGTACAAGGCGCATGTAATACCAACGGAAACATCCAGATTTGCCTTCCTTGACTTTACCAGCACCGAACATGCAACTGCCGCCCTGCTCAATCCTCGCAACCACCGTCTCAATGGTCGAGATCTAGTTGTAGAATATGCCTCTGCTGATGCAGTCCGTCGAGGCGGCGGTCCAAGATTACAAAGCGAACACAAAAGTGGTCCTGGCAAAAGACATGGTGGTCGGCAATCCGACGCGACTGAGTCACGTCCACGATCTCAACCACGCCCGGGAACGCGTGGTGAAGATGAAAAAGAACACATCCCACAACAAGATGACGCAGAACCAACACGACGGAATCAAAAGGAGGGTCCACGACATATAAAAGCTGACAGGGTTCGAGGACGCCCGAAACCTGGTGCCGCATTGGCCCAAGCGCCACGTGAATCGGCTGCTATCATACCCAGCCAAGGTCAGAAGATTGTCTTCTAGGATATCACGATGGCAAAGGATAGCGAGATACACGACATGTACACCCTAACGGTAGATAGCTTCACAAAAATTCCGTTGTCTACATGGACATACCGAATGCAGTTCATGAATCTTCCTCCTCATCCTGAACCATCCCCACGTTGAATTCAGCGCAGATATCCCACCGAGAGCCTGCAGCAGCAGCTGACACGTACTTGACAAAGCGCATAACGCCCTCGTCCCGCAGGACGAGAAGGAGTCTGTTAAAGCTAGGCTGAATGGTTAGCAAAGTGCTCTCGTCGTCATCGTCATCATCGCCAGAAGTATCGTTGACTTGGTGATTTTTGCTCGACCCAGAACGATAGACTGCTGGATCATCATCCTCGTCATGGGGCGCCATGTAACACTGGACAATGAATAAATCAGCAAATATCGATGAGAAAGATCTTGGCCTAACCTCCCATCCTCCCCACTCCCCAGCCTGCCAACCATGCGGCTTTTCGTCCTCTTCGTCTTTTTCATCCGCCTTCGACTTGCCATTCGATCGCGTCTCATTTTCTTCAACTTCTACTTGTGGCGTTAATCCCAACACTACGTCCAATCGCGATTCGTCCCCCTCGCTCGTTGCAAGAGTGTAGTCCAAGCCTGGTCTAAACCTTCGCGCTTCTACGGCATAGCTCAGCGGCACCAACTTCGTCATGATGCTTAACCAAGCGCGAAACGCATCACTTGGGAAAACTTCGTCTTGCAACTGACGAAGGATTGTGTCTGATTCACGTAAGGGCTCCGTTGTTTTTTGAAGCGTACAGTAACGCCATTTGTGTGGTGGACCTCGCGCAGACCATGCACCAGAGACGCCAGCAGTGTGCGGTGGTATCCTCCCCTGGCGAGTCTCACCATCAAGACCATCAGCTTCGTCTGCCCTACGCAGGTCAGGTTCAAGTTTCGATACGAGAGACGCGGAAAGGAAATGGTGAAGTTCAATACTCGATTCCACGACAAAACGTGCCATCAATGCCTTCATCGTGCGTGTTTGAAGGTAAACTGGGTTTAGGAACTTTGAGAGGTAGGAGATATATTCTCTTCGGAGCGGTCCATCTGGATAGAGTGACTCCAAGTCGGGATATGCAACAAAGGTGGTAGAGCTAGATGTCTGTAGTAGTCCTGATGAGACGAATGCACAGACAGTACATCTTCCAAGACACACCAACTGTTCTCGTGAGCTTTTGAGCTCAGGAACTGCTTGATCAGCTTGATACCCCTCCTCACCCTCCTGTGCTACATGAAACCAGCCACTTATGCTAAGTCTTTCCCTGCCATCCCCTCCTACTACCACCTCTTCTACAGAATGGAAGCTTTTGCCTGGTTGCACTTCGAAGAAAATGAATTGATTCCAGCTTGGAGGGATAGCTTTGCATGGTGCAGCCTCGGGCTCAGGGATCCCATCGGCGCCAGTTTGAACAGGATACAATTCTAAAGCACCTCCCCATTCTTTTTGCCATTCCTGGCTGTATGGTAGGGGCATATAGAGGATGTACGATACCCGCCTGGTTCCAATCACATCGTCGTGGTTAAGTAGGTGACACCCCTGCGTGTACGAGTTGACAGACATGTCCTGTTTCGTTCCGGAGAGTGGTCCACACCCAGTGACAGCTTGAATGAACTTGCGAAACTCTGAAGAATAGAGTGCATCGCGGAGAGCGAGGAGGTTTGGAAAAAGTGCAAGTTGAGCCTCAGAGAGGTACGAGAGTGATGCAAGGTCTCCGGTTTGATTTACCTAGGGAAAAGATCTCGGATAACAGATAGTCGATTAGGATCGAGGAGAGTTACCTTGTATATGTCTGTCTCCTTCTCAGTGAAGCTCAGCTCCTTCATACATTCATCCTTCACATTCTTGAGAAGATCATCCTGGAAAAGCTTTTCGATAATCGCATATTTGAACGGTTCACTGTCAGCGTAATCCTGATGCAATTTCTGCACATTTTCTGGCCCAAAGAGACCAGGATCGAAGCGCAACCGATGGTCCACGGTCGATGTCGACGAGGAATGTGTCGTTTTTAATCGCTTTAGAAGCGAATCTGAAGAAAGCTCAGGTGAAAGAGATCGCTCGCGAACATGGGCCATTGTCTTCTTTTGAAAGTGTGGTGAGGAGGCGCCTTGGTGTAAATTTGGCGTTGCGCTTTGGTTCTCTACTTAGTAGTACATACAGCGATGATAAGTGCTAAAACCATCAATATCATTATTACATTTACGTAATGTAATTGTCAGGGACGACTTCGAATGAGAAATTGAGAATACAAACCTGCACTACATGAACTAGTGAATCCCCAATCTAACCCTCTCCTGCTTCTTGATCATATGCACATCTCGCAGATACGTTGCAGCTCTCGCCCATTTCTCGTGTCGTCTCTCCGTTTGATGTGGTACAACTTCAAATTTAGTGTACAGAATGTTCTTCAAGTTTGGTAAAACGGAGGAAAGGAAGGCGGCGACAGCCAATGGATTGTCGATCAGCGATTCCCCGACAGAGAGTGTAGTGATCTTGGTGTTGGTTACCCCACCCCCTGGAACCTCGGGTGTCACAACACTGTATGAGGTGGCGTCCATGCCGATGCCAAGAGTTCTCAAGTCTGGACAATGCAAAAGCAGACTGGCAAACCCATCCAGGGTGATTTGAGGACGCGCTGGTGTTACCCACGTGGCCTCATCCCCCAGGCGTAATTTTTTCAGCTTGGGCCACGATTTCATGGCTCTAACGAGGTCTTGGTCATTTATAGTAAGGTTGGCAGAGTGGGATGGCAGCGTTAGTTCTTCCAACGTGCAAAATGAGGAGAGTGGCATGATTTCACTGATCGTAAGCAGTGAATCGCAAGTCAACTCGAGTGAGAGAGCTTGCACTTGTTGCGCTGTTACACGAGAGGCAAGGAGCAAAAGAAAGGTTTCGTTACTGGAAGATCACGGGATGTTCCCGAGAGAGATGGATACTCTTCTCGCAGGTATCCACGTTGCTTCAAGGAAAGGTATGCATAACTCGGAACTCTGCGCACGGATTGTGAGATGGCGAAGAGGGTTTGAAAATGTGGTCGGACTGTATTTGGAGGAGTCCCTATTCAGGGATAGAAATGAGAGTTGCAAGTTGTAAGGAAAGGAAGAGTGGAGAGGTGAAATAGGGCGGGCCCATCGATGGCTTCTGTGCTAAGGGTCTTGAGCTGGTGCCAACCACATACAACAGCTTTTGAAACCGGGATGGATGCAGCTGAATTAAAGCCAGTGGTGGAGAAGGATTTCATGAGGGGACATGTAACTCCCAGGTTTGATAAAACCGAAAGCATAAACAGGTTACCCGTCGCGTGTAGATGAAGCTCAGTCAGGGTGGGGCTGAGAAGGTTGGAAAGAAGGTGAGTAGATTCATGGCTACTGTCCGACCAAGATAGTTTTTCAAGGCGAGGGAGTAAAAAAGGCCAGGGATGACTGCAGAGGGTATGCGCAAGTTCCTGGGACATGTCACCCATGGCACTACGCCCCAGTTTGCCAAGGGCGCGAACCCTTATAAGGTACTTTTCGATGCCCCGCCAATGAACAATCAGAACGCAACTATCTATCTTCTGCACGCCGTTTGAGACATGAGTGTAATCATAGAACACCGGAAACCTACCAGACTACGACTGTGACGATGTCGAGACCACACGTGCCTGGGGAGACATTGTACTACAGGGTTGAGAGTATCTATGTGAGCCCAGAGCACATCCAGAGCAAGCTCCGAGAATGTGCGACAAGTCCTGGCGAGACGTGCGAGAGTCTGGCGTCGAACATCCACACCGTCAACGGGCCTGGATGGTTCCTGTACGTCAAGTGTGATGTCTTCATAATTGTTTAAGGCCGAAAAAATGTTCCGCAGAACTTCACAGATCTGGAGGCAGGAGTGCATGAGTAGTGCGATAGTAAGGGGCATTTACCTGCACCTACGTCCCCATCCGGGTCATGACGTCATGAAGAAAGTACTATGAAATTTTTTTAGTATTTTCAACTGTTTAACAAGCCTGCTCAAGGCTGATATATCGACAGCTGAGGCTTATGGTAGTACTCAGTGGTAGTAGTTAGTTAGTATTAGGCAGCAGAGATTCGACAAGCTGAGAATAAGACACTCACCGTGATAGAAACAGTGGCGGCCAAAGCACGACCGTCATCCCGAACACCGTGACACCAGAGCCAGCGCTTGAGCTCTATTTGACGAATCGCAAAATAGAAAATGCCGGCATCACCATATATCATGACTATTACGGTAAAAGTCTGACTTTGAACCATTCAACCAACATAAGGGAAACCGTGACAACATGCAAACACCTTACAAGTCAATTTCATCCTAGCTTCAGACGCGCTGTAAGTACCAAGTTAGTGAAAACTAGTCGTGCTAATTGAGAATAATGACCAATTGCTTCAGCTTGCTCATTCCCAAAGCACTCACGTATATAGCGGTTGACCGTATGTTTGATGCGGCAAATAATGAGATGCCAGATCTCGAAACCCCGCACACTAAAGCCTATTTTCCTAACACCGACCACTCTGTTGAACTCAAAGGCGACATCATCAGCGCCATTACCAGCGAACGCGAGTAGCAACTAGATGCAGTGTTGCACGATGTCTCAGCTCTGGAGTCTGGACACAGTTATGGTCGGCTGAGTCAACTCGGTTACTTGTCGAACAGACCATCCAATCCAGGCATTTGCACAAAGGATTTATGGCATATCCGAGGCTTTCGGGCGACTGTCAACTGAAACTCTATCCCATATATCTCACTACTGTCTCCTCAAACACAAATACTTGTTCCCCGCATCAAAGATGGCTCCCATACTGCTGACCAGAGTATGCCGACGGAGGCTGCTGCAAGTCTGCTCAGTTTATGGTGCAGGTTGTTGGTAGAAGTCGACGACGGAGACCGGCAGCGAGCAGCTTTTTCCTAGGACTCGTGACTCAAGGGATCACGAGGACGTCCACTCTCATCAGCACTTGGGCGCCACCCATTGACCAAGTCATCGCGAAGCCCTTCTTCGGCCTTACATCAATCAAATCAGGTCTCGCCTACAAAGTCTTGCAGTTCCTACTCGACAAATGTCGAGATCGCTGTGTATCGCCCGAATGCAGTCCTGCTCCTGCCCCAACCTCTCCTCGATCACGATCGACGTAGCGTTCAAACAAAGACAGTCATTAGAGCCACTCACACAGACCGGAATCCAGACCTTTCGCATCGCCGATACCGGTCCTAGCACACGCTCTTTGGCGGAGATTTTTGACGGTCGTGCGAGCATGACGGATGTTGAGCGTGCAGAATATGTTTCCCTCATTCCTTCCATTGACATTGTAGATGATCTCAGTCGCCGAAATTTTATGTAAGACTCGGTTGTCACACATTTCTCGAAATGATGTAAGTATTGGCATGCACACTCAGTCGTTTTGTACGTTCGTTCTTCACAGGGAATTCTTTCGACAAGCATCGACGAAGCCATATTACGCATCGCACGCCGGCACTTTATGTCATGGACGCGAGTGGGTCTTTGATCGAATGGTTTTACAAACAAGATGGTGCCCAGTCGTTCAGCCTTTCGAGACAGTCACCGAAAAGAACTTCATCGAATATCTAAATGACAGCAAGTGTGTTCAGAGTTGCAACGTTGATGCTTGAAAGACCCTACTTAACCAATTTCTTGTCAGCTTGGTGCAAGTTCATTGTGAGAACGTAGATGCCAAAATCAAGATTCTTAGCATAAATATGAATGTGATTTATGTGGTCAATGGTGTAAGTAGTCCCTCTCGACATCAACTACCCTGTCACGCTAACTTGTAGAGTGACATTTAGAGATGCAAGCCAAATCTAAGAGGGCGAATCGGCGAACCGTGCATCTAGATACACGAGGACATTATAGCCGATCAAGTCAACGTCACGTATGCATGTTGATCCAGAACGCGTCGTCGGAGTTGAACTACACCTGCACTAGCAATAGGACCACAACTGCGAGGATGTGTCTGAAATGGCCGGTCTGGGTACAAGTCTGCACAGACTCGGGGTCTGTGCCTGCCACTGCAATGTTCTACGGAATTTAAAGCTGCTGGCGCTTCCTGAGCATGGATGGCATGCACAACCGCCAGCCGCACTCGTGCTCGTCGTGTGCGGCAACGGGGTCAATTGGACGTAAATTTCAGTGATCTCGAGTCCTTCATCGAGGTTCTTGAATGGATTTGCTAAGATGTTCTCCGAAGCACTACTCGCCCCAGACCGCGGGCAGTTGCAGGCGTGTCGAGGTATTGAGTCACGGGGGCGAGAAGTCCAATTTTCTGAGTCACATCTTGAAATCCAAAATTGGGATCTGGTGCTCGGCGTAGCTCGAAACACATGTCCGACATGTGTCCATCGAACTTCGACAGGAACTACCCGGGCTAGAACCAGATGAACGAGAGCCGGGGCCCGGAAAGGGCGGACCGGCCTATCAAAACCTGGCCTAGGTTGTGCGCCAAGATCCTTTACGATATCTTCTTATCTAGTATTCTGGTCTGCCGTTGCACATGATCAGTGCAAGTCGTAGGAGGAATAGTCAAACTGTTCCAACTGCGCAATGGAAGAATAGAATGATCCAGATCACCGGACATTAGGTAAAGATATTCTGTGCATGCCTCGATGGCTTACGAGTTTAGCAAATCGCGCACAGAAGATGACCTATATACTCACACGTACAAGGAACTGCGGCACGCGATGACTGCTGAACGCTGAGTCACTGACAAGGCCTTAATGACTGTAAACCCCGGAGTTTAGCTAGTTTCAAACGGCTGACCCCGTATAAGATATGACAGTAGGTTCAGGACAGTAAGGAAGCGTGAAATGTGGTCATGTCATGAGAAACAACTACATCGTAGATTTATCACAGCAGATTAGTAGTGGGAGCCGCGTCGGGAAGTATAACGGCGTTCTGCTGATGCAACATCTTTATCCGCATATGTCTTTGGGTGTCTGAATCATACAGATGTGACTGCACGACAGGAGCGCAGAGTAAACAATGTACGCACCATATTCATGTGATTGTGGGTGAATTGTTAGCCCGCGAGTACACCGCATATGACACCCATCTTGCACTGCAATACCGACGCCGAGCGACAGTCAAGCAAGTAAGTGAAGGGAACTGTGAGAGCTAAACACCGTTAATGATCAGATCCTGAAGAGGAAGACATTCGGAAGAACCGCATGACGAGAGAACTGAAACAGAACGGAAGGGGAATATATTGATGTCAGAGTTGCGAATTCAGTTCAGTACTACAAAGAGCTTCCATGCTATACATCATTACAAAAAGGACGACACTAGTCCTTCTGATTCCGAATAACTGAGATAACTAATGTACAAGCAAGCAGCAACTCGTTAACACAATAATACAAGCAAGAGCATAGAGAAGCAGAGACACCACCGCAACATGTCAGAGTTAATACCATCGTTATCATCCAATCCTGAGCTCATGCCTTTTCGTTCTCCAGCGAAATCAAGTCAGCGGTCTGACCTGCTCCCGAACCGAGGTCCACAGACTGATGACGTGCTAGCGAGAGGCTGGGCGGCCGTACATGTTGGCCTGAGTGTGATCGAGAAACCCATGCTTCGGTCGCATTCGCAAGCAACTCCTCCGCGACTTGCGAAGAAACATGCGTGAGCGGGACCGGAGCGTAAACGGGGGCGTCTACAAATTGTAGGTCGACGTCGGATGTGCAGCGCGCTTTGTTTGCCACTGAATGGACTGGTAGGATATATATCCGCTCATAGTGAGGTGTGTGGGATGACAAATGGAAGCCTTGATGACTGATAAGAATGGTATAGTAACTGGATAAAGCCAACACGAAGTGAAGCTGCGTAATCAAATTACAAACGTCAGCCTTGCGGCTCGCCACCAACTATTAAGGCAAAATTTACTCACGCGAATGACGGTGATGACAATCAGAACAATCATGAACACGAATATTCCCCGCTCAAACCATGGTTCACAGTTCTCCAAAGTCAGCCCCAAATCGATGAAGTCCCGAAGAGTGTCTGGCTGGCGTGACAACAACTCGCAAATACTGGAGCGAACTGATGGTCGAAAGGCAGCGTAAGAGCCTATGGCTGCAAACAAGGTGCCAAACACGAAATCTCCGACAATGTAGTCACGATATATGCGGACAAATGACGCTTTGCCCTAGAGAAGAGGGCTTAAGATTTTGGCAATAAAAAAAAAGAAAAAAAGTTGGCGTACTCGGACAATGCCTGCCAGACCGAAGAGACAGATGGCAGATGCCGCAACAAAATATGCGCACAATAACGCCCATACGAGATGCACTCCATCTTTACTGATGGAATACTCAGAGCTCTCCCATTCGCTTTCTGGTTCCCATTTGAATGACCGCCAAGCTCCTAGTAGTCGCACTGCAAGAGCGAAATTGAACACTGCGCCAAAGAGCGAAACGGCTAGTGATGTAGTCCTATGAGAATTGGAGAACATGTCAGTCGATGGTCAAGAAAGATAGGAAAGTGCAGTCATCAATGTAATGCCCGAGCCGGACTTTTGTAAGCGGGCGGCGGGGAGAGGGGCTGCGCAAGATCTAGTGATGCCAGGACAAACCTTGTTACAAACAAGCGGGCCATTTGTCCAAAATTCTTGCTGGTCGGGCCTTTGGAGGCAAGAAGAAATATGGTGGAGCCGGTGGTTCAAATGGAAGGTGAGTATTGTGGTCCGAGAAGGAGAGTTAGCTGGTGTATGACTAAGCTTGCAATGTAATCAGATTGAGGATCGGCGTTTCAGGTTAGTCTTAGACTTTATTTAGAATTATCCGGTAAACGTCCCGCGAGAGGATGTGTAGGTGTGCGTGAGGCAAGATTGGGACTCATAAAGCTCAAGCTCAGTAAGTTGTCTGTTACGTAATATCTGATTAGTGAAGCGATTTACATCAAACGGTGGCACAGTGTGTCAACTTGAATATATGGGCTGATTCGTCAGTCTGCCAGGCTAGCCCGAACAGACAAGTCCATTCGGCAAGCATGCATTTCCCCTCACTCGGAAGCGACCGGCATAAAGAATAAGCCCGATGGGTTTGTTTGATACACTAAAGTCCGCGATTCCCTCCATGAGTAAATATTGCGCAGTCAGGAACTCACTCGTGACTGAACCTCGGATCACGTGACGTTTGGGCTCAATCAACCTCGTCAAGGATGTCCGGGTGGGTGCAATAATTGCAATGCTGGTCGCTGCAGTACTGATGGTTTATCGGAAGTAGTTCTTTCGCGATGGCAATGTGGTTCCAAGCGAAGCATGCTTTATCTGTATACACATATTGTGCATCCGAATCACCTTTCTCCCTTTGGTGTGTAGCCATAAAAATTGACGCATCTGGACTATAATCGTGTTCCAATGCGGACTTACACCGTCTCTAGAAGTTGCCCACCGTTTACCCCTATCTTTGTTGACTCGAGTCCGCTCGCACAGTCATTTGAATGCAATCGATGCCTTGCGAATTCGAAAGGGTCGTGACTCACAAGATCCTAATCTACCACCCCAATTCTAGCGAACAAGTGTATCAGAAGCTTCGTATTGTTATGTTGTCTGACTCGAGTCCCCCATTAGGGCCTGAGTGACGGAAATCAAGTTTCGAAGCGGAGCGTGCGCATCTGGTAGAATCCCAAAATCGATGACTGGCGTTGCTGGGATGGGCTTAAAACATCCTCTATCGTTCTCCCATCTCTCAAACTTACAAGCCCACATCGCATCCACATTATACCTACCTTGCAGACTCTGAGGTCATGCCCGACGACAACACGGTTTTATTGCAGGACACCATCACATCCACATCCGAAGGCATGAATGTAGCAGAGGATGCTACTGGAGCCGAGGTCGGTAACGCACGTTCACCGTAGAGCGCATCTGGATTTCAAGTTTTGCTAATCGAACGAATCAGGCGGCTCCAGAAGATAAAGTCAGTAAGACGCAGAACACTCAGGATCGTTACTTGCGACGTTTCCAGATGTGGTCTGTAATGAGTTGCTTGACTGCTCTGACTGTTCGCTTACATGCAAACACAGGGATTGTCTTGCATGCATCTGGAGACCATATGATCCATCGTTCATCAAGCCTGTCTCTCAGCGCATAGATCTGAACAACTATTTCTATCTCGATGTCCAATATGAGGATGAGCAATGTACGCGTGATTTTCCACGACTGTTACTATCAAATTACTGTTGGCCTGTATTGACGACTTCGTCTAGCACCCCCTGAACTGGTTGTGAGCAACTTCAGCAGTGTATTGGTTGATTTCCTTCGGTGAGATTATGATATAAGCTCTTGCCTGGTCGATCTTAGCGTCGCCTTGGTAGCTACGCCATTGGGAATGATTTCTTCAAACAAAACCCGACGTATCCTCTTCTGGATTTTTTCGCAAGAATAGATGACCTTCGGGCCGATCTTGCGGACGTCCGAGAAGTTCTTACTTCAAATTTGGCTGGTGAAGATCTCAAGCAAAAAGCGAATGATATGGGTTGCACAGATGCATTGGGCCGTATGTCTGGCCACCATAATATGATATCTCCTTTGACAATCTCATCCCTTAATACAGTACATAAAACCGAGGAAGACGCCCGGCGGTACTTAGAGGACGTGTCGGAGCATTTTGGCGTCCTATTAGGTATGATAGAGAAAGAATTCGAACCGACGTGAGCACATTTATATACTGTCCTGACATTTAGGTTGACTACGAGATTACAGAGCTCAAGAACTCGAGCTTCAACTCTCTTACGGACACATTGCTTTCGACTTGCTCATATACTACTTCAAGCGGGGTATCAAGTACTATACTATACAGAAGGGTGACCTTGTGAGTAATAATATATGATAGTAACTGTCTGTTCAATCTTGCTGCAGATTGGATTTACGCTCAATAGCGCAAGCTATAATGGCAGTTTAGCGTATGTTGCATTGTATACGAAGGATCGGGCCCTCATCACTTGCCTACAGCTCATTTTTCCTGAATTCCGAGACAACGAGGTGGAACGGATACAGATACATCGACGAGACAAAGAATTTCTCGGTTCCAAAATACGCTGTTTGTACTTTTTGCGCTTGCAATTCATGAGAGCTCACGATCGTTCAGGGAACGGTGAAACTGTCACAACTGGATTGCAAAATCATGACAGACGATGTACGCGCCAAGCTAACCGGTACAATGCCTCACGCTTTTTGTTATGTACAGAAGTTCTGAACATCATTTTAGCCCGAGGGAATTTGTATGGATCATTTTCTGGTGGTTTCCATTACAAGTCATGTATGTCTGACCCTTTCTACGTTGCCGTCAGACTAATAACTGTGCTCAGACGAAGGGGTAATTTTCCTTCCTTCTCTTTTCTAGAATGGAAACGAGCTCATTGATTCGACCCCAGAGTCGAATCATTGTCGATGAGCGTGCATTCAATTATAGACAGGGCTACACATGTGAACCGTATGATATAATTGCATTTGCTTCTAATCCATGCGCTAATATCGTCTCAGAGACGAGAAGATCCCTGACATTCCAGAGGGCAAACACGATCAACTTCCGGCTTTTGTGAATGGTTTCGATCTCAAGAGCAAAGTAAGTTGAACTCTTTTTGGTTCGACTGACTCACGACGGGCTACAGCGATGGAAATCATTCCACGTCGAAAATATTGATGACATCACGTATGACGAGAAGGCCTGGGACCACTTGGTTGTAGATGATGATGTTAAAGTAAGTAATAGTCCTCTGTTTATTGTCCGGCTATTGTTGATGGTCAAGCAGAACCTGATCAAGGGACTTGTCAATGTTACTAAGAATGTCAACACGTCGCAGCATCTTATGTCGGACGTCATCACAGGTAAAGGTGGAGGTTTGGTAGGTTTCCCTGTACCCCTCAATGCTGCCAACCTCATGTTACTCTGTGTAAGATTGCGGTACTTCATGGGCCTCCTGGGACCGGAAAGACGCTTACAGCTGAAGCTGTCGCTGAACACCTCAAGAGGCCTTTGTACATCGTGAGCTCTGCGGAATTGTCGACAGAGCCTTCACACCTAGAATCTAAGCTTTCGGCGATATTGAAGGTACGTGCCATGATGTACAATTTCGACTGAACAGAACAGAATTCTCTACTAGTTAGCTACCGTATGGGACGCCGTAGTTCTTCTTGACGAAGCTGACGTGTTCCTGGAACAGAGGAGTTTCCATGACGTACGTTTTTGCAATTCATCATTAATTCCACGATACGTTTCTCATTTTATTGTAGCTGATACGCAACGCACTGGTTTCCGTTGCATTAAAGGTCATTGAGTACCACCGCGGTGTGCTCTTCTTGACAACAAATCGCATTCAAACGTTTGACGACGCCTTTCTTTCGAGGTTCTCCATTGGTTCGTCCTCTATTTATATCATATCAGTTTGAAATAAACTTGATCTCAACAGCGATCAAATATCCTGAGTTAGATGCTACGGCCCGGCTTACGATCTGGAAAAAGTTCATCGAGCTTGCTGGGTGGCCATTTTTCGACTCAAAGTCTGAAGAGTTTGTCAACATTGATGGTAAAGAGCCACGTTGTTATGTTTCTCACTCAGATCTGGAGGCATTAGCGCAAAAACCGTTTAATGGTCAGCACACCCTTGCCATCCTGCCTATCAGAATTAAATATAGTTTCTAGGACGCACCATTAAGAACCTTGTCCGGACCGCCCAGGCGTTAGCACTCTCTGCGTAAGTATTATTGTCGGTATGTTCGCTTCCCTGTTACTCATGAGAATGCACAGAAATGAACCGCTTTCCCTCGACCATGTCAAGGTCGTTATCCGTGCGCAAGAGAAATTTTTGACAGAGTTTGCGCAAATCCGCTCTTAGTTAGCACCTTATCGATCGTATCAGTCCAAGTATATCCATGTCAATATTGTAACACCACCAAATGTATCCCGCAATTTTTGGGCAGATAACGCTGGTATGAGAGCAGCATCGAGAGCATTAGCCAAGCCCCCATATGCCTGCTTTCCTCACACCATCGACGAGAGCATCTACATTCCCCAGCATGCTCCCTAGTATTTCTTTCTTCTCATCAATGGTGCGCACACGGTCATGCCTGCTTGTGCGAGCCTCTGCATCATCAGCACGGCCCGATAGGGAGGTCCCACTGCTAATCGTCTCTCGAAAACGTGATACGGAAGGTGTGGTAGGGATGGGTGCATCAGTGACTCCGAGACCTGGTCGGAATCCTCTGGGTTTCTTGGGGCTCAGCGGCTCATAGTCCACTTCCTTCCGTAGCATGAGCATCGAGCGTGACTGTAGTGGAGCCGGTATCTTTCTAGTGCTGGATGTTATCGAAGGTGGTGAGCTAGGAGGAGTGCGTGGGTCTGATGAAGTGAAAGTGGAGGTGGAATATGATTTCTTGATAGGCGAAGGTGTGTGAATGCTCTCGAAGCTAGTGGTTGTACTAGTCGTCGATGAACCTGTTGACATGGAGAAGAAAGAAGATGAGGTTGATGAATTCGATGACGACCTGGTAGAGGTACACGCAAATGAGATATTCGAGGCGCTAGATGCAGGACGAGCAAATATTTTGGATTCAGGAAGTAGAAGAGGTGTGCTAGGTTGGGTGGCAACGGGGGAGGAAGGTAGTGAGTGTGCTTCATCAGGCTGTATGTGGGTGGGAGTCTCATCCATCAGATAGAAGTAGAGAAACTCGAGGCATTTCATTCTGGATCTACATCAGTGATTGCACAGCAATGGAACGAGTAACCCACCTGACTTCGCGTGGTGTTCCTGCTCGTTTGAGTATCTTTACCACTGCTTGAACCCCATTCACTTCCTCGAAAGCGCGTAGCGCTGGAGAGGAATCAACCAGAATGCACAACAAAGTATCCAAGACAGCAGATGTCAAATGCATGAAGGGCGCAGGTTTTTCTGGTGGTTGGGAATTGTTTTCCCTCGAAGAGGCATCAATGGTTGGCGTGTGTCGAGAAGTAAGCAATAACCCGATCAAAATCTACGATGGATGATGAGGTTTGGGCATCTCAAGGACTTCACTAAACACAACCAACCTCAAGAGAAAACCGACGACCCAGAAAAGACTTGCTTGATTTGTGGTGAAGAGAGACTCCTTGGATTATTGACAAGCCTTGACATAACTGGGAGCACGAGGTATTCATTTCAGTATCACGCTCTTCTGTGATTCAGTCAGCCATGATGTTGAGGAAGAAAAAGGCTGCGTACTTACTGGTGGAGCTCTTGCTTGCGCACAGTTCTAGTTGAGGTGTCGTACATTGTATCCAAGCCAAGATCCGCGATGGAACTATATATCCGAATTAGACGGTACGCAACAGGTTGGATGGTTATTCCCCACCATTGGATTCAAAAGCATCTTGAAGGTCCAAATACGTTTCTAATGTATCATCATTGGAGGACTGCACGCACGCAAGCGCAAGCTGGTGCTCAAGAACAGCCAGAGCTCTATTTCGTCTTCCAAATGATGAACGTGTTGAGGTCACCTGTAGTGGTACCATTGTCATAACTAACCGAACCCATCCTCAAGATCATCCTTGTTACTCACATCGTCCAAAGCATCCTGCAGCGTCGTCTTCATCGAGCTCACTGTTGACGACATCGGTGAAGAGATAATTCCGTTGTTTCAGAAATCACTGGTCAGGACTTCCCTCGAGGCTCGTGACGAGCAATTGATGAATTGTTTGAATCTTGGAAATTCGAATGGGTTAAACGCGTCGCTGCCACGTGACTGGAACGTGACGCGGAAATTACGACGGTCTCGACCGCGTGATTCGTGAAGCTGTACTGCCAGCAGTGTGGTCCAAGTAACAAACGCTTAGGTACGCATTCCCAGACCTTCACAATCTTTGTTGTTGTTCATCATGGCACCCATCCCAACAGTATGTGCAACATATATCTATTCAAGTGGATCTATATGCTCACATAGAGGAATCGCGACTGCAGCAATGGACGCGGCTCATTCGCTTTGTTGCTGCAGAGACCGCACAAATCCATATCGGACAACCGGTTGACCCCAGACTTGATGGTGGGTCACGGGCTCATTCTGTACCTCCTTGACTATATGTTTATGTTCGTGACGTACAGTTGGCCTTGCCGCATGGAACAAACAGACTATCAGAGTTTATGAGATCTCTGGGTCTACCCTTGACCCTGCCTCTCGCGTTACGAGTAATATCTTAACAGTCGAGAAGCTTCTCTCTCCTCTCTCTCGCGAAGAGATGAAGGTCGTTCGGTGCTTGGGTCTCAACTACTCGGACCTCGCAGTAAGTCCTGTCAAAATTGTGTTGTATAGTATAATATTGACGAAACCACAAACAGGCAGACACAAAAAGGGCTAAGCCTGCGTAAGTCGATGCTTACCAATTTTTCCTGTATTCTATTCAAAATTGCAAACATTGTTATATCCAGCGCCCCCAACTTGTTCTACAAGCCCCTGACGTCGATGATCGGTCCCAATGCACCAATTTTCATTCCCAAGGTTGCTCAGCCTGTCGAAGAGCACCTCACCGACTACGAAGTAGAACTCACCATCGTCATCGGAAAGGCGGCCAAGGATGTCTCCGAGGCGGACGCTCTCGACTACGTCCTCGGGTACACTGGTGCCAATGATGTAAAGCTTACATTATTGTTTTGAGGCCGCCTTATCTCATATCTTCGACAATAGGTGTCGTTCCGCAAGCACCAACGAACAACTTCCCAGTGTGGATTCTCCAAGGGGTTCGGTAAGTCATTTTTCTCCCACAAGGATGAGATATGACTTCATACGATGAACTCGAACAGATAACACAACTCCCCTCGGTCCTGTTCTTGTGTCGCACAACGCCATTTCCAACCCCCAGGAAATCCCGCTAACTTGCACGCTTAACGGCCAAGTCCTCCAGGACGGTAACACCAAGTAATACTTATCAATGCCCTCGAGAGAGTACACGCTGAAGTGATGATTGTTTATTAGCGACCAAATCTTCAATGTTCGTCAAACGGTCTCTTTCCTCTCGCAGGGAACCACCCTGGAACCTGGGTCGGTTATCTTGACTGGAACACCCAAGGGTGTTGGTTTCGCGAGGAAGCCCGCCATTGTACTGAAGAACGGCGATGACTGCAGGGTATGGTTGGGTCACGGCATTGGTACACTCATCAACCCTGTCATTGAGGAGGGCCATCACCAGGCGAAGTTGTGAATTTGTAGTCACATATTGTCTTGTTTATATGCATGCTTCATTCTCGTGAATTGACGACATCAGGTAACAGATATGATACATAGTTTCTTGTGTACAAAAGTGTGTTATTTCAGAGCCCGTCAAAAGTGATGAGTTTCTGATTCAAGCTGTACTCCTCGATACCGTGGCCGATCTAAAATCAAACGGATTTAACCAAACAGGAGAACTATAAAAAACTCAACGCCACCGAACATTAGCAAACTACCGAGCCCTGTACAAAATTTTACAAGCAATACAATTCGACAAGTCCCTTCTTTACAAGTTTGTCACAACATTACTATACAGACTAGACATATTATACAGTTTAGACATAGCACACACACTTAGATCAAATTCAGTAGTAATACTGTACGGACAAAACATGACGGACACAGTATGCAGGCCTAGTAAGGCACTGCAGCCATCCTATTCAAACAACGTGATACTGATAACCGAAGACAAAAAACTACTATAAAACAAATGTTGACATCATCGCTGCCTGCCGCACTGTCAGAATCGTCCCGAAACTCACCGGTGCACCCAGCATCCTCAGCATCAGCCCATTCCTCTAGCATCAGGCTAAGATGCGCGAGCAAATTGAGACAAAAACAAGCAAAACGCAAAGCTACGAGCGACTCCGGCGATGCGATACAAGACAAGACAAAGCGAAGTTACAAGCATGTTCAAGCTGATACGATGCAATGCGCTCAATGTATGTTTTCCATTATCTCATCATATCTAGTACGATACAAACATTAAATATCATATTTTGTCGTCTCGGTTTCTACTGGGCCTCGAGCTCTCGAGGCTCGTGATGATGGGTTAAGCGCGTCGTTGCCACGTGACTGGAACGTGACACGGAAATTCGGAGGAGCGTTTACGACCGCGTGAAGCCTGAACGCTGAGTGTCCCACTGTGGGGTCCAAGTAAATAACGAGTTCTACGCTTAGGTGCGCATTCCCAGACCTTCCCCAATCTTTGTTGTTGATCATCATGGCACCCATTTCAACAGTATGTGCAACATATATCTATCCAAGTGGACCTATATGCTCACATAGAGGAATCGCGACCGCAGCAATGGACGCGGCTCATTCGCTTTGTTGCTGCAGAGACCGCACAAATCCATATCGGACAACCGGTTGATCCCAGACTTGATGGTAAATCACAGGCTCATTCTGTACTTCCTTGACTATACGTTTATGTTCGTGACGTACAGTTGGCCTTGCTGCATGGAACAAACAGACCATCAGAGCTTATGAGATCTCTGGGTCTGCCTTTGACCCTGCCTCTCACGTTACGAGCAATATTTTGACAGTCGAGAAGCTTCTCTCTCCTCTCTCTCGCGAAGAGATGAAGGTCGTTCGGTGCTTGGGTCTCAACTACTCGGACCACGCAGTAAGTTCTGTCAAAATCGAGTGATATAGTATAATATTGACGAAACCGCAAACAGGCAGAGACAAAAATGGCTAAGCCTGCGTAAGTAGTAGATGCTTACCAATTTTTCCTGTATTCTATTCAAAATTGCAAACATTGTTATACAGCGCCCCCATCTTGTTTTACAAGCCCCTGGCGTCGATGATCGGTCCCAATGCACCAATCTTCATTCCCAAGGTTGCTCAGCCTGTCGAAGAGCACCTCTCCGACTACGAAGTAGAACTCACCATCGTCATCGGAAAGGCGGCCAAGGATGTTTCTGAGGCGGACGCTCTCGACTACGTCCTCGGGTACACTGGTGCCAATGATGTAAAGCTTACACTATGGTTTTGAGGCCGCCTGATCTGATATCTGCGACAATAGGTGTCATTCCGCAAGCACCAGCTGACAACTTCCCAGTGGGGATTCTCCAAAGGGTTCGGTAAGTTATTTTTCTCCCACAAGATGAGATATGACTAACATGAACTCGAACAGATAACACAACTCCCCTCGGTCCTGTTCTTGTGTCGCACAGCGCCATTCCCAACCCCCAGGAAATCCCGCTAACTTGCACGCTTAACGGCCAAGTCCTCCAGGACGGTAACACTAAGTAATACTTATCCATTCCCTCGAGAGAGTACACGCTGAAGTGATGATTGTTTATTAGCGACCAAATCTTCAATGTTCGTCAAACGGTCTCTTTCCTCTCGCAGGGAACCACCCTGGAGCCTGGGTCGGTTATCTTGACTGGAACACCCAAGGGTGTTGGTTTCGCGAGGAAGCCTGCCATTGTACTCAAGAACGGCGATGACTGCAGGGTATGGTTGGGTCACGGTATTGGCACACTCATCAACCCTGTCGTTGAGGAGGGCCATCACCAGGCGAAGTTGTGAATTTGTAGTCACATATACAGTCTTGTTTATATGCATGCTTTATTCTCGTGAATTGACGACATCAGGTAACAGATATGATACATGGTTTGTTGTGTACAAAAGTGTGTTATTTCAGAGCCCACCAAAAGTGATGAGCTTCTGATTCAAGTACTCCGTGATACCGTGGCCTCCCTCCCGACCTAATATCAAACGGGTTCAGTGTTAGCCAAACGGGAGAACTATAAAAAAACTGACCAAGACCACTCTCTTTGACGCCACCGAAAGGAATAGTAGCATGGCTGATCAGCCCGGTGTTGGTGCCAACCATACCAACCTCCAGCGCCTCTGCAACTCTCCATACACGCCCAACATCTCGACTGAAGAAATACCCAGCGAGGCCCACATCTGCGTCGTTTGCTAGGGCGATCACCTCCTCTTCTGTCTCGAACTTCGTCAGAGCTGCAACAGGCCCAAAAGTTTCTTCAAAATTGGAAAGTGCTCCAGCGGGAACCTCAGAAAGGACAGTAGGCGCAAAGAAAGTTCCGGCCCCATCGACACGTTTACCACCAACCAATACTTGGGCACCACGAGAAACAGCATCTTCTACATGTCGCACAACCTTCGAGATTGCTCTCTCATGAATGAGAGGGCCATGCGTCCTGGAAATGAGTGAGTAATGGCAGAGATTATCTGGCGCATTCCACCAACGTTGTTTCATCCAGGCCATTTCCGACTTTAAACGCAGTTACTTTCTCAGCGAGTTTAGAAGCAAAATCAGCGTAGACTGAAGACTGAACGTAGATACGGTTTGCACAGACGCAGGTTTGCCCTGAACCACGGAATTTACATGAGATTGCCCCTTGAAGAGATAGATCAGCCTGGAGAGGGTTCAGAAAATCTTCCTACGCTGACCTTCAACAGCCTGGTCGATATCGGCGTCATCAAAGACAATGAAAGGTGCGTTCCCTCCAGCTTCGATGGAGACTCTAAAGAGAGTATTTATAAGCACGGAAGGATGTTTTGGTGGTGCTCACTTCTTGAGTGTGGAGGCAGCCATGCCATACAAGCTCTTGGCGACGGGTGTTGATCCAGTGAATGATATCTTCCTGACTATTTTGTTTTCGCACATCTCACGGCCGACCTCAATGACGTTCTTTTGAGTTGTAACAATGTTGATGACGCCATCTGGGACACCTGCGCGACGAGAAAGCTTTCGAATAGCAACGACGGTGAAATCCAAAGCTGCAAGAATTATAAGAAAGGTCTTACCTCAGCTAGTGCAAGAGCTGAAAACGGTGTTTCAGGCGGTGGCTTTATAACTGCTGTGCAACCTGCTGCGAGTGCGGCACCCAATTTTCGCGTGATCATGGCAGAAGGAAAGTTCCACGGGGTGAGAATAGAGCTGATGCGCTTTCTTAGATAAAGCATTAAAGGATCGCATGAAAGGTCTCACACGACACCGACAGGCTGTTTAATCACAACGTTCCGAATATTGGTGAACGGTGAAGGTATGTGTTCTGATAAAAACAATCAATGTATGAACTATTTGAAACGGAAAAGACAAACCTCCATAGATTCGGACAGCCTCCTCAGCTAAGATAGAAAAATGAATAGAGGTTCAAGCCATCTGGCGGGATAACCTACCATACCACTACAAATAACATGCAGTTACATAACTGAATTGAACCGAATTTACTTACCTCCATGAAAGATGCACTATAAGCATTCTCGCCCTTGTTTTCAAGGAATTAGCTTGATACTGGGGAGATGTCTAGTGATGTTACCTTTGCCTCCGCCAACGTCTTGCCATTCTCTAATGTCTGTCAAAGAGTGAGGAAAACAACAACTTGTTTAAGTAATACACGCACGATGATCCTGGCCAAGTCATCATTGTGTTCTCGCATTAGATTATAGAAATTCATCAAAATGTCATGACGGTGCTATCATGCAGAGTGTTCGTTAGTATAAGCCGACAGGAAATATAAGATACCAACCCTGGCAGTAGTTTTGCCCCATGATGCAAAGGCGTTCCCGGCAGCTGCAATGGCAGACTTGGCCTCCTCAAGGCCCATCTCTGGAACAGTGCCGAGTTCTTCACCTGTCGCAGGGTCTGTAATAGGTTTCTGAGTTAATTGATCGTATCCCACTTGTAAGAGGATAGCATACTGGTAACAAGAATAGTTCCACCCTCCTTTGCGCTCACCCACTTCCCATCGATATACGATTGATATTTTATCAACGATGGGTCCTGCAGACCCCACTAAAAGAGGCTCAGCAACTCCAAGTAGTGGATCTGAGGCCTACTTACGATATTGGCGTTCGTGCTGGCCATTCTGTACCACAAGCTGAGACTCGATCGATTGGACTGTCTGGTTGCAATCGGAGCTTTCACCAGCACTTTTAGTGCATGAGAAAATGGTAGGGGCTGCGGAAACATGCTCCTTGTGGAACTGGCCCGTTCGCGGATGCAGGAAAGCCGTCCGCGTCGAAGTTGAAGTCAGGTGATCGAGTGACCTCATATATATATGAATTCCGCAAGCTGTGAGAATTTCTCGGACAACGACTTGGTGGCGTGGCACGCTAGTGAGCTGAGTATAGCACGGAAACACGGACTCCAGAACTCGAAGTCTCAAAGCAGTGAAACAATTGGTCTGTGCAATATTGGAGTCAAGCGTCTGATTTTATGCTAACTTGCAATAGTTAGAACTAAGCTAGAAACGCTACCCGACAGATCACGAGCATGGCGAACGAACAATACGTATCCAAAAAGACCGTTGCTGCATCCTATCGACCGCGCAGTTCTGTACGTCGCATCTGCATAACCAAGTACTCCTGAAAACAAGAGCACCTTTGACACATAACATCCATAGCTTATGTCCCCGGGTCTCCAGCGCGCGCGCGCACCTTTTCGCCTCCAAAACGCTATCACCGGCCTCGTACTCGCAGGCTTTGGCGTCGGCGTCTGGGCATACTCTATCAGCGCGGTGAAACAAGATGACTTCTCCGACGTTGATGAGGAGGCGCGGGCGCTGATGCGTGCTGGGCCAATCGTGGAGGAGGTCAAAGTTTCCGTGATGAACGAGGCAAAAGTCGTGGCGACACAAACTCCGAGCAGCGTACCCGTGAAGGTCAAGGTAGCTACCGTGCCATCAATACACCGAGGTTTGCTTGTGCCCATTCTTGAGAGGCATTTCCCCCGATTGTTGGACCCATCACGGAAGACGCTTATTTGGGGCGCGCCTTCGGTGGACAATATTGGGAGGCTCCGCGATTCGGTATAGAGGTTTTTCCGGCCCTTGGATATATATTTCCTCTACAGATAATGTATCAGGTAAGTCATAAGTTATCAAAAGTCGAAAGCACGATAACATTGATGAAAAATTTCTGCAGCAAAGTACAAGACGATAAACTAATAGTAGACCATCTCGCACATATATGTATGGACACTCGTTCGATCCAGCCCCTTTCATAAAACTGGATAGTGCGAAAACCCAAAATCAAGAAATCGAGACGATTGAGAAGCAATTCACGTTCATTGACGCAACGTCTCATACACAACCTCTACACACTGGCGCAGGCCGAAGATGCTACCAATAGAAGAATAGATCTCCAGCCAGCGCAAGTCTGGAGAGACGGTGCTGAAAGCCTGTTGCAAAGACCGATCAAATTGAGCCCTTTAGCAAACAACCCATCACTCACCCGCCTCAGCCATTGTCAGACTTCGATGCCCATCTTCTTCAGACCCTCCTTGGCAGCTTCGTTTCGGGCGGCTTTCTTGGTCCCACCTTGTCCGCGACCGTAAACTTCCCCATCTACTTCGCACCTGACGAGCCAAATTGGAGTCGTCTTCGTGCCTTCACCAGTCCCGTCTGCGTAGATCCACTCGACTATCATGTTGGCCTTCTGGAGCTGCTGATTGAACAGTGCGAGGTGGCCTATGGTCGTGGAGGTAGTGCAGGGGCGGGGGTGAGGGGGCGAAGGTGGGGGTGAGGACAGAACTGAATCAGGCGCGACAAGAGCAGTGGTCGGAATGGGCGGGAGACGATGTTGCTCCCGCACACGTTTGTAAGCCTCAGTCGCGTAAGGCGTAAACAGGGCTTTCAACCAGGGCTGGACTCCCGGCAGGTCCTGCTCGAGATAGAGCCCGCCCACGTAGGACTTATCGGTGGCGTTGTGTCAGCATCCATTTGTTCGGGTATCAAGGGTGACGTACTTCGAAGACGTCGGCTGGGAACACTTCTTTCGATAAATTGACATATGAAGGACAACGGGAACGTACCTTGAATGTTGACGGAAGCGCGCAAGGTAATTGCCTGAGCAGGATGCAGACGCAGTCTTCTTGGTAGGTCGTACATGCGCGAGACGTCGGCAAGGGTGGAGTTGCCTACGACCAGGGCTCGGATTTTCTGAAGAGGATGTAATGGGCGAGCATGCTTAGTGCCCATTAAGAAACGAGGCATACCGTAGATGGCCCAACGCGCAAGTTGGGGTACATCTCCAGGAGGAGCTCGGTCACGACCAGACCTAACACGGTGTCCCCTAGATGCTCGTACCTGCAGAATGCATCAGCCTATCAGCTTCACACACGAGCGCCTTGATGAAAGCTCGATCGGTTGGGTGTGGTGTTTTGGACAACAACACAGCCTAAGGAGAAGAGAAACTTTGCTCACTTTTCATTGTCTGGACTCGGGTCCTGTGGTTGGTCCTCGAATACATGATTCGGGCGTCCGTAATATGAACGATGTGTAAACACCTGCGTCCGAATGCTGTCCTTGTTGATATCAGGGAGTGGAGGAAACGGCTGAGCGGCATTGAACACTGGATGGAGTATAGACGGTGGACTGTCAGATAGTAACATACGAATATTGTTAGGAATGCGAGAGAGCATGTTCAGCCAGTAGCTGCTGGAACCCACATACTTGATAGACATCGTTGCTGGCCTGGGAGGAAGAATTTGGAAGAGAAAAGAGCAACTCGGGCTACCTTGGACCCGGTCAGTGCCTTCCGTCTATATGAGGTTGATAATTATACCCTGGTACGTGGCCGGAACCAGTATATGGATATGAATTGGCTGGTCATTAAGGCATCATGTGATAGCTTTAGGCACACTACTAAATGTTTCTAGTAAACGGCATCACTTATTATTAGTAGGCGCCTTCACCATGGCGTAAAGCATAGGGTACTGACATGAGATTTATGACAGCGAAGATTAGGATTCGACATTTGTGGAATTCCCCTTCAACCTTGAAGGAAATCAGGCGCATCTAAAATTATAGCTGAGAGATAGAAGCCAGTGTACTGTAATTCCAAGACTATCGAAGCCTAGATTCGTCAAACACCCCGAGCGTCAACGAGAAATAGATCTACACACCGCTCTGATCATCAGATAACGAACGTTTGCACAGCCAAGAGAAATTCTCAGGCCCTTAGACCAGCACTTAGACACAGCGATACATATTCAAGACTTCTCGGCATCGTTACACCATTAAATTAATTACGCAGGAGGAGTGGCTACCTCTGAAGCAGTTGTTACTTCTTCTCCTGGTATGCGTTGCTCCTCGAGCTAATATTATTATATCATTAAAACATCCATATCACCAGCAGATCAACGAACCTTTGCCCTCAACTTCATCTCAGAAAAGTTCTTATGGAGACCACATTCAGTCTTCCCATCCTTGTCTGCCCATCTCCCAGCACGCTCGCCAGTATCGCCCTCACGACTGGGCTGCGTGCTATGCCAGTCACCGACACTGCGATATCCCTGATCGAGCAGTTTATTCCTTGGAACATTGTTCTCGCGAATGTATGCATCGACCTGCGCGAAGGACCACGCAAAAAGTGGGTTTAGCTTGAGGAGCCCTGTTTCATCGACCTCAAGCGGCTGGAGGGAGGCACGATCGCCGCCCTGAGATCTACGCCGGCCCGTGATAACGCTATGCACGCCAAGCTCCTGGTACGCGCGCTGGGCGGGTTCAACCTGCATGTGCAATCCAGCTCAGCTATCTATTGAAATGTCGGGATGAACAACACACCTTGACCGCAAAATCGTATATGTCTTCGTCTTTCTGCCACAATTCTTCGCCATGTTTCTTTTCAAAATCTCCAATGGTCTTGCATCCCTCGGGCTTGTACACCTTTATGTCGACAGCATAACGTTCCCGCACCTCCTGCACGAGCTCATATGTTTCCGCAAAGTGATACAGCGTGTCCAGAAAAATAAGTTTCGGGATTGGATGACCAGACTTGGAAAGCATATCGAGGGCGACGAGCCCAGTGAGACCAAAAGCTGTGGTCTGGTAGAGGGCAGGGAGGTGCGTGAGTGCCCATATGAGGATGTCTTGTGGAGAAAGCTGGGAGAGGTGGGCGTTGATAGCTACGAGACTTTCTTCGCTGAGTGGCAACTCAAGTGGAGTGCTGAATTGGTCGGCCATTGTGTTTGCGATAACAAAGGATGTTAAGATAGTGTAGAACGAAGAAGAAAACAAGGAATTGTGGATGGACCAGGAGTGTATATGTTATTTGAGATGGTCCACATGATGGCGTAGTGATTGCAACACAGAAACCACGGGACTACGTTTCTCAAGGCTTATCAACCATTAATAGGAATTCGATCATTGGTTACTTCATTCAACTGCTCGCGGCTCACCATGGCGCCAACACAAACTGCAGCCCCAGCTGCAGCGCCTGCTCCAGCACCAGTAGCGGTCCCGAAGAAACCCTCAGATGGCACCAGTCGCGACTACAAGTACGTGCAGGAGATATCCCAGATGGTACGTCATTGCTATTTACATGCCACACTCGGCATGAACGACGGAATGCTTGTAGATGTTCGTCTTTGGTGAAATCCAAGACCCGAATCCAGAGACTGTCAACCTCGTCGAGGACATCGTGCGCAGTCAGCTCATCGAACTCGTGAGTGACTTTGACCATGAGATTCTCCTGTGATGTCTTATGCTACTCTAGATCCTGCAAGCCCGCCTTCACGCGAATCGGCGTGGTGTGCGCTACATTACCGCGGAGGACCTCATCTTCCTCATTCGCCACGACCGCGGTAAGGTCAACCGTCTCCGGACATATCTCTCGTGGAAGGATGTTCGGAAGCATGCCAAAGATTCAGGTGGTGATGGAGGGGGTGGTGTCGAAGTCGAGAATCTTGAGGATGGCGCTGATGGTCTGTATTTCTTCAACGTTTTTCCATTGGTCTACTGACATCCGCATAGAGAAACTAACGACCAAGGCACAAAAGATTACTATTAAGCTTCCTTGGGAGATTTCGACAATCTACAGCGAGGTGCTTCGTCAGTCTGGACACCAATCTGATGACGAAGAGGACGAGGACGATATCGAAGCCCATGAAGCAAGTATACAGCGCCTCAAAGAAGCCGACGATGCCACACGACAAATGACGAGGGAAGAGTACCAACATTATTCAGATTGTAGACAAGCGTCATTCACGTATCGAAAAGGTGAAGTCGTTTCATGAGCTAGACAGAATCTTACTGACACGATGAACAATTAGCCAAGCGCTTCCGCGACTTCCTTAACCTTCCTCCACACCTGGACCTCAAAGCTAATGATGATACCGTCGACATCGTTGGCTTTCTCGCATTCGAGATGGTGCGCTCCCTTACGCTCGCAGGCCTCGAGGTCAAAAAGTCCCTCGAAGAATCATATCTACGAGACGACTACCTTGGTACCTCGCCCATCCTTGGTAAGCGCAAGTCGCACCACTTACACAGGCGAGGGGAGCAACGGGACAAACGTGCGAGGAGAGAAGAGGAAGAGGAGGAGGAGGAGGCAGAAGCACCACTGCCTACGAGTTCACTGTTTTTACCCCCACCAGAAGCAAGGACGGCTCTGCGGCCTGAGCACATTCAGGATGCATTTGCGCGGATGCAGGGTGACTGGTCGCACCACCGCAGTGCGGGGATGTGGAATTGGCGTGGTGGGCTTGTGCGCACGAGAGTCAGTCTTATCTAGACTTGCTCGTGTGGTTTGTGTTATTTGGTTTGAGAGGACGATTGGGCATCCTTGATATTTTTATTTCTGCAGACTACTAATACCTCTGTATAATTACCAAAATGTAAGCGCGAATTGTACTAGTACGACCTTCAACACGACTATACCCATGTATGTTCCGGCGGGTGTATCTGGAGTGAAAAAGGACAGTCGATACGAGGACGAGGATGTCAGCATCAGGCTAGTTACTCTGTGTGAAAGACTGATGCCCACTTAGCATGTCCGCATCCCAGCATCATCTTTCGGGGCAAAAGTGAAGAAGCTGATGTTCTTGCGACGAGCTGGGCATGCCAATTTACTTCATTTATCATTCATCACATCGTACATTTTGCAATCCCAAAGATACAAGGTCCAAGAATATTGATGTCTTCTCATCATCCCCGCCCACCCTGGGACTCAGAACAACAAACTTGCAGCAGCATCCACATTCCCACCTGCGGCATCCAACATGCTGATTGCCACCTCCCGCGATACGCCAAGTCCCATGATCAACTCGATAGCAGAATCTGGGTGTCGTGACTGAGCAGCGGCAGGACGTGTCGATGCACGTGGTGTAGGTGCAGAACCCAGCGTATTTCCTCCACCTGGGAACGACGAGCCGCTGGCACCAGCGCTTCTACCACCGCTCGTCTGTGCAGGTTGTGGAGCGCTGCTGGAAGAGCCCGAGGTAGACGCGATGGGATCGTCCGCTCCTGAGTCGATCAACCGTGCTTTCTCTGGGAGTTCGTGTTCAGAGAGGAATCGTACTTCACGCCCTTGGATACGCAGTACGGATTTTTCGAGGTCAATGCACGCCTGGTGTGCCTTCAGCATGTCGAGCCCGAGGAGAAGATCTACATCGCGGCCCTCAAGTTTGTGTGAGCTTTATTATTGGGGAAAATATATCAGAAAAGAAGGAAGACCGACCTCCATTATCGTGAACGAACATGGAAGATGCAAGTCCGCAAGTCGCATCTGTGCACTATGCACACGTCCAAGAATCTTTGCAGTCCCCACTCCACGTGCGATGCCTGCAAATCGTCCATCAATGAGACGCATTATTCTGTGATACGTCAGTTTCGTCTAATTCAGAGGAAAATTGCGCACCCGCATGCTTCTGCGCATTCGGGGCTCACTGTACAAGTGAAGTGAAGTCAGACAGACACAACAAGGGCGAGACAAGACGTACTGATCGTCTGCTGCGCTCCGCTATCCACAAACGCCTTTACAGGATGCGAGTTCACCTCCACCGGCACGCTACCGTCCATCAGTCCATCTACACTCTGAAGTCGGACAAGTGCTCACTAAAGCATCGTCACCCGCCCAAACGCCTCCGGGGAATATTCAAGTGCATGCTCCATGTTTTCCATAACTGCCTGATTACGGATAGCTTCTTCGATACGACGCTGCGCCTCCACATCGAAGGGGTCAGCATTGAGAGCTGCAATCTCGCGCTGCCGACCAAGTTCAGCTTGCTGTGCGCGGTCACGTTGCTGGCTTAGGAGCTCTGCAAAACGTGTGGGGTTAGATTGGGCAGCAGCAGCTATTTCCGGTAGTGTCTGAGCGAGAAACCCTCAGTGAGAAACTAAAGAAAGCAAGAATAATCACGCACATCTTGTAATTGTCTCATAAGTTGCGGATCTCCAAGGATTTGCAGTCTCATCATCTCTGCATCTTGTTCTATGGGTCTGTAAAGGACCATCAATGGGTGCGTACAATGAAGGCCGAGAACAAGATTAGGTGCTCACCTGCCTTCGGGCCCGGGCACGTTGACACGCCTGCGTAAGAGGAGCATAGCATGCTCGCCCACACCAAGCGCCCGGATGGTAGCTTTTGGATCTGTAAGTTCGCGCCCGTTATGCGAGATGCTTTGTTCGCCGGGGGGTATACTCGACTGCATGATCCAGAGTCATGGATAGTACCATGCAGGTCATCATATGAGCAAGGGAACAAGGAGAAAGCAAAGACAAGAACAGAATTGGCATGTCACTTGGTTAGAGCTGAATAAAAGTGGGATAGATAACGAGCGACTCACCTCTGCTTCTAGCAAAGCCATCACGTTCTCAAGCTCCATGTCAGGGTCGATATCAACAGCATACGTCTGGCCTAGATCCGTCACGAACGTCAACTGCATCGTTGCCGCGTTCGCTGTCTGCCAGTATTTTTTTGGTTCGAAACGGGTGTATATGAAGGGTAAGCGGAAGGTAGAGCCTCGAAGGGACAAGTTTGGATTGTGGGTGTTGTACTAACTGGGAAGAATGCAGATATGATCGAGAGAGAAAGTGACCGTGATTTTTCAAGGCGCTTTATATCAACTCTCAAGCGCCTTTGTATTCTGACAATCCTGTGCTGATCGGCACAAGCACTTAGTAAGTAGAATGATCATCGTGGACGGGAACACGCTCGAATCATGTAGAAGCGAAGTAAGGGCACGGGACGCATCAGTCTAGACTCTGACGTGTCTATCAAACCTAGGTTGATAAGATTAGGAACAGATACACGGAAGCTTATGATAAGAATGGTAGTGGTACAGATTCCTTTGAACAGAGCTCATCAATAGAAAACAATAATAAATCAGTCAGATGAGGGGGTGCTACAACCGCACACCACGTACAAACCTACTTCTTGCAATTGCAGACCTGTGGGAGACAATTCATGGTGAGTGCTTTACAGCAATTACTAATTTCCAGAACACTTACAGACGAGACCCCGCTCCTGCAGGGACATTTGACATCAGCGCGCTCTCTAACGCTGACGCCGAAAAGCTTGCTTCTACAACAACATTGACGTGGATGACACCGAAGATAAACATAATCACGTACCACTTATGTCACTAAAGCTCGAGGCAGAGCTTCCATGACTGCTCTCCTGCTCGCTAAGCCCCGCAAGTGTCCCATAACGCATGTGCGACTGCCCCCGTGCGTTCCGCGTCGACACTGTTGGCGGGCTGCTCGACTTATTCGCGGTGATATGCCGGGTCATCGGAGAATGGGACTCTGGCGAGGGGGACGGGATCGAAGGGATTGAATTCTGCGGAGAAGATGCACTCGATACAGACGCGCTGTGATCGCGGTTCCGTTCTTCACGTTTGAAGCTCTCATCGTTGCGTTTGAAGCTTGCGATATCCTCACCCTCACGTCCAGGGCGGAAAATAGGCACCGGCGCACGCCCGCGTATCACGTCTCGTGCTTTGCCTTTCTCATTGGATAGTGGGGAACTTACAAGGCCGAGGGCCTCGCTCGTCATCATGCGCTGCAGGCTTTCAAGTTTGCGTGACAAGGTTTCCGCTTCTTCTGCCGCACGGTCCGCTTCTTCTTCTTTGGCGGCCTGCTCATCCTCGGAATCGCTCTCGTCAGATGAGAACGGAGAGGGCAGGCGTAGGGGTCTCTTTATCTGAGTTCCCTGAAGAGTAGACGTTGATGAGGACGATGCTTTCTTGCACTTTGCAGGTGATTGGACAGAGTTGTGTTGGGTGAGGGAGTTGAGCCGCGCACGGACACCAAGAGGCGTTGCCAGTTTGGAAGAGGAGAGTCTACAGGCGCTATTCAGGGAGTTGACTCGTGCAGCAGGAATCTGAATGGAGGGGGGACGGTCTGGGAGGACAGGTGTTACCTCTGTGGACTTGGTAGCAGGCTGGTTCTGTTGATTGCCAGCGTGGAAGCCTTGCAATCCCCGTAAGTCATCTTCATATCGGGCCTGTGCACGATAAAGTAGATACGGAAGTGGCACTTCCAGATGTGCTGCTAGGCCTTTCCCTGTTGGTGCTTCGGTATAAGCTGTCGTCTATATCAACTAGTAGACCACTCACAATCCGTGCCACCATTATCGCTCGTCCGAGAGAGTGCGATAACCTCCCATAGAACGTTAGCTTTCTCCGCGTTCCATTCAATCTGCACGGACCAAGCTTGTTCAGCCAAGAGCCTAGAGAACTACAACTGCCAGTACGCACATGGGGAGGATCGGGAAGTGGGTGGTCAGGACGGTTGTGGGGGAGCTGCACAACGACACGAATGCGTGGCTGGTGGGGCATAGCGTAGCTATGAAGATATTGATTGAATAGTCCTACAGATAGGAGACTGTCGCTGAGAACGGTGCCCTCTTATACGCGCTCGCTGATGGACGCGACGAAGCGGCTGTTGGTTACCAAATTCGGTGGCATCTCCTTTCATTCACACCAAAACACAGCATCAATTTCTTATCTATTTACATAAAATGTCGCATTCTGGATCCAAACTCGAAATCGAGGACGAAGAGAACAGGCAACAGAGGATATGTGAGCAACTTTGTCTGACATACGACCGCTGGCTCAGTTATATCTAGGTAGCCTCCTTGAGCAATTGAACAGCTCTTCAAGCTCACCATCCAAGAATACATCCAATGCTGCTCCACCAACCTTTGACTTTGGTGAGAGAAAAACCTACGCAGTAGACCCACCCAGCGAACGTGCGTCGTCTTTTCTTTACTATCTTTCTTATATCCCATGGATGTGAATTCGATGGCAGTGCTCGCACGGATACAAGACTTCCTTCCCCGCCTCAAGGAAGAGAACGACTCGCTTTCCCAACGGATCCGGGACAACCCATCGAGCGTGGATATCGAAAATCTCGAAGAGGATGCAGAGCAGTACATCGAAATGGCAAGTCCCAATCCCAACCATTCCGAAACACAAAAAACTCATGATAATTTCATAGAACCTCGGACTGGGCGTGTTGGAGACTCGGCTCAGAGATTCAGACTCTCATTCAGATGATGAGGATTTCGAGAGCGAAGATTCGTTGTCATCGTCGTCTTCCCCTTCATCAGACCCGTCCTCCTCGGAATCAGACTCAGAATCAGATGGGTCACACTCAGACAGCAGTTCAGACTCAGACTCTTCATCGATTGGCATAAAAGCTATCTCTTCCCGCCCACTCAAGCCCCTGCCTCGGCGTACCGCATAGTTTGATATTGACATGCTTCCCGATCCACCTTCTGCCGGCTAGACACGGCGATAATCACTTTCGATCTGGCTCTATTCGCATCAACGATCCACGAATCCGACTTTGGCGACTCATGAAAGCCTTCGACAAGCCTATCTACATAGTCTATCTTTCATGTCGGGAACTCAAATTAAAGCTTCGTCAAATACCTTGTAAAAATATACCAATTACAAGAAGATCGAGAAGAGCTGCGGTAATACATTCAATTCCGGAGGAAGGTATAGTAAGCCAAGACATGACGATGTAGAAGAGCTGACATGCTACATGCTACTGGTATATATGTAAAAAGTACCTGCGTCGTAACGTAGTCAAAATAGTAACACAAACCATGACACTAAAGTAAATATACCGTCCCTGCCAATCTATCTACCCTTCCCATCGCTCAAGTTAGACATAAACGACGACCAGAAATCATTATCAAGGATAATGTCCGAATTCATGAAGTAATTTGGGTCGTTGATTGGGAACGACGGGAATGACTGCTGCTCTGTGGAGTACACAGAGTGCTCAGCAGGTGCTGATACGCGCTCTCGGAAGTTGCGCGCAGCCGTATCGAAGTGCTCAAGTAACGGCTGGCTGAACTCTCGGGGATCTACCTCCGACTTCTCCGACGAGCGCCTCCGGAAACTCAGCACGCCAGCTTCGATAACTCGAGCGCATTTCGCGGGAACATGATCCGGAGCTGCGCTCACTTGTTGCATGCGATCGATCGTCCGCGCAAGAATGCTGTCACTTGACCCCGGCAGTTGCTCGCCGGCGTTTTCCATCACGGACCATTTGCTGAGGATGACAAAAAATGTCGCGAGGGTGAGCATTGCGAAGAAATTATCAGGCGCAGCGCTGAGAAGCACGAGCTCAGGTCGTGATAGTGCAGTGATGAGGATGCCTTCAGACAGCACAAGCGCTTGGTGGCCCCAACTTCGTCCGAGATTGATTCCGTTATGTTCTGCAACGAGGAACCACGGGTTTTGCTGGTCGCACTTGGAAATCACAGTTTTCGTTTCCATCAGGGCATGTACCAGGACCAACAGCCTGCAGGACTGATAATAGACCTGCAACATCGTGAAGAAGAAGACCTCGTGCTCTGCTAGGACTGGTGTCAGGGTTCAGAGTTAAGCTCTCAAAAGTGAATGATGGCGGCTGCATACCTGGAAGGGGATAAATGAGACGTTCGATCACATCCATGCGCATCAGGAAGTCGAGCACTTCTTTGTAGAAGACCCCAATTTCCTCCGCGGAACGGAGGTGTATAGAGAGCCCGTATTGCGTGGCGGCGAACATCTGGGAGATCAAAGTGAGTCGCATGTCACGACCAGCCCCAATCGTTGCCATCGATGTTGTATCAATGGCGTCATGTATAAGACTAGCGCAGTCCGATATTGGGCTGCGCCCGGTACCCACACAAAGCCTGCAATAGAATTTATCAGCTGGAGGTACCGAGTGGATCACACTGCTGTACAGACATTGACTCAACATTATTCAATGCGAACCACTACAGCCACATATTTAGGTTAATTATTTGAGAGCCAGTTAAAGACGTACGAGGCGTGCTTTGTCAATGGCTTCCATTAGCTCCGCACCAGGAAGGTCGTTGGGTTTTTTCTGCCTCCGGAGAGTTTTAGAATATATCATGGCCTCGCTTAGGCGAAGGTTCATAGCCATGCTGACGGCAGTCGAAGCAATTAGCCGACCATCGCGCGACTCTTTTGTCGTTGGATCCCCTATGGGTTCCCATAGTGAAAGTACGAGCATTGCATGTATTGCATCTGTAGATGGCAAAGGGTGATAGGCCTGTTTGAAGATAGACTCATCTGCCAGGCGGTATAGCTGAGGAGAAACTACCGAGCGTGTTGATGAGCCGAGATGTCGTGATGCAACGCAACACTGTGCCAGTTTCAGAAGTGGTCCTTCTGGTTGCTGAGAAGGCTGCAAATTAAGCCAGGGGGCGTAACGTTCCTCGAAACTATGCCAAGATGAGAGTCTCGCAGGGAATAGAATGTCCAGGCTCACATGTCAGTCAGATATTCTATTTGCTCCCTCCCAAGAATATGGAGCAATGACTGATCCACCTTATTCCGCGAGGAGTCATCAACCGAACCTGCACGGGTAAGCGCCTGCATAGCCAACATAGGCACCATAGTGCCGTCAAACCCTCCAGGGAGCTTTAAAAATCCCCACGGTTTGTGACGCTCAGGTAGTAACCGTTGAGGATCTAGAAGGTCGACCTCTTCCTCCTGCAGCTGAGATCTAGAAAATGGTGGCAGGGTGTTTGAACTAGAATCCCAATTCCTTGAATAACTGGGACCTGTATGAGCGCGAGAGTCGTCCATTGGTATATCATGGGATTTTTGGGAGACAGCAAGGGAAGGGCGACGGTCCTCACGTTCTCGCATGGAACGGATGTCTGGTGTGTGCACAGGGCGGGAGGGTCCAGCACGATCATTCGACGGAGCGCCATTTTCTTCGAATGAGCAAGGGAGGGAGAGGACTTTACAGCGGTGGCATTGGGCGCCGGAGTTGTCTCCATCAAGCATTTCGCAACGTGTTTTGTGTTTCCTGCATGATAAACAAGCCTGGACTGCCTTGGCGCGTTTTGCGGGCGCAGTTCTTGGACTGTGAGCCCTTTTGCTACCTGCAGAGACTGCCGTCGGCTCTCCTGGATCAGAAGCAGACATTTTTACGAGCGGGTTTATAGTGTGAGTTTTGTTAGCAGCTGATCGCAGGTCGGTGCACCTGGTAGCACTGATGAAGGATTAAGGCAAGTTTATGTGTTTTCGTATGATGCAGCGTGTGCGTGTTGTGTCATTGTCGCTGACTTGCAGCGGCACGGCTCAAGCCGCTTGGCATGCCGGAAGCATTAAGCGCTGTCTTGGTAGGTACGTACTAACTACTGTTGCTCAGTGTACTAAATCATTCTGATCGTATGCTCCATCAGATCCTTCAGAGCAGCCCTTGAGGCACTTTCTTTGAATCAACAGCCTGAGGTGAGCATCTCTCGAGTTCTATTAAATCACATGTCAATAGCCGCCCATTGTCACGATGAATCCGAGTCATGAAGACGAATATTTTTACCTATGAGAAGCGGCCAGGTATCTCCGCGTCACTCGTGGATATTGACACTCGAGGATTCACATGCATTCTCGGAGTGGTACCGGTAATCATAGCTTCATCTTCTTGCAATAATTTCCGATCTTTAATGGACAGGTTTAGCTCGCCCTTTCAACTTACCAACTTGGCTGTCTTGCAAGACAGCCTCGTGGCCTAACTCGCAAACCTTGTCAAAATATCAAGTGACTCCAGAATCCTTTATGCACGGCGTAATCGTCGTCGACCTCGCACGGCTTGTTTATAAGGCAAGCGCATGCCACTAGTGTTTTGCAGATTATAGTAGCTGACCAGCAACTCATAAATTTTGCAGTCAACTCCCAATTGGATGACCCAAGCAAGGGCCTGAGTGATTCACAATTACAGTTCAGCACAATGACAAGGTACTGCCTTCTCACATCCATGCGGTCGGCGCCAGTGGCAGGCCTCTCATGGTAGAGCCAGATGTGAACCAGATAAGTATCATGATCTGCCCCACACTACAACGTGTACGCGGTACACAGAGTCAACTTCCTTTGTCGCTTTTTTCCGACTTTAGGTAAACCTGAACTAGGGTCCCTAGTCTAAGGAACACGATTCTTTGTAGCCATGACTCAGTCATCTGCACTACGGCTCTGAGGCGTACCGACCATGAACCAACCATTCCGAGTCAATCACGAATTCGAATTTTGGGCGTGCACCAGCTGAGTATGTTGTCAAGTTCCCAAGTGCTCATATCAATTTACCTCGACACACCGAGACCTAGCGGACATACGTTTCAGCCCACGTCAGCCCACCTTGTTGTTCTCCATCATTAGAACGTACGCTTTATCCACCTACCCACCCAAAGACCCTTACCCTCTTTTCCCCATATCACATCCTCATTTTTCACAGGGATGTACACGCGTCGTACCTCCACTAGCTCCGCTGTCGCAGGATTCCTTGTCTCCCCACGAACACAGCACAAGAGCACAGGCTGATGGTGGGAATCTGTCAGTGAACCTATTGAGTCTAAGATGGTATTTGACAGCGTAGGACTCAACCATCATGCATATGATGGATGTATTAGCAACCCTAATATGCACATGTGACGAATCTACGATGAAGTAGTTTTTCCATAAGCTAAAAGTACTTTTCGAAGAGGCCGCCGTAAACCAAATAGCATATGTCGCGGACTTCGAATTCCCGACCTGGCCTCCCGTAGTAGTTCTTCCACCTTCATGACTACATAGGACATTTCCTTTGGAACTTAAATCGCAAGACTTCTCAAATCGCGTGCAAGTTATCTCAGAACCTTGAAACTAGTAGCTACCGCTATGGACACAAATGTCTCCTCCACTCAGTCAACTGATTCGGACACTGCGATGGAGCTCAGGGACTTCATTGCAAAGTTGATGCAAAGTTCCGACCTCGAATCCGTTGCTTCTGAGATCGACGGTAAGATCTGATCATTCAAAGATAAAACGGATCCTGATCATTACAGTTCTTCAGTCCATATACGGAGACCATGCTATTCACCTATACCGTTCATCGCCCGGAAGCCCTAGAAGCGGCATTCCCAATCACTCATCTAGCAGTGCTTTAGGCGCCATCCGTTACGAAATTTCGCTCAAGTGAGTGTATCATCGCACTGCTCAAGTTTCGTTCCGACGCCTGCTCCGGAAGTCTACCATCCCACGAAGATATTTCCATACGTATACTGGTCTCAATTCCCCCAACATATCCCGCCTCAAACCCGCCTCAACTCCAGCTCCTCTCTCGTTATATCGGCGCTTTTGGTGTCGACTCCTCGCTTTTTGGTTCTATACTGCGCACATTCATATCTGTTTCGGGAGTGGAATGGACGCCGGAAAGCGTCTGCGTTTTTGACGGACTACAAAATGTGCTGGAGCGGTGCGAAGCATGGTATGAAGATAAACTAAACAGGGAGACAGCTGGAGAATTACTCAGAGAGGATGCACATACCCACAACCATGTCTCGGTCGAACCCGACGAGCCTTTTGCATCATCAACTGCTGACGAAAAGGATCGAGTACCTCTCGACACTGCTTTACCGGAAGGTATTAAAATCGTCGAAGCGGAACCTATTGTGGACAGAAAAAGTGTTTTTATTGGCCGTGCATGTCGAATATCTGATCCCTCGCAGGTATCGTGTACAATTGGAGGCAGACAGATGTTTTACTGACCGACTTGTGCGCAAGGTACCACTCATTTTGAATAATCTGATGTCGGAACGCCATGTTTCCCGCGCTGCTCACCCAATTATCAATGCCTGGCGTTGCCAGGTGGGTAGTGTGCTTCACCAGGGTATGTACTACAAATTCTTGTTTCAACGATGTGAGATTGACACTCTTCAGATAATGATGACGATGGGGAAACTGCAGCAGGTAGTCGATTGGCCCACTTGCTTTCCATCTTGGTGCGTACGCTATGTCAAATCCGAGGTCATAACTCCTAATCTATGATACAGGAAATCAATAACGTCCTCGTTGTTGTGACCCGGTGGTTTGGTGGAATACATCTAGGTCCTGATCGTTTCAAACATATCAATCATGCTGCACGCAATGCACTAGAGCTAGGCGGCTTCTTAGAACAAACGGATGAATCAAGGAGTGGTGGGCGAAACGCAGGAAAGGGGCGGAAACGATAACACAATTGTACTTATTCTGGATACCGCTATACTGGGCACCTTTATCACGTTTTTATCGACATTTGAATCAAGTACAGGGAAAGACGACGGTTTCATTTATCAGGTTCCCAGATGAATGTTCACTAATTCATAACTCCACCGCCTCGTCTAATGGCCTACTTCGTCAAAGGATTCTTTTGTTGGGTTCATCGGATAGCCACCTTTCAATCACACACGAATAGTACCATCTTGGTTAGCGACATTCAGCTAGCTAGTACATGTCATGTTCTCGGCGTTTGCGAAGGTAATAGCATGTGGTACTGTACAGAAGGAGCGACATCTAGAGATCACATCGCAAGTCAGTTGCTGTGGTACTGCTGTGGTACGATCTCGGGTTGCCTTCGGCTAATCTCCACGAGAGGGTCGTAGGTCTGGTATGTCGTAGACTCAATCCCCGACCGAGGATATTGCTGTAGTCTCAAAGGGACGCCCGAGCACACTTGTTTTGATGTCCGTTGCTTTTCGCATGCTTACAGATATCCTAGAGAGACTAAAGTCACAAATTAGGGTGCGAGAATTCACAGATGAGGATAGGATAGTTGCTGATGCTCACCCAACGTCTGGCAAAATCACTCCTTTGATGCAAGTAACTTCTGAAGCCTTTCGAGGTCCTTTTCTTTTTCTATCAAGATGGCTCGCCATTTCTCCTGCTCTTTGATAATCTTGCCCTTCGCTTCTTCCATTCTATCTGCCTCCTCTTTCTCCATGGCACTGGTGAACTCCGGCACACCACCCTTTAAACTCGCCTCCAATGACGCGGGGTTAGACGAGTGAAAAGGAACGGGCTTCTTGTTTACACTTGCTTTCGGTAGCGGCGTTGGTGGATGTGCAGTTAGAAGATTGAGGAAATTTTGGAATGGGTCTGTAAAGACAATCTCGTCGTATTGCCAGCTATGCACAGGCCCGAGCTTGGCAGCGTTCTCGGGAGACGGAATTTCAGGCTCTACAGGAACTGCAGATGCATTTGGCATAGGGAAGGTAATCGACCAAGGATGCAACTTCAGGTGGTGGTATAGCGTGGTGGCTTTCTCGCCAGACTCTGCTACATATGTGATGCGGATTTGAATCTCAAACTCCCCCCAACTGAAAGAAACTTGTCAACCTTGGTGTCTGACGCGCTCGAACAATACGTACCCAGTTTCTGACACCTCAAATGGAGGTTTATCGATGTCTATGGATGCGTTCAGACACTGCAAAGGACAACAAGACGAGACTTTACTTCTGGTCGGATTCGGATATGTATCGTGCAATTTGAACGTGACTCGTTTGATGAAGTACCCCAAGTCATCTGCACCGCCGACAATATCAGAGTCTGGGACGCTCGGGGCGCTACGAACTGCGACTGTCCACCGATGAGTGTGGTCTGGATAGTGAGATGTCTCCCTCTCAGCAGGAGTAAGGACTGTCGCAATGTTTCCATATATTACGGGTCTGTGTATTGTGACACCCTAGACATCACACAGAACAGTGAGCAGGCAAACATCTATGAAACGAAAAGCATGGCAAACATACTCGGACGCGGACGCGATCAGCCATGATCGAGGAGGGGTTCGGGAGAGCTCGGCAAATACCGTTCGGACTCCGCCACATTTCCTCTCGCGTCGAACAACTGCAGTGACAAAATACAATCCTCCAAATAACTACCATGATTGACGCTGTAGTTCACCGTGAGTACATCGGTAATATATTCTCTATTCTCTTTCTCATTCTTGTCCAAAATTTCTAGGCCCAAATTACGTTCCTGAGAGGCAGAGGGCCTACCAGGTAACAGCCAACTACCCGGCATTGTATATGTGATTGACCATCATTTTCAGGCTTCACACTCGCCCGTTTACTATCGCCCACCTCGTTCAAGACTGTATCTTGGTAGGTGGCATGACAACGTAGTTCGGTGTGCATGTTATTCATCCGGGGTACCGTCTAGGTGCCTACTTCACTATCTTTGGTGTGGGTATGGTTGGAACTGTGTATGGTATGTACCAGCTTACCATGGTAAGAGTTGAGCTGTTATTAGCAGTTACTGTGATTGATACTGTTTCCAGGGCAAGCCTGTCAGGCAGTAATCTCGCGGACACAACATGCTTATTACTTAGATTTGCCAAATACGTATCTACTCTGCACGGAGTATCGCCATTGTCGTCGCAATACCTGAGTCGGTGTGAAGAGTCGTGCTACACTGAGATACTAAACAGGGCGTATCACTCAACGGGCTCCTTGCCAAGGGTGAATTCCTAGTGCCATGCAGCCCATCCAGGATACATCTTGCCCTAAAGACGAGTCAGTATTCTATAAGTTGACAAATTACGGCAGCGGTCTCACCAGGTTCGCGGGGTCGATTGCCTCTTGTATGAGCATCTGGACGAGATTGCTTGTTGAGATTTCCCGTTCGTCTTCTCCTCCTCTTGTGATTCCTCCATAAGTCCGCTCCTTCACATTTGTCGGGGAATATAATCCTTTCAATTTCCGTTCTATCGGCCGCAGCGCGGTCTTGGCCCATGATCTCAAATCGGCAGGCTTGACGGTGGCAGAATTCATTTTGTCTTTATCCTTGTCCTTGGCATTGCGGCGCTGCTTTGAAACAAAAAAGTTTGAGTCGTCAGCAAAAAATACGTGGAAGACGTTGACATACTCTCTTTCTCGTCTCATCCTCCCATTCGACCAGCGGATCATGTATAAATGCATCAAGAACATTCATGAGGGGGTCCTTGTTATCGCGGAGGAGTTGCATTGTAATTTCGCAAGCGATACGGAAGACTCCTTCTATGCCAGTTACTCCAAGACCGTCAACAAGATTTTGAGTAAGTCTGAAAGGAACCCGTTCGGGTGTCTCGAGCGTTTTACCCTAAGCGCACGTGAGTGAAAATAAATAAATAAGAGGAGGTTTGGAGTACCTTCTCGAAGAGACAGTTAAAATCAACATGAACGACGTCTCCGTTGTTGGTGTCCAGAAGGATATTTTCGCAGTGCCTATCTCCCAACCTTCCAAAAATCGATTAGGTGTTGACTACCCTTAAGGTAGCCATCAGCTCACCCTAAGATGAATCCGACCATTGACATCACTGCCATGGTACGCCCATAATTCAGGCGACTAGCTAGCCATACCGACGGCTCAGGGAATGTTTCCACGAACCACTCGTGAAAGATCGGAGGAAATCTGCACCACTTCCATAAATCGCAAAGCAACTCATATACAACAACCACATACTCAGGAAGAATTTTGGTCACAAAAAGTTCAGCGGCTTCTTTATCGGTACCGTCTTTGATATGCCTTGTGACATCATTCAGCTCCTTGGACTGCTTCTGTCAATATGCGTGTTCTTGGAAAACTGGAAAAACGTACCCAAGCTGGAACATTCTTCGTCTCATAGTATTTCAACAGTACGGGTCGCACAGGTATAGTGTTCGGTACCCATTGAATAACACCACATTCCTCATTCAGCGCCACTACACCGTACGTCCGAATATCTTAGAAAAGAAGTGAGCCTAATGTCATTTTTAGCTCGTTGAAACGTACGAAGTTGCCTTCTCCGAGATTCAGAGTTAGTCTTGAGGAGTTTATTGATGATCCCATTGAAATCCATAAGGCGCGCATCCTTCCGCAGATCGTCTTTCGGTTTGGCAAGGAACATATATTTGATACCATCGGAACCGTTAACGGTGAGTTTTCGTGGCTTGGCCAACGAGTGCATGATTTCAATTTCGTCGTAGAAGACTGCATGGAGTTAGTCAAGGTCGCCGCTTTCAGTTGTAGGTATGATTTACCAGTAAATGTGGGCGACAAAGGGTCGAAAAGATTATGTCGTTTATCACGGTGATTCATAGACGAGACAGGCGGGAGGTTGACCGTCAATGATGATTGCAAAGGAATGAGGATATTACTCTCTTTCATTCCAAGTAGCTTGGGAAAATCTCGGCGCATGCTGAGCGTCTTGCGGTCGCCGATGGAGTAATTACAAAGTCGAAGAAGCTCGTCAATCATGGCGTGAAGACTTGTGATAAGGTCCGGGAAGTTAGAGTCTGTGTTCGCTGGGCTGTTCTGTGGCATCGTCTTGGGTTAAATACTTCAAAAGCGGTAAATATATATGGCTTACTTTCAGCTGATCCAATATTGTTCTTCCGCGTTGCTGGCGAGTGGGTTTCGTCGAGTTAACGACTGACGCGAAGAACCAAAGCGCTTGACGGGGGTATTCTCGGATGACCGATGAAATAAGTTTGGATAAGACTAAGTATACAATGCGATTGGGATGCCCGATTCGAGACACGATTTGAGGGAATGCAGTGAACCACTGAACGCAGGAATCAGCAAAGCGTTTGGTTGGGTCGTGGAAACTTCACACCTTGTATACTGGGATGCTATCGATGGAGCTGGCAACGACGTTGTTGATCTTATCAAATAACGGATTTTCCGCTGTCACCTTGCGCTCGCCCATGTCTAGCCATAAGGTGAGCAAGCGAGGAACAGTCTGGTATACAAATTTGTTTCCATAAGCAGCAGCTTCTGTGAAACACTTGATGGTTTGAAAGTTCATTTTAATTCCACTGTAACCATCTATCAGCGAGATATCGAGGCACCCGCGAATAACCCTAGGGACTTACCGGTTTGACTTGTCATCTACTGATAGATTCCTATAACACTGATCCTGGAAGTGGCCGAGGTGGTAAAATGCACTCTCCCATCCTGGAGCTGAGTCAGCGGCGCTCTGAAACTGCTTGAGTACGTAGGAAGCCTCGTATCGGTCAGACTCGTTCATCCAACGTGCAAGGAGAATTTGCGCCTGATTGCGATATTGTGAGCTACATCCATCCGATAATTGTCTTCGTACCTTTGCCTTCATCCGTTTGGAGTGTTCATCTTCTCTTGTCAAGTCAACAGTATTATTGTCCACAAAACCTAAGAGGCGCATGGAGTTTTCGAGTTCTTGTAGCGCGCGTAACGGCTCTCCCCGTGCTCTGACCAGCTTCCCACTTTCCATGAAACTAAATCGAGCGTTGGTGTATTGCGCTTGCAGCATTGCACTGTATGCAGTCTGCCACTGTCCGGCTTTTCGAGCAATTTTGGCACTCGCCAACCACGATTGACCAATTTGACTTGTGATCGATGGTCGAGAGACTGTACTAAACATGGGCGGCGTAAGAAGAATGTCAAGTCCAGTAGGGCGAAGTGATTTACCTGAGTGAAAATGCTGTTCGCCGCATGCTAAGCAGGGATTCGTGTACGCGGAAGGTAGGTAATGTACGGTCCAAACGTGCACCGAGAATTTGGCTTAGAGTCACAATGGCAGATTTACGGCCTTGTGAACTTGGCGGCAATTTGGACACAGTCTCGTGGATCAATTCGAGTTCGTGAATCATGTGGAGATCGACCAGAGCGTCATAAGCACGGCGATGCCCACTTGGCCCAGAAGCAGCAATTGGAGCACCAAGGACAAGGCGTGCTTTCCTAAGACTTTCTTCGACCTGTAAAGGTTCACCAGACCGCATAGCAAGAAGAACTCGAGCTTTAACCACGGAAGGGCCTTCGTGTTCTATATTCGCTGCGATGTTATGAACGTCGTCCCATGCTCCTATCATCCATGCGCTTTCGACCTGGAAATCTGCCAAAACCGACTGCCACCCTGGGTTTCTAACGAGAACACCCTGGACATGCGTGCGGAGCGTATCTAAAAATGCTTAGCCCTGCGGCCAAAAACTCAAGAAAAACATTACCATAATGTCCAAGGTTGCGCAAACATCGAAGGAGTCCAAGATGGAAGTCTAAATTGTCAGGCTGCTGCTGGAGGCGGACTTCCCAACAACTCTGAGCAGCAGTCCAGCGTCCAGTACTTTCGTGTTGACGGATTTGATGTTCCAATGAAGGGGACAAGATCAACGTCGATATGCCCTCCATTCCATCTGGTTGGTCAAGCTGTGCGTAAATCTCGTGAAGGCGTTCATAATAGGGTGTGAAGTCTGTTGCAGGAGGAGGAGGTTGTCGCTCTCTCATTGAGACTATCTGCTTCTCAAAGTTCATAAGTGAGCGAGCGTGAGCTCGACACTGTAGGGCAGCTTTAGCCATGAGTTCATGGTCGATGCTAGAGAGTACTGAATCGACCCGGATGAGCTGCTGCTGACGTATCGCAAATTCAGAATTTCCTCGTGATCTTCTGCCCTCGACTTTTTTCGGTAGATCCTGTCGCTGGACTCGCACATATGCGCTGAGATGGTCCAACAACGTGAAAACAGCCTGGGGTAGATGTTTTAGCGATAATGATGAAAACGATCGAATTTGAAGATACCTGTGCACTGAGAAACTTCTTGTCCGGAGTGGACGAACTATCAGAAGCCACTTGATCTTTCAAAACAGCTGTTAATTCCTCGATAATGCAGCCGGTATCTTCTTCGTTCTCAGAGGCAAGGATGTTCAATACGAGGTGAGGCAGTATGTGGTGAGCGACGCCAACATCCTTGTTACGCACTGCTGAGCGAAAGACCCCGAAAATCTTCTGCGCCATATCATTGGATGCTTTGGTTATTAGATGAGCTGTCCATAGCTGTACCCACTCTCGATAAGTCTTCTGATGAGGGTAAATGGGCGAAGGGAGATGGGGCAATTCCTTATGCGAAGCTTTGAATTTGCCCGCCAAGAGTGGAGAAACTGTTTCAAGCACATGCTTTGGGAGCCCGTTCCACCTGTTGCGGACCCGCGCCGGAACGGATGTCGTGCTTTCTGATGACACCAGGGCAGGCGTGAACTCGCATAAGAACAAGAGTTCCTGTATCGTGTAGGCGAGATGTCCTTGATACTTTATGTCGCTAGTGGACCGGAAAGCATCCAGGAGAACGTCCTGGATCACGTGCAGAGCAAACAATTTTGCTTCTGCGTCATCTTCAAAGTTATTCCGCACGATCATTTTTGTGTCTGTCGAATTAAGGTCGCAACGATCTGGATCAACCGCCCCCAGTATTCCCATGCATTCAAACGCCAATCGTCGCAGAGTTTCAGAGCCCTCTCCATCACGAGTGACAACCTGAAATAAGGTCAACTGTATACTTCCAATTAAGGGATCAAATGCGTCGCCCGCTGCAAGGTTCTGTATAAGCGAGGCTTGATTGCTCTTCATGAAGTTTTGGAGTTCAGCGAGAGCCACCTGAGCTACTGTGATGTTGTTACTGGAGCACCGATCTAAAATCTTCTGGAGTTGCGCGTGCAGATCCCAGATGCGAACACTTTGAAGTTGAATGTGTATTTCAGAAAGTTCTGGGATATGACCGAGGTCCACGACCTCGTTTAGATGTGCCTTTGGGTCATTTCTGACGGTGCTTCCAACATCAAAGACGATATGATGCAAACACTTCTTGGCGGATTCCCGTACAGAGGGAGATAAAGCAGACCAGGCGGAAACGATGGCTGCGCTAGTCGTGCCGATATGCGGAATAACGTCCTCGACATTCAACGTGGATAGAAATGTGTACCACGTAGACAAGGTGACTTCAGCAAGTTCGGGGACCAGAAACATAGTTTGCAGGGTAGCCATAATCTGCGAAAGTTATATATCGTCGCGAAAACATTATAAAAGGACGTGCCTGAGGGGAAACCTCGTTTACAAGAGGTCCGATTTGGACGATCAGTGCTTCTAGACCGCGTAGAATCTGCTTCTTTGCTGGAAATGATTTCTTGCCGTGGACATCTTGTAGCATCTCATTCAAGTTGGATACAATGCCAAGCATATACATCTTGAGGAACAGAGACATTTCGAGTTCGGTATCGTCCGTTATTGACCGCTGGACTTTTCGCAAAGCATCCACTGCCTGATAACATGTTCAGGTATCATGAACAATCGAACAATAAGTAAAGCCAGACCAAGGCAGCCCGTTCTTCATTTTCATGTCCTAGGACCACAACTAGTTCTGCAAGCAATGCCACCACACAGCTCTGGACCATGCCTCTGACGGTGAGATCAGCAGACTTGGACTCGGCACCCCTAAAAATTATGTTCCTAATGAACGTCAAAGACCCAGTCGTTTGTGCTGGCCCATGTTGTTGATACACATAAGCAAGGATCTGGTGAGAATGCTCCATGAACAGTGACAAAATAGTTCGCCTGAGATCCTCCGAAATCTCCTCTATGATCTTCGCTTCGGAGTTAGCAAAGAGATACGGAAGAGTTTTGGGTAGCGTGACAGTGATAAAATCGGTTGGATGCACAGATAGAAATCGACACGTCTCGAATATCAGCATTGGGTTCGTACATTTCCGGGAGACGATGAATGTTGCGACCTGAGAGAGGTATGGTGAGACAAGAATGTAAGGGGACTTCGTTTGTGCTTTCGCTATCTCCAAAAGCTGTTGGGAGTGGGTCAGAGTTTGATACATGTTTCATAAATTGACGTACCTGTGTATACGCTAAGCCTTTCAATACATGATTATCTTGGCCCAGTTGGGATATCAAACAGTGGACAACTAATCCAAGAAGCTCAAACTGAGCATCGCTGGCGCAGGGAAAGGTTGCATTGGTCGACGACTTCAGGGACGTGTGGACAAGCTTACCGCCCAATAGAACCGATACTAACCAGCAGCGTTTCCTTTACTGCATCCTTCACACCTGATTCAAGTAAACTGTTTATCTTCATGAAAATTGGTTCGTTGAATTTGCATCCCCTGTCGGTTGCACGGGCGTGGAGGTGGACCAAATCCGAAAGTGCGCGACTATACATGATGCAAATGAGAGTAATTCGACCCCCAGGTAAAGGGTTTCGTACCCAGCATCGACTCTGACAGAACGGTCCTTGTCATTGAACCCACGTTGCAAGAAATCAAATACAGGTGGCGGTTCATCAGACTGAATATCTGCTGAATGTTCTCTGATGACGGTTCGGAAAGCATTAAACGCCTGTCGCCGTACATTAACGTCGACTTCAGTTGACGGGCCTTCGATGATTCTGTTCAGAGGTAACAGAAGAGCGGCGGCAACGCGGAACTGAGATGACTGTTGTTGAGAGAACGGCTTGAGGTGAGAGGCAAGGGAGGTAACATTTTCGACCAGTGTTGCACGCGCAGAAGACGAAGAATGATGCAGTCCCCTATGGTAGCGTTCAGAGAAAACTTATCATCGACGAGTAATGTAGACTCACCGAGCCCACCTGGACTTGATCTTATCTAATATTCGTTGCATGTAGGATGCGGTATCTTTGCGCCCAATACTCTTCCACTGCAGTTCATCAGGCACAATGAGCGCACTAACAAGCCTCTGCAATTCTGTGCGCCAATGCGAAGAGTCTATGGTGTCTGCAGTCTGGCTCATTGGACTATGAACGCGATTACCGGCAGTGATAACCAGCGGTTCTAAATCGGGGTAGGAGGGATTTCTTTGAAGGAATGATTGCACTGCCTTCAAATTTGCTGCATCTAAACGACTCACACAACCGCGTATGTACACGACTGCAAGAGCCTACACTGTTTCAGCTTGCGAAATGTTTGAAAAAATTTACAGAGACTCACCCGAAGCTCACTCCCAGGTGACTCCCATGTTTCAGAGCGCAAAAGTTCCAGAGTATCATTCACATAATCGACTGATAAATTTGTATTGGAAGTAAGAATTTCATGTAACTTGCGGTCGACTGATCGTTGCGCAGGATTTGGACCACACTGGAGTCGTTGAATTAAAAGACGACAAGGCAGTCCTGAGAGTCCTCCAATAAGAGATGGGTCACTAGACATAAGGGTGTGAGCAGCAGCTGCTACTCGAAGCAGGCATCGGGATCTTGTTGCAGGAGAGGTAGGACATTCAGAGCAAAAATCGTATACACGACGAGTCAGTTCAGAGACGTGACGGAGCATAGCAGCCGTGATGAAATAAGAAAGCCTCGCGGTTGACAACAGTTTGCCAAATAATTCGACGATGATGCTGGTCAAGACGGAAAAGTGAGAAGGGGATGGCAGCCTGATCACGTTTATGGTGTCTATGGGACACTAAAAGATGTCTAAGCATGAAAGTCATCTGACAAGTAATAACAATACCGGAATGGAACAGTCCTCAGTTGTGGTCTTTAAACACGGTGGGGTAGAGAACCAGTGAATGTCAAGAGGACACGATTCGTGTCGAGCAGAGATTATTGCTACAAACTATCAGTAACTATGTAGAAGTTTCACGAGGTAGACTCACTAGTACATAAGTTTGTCGCTTCGTACAAAATGTCCTGCAAGACTCCCCTTTGCAGATCACTAGAATCTCCTCCTGGAACACTTGAAAATGACAAAAGTTGCAAGAATTCGACGAGAGTTCCGCAGGCTTTGGAATATAGCGTGTTAGATGCACCGCCTGAATCGCCCTCGTCGGCAACTTCTAACCATGATTCTGTCGACGTACAAAGGCCCAAAAGGTGTACAAATACTTTTTTAGATAAATGCTCCTCATCAGCATAAAGCCAGTCAAGTGAATCAGCCCTTTTTCCGACACGTGAAAAGACATCTAGCGTGACGTCTGTAAGCTCGATGCGCTCGTTGGTGGTGCCTAACATTGTTGGCTTGAAATAAGGAAAACAGCCAAAGACTTGCTCCAGTAGGCTGGCAAGCAGGCGCAGCCAAAGTGGTTTATCCAATACCAATGGTGGATTGTCGTCATTTAAAGATTTGAGAAAGTCCCGAAGATCTTTGGGTGATGCACTATTCGCTCCATTTGGTGTTTGGAAGGTTGTGGGAGGAATAGGAGGAGCGCTTGAAGGCGGTACGTTCATGGTTGACCTGAGAGTGAAATGATATTGTAGTTGGGGGGAAATGGTGACATCTACCAGTAAGACGAGCTGAAGGTGTAACGCTACTAGTACTAGTGCAGATCTGACGCGTTTGGGAACGCGAATTTCATAGCATCACGTGAGCACCATTTCTCTCACTTACTAGTATACTTTGAAGGCCCGGGAGTGAGGCCAACTTGATCTGAGTCGATATTCCACCCGACATCCTTACCAGTATCTGGCCTGCACAAGGAGCGCAGCCTGTTGATTTATCCATATATGTATTCGTTCGTGTGCCAACATATATGTTCTTAGCGGAACTTGGTTCCGCGCGCTGTAAGCGAATGGTAGCGCCTGTCATATCTCCTGCCTCCGCCCATTAAAGCCTCTGCCTCTGCCATCCTCCATTCCTTCATTCCCTTCACCAACTCCTTCCTTCTTCCAGCACGAGCGTAGTTCCTCCCGTTCGGAATGATCAAATTCGTGATCCTTGGGATGTATGTCTATTGTAAATGTTTCCTTTGCAGTTAAACTTATAGGTCTCTTTACAGTCCTTTGCTACATCACCTATACCTCCAAAACGCTCTCGTTCGGCAGTGGACACAGGCCTTGACTCAAGGGTTTTTACGTATAAATTTTCGCCAGAATGTGAGCTTTAATCACTGTCATCCAACTCACTTCTTATCAGCCTCGACTTACACCAGCACTGCCCACTACCTCATCCCCTACCACCACATTGAAGACCCGCCTAAGCCGACTGTTCACACAGTGGTGGCCCATCCATGCGGGTGGTGCAATTCGGCCTATTGTCGACGTTCCTCTTGCACCAGGTAAACTGGTGTGTTGTGTTGAGTTTTCTCACTGCATTCGAGGTCTCAAGTTGTTTTCCAGCGCTACACCACAGCAGGTGCTCCCGTCGATGATGACGATGATTCAATACGTGATGAAGACGCCACCTTCCCTACTCCTTCGCCGAACCACAATTCACGACCACTCGCAGCGGGCATGTCAATACTGGACAACATGGAAAGAACCAGCCGCTTTTAAATAATGGGGATTTTCTCGAGTGTTTCCCCTCGTGGTATGTATATCGTCCTTTACTTTCAGTGAATATCCGTGATATTTGGTCACTACTAGCATTGTTTGACTTGTTTTTGTATCACTACAGATATAGTATTGCGAGCAGCGCTATTCACAGCTCAACAGCATCGACGATGGTCCCGTTGAATATATGAACAATGCCTCAATTGTCCCACAGTTCCATCATCCTCGCCACCAGACTAATGCCACCCTCCCTTCATTTACCTTGTCGTTGGATTGGTGCGTCCTGCACAAATTGCTGTGGTATGCTACATAGTACCTCGATGCAGATTGTTGAAAATTAAATCGCCTGAGTGAGCTTGAATCAATCTATGTATTGCGATTCAAATTATCTAAGTATACGGATGTCTTGGATGCCAGTAGCAGGCACAGAAATACGAACACCCACACACCATCCTCGACTGTCTCGCCCCGAATATCAATCCCTTCTATGCAGCCCGAGTCATTTGCATGTTTACGAACATCATTCCATGACACATATATTGTGCCTGTAGATGCTCCGAGCCGCAAACTGACGCTCGCTCTACAGCAAGCATGGAGGCTGTGGGTTGAACGCGAAAAGGAGAGGCCGGTTTAAAATAATGAATGCTTAAAAAAGCACATGCTGTGTACGGGAAGAGCTTATAAAGAGGTGGATGTGCCCAGACGCTCATCATCAGATGGTTGCAGTCAGCCTATGGTAACATCATGCTCCCCAATCCGAATCCCCAACGCAGAAAAACTGACGTTTGGTTTTAGCAGGGAAAACGCTGCAGTGTTCTCACGATCTAGAAATGCCTATCAATATCAGGTCTATGGAACACCAGGATATCTCACCAGCGGTCCTTCAGAGTTCGAACTCAACCTCGCCGGTGAATACATCGGCTATGGCCTCCAGCTCGATGCAGCCCGCTAGGGTAACGAAAAATTTGATGCTGAAACCGGACATGACCTTGAAAGGCCATGAAGATGTCAGAAATAAAGATGGCTTCTTTGAAAGTCGAATTTCATTCATTTCCTATCTTCCAGACGGCAAGAGAATGGTCAGCGCATCGTATGACAAGACCACTCGACAGTGGGACCTGCAGACTGGCAAGGAGATTGAGGAGGCGCGGCACGTTTGCGAGCAAGAAATGCGGACGATGGCATTGTCTCGGGATGGTCGATGGGTTGTCACTTCGAGTACGGTTGCTCCAGACATTAAAGTCGAAGAGCTCGAAGCCCGTGATGTTGAGACGAGGATCGTGAAAACATTTGAAGGTCACTTTAATTGGATCCGTTGCATCGATGTCTCTGCGGACGGGACACTGCTGGTGGGCGGGTCATGGGATGATGGTGTACTGATATGGAGTATGGAAACTGGCAAACTTGTGGCTGGTCCATTCCGAGTCAGAGCTACCAATAGAAGTCCACATCCACCCTCGATCGGGGTGGTTCGATTTTCGCAAGACTCGAAGAAGTTCGCAATCTCGTCAGACACAGGGAGGCGGCTTGAGGTGTGGGATGTCCAAACACAGAAATTGGATGTCAGAGTAGGGGAAATCGGTGGCGGGACAGTAATAAACACGCCAATATTCTGGACAACCAAAGACAAATCCATCGTAGCCGTATTTGATTTCAACGACAAGAAGGAACCCGACTTGGACTCAGATGGGTTTCGTGGGCCGCCGCCGTGGGAGGACCTCAACACAATCTACGAATTTGACGCATTGACGCTGGAGATTGTCGGAGCTCCCTTCGAAGGGCACACCCACCCTATTTTTGGTTTAGCACTTTCATTTGATTGTTCTCTTATCGCCAGCGCTTCTAAGCACACCATCAAGCTATGGGCCTTCGAATCCCGCCAGCTCCTCGCTTCATTTGACGACCGTGTCGACTGCTTGATCTTCTCACCCAGCTCTCACCAACTAGCTTACACCAAATGGGGTGACACCAACATATACATTTACGACCTTCCACCCGACATCCTTTCTAGTGTCTGGCCTGCACAAGATGCACAGCCTAAGGTATGTATTCCCTTGCATGTACTATCTATCTGTTGATTCTCTTCCAGACAACCAAAAATCCTGACCTACTCAACGTACGTTCATTTAGCCATCTATACCACCCCGTTCATATATACCATCATTGCAGTCCGATGCAACACCCCGTCGTAAGCCAGCGATAGTTCCCGTTCCCCGCACGCTCAGTCCTCCTCCGCCCACAACACACCCAAAGCAACACCTCATTCGCTACCTCCGCAAAATTCTCCCTTTTCGTACACATGCAGGTCCGCCTATTCGGAGTGATGAGCCTCGTGATCCTCTGGATGTATGTCCCTTCTGCCTCGTTCCTTCGCAACTGGCTTGACGGTCCCGTGCAGTTCCCTGCTACATCGCCCCTACCTCGCTCTCTTTCCGTGCAGGCCATAACTCAGAGGCTTTCAGATACAAATTCCCCCGAAAACGTGAGTTAAGAGTTATTTACTATTGACCACCTGAATCACATGTTCAACTCACATCTTTTCAGTCTCGATCCACACCACCACCGCTAACCACTCAATCCTCTGCTGCAACCTCCTTCAGATCTCGCCTACACCAGCTATCAATCTGGTGGCCTGCTCGTGCAGGTCATACATCACTGCCTGTTGTCAATACTCCCCTCGCGCAGGCTAAAGAGGTGTGCTGGATTCATTTTCTCACTGTACTACATGATTCATGGATCCATTTATAGCGCAACGCTGCAGCGGGTGCTCCCAAAAAGAATAAAGACTACGTAGCCGACGAAGAATATGTTTCTTCTCGTCCTTCCTCACCCGATCCCCATTCACAGCAACAACCTGCAGCAGCGCCGATTACCACCGAAGAGCATGGAAGCGGTAGATTGTGTGGGTGTTTCTAAACCTCGTGCGCGGAGTAGAGATGTAGTGGCACAATGTCAATGTATCCGCCAAGAAGCCTATCCCCATAGGACTTGATTGTCGGTGTAAGATATCTCTCATACTTTGATTTTGCTTGAACACAAAACCCTCGCGCATGATTCCATCAAGCTGGTATGCGTAAGAGAAGACACTGCATGCGGCGCCTGAGTTGACGTTTGGTGGTCTACAGGAAGCACTACAGTCTGGGTGGGTCTGCTCTAACATGTTGAGCTAGGGCAAAGGCAATGCGCTGAGATCGTTGTGTGAATGAAGAGGAATACTGTGCTACTACTGGATCCGCTCGTGCATGTGTGCTATCTGACTAAGCTATGATGCTTCTGTGCGCCTGAGTCTCTGACTCTCTGCTCAAGCTTCTGTCTCGCTGCCTTGGTCTCTGTCTCTCTACCTTGGGACCCCTGGTCCATGCACCCCCCTAAAAACAACCGGCGCCGCCCTCGACGCCACTATCAGACGTCTTCTTCTTTCTCTTCTTCCGTTTCGACTTCTTCGTTGTTTGCTCCCTTGTCTGGTTCTTCGTCTAATTCGTCGTCTGTTTCATCGTCTGTTTCATCGTCTGGTTCATCGTCTGGTTCGTCGTCTCCTTTGTCATCTAACTTTCCATCTTGTTTTTCGTCTATTCTTTTTTCTTTTGTTTTCTCTTCATATGTTTCTTGATCTCTTGCTAGCTGCGTTCCCGTCCTTGGACTAAATGCTCTCATTCTCCTTGCGCTGAATTCTCCTTGCAGAAGAGTCCCATCTAGCGCTTCTAGCTTGTACGAGTTCAGCACTCTTGCATGCACTCTGCGGGGTATAGACCACTTTGGTACGAGTTTACGTTCTGCTTTGAACGTGTAATCTAAATCGTTGCGATAAACTTGTACCAATTGACCAGTTTTGAATATAACCTCACCTGGTGCTCGTTTGAGTAATTTCTTGTCGAATCTTGCTTTCCTCTTAATCGCGTGTCGTACTATTTCGTCGTATCCATCTAATTGCTGCTGCTCCACGTATGCTATCTGCGCCAATACGTCTGAGGTTCGTAACGTTGATGCGCTGTCTTCTATATTTGTTTTCGGTGTGTTGATTACGAGCCCTAGAAGTAGTTCTTTAGGAGAAAATTTCAGCGCAGGTAACAACCGATAATTGAGAGCATGGACTGCGTCATCTAAATGATCCGGCCATGACTTAGGTAGTTTGTCCCATGCTATCTCTTGATTCTGGTCTTCTCCTATTTCCGGTGCGCATAGTCATTTCAATACGTGTAATAGAAGTTTATTCGTTCCTTCTACTAGACCATTGACCCAAGGGGAATATGCCGCAACAGTGTGCAGCTTGCACTTTCTTGCTTCGCAGAACGCTCGTACTGCGTCGTTGTTGAAATGTTTACCTCCATCCGCCATGAACGTTTCCGATGACGTAAACGCATTGAATATTCCATTAAGGCTGTCAATTGTCGTTTTCGCACTGCCTGCAGTCTTGCAGGCCATACTGTAAGAATGATACATTAAATACCTACAACTGTAGATGAAATGTGATACAATAATTACTGAAGTCCATAGATACCTATCATTGTAGGGCTGATATATCAATGGAGGATCCTGTCAGGACACTCCCATAATAATCTCACACCCCTAATTTTCGCATTTTTGACCACCTACTGTGGGAATTTCCCCACAACACTTAAAAATAGATTGCTTCTCCACATTTTCGCATTTTTAGCCACCCCACTACACCTAAAACATCACCCATTTTGGGAATCTCCACAATATCAATTATTCCCACACCCTCCCCACCTCACTGCAGCTTCACCACCACACCACAATAGGTCCCCTCTTGTATCTAAGTAGTAGTTTGGTATATATATGTACAATATAATGTAATAGACCGCTTTTTTTGCTTATTTGTGTGCCTGCTCCTCCTCTAGAGGCCATTTAACATATGTTAGAGTAAAGAACACTTTCGCACTTTTGCCCCTTTGGTGGGAAAGTGTTCTATTATATTCAAAACATGTTTATGAGCATATATGAGTATATTCCCATCTTTATTTGACCCCCTGAAGCGCCCTACATCAATAGATATAGCACATATGCAAGAAAACACAGAATATGTTCCTATTTAATTATTTCTAGGTGGACAGACTTGGAAAAATGATTCCCAGTATCTATTCAACAATATGAACAATGTATCAGGAGCCCAGGACCATGGGATAATTCCCTGTTGCATGGTGTGCCCCCCCTCTCCTGGTGGTTTACCCCCTGTGAAATTTTTTCCTGCAGGACCAGACCTTAATTGAGGTGAGGGGTCTATTTCTATGTATATTTGGAGTAGATCTATCATATAGCTGGCCCAGAACACACATAGGATCCTGCTACAAGAACAAAAACATAGAAAATCTCACTTTTGACACTTTTGATGTTTTTTAGTATCTTACTCTTGCATAAATAACCATCCCTGCTTACATATTATTAGTAGTACATTCACACATATGTTCTATGCCAAGGATCAGCCCTACATAGGGCGCAAATTTGATATCTGATGTACAGGAGGTATTTCTACTGATAGGAAACCTACAGAGTAATCCAGCCTGTGATAAGTGATCAGATACCTGGGATACCTCTTATATATGTCCCTAATGATGGACTTGAAGTTTTAGAAAGATCAGTGAAGGACTGACTGAATGACAAGTAAAATGACATATGTGTGAAAAGTGACAATTGACATCTTTTGACACAAAGTCACATTTATATATGGTATAGGGCAAATATTTCATTGAAAATATGTAGGATATATGATAGACTACTAAATGAACCTATGCTACATACTGCCCTGAGGTTAGAGGGTGATGGAAGGAATGTGATGTATATTTGAGTTGACCCAGCATTAAAGTCCTACTGCTGCCCAACTGACCATTTTCGATGTTTTGAGTCTTTGAACTTTCCCACACTCAATTTCTTATCTATTTCACTTCCTCAGCACTCAATTCTTGTTGGATTGTTTTGTAAATTTAGGTATATGATAGTGAATGTACTTTAAATCTACTCCAAGTGTCTGATTATTAAATTTCGATGTTTTGAAAGTATGGGCTCCTTATCAGTAGAAATACCTCCTGTACATCAGATATCAAATTTGCGCCCTATGTAGGGCTGATCCTTGGCATAGAACATATGTGTGAATGTACTACTGATAATATGTGAGCAGGGATGGTTATTTATGCAAGAGTAAGATACTAAAAAACATCAAAAGTGTCAAAAGTGAGATTTTCTATGTTTTTGTTCTTGTAGCAGGATCCTATGTGTGTTCTGGGCCAGCTATATGATAGATCTACTCCAAATATACATAGAAATAGACCCCTCACCTCAATTAAGGTCTGGTCCTGCAGGAAAAAATTTCACAGGGGGTAAACCACCAGGAGAGGGGGGGCACACCATGCAACAGGGAATTATCCCATGGTCCTGGGCTCCTGATACATTGTTCATATTGTTGAATAGATACTGGGAATCATTTTTCCAAGTCTGTCCACCTAGAAATAATTAAATAGGAACATATTCTGTGTTTTCTTGCATATGTGCTATATCTATTGATGTAGGGCGCTTCAGGGGGTCAAATAAAGATGGGAATATACTCATATATGCTCATAAACATGTTTTGAATATAATAGAACACTTTCCCACCAAAGGGGCAAAAGTGCGAAAGTGTTCTTTACTCTAACATATGTTAAATGGCCTCTAGAGGAGGAGCAGGCACACAAATAAGCAAAAAAAGCGGTCTATTACATTATATTGTACATATATATACCAAACTACTACTTAGATACAAGAGGGGACCTATTGTGGTGTGGTGGTGAAGCTGCAGTGAGGTGGGGAGGGTGTGGGAATAATTGATATTGTGGAGATTCCCAAAATGGGTGATGTTTTAGGTGTAGTGGGGTGGCTAAAAATGCGAAAATGTGGAGAAGCAATCTATTTTTAAGTGTTGTGGGGAAATTCCCACAGTAGGTGGTCAAAAATGCGAAAATTAGGGGTGTGAGATTATTATGGGAGTGTCCTGACAGGATCCTCCATTGATATATCAGCCCTACAATGATAGGTATCTATGGACTTCAGTAATTATTGTATCACATTTCATCTACAATTGTAAGAAGTGATACATCAAACCTACAGGTACAGGTGAGTCTTGTACTTGAATACCCAGGTGTGTTGTGAAAACGTGTCCAGGTAGACTCCGATTGTGCTGAACCCGTTCCTTCCTTTCGGTAACGTAAGGTAATCTCCAACTAGCAATTCGAATGGGTGTCGTCTGGTAATCGGTTCGAATAGTGAGTGTATATGCGTAGGACCAAAGTTTTTACACTTAGCGCATTCTTTGATAGCGTCGAGAATTGATGTGTCGAGTTTTGGGCTGCATATCCGATCTAACAATGCAATCTTGATTGCATCTCTCCCCCAGTGGCCTCCCTCTGCGTGTGTCTTTGCTGCTAGTGTCTTTGCTTCTTCTCTCGATACGCACTCCACTCTTGTTCTTGCTCTCGTTGATGCGCCGCCTCGAAGTTTCCAAAGTCTCTTGTTCTCGATGATATACTGTTCCGCTCTATGTCTTGCTCGTCGTTTCTGCTTAATATCTTTGTTCTGATCTAAGTTGTAGATCGCTTCGACGACTTCCATGAACACTGGTTCATTCTCAAATCTTGCCTTGAGTGCGTCCACTGTTCTATCCACGGGTGCAATGTGCATGATGTCATTGACTATACCTATCCTTGCTTCCCAGTCTTCGCTCACTGTCCACTCACTCCCATCTCCCGATATTGGCTGGGTATTCTCCCACATTCGGCTAAGACCATCAGCAACGACATTCAACTTTCCTGGTACGTGCCTTATGTCCACTATGTGGTATGCTAATATTCCTTCTCTCCATCTTGCGTGTGGTACGTTCAGATGTGGGTTCAATAGCGTGTCTCTCATCGCGCTACAATCTGTCTCAATTTCGACCGGGAATCCCCATACTATGCTCGAAAATTTGTCCAGTCCGAACTTGAGTGCGGCGAACTCTAACAGGTATGATTTGTACTTCTTCTCCGTTGTTGATGTTCGCTTCGATGCGAAGCCTAACGGGTGTAAGCGCTCTGTCCATTTTCCTGTCGTTGTTTCCGTTTTGATCCTCTGCGATAGGACCGCTGCGAACCCTTCGATACATCCATCTGTCGTTATTACGAAATGCGATCCATCATATCTAGGTGCTTGAAGTACTGGTCTTGATGTTATTGCTGTTTTTAGATCTAAAAATGCTTTAGTATGTTCTTGCATCCAAACGGTACTTAGCTTGAAGCTACTCATAGCTCGGCGATACGCCGCCTTCGACATTGTATTGTCCACTGGTACTTTGAGCAGTAGGTTTCGTAGCGGGCCTTCTCTCTTTGCGTATGCCTTGATCAATGTACGATAAAACCCTGTTAAACCTAAAAATGATGCTAAGTTCTGTGCGTCTTGAGGTTGTTTCCAATCTACAATTGCTGTTAGTTTCGTTAAATCCGGTTTGACTCCGTCCCGTCCTATTGTCCCGCCTGCGAATTCCGTTTCCGACATACATAGTCTTGTTTTGCTAGGTGAAATTGAAAATTTACACTCTCGAAAGCGCTGAAATAATACCGTTAGCTTGTTTATCATGTCTCTAAATGTACCTGTTGCACAACCACCATCATCCATGAAGAGCTCCATGTAGTGCGTTGTTAATAGATCATGCAATCTCTCCGCTAATGCGTCGCAGAACGCTGTCGGCGCTCCCGTGATTCCCATCGGCATCCTTTTGTACCAGAAGTATCCTCTTCCCTCAATGTAAAACGCTAGGTACGGCCTCCATTTCACTGGTACTTCTATCGCGTAATATCCCGCTGCGAAATCGAAGATTGATATGTATCGTTGGCCGCTTAATCTTTGCTGCTTCGCTAGAATATCACCTTGCGGCATTGGCACAACTTCTGTTACCTTGTTGAGCTGCGCGAAGTTCTGGCATATCCGCCATTTCTTCGGTCCTTCTTCTGCCGTATTCTTGTTCTGCGGAGGCGGTACTTCTCTGGGGGGCAATTCGTAAGCTGGCTGTAATCCTGCTTCTTGACGTTGATCATTGATTCGTTGTTTCAACTCTTCCCAAGGTAAACCACCTGTCTCGTGTGCTCTTTGTGCTATAACTGTGGTCGCTGCGCATCGTATTGATTCTGGGGGCGCCCGCTCTATAATACCTGCTATTAGCATATCATTTACTCGTTCATTGTAAAATTTTGCTTGTTCTGGCGTTAATGGGCGCTGATGCATTCTAAGGTTGAATGTCGCGTTTTCTGGAACATTCAAATTTAGCGCTGCCCCCGGGATTGGAACTACTTCCTTCAGTGTCAACGCAAAGCTGTCCGCATTGTCTGCTACTAATTGCTCCAACTCTCTCCGTTCTTCTTCTGACAGGTCGTCTCCGATTTTGACTTGCTGTAAAATTTCTTTGACTCTCCTCGGGTTGAATGGGTTCGTTTGCCACGTGTATATTGATGGGTGTTTCGCTGTAGGTTCGATTTCCGGTAATTCTTCTAATATTTGGTCTTCCTGTTCCTCTTGCATTGTTAGCACATTTATGCTGACATTGCATGCTGCGGAATTGAGCGTGTCAATGCTTTGCTTCTGTACTCGCAATGAAGTTGCTGCGACTTCCCTCGAGGGGAGCTCTTCGCTCCCCTTCACGTTTCTCTGCGTTCCCACTGTCCTCTCTCGTCTTGTATACATTCTCGTTGGTCTCCACTGGCCCATAGGCACGTACTGCTGCTTTGTGTGGTCCTTCGCGCTCGAGATTGTTTCTTCTGTCCGTTGTTGTTTCTCGTCCAATGTTAAATTGACTCCTTCTCCTCGTAGCATCCTTTGGTCGGCTATTTGATTCTTCAACTGGATTGTTCGAGCTTCGTCCTTGATTGTGATAGTATCCGTTGTGTATTCATGAATCGCTGCGAATGCTTTGAGGGTTGGCTTTCCGAGCAAAAAACCCCAACTTCCTCCACTACTGAACACTTCAAACGTACTCTGTGCTTTGACCCCTTCAATTGTAACTGTTCCCGTCCACTTTGCAACTGCTTTAACAACGCTTCCATTCGCCATTCGTAAGCATCTGTTCGATGAGCTCCAATTATGTAGCCTGTGTTTGATCTTCTCGAATATTGATGTGCACATTGCGCTGACCATGGCTCCGTCGTCGAATAATGCTCGAACTCGAACTAATTCTCCTTGCGGTCCTCTTAGTTCTATCCGGTGAATGAATGGAATCGCCTCTCCGTTTTCTAACTGGGGCTTCGCGATGTAAGGATGTCCGACCGAGTACAGATCAGTTATCTCGATTGCGTTGTCGCGAGATTCGATAGTACATGCGATGCTCTTATCTACGGGTCCAGTGAAAACTTCGGGGCTATATATCCTGTTGTTGTCCTCGCACGTTGCCTCTGTGCATGCGAGGACCTTGACTCCAGCTTCGGTGTTCTTGAGACTATGGGTCGACGTATTGTTCTGCTTTATGTCGACCCGTCCACTTTTCCCTGCTGTTCCGCTATCTCTTCTACCCATGCGCTTGTTTCTTCATACTCGTTGTTCATGACGAGCGATATGGGTGTCGCTGTGGCTCTGTTATACGCGCCTAATATTCTGCTCGCAATTGCTCTCCATGCTGATTCTTTCCTCGTCAACCGTTCTGCGTGGTCCGGTGGTAACGGGCAGTTTCTTCCATTATGCCCATGGGTTCCGCAAGCAAAGCATTCACTCGACGCTATAGCTGCTGTGCCTGGTTTCAACGGGTATCCTGTCTCCTGCGTGACCCGTATACTTTCACCCCATTTTGTGTTCCATTGTGTGAGCTGCGCTGTGTACGCTGTGCGTCCTATCACATTGTCTGGGTGGTGCGGTAATGCGTTGATCAATTGACGAACGGTGTTCTTCATTTCCTCTGTGATTATTAGCAGCTGCTGCGTTGTGGCTTGCTGCCGGCTGTACGTCGGTTGCGGATTCTGTTGGTTCGCTGCTGCTGGGATTCTCGTGACTGTGCTATTGGTCAACGACGTCGGCGAAGGTGTTACTGGGTTGAGCGTGATCTTATTGAATTGTCTTTGTAAGTCCACGATTGGGTCCCTTTGCGGCGCTCGCAGCTGAACTCGGGCTAAGTCTGCTCGCAGCGATTTGAGTTCTTGTGCTTGCTTGCTTCTCTGTTCTTGCTTCTCCGCAAGCCTGCTACCTTTCAACTCCGTCACTGCCTTGGTGAATTCCGCCCACGTGTTATACTCCTCGTCTTTGAGCAAGTCCTTTACTACGTCCGGTAGCTTGCTGCGGACTTGCCAAATCATCGATGTACCTTGTTCGATGCCTGCATTAGTGGCCAGTTGTAGCGTCTTTGCTGCCCATGCAACGTGCGTCCAACACTCTCTGTCATAGAGCGTTGTCTTCTTCCCTACGTCTGTGCTTGGCAGTACCTGGTCTAGTAATTCTCTTTCGTACTCTGCTTTCGTTTTTTCCGCGATTATGACTGGTGGCCATCGTTTCTCGAATGCTGCTACGAATGTTGCCCAGGTAGCTTTATCTGTGGACGTGCGCGCTTTGAACCATGTCTCCGCTTGAGAACTAGTTCCCAGGTAGTCTCCGAATGCATCCAATTTATCGGTGTTCTGCGTTATGGCTTGTTGGCGCATCGCTCTATTGAATGACTTTAAGAAGTCCGCTGGGTTCTCTGATGCTCGTCCATCTCCGTGGAAGATCTGAGGCGTTTCGACAGGCATGATGGCTTTGAGTTCTATAAGCACGAAGAAATTGGCTAAGTCGTAGTCTGGTACTGTCGTAGTAGCTGTGAGTTGTTTCGCTTTCGAACAACGTGGTCTAGGTTGAGATCTGAGCGTTGGTAGCTCTAGGCTTAACTCTGGGACGTCGAGTTCAGGGAATGGGATCTGATTGTTATCCACGTTCTCTTCTAGACTGCTAAGCGAAGAAGTATCTGAACGGTCTAATGTGTCGTGCACCGAATGTTCTGGTGTGTCAAGTGGGGAGGATGCGGTCGAAGTTTCTGTTGTCCAGTCGGACCAGTTCGTTTTTAAACGAACGTTAGTTACTGCTTTTCCTTGTGCTGTTCTGGGTCTCAAACTATCAGTGTCTGGCATTAGGCGTCCACGTAAAAAAACGGAATAAACGTAGCCCTTTTTTGTAATATGCTTGAGTTTTTAAGACGTATTGCCACGTAATATCACTATCAGTTCCTGCAAATGGCTTGTTTTGATGCTTCGAATCGAAGTTCTTCTAAATTCTGATCCGATGGCTAAGCTGCGACTGCGGGTTATGACTATGAGCAATGACTAAACGGCTAAGACAAAGCTGGGAAGATTCAAATCCGCTCTGTTCACCACGATGAGCTAGGGCAAAGGCAATGCGCTGAGATCGTTGTGTGAATGAAGAGGAATACTGTGCTACTACTGGATCCGCTCGTGCATGTGTGCTATCTGACTAAGCTATGATGCTTCTGTGCGCCTGAGTCTCTGACTCTCTGCTCAAGCTTCTGTCTCGCTGCCTTGGTCTCTGTCTCTCTACCTTGGGACCCCTGGTCCAATGTGAATGTCATGTCAGTGAGCCGGAAAGAGAGAAGCTGGTTTGACAAGGAAGGAGACATACTGTGCACAGCTACTTAGGTTTGAACAACAGTCGGTGTCAGGGGCCTGCGTCGCACGTCGAAAAGTCACCCCCAGATCTTCAAATGCATCTCAATTGCGATAACTAATATACTTGCCAACTCCTCGGTGAATGCAACCGATCAAGTTTTGAGCTCGATACAGCCCGCTGCGGCACTACACGAATTGATTCTGACACCGGTCACCAACCAAACACTCATGAGGAACACATCATCAATGATTTACCCATTTTCTACTTTCCGGACGGCGGGCAAATTATTTGCACCGAACATTTCTCGGAGTAAGCAGCTATGGCTACACGATTCGGCCAACAGCAGAAAATCTTGAACAGCTTCGCTGAATATGTTATGAACGAGGACGACCTAAGAATTAGAAGCCCTAAAATTTCGATAGTAAAACTAGGTGGGTATTTGTATGTTAATATCGCAGTGTTGGGTAGTCGCCCATAGCAGACTCGGAAAGTCATCCCTTCTTTAATATGCCCAGTACCTCAGAATCATTTCACCCACGAACTCTAATGCTCAGGTTCGTCCTTGTAGTCCACCATCACCGAGCGCTCGACGCATACGTGTATATCGAGTTCCATGTCGTTGGAAGTGCAATGCGATGCGGGCCTGTATTCAGCATCGCCGGCGGTTTTACTAGTACAGCCTTTGGAGTGACCCTCGGACTCGAAGTGTGAGCGCAGACCGGACATTTTCTTCTGCGCACCGAGTGTGGGACGCGCGACGATCACATTTTCCAAGTGTTGAGGGTCTGGTTTTATATTTTCTTTGTAGATGTGCGTGAACGGAAAGAAGGTAACGGAACGAATGAACATTGCGGCGGGCGTCAGTGGAATAGCAGTAAAGCTGTGGAGTAGCACGCACCTCGTACGTTGATGAGGATCCGTTGGGTCATAACCCATGTTACAGCATAGCCTACTGATGCCCTAATGGTGTTCTGAGTGGTCTGGTCTCCTTTATGTTATTCAATGCGAAGCTTACCCTGCCGTCTAATAATAGGAGTGAGTCAAGCTGAGTCAAAGTGGTGTATCCGTAATTGAGCATACGTACCTGGGTCTGGATATTGGGCGTATGATAAAAGACGAGATTCAACACATTCGACGCTGAGGAAATGTCAGGAGGGTGCTTATTATATGCAGAGTGTACTTGCCAGACAACACGATGAAATACCCAATGCCATCATAGATTAGGCTAAGTATGATTAGCAACGTGCATTGACCCTGCTAGTAGCCAGGGACTTACACCCGTATCAGCTGCTCTACCCTAATAGCAATTGTTTAGCGATCATAAAGACGGAAGATAAGAGGCGCACCTGCTACTGAGAGGGTTGTAATGTAGAAGATGCATGGTTGAAACCGTCACAATCACGACGTCATACAATATCACAGCAAGGTAGTAGAACCAGGTTGACAATACTTTGCCAGAATTTGCTGAGGTGCAGCTAGGATGATTGATGAAGATCAGAACAGCCCACACTGGAGGTCGAGGAACCACATACTTTCCCTAAAAAGGACGCTATTTGCATGAGATCTTGTTGTAACGAAACACTGACGTACATCAACAACACTAGCTGTTGGTTCTAATGGTCAGTACAAGTTCAAGATTAAATTATGAGCCTGAGCTTACGGGTTCCGTGAAATATATCGGCGAACCACTCCGCCTAAAACGAATCAGATGAAGGATATCATGGTTGTGTAGTAAAAGCCCACCGAGGTTGACAAGAGGTATAGGCACAATAGTATAATTCCTATCTGCCTATCTCTTCTCGCAATATGGAATGTCCTACATGGTATTTCAAGTCTGTGCAGCTGCAACCCACAAAAAGTTCGACAAGACGTACCTGACACCCAAGGTGGCCTGTGATATCATAGTTTGTATGCCTACAGTGTGATTAATAGAGTCCTGGTGAGTGGATACCGATAGGACAGACCTTTAAAGATAGGCGCCACAAGATGGTATTGTTGACATGTTTGTTGGGTATAGGTGGTGGAGAAGTATCCATAATTACTGACGACCATAGCAATGATACTAACGTAGCTGCATTTGATGTGAGCGAAATAAATTAAAATAACAAACTGAGGACAAAACGTACCGTATGAGAATGAACAAGACGCAAGCAAGACTGATGGAAATCGAGCTCGTTAACGACGATACGTGAATGCCCTATTGTGTGCATACCTTAAATGAAAGATTGACGATTGGCTTCGGTAAAAGCGCCATTCTGCGGGGAGTGTTAGGATATAACTGAACATAATCGGTCAGAATATTTACGGCAACAAAGAAAGACTCAGAAAGGACTTACTCGTAAGTTGCAACGGAGATGGATGCTATTCGCAAATACTTCTCCGAGGTTACGCTGTTTGTAATTGAGCTCTCCATTTAATAGACGAGGTATAAAAAAAGGAATGTAGGACCGAGCAGGAGTCAGGACTCGGGATGTAACGAAGGCTTCTGGGGACGCTGCTATGACCCGGACGTCCCGCTTTCGAATTCGATAGAAAGGAAGTAACGCGACTCAAAGAGGAATGGAAGCAAGGCCCATCGCTTTTCTACCACGACTAATCCTACTCAATAAAACATTGGGCATGTCGACGAAATACTAAATTGTCAAGTAAGGTTTGCGTCGCTGTTCCTATCACGGAGAATGAAATACGGGCAGCCGACCGACTGTGCGAAGGCCGAGGTACTAGTAGACTACTAGGACCCACCAACGTGACAGTTCAGTGCAACGCCAACTCGGGGCAGGGAGAGACAGAGTCTACGGACCTCTTAAGGACTCCCGCACAGGGCTCCGTAAAAGATCAGGTAGTTTGAGACACTCGATGTCTTTAACATGTCGAGAGCTAGAGAGAGCTGTCGATTTTTGGGGTGTGAAACTACCCTAAATATTGTATGTATCATGTATCATGTACCTGATGCTTCGGGACTATGCCAGATTCAGACATATTCGAGTGTCCGAAAAATCGGAAAAGTAGAGGGTTTGAGCTCCTCATTGAACACTAGATTGGGACTGCATGGGAAATCCAAGGCCAAACCTTTCAGCAGGCGGCGGTGGCTTAGATCTATACCTCAGACTAAATGCAGGTGACCGACTAAGAGCCAGGACTCATGCCACTGCTCCAGGACCCGAGGACCTGATACAACACAGCATGCTACCAATAACATTCTTTGACACTATTGCTCAAAATGATCCACGACTCAAGCACCTGTAGACTGTGTTCACTCACCTCCCAGACTGCATCCCTCAGGGCAACTCAAAGTATCACTTTGAGAACTTCGCACCGGATCCAGGGAAGGTCAAGTTGTATAGCAGTACAGAAGTACTAACAATGTATCAGAATTCAGATTTGCACTGAGGGCTACAAGGATGAATCTGTACCTTGTCCATCCAAATTTCAGAAGCGCGGGCTTGGCCTCACTGCTGTTGTGGATGTCCTTACTGCAAAATGGGGAGAGGAACTATGGCGTGCTCCAGTTATTAGTTCAAGTCTGCAAAGATGACAGTGGGTACACGCCTTGTCAGAATGTCACAATCCAAAAGGAAGCGTGACACCGACAGCGCAACACTCGAGAAAATTCAGATCTAGCATCTGATGATGGTTGGGTGGGTGGAGAAGACGATTTAAGAGTTGAATACGACCCACTTTACCAGGGCAGTGACAGCCTGACTTTAGCTGGCAGCCCGTATGTCAATCATTCTGATTCGCCTCGCGGTTCTTGCCTGTTGGACTTGCTCTCTGATGAGTTCGAACACAGCACCTCCGGAGAATGAATCTATGAACTTCAAATAGCGAATAATCTGTTGAATGAGGTTATTGATTAGACGTGCTCGAGTAGGCAATAGAAGAAAGCACCTGTGCAAGCCAATTAGTGCAAGCCAGCGATGCAGGAGTCAACGCACGTTAATTAAGGTCCAACCCCAGTTGGTAGTGTCAATCGATTACGGTCATTTCGTGGAGTCCATCAATAATGCATCACACATATGTAGACCGGATCGTAACTAATAGCAACCGATAGTACAGACACTGGCTGGTACTGAAGGCGCATCCGATTGTCACAAGGTCCCGGTCCAGATATCTCGAATCAGGTTGCTCTTATTTCAATTATTCATCATTTGTGATCTTAGCCAAAATCAGGCCAAGGATAATTTGGTCGAAAGTCGAAGGACTTCTGACCCATTTGACGTCGAAACGTAACATTCGTGTCGAAGATGCTGACAGGTTTATCGTCGTCAGGAATTTCTTTCATGGTTGTTTTCTGGGAGATGAAAGGCAGGGACTCCAAGTAGCCACGCAGCTCCAGAGCCTTTACATTAACTGGGGTTCGTGCTATATTTGAATACCTGAATATCAACATAATAACAAGACTACGAGAGACACCAACATGTCTTCATGATAAACTTACGAAGTAACGATGTAATTGAGGAAATTTGGCACTTTTCTGTATACAAGTGGCAGCACACAATGATGATGGATCTGCCAAAGAGGCAGATAGTCATACGACTTGAACGTTGATGAGCACTAACGCCTACACATAACATGTCATCGGAGGAGAAAACATTGCATACGGCGCTCGAAATGGCACTTAGTGGCGCACGGCAATAACTGCAGGCTGAACGGGCTTGGGAACTCGAACACAGGAATGGCATGATGAATCATGATTGACTGGAAAGTGAGGTTGGTTTGAGACTATTAAAAAGCACATGTGTCTAGAAAAGGCTTGTTAAGACGTAGCAGGTGCGCCTATACAACTTGGTACTCACCATTATTAGACAAATCTTTTCGCAAGATGAAAATTCTACCTCAGCATGTACAAGTTAAGTTTGAAATCCCTCGACGTCGACGTCAGGCCTGGTTTACAGCTGAAGATCGATTCTACAACCGGGAATGATTAACCACGGGTTCGTGAGAATGTTACTTCAAGGCTCTTCAAGGCCAGCATCAGCTGCATTCAAGTTGATATCTCCGCGGACAGCTGCTGGCAAGCACGTCATTCAAATCGGACGCACAGTTATGCTTGGACAGTGGACACGAAAAATCATGCATCATGCACATGGCTGGTCCATCGAACACCATTCCAAATTGATGACTGGCCGGGCGCGGTTCGATTCTCGCAAGACTGGAAAAAGCTCGCAGTCAGGGCAATTGAGGCGGGATGCCTTGAAGTGTGGGATGCCCAAGCATAGACATCAGATGTCAGTGTAGGTGATTATTGTGTTGGAGGGCAAATAATATACGCGCCAGCGTTTTGGATAGCAAAAGAGCAACTACCGTGACATTTCGCTTCATGCATGACAGTACTCGGACCAGGCTGCCAGGACCATCTGGGAGTGTGTTAACATTGGTGACTGCAGGAGGTCCTTTCGAAGGACACGTTAACACCATCTCCGTGTTCTGGCACTTTCGTTTTTCTCACTACTAGCACTTCCAAGGACAACTTGAACACCATCAAGTTCTGGGCCTTCGAGTTCTGCCAGCTCCTTTCCCAAGCCAGCTTGCACGAGCTCAGAAGATACGAAGATCTACATATGTGACACTCCACATGTTTTTGCTAGCATCGCAGTTTACTGTAAGCATTCATCCATAGGTGTATTCGTTCGTGCACTAATATTTCCTTGTAACTCACCATCAACGTCTCGCTGATATACTCAACATAGGTGACCCCTAATTATCTTCTTCATTCTGTCAATGTCAACATTACAGTCTGATGCAACATGTATTGCCACGCGCTGTAACCTGGTGGTATCGCCTCCCATCTTCCGCCCACTAAGGGGTTCCCCTAGGCACACCCGCAGCAACGTACTTCCTATTGTTACCTCCGCAAGCTTCTTTCTTCTGACATAGATGCAGTTCCTTCTGCTCGGAATAATCAATGTCATCCTCTGGATGTAGGTCCCTCTTACCTGTCTCCTTCGCAGTTGACTTGATTCCACTTTAGCAGTTTTCTGCTACATCGCCCCTACATCTCCCTTTCTGCGCATGCCATGACTCAGGGGTGTCTCGTTCAGTCCCGATCCGCACAACCACCGCCGCACACTACCCGATCCTCTACCCCACGACCTTGAAAGCGCACCTACACAGCATATCGTCCTGGCAGCCTGTTGGTACAGATCGCCTGTTGTTAATGTTCCTCTCGCACAGGGTAAAGAGGTGCGCTGGATTCATTTTCTCAATGTACTACATGATTCGTGGATTTCTTTACTCCTAGAAAGAATGAGGACTTATACCCGACGAAAAGCATGTTCCTTCTCGTCCCCCTTCACTGAACCCCAATTCGTAGTAACCACCCGCTGCAGCGCAGATTGCCTTGGGGGAGCACGAAAGTGGCCGACAGTGTGTGGCCGATTCTAAACGGTTTTGCATGCGTTGTTCACTCTTTGTTACCCGTGTTCACCTTTCGTTCTCCGTTTACAAGCAGTCTTTTATGTCTAGTCACTTATGATTTCCCCTCAGTACCATCTGTCAATCGAACACTACGGTGAGTATATATCGAGCTATATACGTACTTCGACTCTTCTGACTACAGACTTAAATGTTTTGTCTTCCGGTCTCTAGGTATGCTGTCGTAGCATAAATCTCTCAAGTGAAGACTGCCCGTCTCTAGTCCTCCTTGAGACAGTTTCAGCATGATTCAGACGGATAGGATGAAGGGTTTTTGACAAGTCTTCAGCAAGACTGTTGCTGATGTTTGCAAAATGCGTGTCCTTCACACAAAGACGAGAAATGATCGATCCAAGAGCACAGTGACCATAAGTTCTATGTACGTGTTGATAGGACAACGCATGTGCGACGATAATTAATGCTAGTAACAACCCGGAAAATGTGTTCGGAACCGGTCTACAAGCAGAAACACTTGAAACGGCTGCTTCCATGCCTTTCCATCTCACCGGTCTTAATGATTAATATGCGCTGCCGCGGATCATCACGGTTGTAGTGAATTGAGACATACCCTGTTAACAGCGGCAGCGCTGGTACTGAAGCTTGAAGGCCTATGAGACTGATGTTAGCAATTATTGCCAATTATTTGAGGCTATGCTAGTCGCAATCGCTGAGTGGTGGATTATAGTGCGCGTGTTGCTAAACATCAACGTTTCAACTGCGCAACCTCAGTACCACTAGTATCAACTCAAAGCTGCGCTTGCGCATCCAATTATATACTCCAGATACAGGCTTGTGCAAGCAGACTCAAAGGAAAGACCGTGGAGCCAAGTTTAGATCCGTCGGTCCAGGGTAGTGCGGTTACGGTATTGCGCAATTGAGGAACGTGGACGCATCGGGTAGAATGGTGATGGGCAGGGTCTGTCGGTCGACCATTATTCTGCATCCTACCGTGCAAATCAACGATGTCTGATCGTTATGCACAATGAACGGACGGCCCTGAACGTCCGCAGCTACAAGAGCCTGTGTTCGACGGACGGAGATGAAATCCGTGTTGGTGGCGTGGTAAACGGTGGGAAGTCTGTGCACCTGGACCAAAAGTCTGGCAGCACTTCCCGTACTCGTCGTATTCCACGATGACCACGATCCTTTCTCCGTCGTGTTGCCCGGTCTTGAGGTCTTTCATTTTTCTGTCATTTTCCGCGTCTCTCCTTTCGACATTCGCACAGCCCGCAACACTTCCGTTCTATGACTGTTTCTCAGGAAGTGCATCACAGAAACTTTCTGTTGATACAGTGTACTCGCAAATAATCAATGGACAGACGCTGAATATCACGATTTTGGGGAATGCCTCCCAGCAGATCGTCGCATCTTCTGCTAACAGCACCAGCCTTTGTACGCATACTTACTCGTGTGCTTTAGCGGCATAACTCATGTTCTTCCCTCCAAGCTACCCTCTTCACGGAAGCCACGACGCTCACCATGAATACCTTTAGTAACAACTCTGCTTTGTGCGATACATTACGCCCACCTTCTCCTCTGCCATCTCTCGGTGGAAATTCTACATATTGCCCCATACCTGCAGGGCAATTTGCACTCTCTGCATCCATACCATTTAATACCCAGAATTCTTTGACAACTATGGACACGGAACTCCGAGCTGTCGACCCATCTGGAAACGAGATATTATGCCTTAGCGTTACAACCACACCACTTCATCCTGGACCACTTGATTCGCCGTATGGCAATGCCCACATCATATTCTGGGCAACAATTGCTCTTGCAGCAACTTATTGGCTCATTGTTGGGTTTGCTCGGATCGTATCTGCCTGGAGTCGGGGCTTTAGTAGACCTGGTCCGGGCATCTGGCACCGGTTTGAGAGTACTGGGTTCATTCTTGCTAGTGCTATCAGCGGTGAGCGTTTTTCAACATCACCTGCATTGATGAGATTTTGTAAGTAATTTTACATGCTCTGTTCGTATTTTTGCGGTGCTCATGGTTCATCAGGCTCCCCATCATTGCGTGACATCATCTTTCACACGCAGTGGTGTGCAGCCCTAGCTATGGTTGCTGTTCAGTGGCCGCCCTTTATTTGTGAGTAGCAATTCAGAATTTGATATACACCACACGTGCTCATGAATTTCAGATCCCCTACTTTCGCAAACTGCCTGGGCATCGCTGACGTATAGTAGGTTTAGATCTGAATAGTGCCGTACGAACTGCTAATGGTCTGTAGACATCACATTGAACGCACATTCCATACACTGGAATCCACTGAATGTCCAACCGTATAATCCACCATCAGACTTCGCCGATCAGTTGGCCGATCCAACTTCTGTTATCTACATTGACCAGTCAATTCCGAACACAATTTTCCTACTTCCACCGAACACTACAACTGGGATGCAATCCTTTGCATGGAGTGTTGGAGTACAACCCCAAGATCTCTTTGCGATCTGCTTAACCCTGTTCTTGGCCATTATAGCTGGGACAATCTTGCTCAGTCTGTTCCTATGGACGGTAGATTGGATATTTTCACAACGGCCGTCAGGCAGTTTATCAAGTTCTGCTGTGCTTACAAACGCAGCGAGCAAGGGTCATATGCCACGGCTTTCAGCGGCCAGTAAGGACATGCTCGACACCAGTGGAGATGAGAGCAGATCATCAACTGGATTTGGCCACAACTATACTTTACTCAGAAGGCGCTTATTTCGACCGGAAGTCAGCTCTTTTCACTCTAGCGTGCTCATAGGAAACCTTGTGCGCGTTCTCGTCCTTTTTCATTTACCCGTCACCATATTCTCGTGCTACGAATTTTCAACAGGAAGCTCAGCATCTTCAGTAGCCCTTGGCGCCCTCTCATTCGCACTCTTCTCTGTAATCGCTCCTTCTCTTCTGCTCCTGCGGCTAAGCCGGACGTTAACAACCAAATTATACGATGAAACACGTACTCTTCTTGCGTTAGGTCCACTCTACAATCACTACCGCCAGAACTCGCAGCTTTTCTCAGGCTTGCTTTTTCTGTCCAACCTCGTCCTCGGGGTGACTATAGGGTGCGCACAGCACAGTGGAACAGCACAAGCGATTGTAATTTTAGTGGCAGAAGTTGTTAGCGCTTTGGTCACGAGCGTATGGTTACCATGGGGTGCAGGAGCAGGCATGGGCCTCATCAGCTTCCTATTTTGCGTTGCACGTATCGTGGTTGCCGTGCTGCTAGTCATTTTGACCCCAACTGTAAGGCCGCCTGTCTCCGTGAAGTCTAATGCTAACAGCTCGTTCAGATTTCAATAGGCGCAGGCGCAGGCGGTTGGGTAGCCTATGGCATACTGATCGTCCTTTGCCTTGTTTATCTTACGTTGTTTCTGATTCTTGTTATCAAGGTCATCGAAGCTGTTGTGCGCATTGTTGGTCGGGTCGGCTTTGATCACTCCAGACGGCCAGTTGATAGCGGATTGATCGGTGTGCTTTCTCTTCTCGGATGTTGCGGGCCACGGAGAGGTGGTCGCGAACGAAGACACTATAAAGCCACGGAAGTACGACATTCACCTGTTGCGCGAGACTCTTTCGCTGCACGTGATTCATCTCCCTATGTGCCACCCAACGCATCTTTCGCGCAGAAAGACAAGGGTTCCAGCTCCTCTCATCATTCCGGTGGGCCCCCGCCATCAGTATTGCGACCCGAGCATGCTCTGCAGCCTTACAGAGAGGACAGCGATGACGATGCAGAAAGTGGTTATATCATGGGCGCGTGGCAGCCATTCCCAGGGCCAGGTCCCCGCAGCTCATACGACCGCACATCCATTAGTACACCTCCCCAACACTCCAATTCAGGTTTCTCCCGCATCGGTGGCGGTCGCGCCCACTATGACTCACCGTACGCGATTGCCAGCGAGACTGGAGGGAGCTCAACTTTCACGTTCCCTAGCATGGAACGCAAGCGCAGTGGGCCGGTGTCTGTTGGCACACCAACGAAGACGATCTATGACGATGAAGAACTACCTACTCCAACTGCTTCCATAGCGAATGTTGCGCGCCTTCCTGCGCTCATGGGCTCTGGACTACCTACTGGAGCAATGTTGCCACACATGCGCACGAAGAGTCAAACAGCAGTTATTATTGGAGATGTAGCTGCATTGAATGCAACACCTGTAAATGCTCCTACGCAGGAGGAGCATCCTTCGATGGCGACCAAGACGAATAGCGGGGAATCGAACAACAGTGATCCTGACCAGCCAAAGAAGAGACATTGGTACAACATTCGAAGGAATCGTAGGCACAGCGAGGGTGATCGACTGGACAGTGGAGTGAGTGAGGTGGAGCCTGAAGGCAGTTCATCTCCCAAGGATTCTGGAAAGTCGTTCGTCGTTATCCGGGCACGAAAGCCTCAATCATCACAACCCGATACTCATCCACACATTCACAAGGTTAGATACTCAATGGACGAAACTGGAGCAGGACCTTCTTCGCAAGCAAAATCTCTGAAGCCATGAATTGACATTATAATGTACATACACGCCTTTTACGCTTTGTTTTTACCTTGTCCTACTTTGCATTTATGATGTACCACCTCGTGATTCTTACGGTACGCATCATCTTGCATATGTAATATTTACTGCACTCGTGTATCTGAACCACACTCTGTTTTGTGTTGCTGGTACGTACGGTTACAGTACTGGATTTGATACATGCCCTTGACATGAGATAAATTAAGTTGTCGTGATTAAACCGAAATAAGATGTCCACGGGAGTTCCGAGTTAGTGAAAGGTAATTAGGGTCGTTCAGTCATCCACAGGACTGCTGGTGTCACTTCCTAACCAGAATATTCGCCAGTCCTGCCACTCCTTCCGCCACCACCCATATACACCTTCCTCGGCCTTCGCGCGCGATAAAAGTTCCTCCGTCTCAAACGAGCTGGTAGACATGGTGGACATGGCGGAATTCATTCTCTCCAACTGAGGTGCACCGATGTAACGACGCCAACGTCCTCCAACCGTGAGGAACCCAGCCTCGCCGAGTGGATTCTGCGCAAAGGGTGGCTCAGGAAGTACCTTGCCTTTACCCTTACAATTCCCGGAAAGATATGATAGAGGCACTTCATGCGCCTCAACGCCTTCGTCGCCCATCCCAATCAACTGTAAGAAAGGTTCAGGGACTTCTTGTGGACTGACCGGCTCTGGCAAATGCGTTCGGACGGTCACGCTCGAAGGCGGGAAATCCCAGGTTATGGTGTACAAAGGAGGCGTGGCTTGGATACATGCGGGAAGGGGGGCAGCAACGATGTGTGTGATTTTGCCACGTGTGAGGACAAAAACGCTGCTGTAGGAGGCACCAAGGTGAGGAATATGTATGGTTGGGATATCGGCTTTTGAGGGCAGAACCCAAGCGCCTTTGTGTTCTTTTCCAGCCGCGAAATCGACCGAACCTCGAGACCGACGACTTGGGAAAGATCCTCCAGTGTTCAATGTCAGGCTGGATCCACTTCCACCTACAGGGGAAAGATTGCTAACGCTCCCTCCACTTTCGAACATGTCCACTTCCGTGACTGCTGAATCAGCTACTCGTATGATTCCAGCCCTTTTGTCGAACACCACAAAAATTGCTGTTTGGGCTTCATATGCGATGTTCACAGGTGCAGCTACGGGTGTACGCGGGTTGCTCGAGGCATCTGCGGAAGCTATACGGTTATGACTATACCCAACACTCGTTCGAGAAGATCCAACATCAGACAGGGATCGAAATGTGTCTTGTACGCATTGCTGAACGAAAGTAAGAGAGCGTGGTGGGGATGGAGTGTAAAATTCCTGTAGAGAGTCTTGTAGTCAAATTAAACATCAGAAGATCGATACACACCTTCACGAAATGAAAAGCCCGCTCTCCTCTCGGAGTCTCGTATAAAAGTATGTTGGTCTTAGTTGCCACAGCAAGCAGTGCACGGCGAGTGGAGCTCGTGCTACCTTCGTGCCAGAGGGCATAGGAAACCACACTAGTATTCGACATTCTGGACCCAGTCGACGAGAGTGACGTAAAATCAGTAGCCCAGCGCAATGGTAAATCGTCAACGACATCCCAAGATGATTCTCTCTTTGGTGTCGACGGGCGATTTGTATTTGATGTTGGAAGGAAACTGGCTCGTCGCTTACGAGTGGGGGGCTCGGTGATGAGATTTCGTAAGCCTCTCGTAATACTATTTGCTGGTCTGTGCTTCTTCACTGGTGTCTCTTGGGGATGCCAGTCTGACAACCTGTGCAAATCAACTGGCTGTGCGTCCTGGAATAGCAAAGTGAATACGTGGGATGACGTGAGGGAAGACTAAGTGACTGTCTCACTTGATGCGCGATGGTCCACCTCGCCAGGCTGGTCAGACTTGCGAGTTTATACATTCTGAGAAAGCGCGGGGATTCTTGATGCGCGCCAGGAGATAGAGAATCTTCGAGCTCAGGACCGACCAGAGCAAGTACGACCCCCTGCGGGGCACTTTCACCGGCGTCTTCGTACTCCAACAGCGACAACTGGTAAACACTGTAATATACTGTCCGTTAATAGCTAGGCAAGGGGAATATGAATGATCGTTTGCTTACGCCTCTCCTGTCCACATTACTTTGGCCTGTGCGTCAGCAGGTCCCTTCTGGATGAGGCCAGTCACCCCATCAGGACTTGTCTCATCAGCCCACTTTGCAGGGAACATGTTAAGGACTGACAGCCCGACATCGGTGCCCATGAGCAGGAGACGATCATGCTGGAGAGGAAGAATACATCTGATAGGCGCAGTTGAGTGTGGCAAAAAACGGGATCCGAAATGATGGATTGAGAGATGAGTTGGGGACAGATGTTCCTCTGGTATGTGCAGAGAAGGCTCCAGCGATGGTTCGGGGGTTGTGTATTCATCGGGAAGTACCTGCGGGGGAGCAGGAAGATCTGCATTTATTGTTAAGCGCTGCAGTGTTGAGCTGCGACACTCTGGGATAGAGTCGTCTTGATATTCCTCCGAGTCCTGTGCGATGCCAGATGAGTACATCGTAGCATCATGAGGCAGAATAGACACATACAGCAGCTTGCGAAGACCCATCTTCACTCCAGCCTCTAGCTCGCCTGCGCTGAAATTCCTCGGCAGTGACGTCTGCATAACGCTCTGCGGCTCTAAATTCCGATCAAAAGCTAGCATACTGACCAAGGCTAGCGTGCTCACCTCTTTTCTATCCAGCCTCTCCAGCGACCAAAGCTACCATCAGTGAATACGTGAGATTATGTCGATCAATGGGTTCTCCTGTCTGCGCACCGTGAATTTGGACCACTTTGAGCTGCAACATCGTTATAAGTTGGAAGGTCCCCAGAACCCTGTTCATCTCGCTCAGCGCCCTGAGTGTAAGTCTCAAAACTCTCAACAGTGCCTCCTGGCGACGTGGACATTTCTGTTACCAAATCTACAGAGTCAGCGCTCAGCAGATACAAGGGTGCTGTGTTTGTTTGTAATGTGGCTAATAACCGGCTGTGCAGGAAAGGAGACAAAGTAATGGCATGTCAAAACTAACAATACACACTACTAGCATGCAGATTTGCGTAGTACTTTATGATTGAACTGGTTGTCAGTGTATTGGACAAGGAAAGTCATTTCAAGAAAACGCCAGTCCCGTGAATGTCGCTACAGCGCCCACCAGTGCTCCGCCAGCGGCAACACCGAGATTCCCCTTTTTTTTCCGCCCTTTCTCTTCTTCCTCCGTCAGACGTTGTTGAAGGAATTCCGCTGCACCCCCCTCCTTAGCTAATATAACCCATCGGTGCTCTTGTGAGCTTCCATTCGGCAGCACTCGGACGCTGAAACCTAGTTTTTCTGCGTCGCACTGTACAGCCTTGAGATCGATCAATGGGACAGAGAATAACATGGCAGGTGCAACCCCTGATGATTGCGTGAGATTGTCGAGGAATAATGATCTCTCATCTGCACTCATTGTTCGTGCCAAAGGATTTGGCTTCCTTTCGCAATCGGCATCAAGGAAGATAGTTTTGTTCATATCGACGAAGTCACTTGTGGGGTGGCTAGAAAGTGGTTCTGTGGACACCAGACTCGCAGTCGGAGTCTGCAGCGTGCACGGCATAAGACGTGACAGGCCGGTACCCGGACTAGCATGACCAGTTGCGTATGCCTCGTTTCCCGCCCTGGAGCTGATTTCTGGAGCTTCTTCCGGAGGTGATTCAGGACTAGTTAAAGTCCGTCTCCATCGCATTATTGCTCTCTGACCATCGCCATCGCCACCACCACCATCATGATCATCATGATCTTCACCGTCGGATACGTTACTCATCATTCCTGGTTGGAGAAGTCTCTCTACGATTTCGGAAGATGTGGTGGAGAGTGAAGTGAGACTTCCCGCTGGAAGAAGGGCAAAACGAACAGAGAGTCGGCGTTTGAGATTCTTGGATTGGGTGGGTGTTTCAGTGGAAACGGAAGAACGCTCGTCATTGGAATTTACAATGCGCAAGGATGACATTTCGTCCACGATATCTTCTGTGGCACCACTAGTCCGATCCGACATCGTAGGCTCAATATAAGGACAGCCGGAGCGAGGATGTCCCTGCCTGGGTCGGTGGCATGTCTTGCAGTGGGGAGTACGGCGCGGAGACGTGCCTGGAGTTGAAAGATCTGTGGTCATTCCAACACTAGAGCAAGTTTTGGCTTTGGATGACGTTGATAGTGAATTTGGGTTGGCAGAACGAGTGACAGGCATCATTCTGCCAATCAGATAAAATTGTATGACGAGTTAGAGGGTAAGTGAATATGAACAACAACCTGAGAGTTTCTGTTGCAAGTCAAGGGCAAGGTATTTAACGCCCTTTGATGATTCTCTCCTCTGCAAAAAGCACCTTCGGAGTTAAATAATACGATCGATGAAAATGGCTGTAAAGACAATAGACTTTGTTTAGTCCAAGAAAGCTCCATTAGTGAATCTTTGGCTGTTCTCACCGGTGTCCAAGACAACTATATGTCAGACGCACTTTAAAGATCTGCTCACAAAAAGGCGTCGCGACTCGCGACCGTGACTGGCTCCTGAACAGTCGAAGTCACGTGTGCGATCGTTGTCAACGGCAAACCTTGTGTGGAGACCAGCATCCTGGTAGCTACTACTAGGTTCAGCGTCCAGACATGCTGTCACAACGCACCAGTGCTTTGCACTTGAAGCTGAGCGTCCTTATTCTCATCAAACAAAATTTGGTTTAATTTTGTTCTTAGTTTATTTCCGTCATGCCACTCATCATGATTCAGTAATGCGGCAGGGGAGCGTTGCATTGGGCATTTGTCCCCTCATTACTCCATCAATGGCCCGTGCATGTCCAGCTTTGCTTTATAATCACACACTCTCGCATCCTTGGGACGACGGTGTTATCTATGTGGACCGACACCGTGACATATCCTGACTTTCAAACGCTTCAGGATACGTCCACTACCGTACCGCGAATTGTACTACATCACAATCAATATTTTTGATGCTACTAGACATAAATATGTGAATAAATGTATGTATGGTGTATGTTAGTCATGGTTTCTGCGGTCTTGTCGATGTCCCTCATAGCTGGTTCAAATGGCGTGCATCTGCCAACTTCAACCCTACAACACCCTACCTGAGGTTAGTCTGTTAATGGGCCCCTGCGAGCCTCTTTATCCAGCAAAGTAAGCCACGAGTTTTGTGTCGCTGGCATGGAACTGACTTGACTATATAAGAGCAGCTATTTTTTTGCCGTCATCTGCTCTATGAAATAGATCTCTACCACGACGCCGCACCGTATGATCTATGCGTATTTATTTATCTTGAGCATTCCTGGTCAGCATTGAAACTGTATGGCTTAATGATTATGAAGTAGAGGCCCCGAGTCAGTCATGCTCCGCCGTCACCTCAGCACACATCACCATCCATCATAATCCGACCGGTCGTATAATAAGAGGCTCCTTTCAACTGTCATCCACGGAAGTCTAAGGAGCCCTCGAACACGGAAAGTCTACCCATATTTGTGCTTCAAATTTCACTAGGGATACTCTCGAACCCTCTTGATCCCCGAACTGACACTTCCTTGCTTCAGGTGCTAGTAATTTAGCAAGCACTGGCTTTACCCCTCTCACGTTTTGTGTATGCCTAAATGACAGGATGCCTAGTCAATAATTCAACCATGCCACACGAATGGCAGCGTTTATTATCGTTGCCTTCACAAGACAGTTCAATAATTCCAAACTTAACCTTCTGTTTTGTGTATTTTTTAAATCAGCTACTAAATAAGTCCTTCAAGCAATCATGTGCATAAAGACCGAGACAGCATGCAGTGAGTCGTGGTTCTCTAGTTTGTTGCAGGGGTCGGTGTTCTCACCTGACAGCAAGACAGGTGTCAGCCGCTTACACTCAAGAGCAAGAGCAAGAGCCTGCACCCTAGTTTATGCAATTTCTCCCGGTCAGAACAACTCAAGTATTACCAAAGTTCGGTTCTTGCCGTGACCGTCCTCATAATATTTCATGCTGCCCAAAAGGACACCTTCCATATATCCGAAGTCTCGCATGTCATTACATTACATGCAGACTCTGGCGGTGTTAAGACACAGTCATAACAAAAAAAAACATACTTCTTATTACTCATTCCTGTCATCTCTTGTCATCATCACCGCGTCGCTTCTTGGATGTTTTAGATTTCTTCGATTTTTTGGATTTTTTGGATTTCTTTAGGGCTTTTTCTTCTTTCCTCTGTGCCAAAATGTAGTCCCGCATAGGATCTTCAGGATCGATGGAAATAACCGAAGATGCATCTGAATCCGATGCATGACCTCCATCTGGGACGGCAACACGCATTAAAGTCTGCCTGCAATTTAGAAGGGGGCCACTCACCAATGATCATCTCTGGCCTGGCATTCAAACTCTGTTCCTCAGGTTCCTCCCATTCTCCATCACCGCCTTTCACCTTTGGCTGTTTATAGTTCTTTACGTGGTCTACACGCAGCGTCTTGCCCAGGACATTGGCACCGTTGAGGTTATCGACAGCCAATACAGTGGACCTTTGATCTTCATACATAAGGAAGGCAAATCCCCTCGGGTTTCCAGTCGTTTTGTCCCGAGGGAGATTAACATCCATAACTTCCCCATACCTTTCCAAGTGGTTCAACGATATTCAAATAGCTAGAGTAATTGACGCACTGGGAAAATATGGTGATCACGTCACCTTCAGTCAAGTCAAAGTGCAGACCGCCAATGAAAACATACGCAGAATCTAGTGTAATGCGCGCGTCAGAGCACCGGAACACCGCAGTGAACTGCGACTCACCCTTGTATTCATCATGCCATGAACCTGAAATCCCGAGTTCAAGTTCACGCTCATTAATCTTATTTATTTCCCGAACGACGCTGCCAAAATTCAAGAATTAGATGGAATGACTTCGGAGGAAACGATCATAGATTCATACCCACTTCATGACTGTAGAGGATGAAGACAAGATTCCCACGCCCTCCTGAACTCAAAATTTCGGTAGCTCATCTTGTTTGCCATCAACGCAGACCACAATGGCTTCCTTCACTTTACCGCCAATTCATGACAATCCTGATGGAGGATGGGGTCCATCGTCTTCTAACATTCCTGAACAGTTCAAGTTCAAGGACATTCCATATGCGCCATACTCAAAGTCTGATAAGCTCGGCCGCTTCGCTGATTGGAATGATACCACAGGCGATACTCGCCAAACTGCAGTAGGACTTCCCTCAACAAGGGATGCCCGCGGTCCAGGTCGGTCGAGAAGAGATGGTGCTCAGGCATTCGGCAGTGGGACTGCCAGTGCTTTCGCTTACTTCCATGTGGAAGACGAATCCAGCTTCTCTCTGGTGGACAATAAAGCTGCTCCTCCACGCAGGGGTGGATTCACCCGTGGAAGGGCTACTGGCCGTGGCGGTATGTCCTTTGCCAATCGGGGGGTTGCTCAACGAGGTGGCCGTGGTGGTTTTAATAACCGAGGGGGCGCACAGCGTGGGGGTCGGAAAGGATGGAGAGATTGGGAAAAGGTTCACTGCGTGTCCTATTTACTTCTAGTCCAACTAATATTTTCATGGATCAGACAAATCGCACTCGTGAATCGTCTGTTGCGATCAGTCCACAATGGACCATGTTGGAGGAGATTGAGTTCCATCGGCTTGCCAAGCTCAAGCTTGAAGTCGATGAGCCGGAAGATATGTGAGTGTTTCTGGTTCTTCTGCTATCGTTCCCTATCGAAGACAGCCACTAGTGACACTTACGGCCGCGTCTTTGCGTATGATAAATCATATGATCGAATTACAACGAAGACCGAACGCCCGTTACAACTCGTGGACCGCATTAAGTATAACACCACAACTTCTGATGATCCCGTCATCCAGCAGGTATGTTCTGCTATCTCTGCACCTTATGTTGCCTAATGTCGTACATAGTTAGTCTCCAAAAATGTTGCCAATGTCTACACCACAGATGCTATTTTGTCGGTCCTCATGTGCGCACCTCGATCAGTCAACCCTTGGGATATTGTCATTCTCCGTGAGGGTAATAATCTTTACTTCGATAAGCGTGATGGTGGTCCATTTGACACTGTTACGGTGAACGAAAACGCTTCGGACCCTCCGCAAGACCCTGCACCCCCAAACCCAAATAACCCGGCCGAGAAGACAGCGGTTCCAGAGCCACCATCCATTAATTCGGCTACGTCACTTTCTTTGGAAGCGACTTACATCAATCAAAACTTTGGATTCCAATCTGTTCAGGAAAACATCACGGCAGACTTTGCCCACCCTAACCCATTTTACGGCCCAGAAGAGACAGAGCCTTTAGCATCTTGCGGATACCGCTACCGTGTTTTCGACCTCGGTATCACGGAGGACGAAGATGTGAAAATCTGTATCCGCACTGAAGTGGATGCTTATGTTCCCGGACCAGGAAATCCACAAGAGGGCCACGGATTGGTCACCATTCGTGCATTGAACGAATTTGACCCCCGTGCCCAAGGAGCAGGCGGTGCTCCTGACTGGCGGTCCAAGCTGGATTCACAGCGTGGCGCTGTAGTTGCTACAGAAATGAAAAACAATAGTTGCAAACTTGCCAAGTGGACTGTACAGAGTGTGCTGGCAGGAGCTGAACTAATGAAAATAGGGTAAGCACCGTTTCTTATTTGAACTTTCAAGCACTTTGTTCTTTTTTGTGTTTAACAACTCCCAGTGTCGAACATTTCTGACCTGCGTTCATAGTTATATCTCGCGTGGAAACCCTAAAGACAACACGCGACACGTCATTCTGAGCACAGCTTCCATGCGTCCAACCGACTTTGCTGCTCAGTTAAATGTCTCTCTCGCCAATGGCTGGGGTATCGTCAGAACGATCACCGATTTATGTATGAAAATGCCTGAGGGCAAGTACGTCCTTATTAAGGACCCCAATAAGGTAAAAGTCACACTACCCTATTTGGGTCCATTCTAATTCATATGTTTCAGTCGGTGATCCGTCTCTACGCTGTGCCTATGACTGCTTTCACTATCGAGGACGAGGACGGTGAGGGGTACGAAGGGGATGAACCCGAGTCCGCGGCTTGAAGATACTCTTTCACACCGAGCTATGTATCTTAGTGTGCAAAATATATATGCATTCCAAGAATGCGTGAGACACTGTTTACAAAGAGATGTATGCGACGGTGTTCAAACTGAAATCGTCAGGAAGCCAAGAGCAATTCAACTGCTCTCTCGATGTTTGGACTACAAGTCACATGTTAGAACCTGACACTATCTTTGGAATAATAGGACAGCTAACCTCCTTTGTAACGCCCCGACGATAACGGCTCGTTGCATATTTGGGAACATTGTTGTCAACTGAGTAATCTCAGCGTCAGTCGGGACACGAACCCCTGTGGTGCCTTGCTCGTTCCTCCCCGTGAGTTCGTTAACCCATTCCCGCATGACAGAACCTCCTGTTTCTTCTGTGCCTGCGGAAGGACGCGCGGTGGCAATTATCTCTTCATTCCCGACGTCAGGGCTTGGCGCTTGATGGGTTGTTTCGGGACGAGCGCGGGTAGACCGTCGTGGTGCACGAGTAGAGCCCACTAATGGAAGTAAGAAACGCGTACTAAAGCGAATTACGGACGGGGACAGTCGCCAGCTTTTAATATTGACAAGTTCTGAACGATATATGTAGCCAGTGAGCAGTCCAACGACCGCCGAAGCAAATGAACCCGGAAGGTGCCCTAAAGCAAGCTGATGATAGTTATATTAACGATAGAACATGGACCAAATCCAGGTATTACCTGAGAAGCGAGTATGTACATGAACGCTTTATTGCTTCCAGTAATTCCAAATATTCGAAAATGGTACGCCGGAGGAATTAGCCTGTACCACTGATATAGGATGCTGAACAGTAGCGCCGATGGACCAGATGGGATCTGGTTGATTCCTATGTTGTGGAATAGTATGAGGGCAAGAAACTCTAGTATCGTTGCAAGTAGAACGGAGGCAACGGTAAATGACTTTATTATAGGTTAGGGCATCAACATCAGAACGGATATGTTGCTACGCACCGCGAATTTGACACTTCCAAACTGACGTTCTACGTGTACACCGACGCCATACAGCACAATCACAGCAATGAGGAGATCGCTTGAATTTGAGAACGCAGTATGGTGAAGCAAGAGACGCCAGTACTGTAAAGAAGTAGTTCTAGTTCAGATTCAGTTTTATGAAGCATGAACGGACTTCACTCGGATACCTGATGGTTGCGTGACACGTGAGGCACGAGCTGCAAGAATATAGTTAGCTGAGCTAAAAAGTCCTTCTGTTTTACTGATCAAGACTCGAACCTGAAGGTGTAAGTAGTGCTTGACATCGAATATGCCACCGACAATGGATGTCAATGCGCTACCCATCATGAGACCTGTAACACAGTAGGGAAGAGTAAGTGAACTGGTTCATGAAGTGAAGCAGCCTCGTTAAACCTTTGGTGACGGGAGCGTGCTCGAATGACATGATGATGCTTGGGAGGACTCAAGAGTAACACGTCGAGGTCACCGGGTGCTGGTGGGTAGGTTGTGCATTCAGGCGCTCAGACTGTGGCTGTGCACTTTTCTCCCTGGCTGTGAATCCTGTGATGATGCCATGAATCATGATTTACCTGATGCCACGGTACTCATTATCTAGTCAAGGATCGAGTCTGGACGGACTTGAACTCAAGTAAGTACCGGTATGGCATGAGTCATGACTCGCTAATTTTTGTTCGTCTACTAGTCGTTGTCTTGGCGCAAAGAGACAGTGTATCGCTCGCGGACCCTGCCGCTGCGTGCGGTCTACTGTCTACATGCACTGGTATAACTCGTATATTAGCTCGGGCCACTAGGTGCACATGAAAGCCGTTTCAATCATGCGTATGGACTCGAACGTGTTTGGGCTCTACTTGTCTTATCGACTCAGAATTCTCACTATCTCAACCTAGAACCTCATAATCTTTATCAATGGCGGCCACCCCGTCTAGTCATTTTCCCTGGTCGCTTCGGTAAAGAAGTAGCTGACGGACTTGCTAAAATTCCTGGCTTCCATCTCCATTCGCAGGGACGTCTTTCACATTTACCGAATAATCCAACCTGTGGCACCGGATTAGGCTTAGGATTGTTTTGTGATCTTGAACTGACGATTTCTAGAAAGCGTCCTTGTTCTTACTAGATCTGCCATACAATGTATTGGCTGGCTTGTGGACAGACAACGGTACCTCTATCAATGACGGAAGGTTGCGACCTCATTCTCCTTGTCCCGTGTCATGATCCACCGACAATTACTTCCCCTAGGGGTAAGAATTTCAAACTGGATCGATAAGGACATTGATTGTCTAGGCACCGAGGCTCACGCGTCTCATTCTTGCGTGTGACTTGCGCCGTTATAACAGCGCACGGGTACACATTTTGCAGTACCAGACGATTCAGTTGATCAGCAGAATACGGCAGATGCAAGGATTTAGATTCCAAGGACTCCGCGGAACTGTGAGTGCCAATAATGGATGAATTATCGCGGGCTTGGTGAGATGCTATGAGGGTGTTTATGTTGGGCTTCTTTGCATCCCTGCAAGTTCGCCCAGGAATCTTTCAGCTCAAGTCGCCGCGGACAGTCCTGCCTGCAATAGTAGTCTCTGGCCCCTGGGTATCTTGAGCTTAATGACGCTTAAATCAGGTTCTCAGGTGCTTACAGTTGTTCGTGTGTTGTCCAGCAGGTGATCCAGACACTGAAGGTGAGACAGGTGGCACGGCAGCTATCTTTGAGCACGCGCTTGTCGCAGTCAGTGACGTAGAGAGGTTCACGGATAGCGAGAAACTCGGCGGCGGGGGTTACCTGCAAGCAGGTACCCGTATCAGATAGACGCACAAACGTTTGCCGTCATTGCCAACTAACTTAACTGAAAACGGGGTCCGTTTTTCGCATGGAGAGGTACGCGTGCCCAAAGAGTCTCATGCCCACGGCCATTTTCATCCGATGAGTTACGTCCTCGTCATGGTGAAGCCCCTTTATTGTCAGCACTGAGGTGAATGAACGTTGAGAGGTACCGCACGGAGCGTATTGAGTCACACAATCAATTTGGTTTTCCGATAATAGTACTCTGCCTGTAGCTAGACACGGTGCCTCTGCGATATTTTCTCGCAGTGGCTAATCTAGGCAGTTCCCCCGGGCCGCCATCTTCGCTCCCGCCCGGTTCCTTGCCATCTACCAAGCTCCACACGTTACCGATTACGAGGAGAGCGTGCTGTTCAGGGTCATCGAACGACTCACCGCACAGCCGCAAATTTCGCCCGAGGGCACTAAGCATTCCCCGCATAGGGTCATGCCCTATAGTAGGTTGACAAATTAACCCTGTGAAAACTGCCCGGATATGTCAAGGACAGGCTTAGTTGTAGATCTCTGTCATACATGGATGACACTTGGAAGCAGAGCATTAGCTCTTCTTCTAGGAGCCTTCTCATAGCATCATGTGCATGGGACTCGGATCTAGATATGTGACTTGATCGAGTTGCCCGCGCGCGTGCTAGTTAAACGCAGATGGACACTTTTGACTCATCAATGCAATTCGGAGGGTGTAATCTCCATTTTACTTAGAGTTTTTTGGTGCTGTCCCCGTCTGAAACACGAAACCGAAGAGTATACACTCGTGACCAGTGATAGTCCGCCTATGACACAAGCCCGCAGGTCACCAGTCCACGCCACCCATCGGTTGGGAATATCAACACAGAGAGCTGGGGCAGTACAGAACTTCCTACAGGGCCATCATGTTCAGCAAAGCGTCGGAAGACCAAAAGTGGATGAGATGCGAACTAGCTTAGACACCTCCGACGGACTCAACCTTAACGGCGACATGTAGAGTTCAATAGCAATGGTGCATTTAGTAATCATTGACCACGGTGGCATCGCTGCATACTGCTGGATGACAGTGTGGAGACCTGCTCGTGGAGTTTCATCAATATAGGATGATATCGAAGGACAGAACTTTGTGTACATTACATAAACACAGCATTGCCGCAGCTTCATCGCAATGGACAGCATCCCATCATCGCTGCGGATTCACTACGGATAGCCAGAGATAAGCCAAAGTGTAAATGAACAATTTCTCAAGGTAGAATGCGCCCCAAGGCGCATCATTACGACCATCCCATCTCAGATAAGATTAGAACACTCGTTGGTATCTCCATGCTTCGCAGACTGTCCAGGAATTTGAATGCATTTATTTTTATTGGATGGTTATTTCAACACTTCATTATATTCGCCATGGTGGCGTCCACAGCGGAGTATTCGACCGGGACTGAATGTTGTATTTCAAAGATATGCACAGCCGAACCTTCCACGCTACTGCCAAAGCGGATGGATTGCAATGTGCCTGATAAAGTTTGTACGACAGGTGACGACAGTAAGCGTCTGAGGCCTTGAGAATGTGAAGACGACATTGGCTCACCTTGAGTGCCAAGTTCGACGCGGTACATCTAGTATACTATTCTTGTGGTTATCATGGTCAACGTCGTCACACGGTCGTTAAAATGGTACATCGGGTGTGTTGGTCAGGTCATCCCAATGTTTCATCCTGTGAAAGCGTTTCGATCGTGTCAGCGAAAAGTCGATGACATGAACCCTCACCAAAATTAGCACATGTGATCATAGATTCGCAAATGCTGTGGTTTTGTGAGAAAGTGGGAGTGTAGAAGTCCGCATAACCTTCTTCGTGTATTCGACCAGTACCGACTCGGAGAACTGGTCATAACGGAATCGACGCACGGACAACAGAGAAGACTTGCACAACGTGCGAAAGTTCTCATTGAAAAAAGCGAGGTGCCCCGTTAGCTTCTTTATTTAGAAGGGACGACCGTCGTCTATAAGGGTCTGGATAGGGGAGATTACTTTGATCCTATCAGTGGCACTGAGGATGCTGGGCATAAATCGATGTTCAGGCTGCACTAGTATAGCAGTTTGGGATAGTCAGTGCTTCCATTATTCCATGGCATTGTTGCTGACAGAACCTGCGAACAGCTACGACATCGACTTGTTTGAATATGTCGACACCCTTGCGCCTTGACTTGACTCGAGTTGGATGAATGATGAACGATTTTCATTGGTTGACTGCGCCTTATTACTTTCATTACATAACTCCAAAATTCGCGGAGTTTGAACTCCACGGTCGTGGTTTGTCATCTAGTCAGCACACCCTGAGCCGAAACCCTCAACAACTGACGATTGACAATATTAAAACGTGGAGACCATGAGCACTGCGAGCGTCCAAAATTTGGAGGAAGCTGTCACGATAGCGTCAGAGTTCATAATGAGTGAGCCAACCTCAGAGTCCATGTGATTTGGCAAGCTAAAGAGGTTCAATAATTAGCTCTTGACAACTTGCCTAGCGAAGTACAATTTCTGCTGCAAGAACTTCGCTCGAAAGAGACCGATTCTCAAGGTATGCAGCTACAATATCACAGACTCTGACAAAACATTTATTTATATTGAAGACATTCAGAATGATCTAGCCAAAGAGGCTCATAAATATATGCGACATGTCCTACGATCAGACGGCACAGACCCCATTTCGAAAGAGAAGGATAGGACTATAGCACCACCGACTGAGAAACTGAAGGATGCTCAAGAAAAACTTTCAGCGCTTTCAGACGAGAAAATTGCTCTGGCCTCTCGTATTGTCGACCTACTCTCTAGGAAGCGGGCCCGGTTAGAATACGACCTGGGTCGTGTCCTTGTTCTACAAGGAGAAACGGATCCAGCATCTGTTTTTGCCGGAGCCGCATCTTCGACTCCAGTTGCTGTATCAGGACTTGGTAGTGGCGCTGCCGGCTATGTGCTTGGAGGACGCAATCCAGCCGCTCAAATTAATGAAAGCTTGCGAAATGCGTTCGCTGGCGGTACCGCTACTCCTTTGGCAAGTGGCTCAGGAAGCATGACCTCTGTCGGAGGGCGTGCTTCGGTTGCTGGAGAAGACAATGCTTTCAAAAGTGAGTTTGCGCTTGTGCCATTGAACTTTGGTGCTGAACGTTAGATTCAAGAACGGAGATTGATGGGGACGCAGGGATCTATCAAGCTGCCATCACCGGCACCGTCTGCCTATGTACCGTCTACTCGAGGTCGCCGGAGAAGACGGGGAGCTTCATCTGAGGCTGAAGACTTCGATTTTGATTATGGAGATGAAACTCAAGGTGCAGAGGAAGCAGAAGCAGAGGAAGGTGATGGCGAGGAGGGCGAAGATGGCGAAGACAAGGAACTGTACTGCTTCTGTCAGAAGCTGAGTTACGGAGAAATGATCGCGTGTGACAACCCAGATTGCCCGTATCAATGGGTAAGCCTAATATTTCATCTTTTGGCAACCGTGATCTGACACGTTTGTAGTTTCACCTCCCTTGTGTCAACCTCAAGCAACCACTGCCCGAGAGTTGGTTCTGTGACGACTGCATTAGAAAGATGGGTCCTCCTGCATCTGGTCCTGGCCGTAAGGGCCGGAAGAAATAGGCCTTCCTCCTCTCGCTCACCATCTCGGGCTTTCCCTTACTATGTCCGTCCTTGGCAACGTTCGTGGCAGTGAACCCAGCCAGGTATGACCGAGTAAACCGGGAGTACACTCACGACACAGGCTGAAGTAAAATCAAATCACAAGGTCCTCAAGCAGGGCGTCTACTGTGAGAGCATTCGTCCATAATGGAATACTTCCCCCTCGTTGTGGTCGTGATGGACCCCAATCCGTACGTTCGCTTGTTGTCTTACTTGGTTGTCGCTTGGGCTTCTGCTTTGTAGTATACTGAGTGCCTCTCGGTGGCCTGTGCATGTGGCTTCGGAGCTGTCTAGGTTCCGTTGGAAGCATGGATCCACAAGTAGATTGTACGCGTGTACATGTGGTGAGGTGGTCGACTCCTGAATAAGAATCCTTCCTTCCTTCATCAATAAGCGCTGTCAGCCAATCTGAATTTCCCGCGTTTGAAACCAAACGTATGTGTGTGGCCTAGTCTTGCCAAGCCTCCCACAGCGCAAACTACATTGCCGCCGGCGTACCTGTTATGTGGGGTCATTCGCTACACGTTCAGGTTTCCGTTGGTTTGTTCAAAGCGAAGAACCTTATTGTTGACGTGCCCGTTGAGTGGCGTAGTGCTGCTCTCAAAACAGATTTGTATAAGCAGCACAAGCGTAAAGGCCTGTCATACGATTACTGGTGCTAAGATCTAAGATAGCTAGCTACTGACCATAGGGGATAACTCCCATGACTCGCTCTCCACGTGTGATGACTGTAGTGGCGTTTTGCAGGCACCGACATTCTTATTGTGGCGCGAGACCCACGTAGGCCATATGCATGGATGGTGAAACGCACACTAAGGCTCAGCTGAGTTGTTAGCTTAGACAAAAGAAGCACCCTTCTTTTGTCTTTAAGATGAAGCTCTTACATACTTGAAAATGGAAGCCGGGTGAAACTTGCAACCGCGAGCCACAAACGACGACCGACCTGTACCCACTCTTGGCCCACAATTAATGGCTGAGGGCATAATTACAATATGCCATAACGGATTCGTAACGGGTTTACAACTGTATTTTTACTTCACGAGCACCCTGGTTGCGATGTATCGATGCTAGGACCGCGGTTAGATATAATGCCGTGATGCTCAAGTCTTTTCCATGTCTATCTAACCAAACCAACGATCGTATACTCGGTGATGCCGGAGGCGTAACTGTGTGAATGAAGTGAAAGCTATCGACTGGTTCGCTGGCATCGGCTTTCCGTCGTGTCTCTACTCCACTGGGTAACCGACCTCGGGTAGAACATGGGCGTAAATTATGTTCTCTAATGAAAATCTCGCTAGAGGGTCACTAGTGGGGGCTCACACTAAATTACTCGTATGTAGCTTAATACAGAACAGGGTTTGTACACGCTTGTCTCGACTTCTTTCTTTCCAGATTACGGCATCATGATATGGCGGCGCGTTCAAACCGTCCGACGGGTAACGTAACTCTCCTCCTGCCGCCACACGACCGTCCCCGGCGGTGATCTATTGTACGTAGCACGTCGCTCTGAACAGGGCACTCAGACGACGTCTTAGAAGCCTTCGTGGCGTTTATGTCCAGGGCCCGGGTTAAACGGTCCGGCAAGTGGCGACTCGTCCAGTGTACTTTTCATCCATCAAGCACGCCAGGAGGAAATCCAGAAACTCTTCTTTCCATTCGCACAGGCATAAACGGATCACCCAGGGCCAGAAATGTACCACAGTGCACAAGTGCCCACATTCCCTGCGCCCTGTTGCCAATACGTACATGGTGCTAGTGCCCACGGCGTGCCTCCGGGTAATTTCAAGATCACCGCAGGACTTCGTTTGAAGATAGAAAGACGCGAACTTGCCTAGAAAACTCTGGTTCGCTGTGAAAAGTACGGAGTTTACCGGTGTGAGGAGCAGGAGAAGCGTTCATCGCGAGCTGCCGAAGACATGGACATGTGCTTCCAGTTCGATAAGTAGTAATTTACTATCCTATGACCGGAGCCGCGCAATCGAATCCTACTTACTTTGGAAGAAGCCCTTGCAAATGGGTGGCACGCTAACAAAGTGCTCTTGATAAGACCCTTTGAATGCCGGAGTACCAGTGCACCCGCGAATGGTTCCTGTCAATGGTTATGAATAGAAAGGGGTATACCAGTTAATTCAGAGTTGCGGCGACCTCATGATACCCTGACGCCTTTCCTCCCCCCCTCTTCCAATAGCTGACGATAGGAGGTTGGGCTGTGGAGTCTGTGTGGGTCACTCATCCGCTGCCATCGCACTGGAAGGAAGCGAACGAGCTACCATTCGGCTGGACTCACATGATACGCTGTCTTTCCATAACAGTGTGCCCTCCTTTTGGGCAATGGTGAAGAGAGACAGGCACATTGAGTGTCCGACGCCCATACAAGACGGGAAAAACCGAATCAATACTAACCTTCGGGGCACGTGGAGTATGGGTAAGACGTAGATGGAAGTGGGCGGCCTAGGACATGTCATGGGGGAGTCCTCAAATTTGCAAACAAGGGTTTCCTGAGGGTTTGTGCTAGGAACGTTCATCTTCAGGGGTTCGGGGAGTCTAGCGACTTGCCCGTTCATTTAATCGTGGAATGTGCCAATGAATGAGAACGATAATTGTGGCCGTTAGTACTATGCTAGTGAACCACCTATGGGGTGGCCCATCGGCTTTAAACTTAAGTTGCGCGACGATAAGGCCCCGTCCCGCTTATATTCAGTACGTTGACCCAGTATGTGTGGACAAACTCCACACATAGCTTTTTTGACAGCGGTGTCAATGTAATGTGCAACGTGATAAGCTTAAGAAAAGCGCTCAAGCAAAGTTCAAGACCTGCAGACAAAAATACGTCATCTAGACCACAATGCTGGCTACAAGCAGAACACCGTAATCTGACACGCGTCCTGCAGAGGGGAAGGCAATGTCAATCCTTATGCCTTTTCATCTCCGTCTCCGCGCTGTACAGTTAATGTAACGGAAAGATGAAATCATGGAGGTGCTTCTGGGGCGGGCGATGTGATTATAACACATGTCCCACACTAAACCCATGTTTCAAAGTCGAGGAAACCTTCTTCAACCTGTGCCGCATCAGTGATCAAACGAGTGGAAGATTCGCGCTCTGGGATTTAAATATTCACCGTACTTGATGGAGGGATGATTCACCATGTGTCTGTGTCTGTGTCTGTGACATAGTTATGATGTACAATTGCTCCACAGGGTTACAGGATGAACCAGGCAACCGAACAATTTCAATTGACGACGGAGCTTCTGGACTCGGATTGCTAAAGGTTAGAGATACCAGTAAGATGAATAGAGCCTGTGTTTCATCGGAGAGTTGAAATACAAGCGCTATTACGTTGGATACTAGACTCTGGGCCACAAGTGCCCAATCTGAGGACCATAGGACTCCCGGAATGAAACCGACAAAGTTACACCCCGCCAGTGCAACAATACAGCATCGCAAGCATAGCCCATGCAAAGATGATCACATGGATAAGCTTTGGGGTTATGCCGTGACAGTGCTGTAATTCCGACGAACCATAAGGTCCATAAAGAGGACACAGCATAGATGCATGTGGTAGGATGTTCAATTGTCCTTTCGGGTGTAGCGCTAGCACAGGAATCAAGAAGGGCGTTAGAATGATGCTGAATTGAGGTAACATGCGAGCGGGCTATGATTGGTGACGAAACAAGTTCATTGAATTGGACCGAATCCAATTGGACCTCGAACCTTGATCTTCCTTTGAGTGAGTTTCGGCGTACGATATGGCATGATGGTGAATGCGGATGATCGCAACAGGGGCAGGTCGGAAGTTGGGTGAGATACCGGAGTTTCAAGTTGAACTGAAGTAGTGGATGACCCCGCGGAGGAGAATTCAGATAATGGTTATCGAGGGGAGGTTGAATTAAACCGCAGTACTAGTGAGCGGTGTTAGCAGTGAGAGGCCTAGTTTAACCATCACGAGCTTAGACCACGGGTATAATTCATTTATCGATTCGAGTCCGCTTAGCAGCTAGGGGAAGGCGTCGGGGGTGGATGGGGTTGGAGGTTGGAAGCGGGACACCCCACAGGATATCATCGCACTGGAAGTAGGACCAGCAAAGCAAGTTCCATATTTAGACGTGAAGCACTGTGAGAACTAATAATAAGAATGGAGCTGCGCAGGCGGCCACTCGCAAATAGGTACGGTAAGAGCTTTGTGGCAGTGAAGTATGTGGTAGTATTGTCAAAAAGAAGAATAAAGGTGCAACACAGGATGACTCAAAGGCTACGGCAGCGTATGCGGAGGATCAAGAAGACTTCCTAAATTGGATCTTATGCGAAAGTAGAAACATTTAACTCACTCTTTTCAAGGGAGACGGGGTTTGACTTGCAATAACTGGCGGAGGGTGAGGGGAAGCGTGAGATAAATAGGCTTAAATAAGTAAAAATGGTACAATACACGGGGTCACAAGACGGCACGATGTCGGCACGGAGGGCATTATCCAATCAGGACAGGCCAACGAAGTGAGACTAGGACTCAGTTCCGACGGGGCGCTACTCACAAGTTAAAAATTGTTAAAAATGTACAAATTTATTGTGAAGAGAGCGTTTGCATGCTGTGCGTGGGAATTCAATGGACGTAATATGGAGGAAGCGATTTGTTTGTTTTTGTTTGCATTATATTTGATTATATTTGGGGCGCGATAAGAGATCTACCGGAAGAATCTGAATCTTGTTTTTGAACGGGATGTTCCGCGAATACCGAGATAGTGGAACGGGCTAGAAAGAAAGAGTAACCAAAATCTGGGAGAGGAGCTTTTTGCTCTAGTCCAAATTTGAACACTGCATGGACCTTCTTCTTATAATTTACCCGTACAGTGTCCTTTACCGATTCTTGTCTTCAACAATTCTAAACTTTTTTTTTCTTTCAATCCTCTGTCATGGATTTTGCAGCCTACGCATCTCCATACCCCGACTCATCCCCCGCCTACTCCGAGTCTTCTTCGACTCCTCGTACTCCATCTCCTCAATCCGTTGACCTCATCCCCACTCATAACTTTAAACATCCGATCCCCACTGTTCCAACAATATTTCAGGAAGACTCATATCTTCCATCCGACGTAGGATCAATGATCCAAAACGATTCTTGGGTTTCCCAAGCCAACTACAACAATTATCCAGCGCCACAAAGCTCCCTCCTTCGCGAGTTGTACGAGCCGGAACCCTACCAGAGTGAAGCGTACATCGACGATCACGCCCACTACAATGAATGGCAGCACCAACAACAACAGCAGCAACAACATCATCAACAGCACCAGCAAATGCACTTGCGCCAGCCCGACCACCATACACTTCGTCGCGCCACTTTCCCTTATGTCAGACATGACTTCCCCCAGCACCATATACCTCACCACCCCCAATTTTATGACCAATACCCGTCCATGTACAATGACTCGCTTTCAATGTCCCCAGATCCATCTGAGTCCCGTCACCCCCACGATCCTCAGTCCATTAAGCTAGAGGACACCCCCCTCATTGTTCCTTCCCAATTGGGTTTCGCAGCTCATACTCTTCACGGTCATCACCACCCTGGTTTCCTCCCCTCCGGAGCCGGTGCTTCAGTGCCAATTCAACACACAGATGATGCTGCTAGCAAAGAGACTCAGTACCTCAGAAGGCGTTGTTTTAATTGCCATACAACAGAGCCGCCTTCATGGCGCCGCTCCACTCTCAATCCTGGAAAGATCGTCTGTAATAAATGTGGTCTTTATGAGCGTACCCATTTGCGTCCACGTCCCCTTCGCTTCGATGAGCTAAGGGCAGGTGGAAAGACGCGTAAACCTGGCGAAAAGAAGGTACAAAAACCTGCTCCTCTAGCTGGTTCACCCCAGATCAAGAAGGAGCCGCGAGAGTTCGGTATGGCAAGGCGTAGCTCCGTTTCGAGCACCGCATCGAGTGGTGGCGCAGTCAGCGACTGGGATGATAATGGTAAGTTTCATTATTTCTAACCCGTTGTTAAGCACGTGCTAACAATTTCACAGTGTCGGTGTATTCGTCACAGCCTCCTACCCCTGGCTCTATCTCCGGCCCTCCTTCTAGCTATTCATCGCCTTCCATTGCCACGTTTCCCATTCCTCGTAGTTCGCAGAGCCCGCCTATCGATGCCGGCCCTCAGGGTCCAATTCGTCTCCCTAACGCCCCGTTGACAGACATCGCGTCTCTTCAACAACAGGCGCCTAGGAAGTCGGCAACTGCCCCGGGTTATTTCCCCCAACCTCCAATCTCGTACCAGGGACAGGAGATGTTGCGTCGAGGCTCAATGCCTAGGCTCTGCGAGCAGCCACGCCAAGTGCAGTTTGCTTCGCCGCAGATTCCAACGCAATCACTAGCTCCCCTGCAGGGCCCTACTTCGGAAGCGCCCGCTGAAAAGTCGCCGCAGATCGCGCAGATGCAGATTTCGTCACCTCAAATGATCACTTCATCGCCTGTACCCGCAACAGCCGAGCCACCGTCATCCTGAGAGGACGGCACGAGACACGTGTTTTTCATGCCTTACCCTGATTATCACGCTCGTTTGGATCTTGGTATTTATTCGGTTTTACAACTCAATTCGCACATCGTCATCTTGAGCTCGATTTTCACGGCTTATTTAATTATTCACGTCGTCGCAAAACGGCGACCGACAAAGACGCGGGCAAAACGGTATCTATATCCCGACAATATATCCTGTATCCTATATTTCCCGCCTCGCATCCAACCCTGTCGACTATGTCTATATTGCGCATATACATATCGCCTCATAAACCATACCCTGCCAGCCATACCGCGTTTTGTATGTCGTCTCGATGATAGATACCCGTCTCACCAATACGAATGACTGCCGAATGTGCATGGAAGAAGAAAGGGAGTGTACTTGTATAACGCCATTGTTATTAGTTAGTATACCTACTTAGAACCTTTTTCGAATTTCAGACGCAGGAACATGATTTTTTGCTATGCACACTGTTGGAGTGGCACCATTCAAATATTCATGTCCGCCAATAAGTTAAGGTTGACTCAACCGCGTTAGCAACGACGAGGACTAAGTTAGCCTGGAGAGGTAAATTGCTGTAAATTGATAACGTTCTTGAGGTGACCACGCTGGACACGCCCCTTCATTAACCTGCTGCTTCGGGAGGCACACGCTCGCTAGGAAACCCACTCATCCCCTTTGCGTCGAACTACAAGCGTCATATTCCTCTCCTTGACCGCCCAGGTGCGGCGAACATGAGGCGCGCGAGAAGCACCAAGAATGGACGCTTAGGCATAATGTAAGTGAAACGTTCCTTGAAATGTACCTCTAGCGTCATGAAAGGCAACGTTATTCTATTCAGTTCTCATCAATTGGAAAGCTCAAAGAAAGCCCCAAGAGCGCTAAAAACGGGGGTGATCAAGCGCAATACGTACAAACTACGTGGCAACAGTGGAATCCGAGTAATAATGCTCCATTATTCCTCGGCTGTGCAAGCGCTGAGACAGCAAGTTTGAAGTTAACGTTCATCGTACCTTCGAAACATTCGTGTGACCGGCCGCCATACCATCGCTTTGAGTGGGGCGTGACACGCCGGAACCGCCCTAATAGCATCCCCAATTGAAATTTTCTGCCAGCGAAGCACTTTGTTCTTCCGAATTCTGCTCTTCTCGTCGGATGCAGTCACAGACGACGCTTCGAGGGCTCACGTGTCTTGTCAATGTCACTCTTGTCAGGGTCAGCCGTGGATCTTAGTATTCTTACACTTGTGTGTGCTCCTGGTAGGTTCGCCTCGGTCGCACAGTAGATCTGACCCCACACACTAGGAAATCACACGTGGACTCTGGCAGGGTTGGTGACAACCCGTCCACACCGGTCCACCCCCGGCCCGCTCGAATGGAATCGAAAGTCAGTTCCTCGTCAAGATCTGCCAAACGAAGTGCCACCGTTAATTAAGAATTCAGCAAACTGAAACAATATTCAACGTCCATGGGCTCCGGTAGTTATGCAGGGCCGAGGCCAGCGGTTTCCCAGCCAGTCTTGCTTGACAGCGTGTGCAAGTTGGTGGTCTCCGCCGTAGAAGTTCTGGGATGAAGGACCTGGCGAGACGAATTTTTGTCGGCTCGATTGTCTTTGGATGACCTGAATTTGAATCTTCACGGATGCGGGTTTAAGGAGGAGGAATACCATAAATTTGGACGAGCGTTGATAGGACTAACTGTTGAGGCTAGGATGTTCCAGATAACTGGTCACGCGCGGTCAGTAGTTGATTGCATGGACGATCACATATATGAATCGTCAACCATAATTTCACTGTAACATATTATATCTTACCAACGTCGAGACGCAAGCTATAAGATTTTGATTTTCTTTGACGTGCGGGTGAATATAATGATGTTTTGCTTTCATGCCACGTCCGCCATTACTGAACATCAAGCTCTAAATTGAAACTGGACTAATTAGCTTGTGCCTGTAGCGACGCTCGGGTCGTCATACGGACCGAGGCTCACGTTTATGCTCGCTGGAAATGAGCCACGAGAACCAATGGTCCGATGAAAGAAATAGTAGCCCTGGAAGACGAAGGACAGATGAGTTTGCAGTGCTCCTGACGATAATTTTAAATCTGATAATACCTAGCAGAGGAACATCCGAGCCAGTGGGTGACCTGGTAACGCGAACCTCCCCTATTTTTACCCATGACCAGGAAGAGCCAGGAGGTTCCGGGTTTACGGTCGTTCACGGTAATTAATGTGGGCACATAACTTTTAGGTGCATGCAGGCACAGCTGGCCAATGGTGCAGGTTTTGCGCTGCTTGTGTCTAAAATTTCATCCCTGTCTCCGTAGGTAAGTGTTTTGAAATTCTCGGGCCATCCGCACGAAGGTGAGTTCGTTTTGCTATTGGGTAGCACAGATTATGCGGCTCGTTGGCCTTCAAGTTCCCCGCATTTTTTACTGCGATGCAATATTATTATTGTCAGCCGCCGCAAGTAAATATTTCGGTGACTGATCGTTTCATCGGATATGATAATTTCCAATCCCAAGGTTGTCGACCAAGGACTCGAACGTTTGGAACTGTCAAAAACGCGGGGTCATTTATCGCTACCCCTGCATACTCGACATTTCCCCCGACTGCCGCACTGCATCGGAATGACGTACCGACCGCCATGTACGGGCGGATATCCTGGAGGAATAACCAACGCAATAACCAACACAGGGGAAACGCTCCGCTCTTGTGGTGTAAGTAGTTACCGGGAATGAGCCAGCGCTGATCTCAAGTCGAATGCTGCAAGGACTAGGCTAGAATGAAATCCCTTCCATGGGAATTTGAAACTTGGTCAGACTTGCGACAATGAAGTGCGAAGGTTTTACCCCTTTTTACTAGTTGGCTCCAATGATTCTAGGATGACCGGCACGGGTCTCTCAGGCTGGTGCACTCCGACACTACGGATTTACAATTTGTATGGCTTGCTTGGAAAGCTCCATGGCGTAGCTGCTAGCTTTGTGCAGAGCGGTGCCAAAATTGCCAATAAACCACCACTGGTGTGAAGTATACGGTCAATTTGAATTATTCACCACATGGTTCCAAGGTCGTCGTCGTCGTCGTCTGGTGGTGGATCGTGAGTTCATGCGTTGCTTATCTTGGACTCAATTCTTCAAAGCATACCGATATAGCATCTGTTACGACTAGTTACGACGAAAATAAGCCTTTCAGAGGGTTCAAGATCTAAGAACTTCACTGGTGGAGATTTTCCAATTCCGGTGCGCTCAGGCGCACACGGATTACTTTACTGGTGAATGTATTGCATTTGCGACTCCACGGTGAATTCATTGGTCTCGCTGCAGTGCTAGAGGTCGCCTATCCCCACGAGCGACTTCAGAGGTACTTCGAGGTCACGATGCATCACGGACTTCTCTCCGCAACCGAGGCAGTCGAGGCCTGTCATCTCCGCTACACGAGCACAATGAACCCAGTAACAGGGATCTGCGGTGCTGCCATGGATAATTGATCGATGAATCGTGCAATGCACAGCCGCTGATGCTACCGACCTCCCTTCCCAGACTCAAGCTTATGAGCAGCCACAAGGCATCGCAATCGTGATTGCGACATGTCCACTAAGAGGTTATCAACCCACTGCCACCATGGTCGCTCACATACCCATCCCTTGACCCTTGTGCCAGTGCTTGTGACCTGAATATCTAATTCGGACAAGAGCCCCGTTGATTTCGAATTTTTCACGATAACGGTCCATGATCCACGTATATAGATGCCTTCATTTATTTTTCATAGATCAAGTCCGTTCACTGCAACGTTGTAGGTCCGTATTGTGAATATACAGTGATTTTGACAGTAGCAGATTCAGTGTCGGACCCAGTGTTTCTTTTCCCACCCACGTTTCGAGGGTCATTTGAAGCGTACGTTTTGATGCCACTCCAGCAGATTCAAAATTTCCATAGACATGAAACTCAGCGAATTGTTCCTCACCCAGGCTCCTTCAAGATTTAGGGAAGGAAGTAACCACAGCTCGAAACCCAGTTCACAGCCGCAGAATGCCACGATTTATGGATCCAAGCCATTTCTAGCACAACTTTGATCCGGAAGCTGGACGTCTAGAACACGAGTCGTGCTCTCCATGCGGTGCTTACTGCGTATCGACACTCACGCTCGACGCATGAGAAGGCCTTGTTGCCACAAGTCGCAACAACACTGTTTCATGTGAACATCATCATGCACATCTCCATCTCCTCAGTGCGCAAGGCCTTCCGACCGAGCGGCAAACAGCTGTCATGCTCTTCTTTCGAGATGATTCAAGCTGTTATCTCATTTGAAACTCTACCAGAAGATATACTCTACCATATTTTCAGCTACCTATCAGTAACGGAAATCGTGAGGTTGCAAAGGGTATGATTTTGTTTCGCATTCTGTCACCGGTGCCTTCGATTGACAGAAATATACAAGGTGTCCAAGACACTCAAGTCAGCCGTGCTTCGCGACGCAACCTGGTTTAATATCTACCGTACTTCCTCACGTCCACGTATTCCCGCATTATTGTCCACCAACTCCGCAAGTTATCTTCAGTCGTGGCTAACTTCAAGTGAGAAATTCGATCGCTGGTGCTCAAATGGCCCACGAGATGGGAAGATGACCATGGACAATAAAAGATATAATTCCCGAGCACTGAATTTCGGCAACAAAGAACTTCCACTGCCTGGAGTCGCTCGCAGAAGAACGGTCGAGCTCTATCCAGATGCTACCGGGAATCACACCCCTTACGGCCTCATTTTCAGCCGTTGGTTGATTGTCACCAGCATCTGCTCCTCAGAGGCACCTGTCAGGTGCTTTGACCTGGATGCAGACAAAGGAAATGACCCAGCCGAAGAAGCACCCTTGCAGCTCTATGCTAAACATTCGACTGTGCTGTACACGACCTCCGGCATGATTTTTGACCTCCGTTGCGTCCAAAGCACGCGAACCAACGGAGAACGTGTTGCATTTGTAATTTTAGTGGAGAATTTTTTTGCATTGTCTGTCGCTTTTTTTGTTCTGTCGGTGAAACTTAACGTTGGTTTTGATACAGGAAGGTATTCCAATTCCATATCAGCTCGAAAGGCTCTCAGCCACACGTCGTACTTCAAGATGTTTTTACAAGACATGACATGCATCTATCTAGTCTTCGAGAGGTTTCGCTTGGTCCGAGGTTAATTGCCATCAAGTACGCGCGAGGTGGTACTTTCAGGAGCCCAGGACCCAAGAGTGATCACATTCTCTGCCTTGACATTGAAACGTTCACAACATTTACTGTGACGCACGATGTAATGCACATGTCCATGCCTGTGCGCAGTTTAGCTGATTACTAGTCTGTCAGGATGCTGCTTCACCGAGCCCAGTCGAATCTATGCTTTCGTGCACCTCGCACTTGCTGCTACTGCGCGCGTCATCGACTCACACGTTGGTCGAAGCATATGAAATTCCTCCGTCCCAACCCAACGAGTGCAAACTGCAGGGCCCGGCTAACGATCTTAATCCAAATACGTCTGCAGGTCGCCTGCAACGTAGCCACGAGGGTGTTGTTGGTAGCAAGCTATCCAATGTAGTCATTGTTCACGACCCCATGTTTCCTTATTCTCGTTCTGCCGCCAGTGGCGAAGGCAGCTATCACGATGACGAAGGCGTCACAATCACCGCCTCATTCCACAATCGCACGGATGACCACAAAACATTCCTTGGTCTCGTGCGACTGACTTTATTGCCCCGAGATAGTCTCTCGAGCGGGGGCATCGCCACTAGGATATTGGGCTCACATATACATCCTACGGATCCCTCCCCGCCTACAGTAGTCATGGACTCTTCATTCAATGGCTCAACAAAGGGCTTCGTTTTCTATCCTGAAGAAGTCACAGAAACATCATTAATACCTAGGTTCCGCGTACGACCTGCACTGAGCGTTCGTTCGCCCCAACCTCCTGAAGCCGAGTTCATCTCCGTCATGCTTGGGGAGGGAACGGGGGAGAGATTGAAGAAGCGTCGGGAGATCACATCGCTGGTACGAACTACCGCAGCATCTCTACGATACACCGACTTTGCGTCTGGTGACGAGGATACCCTGGAAGAGGCACAAGCTGCTAGGAGGGCGCGGGCAACAATACGCGTGGTTCCATGTCCACTTCCGGTCGATGGTATTTCGGCAAGAGATATACTGTTCGACGGCTGCACAGGTCGGATGGTTTGCAAGCGGCCCGTACGTGTCGCTCACAGATGGATGAAGAGGATCGAGGTCTGGGATATCGTTTGAGGCGCTCGATGAGCCCAGAGCATTCTAATAGGCTATAGCATGTCCCGTGTTTTCTAGACTTTATGTAGCCTCGTTTGCGCTCAGTTTATTTCGCGTTCCCTCAAATAAAATTAACGAATGTACGGTCTATGAACACAGGGAAGACAACTAGCTAACCAGTATCCCCGTCTTTTGCACCAGGTTCTGAAGGTACAGGTGTCGAGGGTTGCGGCGCTGCAGTCACGATACCTCGTAATGCAAGCTTGAACTTTTTTGGTGGATCCTCCCCAGGCTTCACCGCATTTATTCTACCGCTCGAAGGCTCAGACTCCTTCCGTGAGCCTAGATCAGCTCGTTTTGGCTTATTAGCCAAAAGGTCTAGTTGCTCATCATCATCATCTCTTCTCCGCTTGTCACCAAGCCGTATCGGCAGCATCGAAAGCTTGGATGATGCCTTTGAAGGCGCGTTTGAAGGAGATGGGGCAATGGATTTAGAACGGAGTAGAGACTCCAAGAGGTTGTCCTCTTCATCCAAAGAGGACCGCCGAGGAAGTGGGGGCGGGCGTGAAGAAATTTGTCGATGAGATATTCTAGGACTGGGTGGTATGTCTGCAGCAGGTGAAAGGGGTGAGCTGCGTTGGCTGGCTGTCGTAGCGGCTTTGGATATTGGTCCCGAGGGTACTTTGGGCGAGGGTGGGCCGATTTCTTCCTCATCTTCGTCACGATAATCCACTAGAGATTTCAAGGGCGGAGTGCGAGGAAGTGCAAGTGGTTGTGGACGAAAGCCTTTCCCAACCATAGCACCACGTCGCTTTCGTTTCAATGCAGTATGCACGGGTGATGACGAGCGCCCGCGTAAATGAGGAGAGATGAATGGAGGGTTTTCGTCATATGGATCACGACTGCCAACTTGGGGAGAGATCGAGGGCGCATGGTTATCGCTTTCTTCATCCTCAGCATTGAAATAATCTTCTTCCTCGGCATCAACATTTCGGCCCATATGCCGGGGATCTCGAAGACTCCTATGACGAGAATGAGCAACGGCCTGTACGTCAGACAATAAGTACGTACTTGACCGGTTGTGACTCCTCTTTGGGAGGAGGTTCGATGTTGATCTCCCACCGCCGAATGAAAGACATGAACCTGTGACCACTAAGTGGCGATGCGGCCAGTTGTCGTACCAGTGATTCATGCTTCGTCATGCAGTGATTAATTGGGTCTTTAATATTTTCCTATACAACATGATCAGTTAAACGGACAAGGAACGAGGAAATGACGCACACGACGCATATGTTCGAAGAACTCCTGACATGAGGCACTTAGTAAACTATCTCGCCGAGACTCCTGTATCGTGAGATCCAAGATCGGTTTGAATACATCTAGTTTCATAAGGTGAATCATGAAATTTGGGTTGTTGACCTTGAGGCATATTCGGAAAAAGCGAAAGGCAGCTGCGCTCTTCAGTCAGTATAAATACTACACAATATGAACGAGATGTACCAAGACGTAAGTGCTTGTCCCGGGCTTTTAGGAATGAGGCCATACGAGCAGAGATGTGGGAGGAAAGCATGGAAAAGTGAATGCGGAAGCCATGCTGTTGAGCAAAGTTGCATACTAAGTCGCATAAGTATAGGTAAAGGTTAGTCTTCTCGCGTGAAAGCTTCAGCACTGGCTCTGTGATCAATAAATCAGTTACAAAATGTGATTCACGCGTCAGGTAGAAACGAACCAGTCTGGGTCTTGAAATCAGAGATGTCGTGGAATGGTTTGAATAGGAGTTCTATACATCTCTTGTAGAAGTAATCGAGAAACTTCTCAGTTCCCGGGTCGTCTTTCGGACGAAGTAACTTGACGTTCAAACCAGCCTGAAACCGCTGTGAGATAGTTACAATACGTAAATCAGACAACGCTTACGGGTGTCAAATCAGGACCATCCTTGGGAGAGACATCCAGCATGGTCTTCAGGGCATCTCCGACCTGACATTGCAACGCCAAATCCCGAGTATGTGTCAATACTTTGCACATTATTCGTAAAAGCGTCTCAGCTTGCTCTCCCATCGGCCGTCCCTCCTTACTCTCCCTCTCAATAGCTGAGGCTTGCTTGGTGATGTGATTTCGAACACCATTTAAATCGTGATCGAGCAGCGCAGACATCACTTCACCCGCAATGCTGATTGTTGTTTTCGCTTCTGGGTCATTCTCTGAAAGGGAGAACGCCCACTGAACAGCGAATAGGATACCCCGGTTGACAAGGGATCGAAAGAGGGAGATACGAGCAGCAAGCGGCACATTTTTACCCATGACGCAAAGCTGCTGTATGAGCACCAATACCTCTCTACGGAGGGCCAACTCATGCTCCGAGAGATTATCCGGTGGGCCGAATGAGAAAGGCTTTGGGGTTGATGTAGAGCCATTTGCACGAGCGCCGTTGGGTTTGCCGTCAACATCCATCTCCTCGCGCTTCTCATCCTTGTCTTTCCCTCCCGTTAAAACCTCCTCGTTCACATATAGCGACAATATTTCGCGGAGAAACATGGTGTCCTGCTGGACATGGTTAATTATGTCGATTTGGTTGAAGATAATGCAGGAGTTGAGGACATTGAAGGTGGAGTCGTCGAGAGCGCGCGCAAGAACGACGTCTTTAAGGAACTGTAAGCGATAGGTGTGGTGGATTTTCTTCTGGATCATGATGTCCTGTATGGGAATAGGTTGGTGAAATTTAGAGGTTACGTGGAGAAACTCTCGGTAGTTCGCTTTGTGATTTGGGAACTCCGGGTCATCTTTGAGGAAGTCGGATTGAGTTTGATGCACATCGTGCGGGAATAACAAGCAACATACATTCAAGCATGCCTACGGCACCAAAGAACACACTGTCATCGAGGATATGCTCGTATAGTCCATGATCATGAATCATTACTACTACAAAATATCGTCAACAAAAATTCGTCACGGGCGGCAGACAAACGCACATATGGTTTGCATGAGACTGCACAGTGCATGAAGATTCTCGGCGTTCTCCAAGTCCTCTGCCAGCTTGAAGACTTCTATCATCTTCGCGATATATTCCTGCTCAAAGCTTAGCGGTCCATCGTGAGGAATTTGATGATCTAAAGACAGACCTCGCGCAGAATATACTCGCATATTCTCTCCCTAATCGCCTGTCCACGCACCAGTGTTTTAATGGCACGTTCAATATCGGGAATATTCCCAAGTTCTGGTTGAGGCAAGTGGCCCGAGCGGATAATCGCTGCTGTCGTGGAGTGGTCGCTTCGGGGAGATGATGAACCGCCAACACTACTTTCTCCTGGAGGCGTGTAGGTGAGATAGTGCAAGAGGCAGGGGACCAGAATAGAAGCAGCGCGGCATAGGGTCAAGGGTTGTACATACCAACAACATTCATGTGACGCTGGACCTCAATGATGAAATTCCACACCTCTGCACACCCTTCTGCATCCTGGAAGCTCAAGGCGTAATCTGCACCGTCTGGTTCCGTCCAGACAATCAACGTATCTGGTGGTCGCGTGAGTAGGTATCAGCAGATCCTTGCAAATATATATACCAAACGGACCTTGTTGGCGTTGATAGACGTCAGTGGTGCGGATGCGAGTAGTCAGGATGAGTTTGTCGAAATGGACTTCTGAGCGAGCGATAAGGAAAGCCTGGTTGGTCTCGTTCTCGAATTGTCCATAACAAAAAGCGGTCCCTTGGTCAGCCCATTGTGAGCCAATAAGTTTGTAAACCTTTGTAGAACGTGGCAAACGACGGTCAGAGTTGGCCCTTAATGAACTCATGAAAACAAGACAGGCACGGAAGAACGAGCAAGAGCGTCGGCACTCTTGCTGGTGCGTAGCAAGTTGGTCTGCGCCAAGGTACGCCACGTTGTTGAAACGACCCATTCCTGGCATAGTTGACAAACCATACAAGGACGAGATGCAAGATGCCGACATGCAGAAGGGTGATGGATGATATATGCATGGCTCACCTTGACACGCTTAATATCAGGCTCTGTGTCTCGACTTTCCTGTGTGTCCTCGTGTGTATCAGAAGGATTCACAGCCTCGAGCATTGTCATTTCGTCAAGTTTAGGATGGTCTCCCACCCGGTGAAGGTCACCTATAAGCGAACTCCGTGGGTCATGGAGGTCAATATGATTGACAACATGATTTCCTAGTCCATCCTCCGTTCCAGAAAGCCCAGAAAAATCCAGCGAAAGAGGAGGCTGATGTGAATCCTCTTGGTGGAAAAGATGCGTAGCCTGTGATGATAAATTATGATGTTGTCCTTCGTTGTCGCCAGACGTCGTAGACTTGGATTGACTGACAACCTCCAGGCCGCTCATGACCAATAAATTGGTTTTGTACGTTGTCCTCTCGGCGCTGTGGTATTTCCCTACAGAAATGCCAATGCCTTGCCTTGGGGAATGTTTTGGTGTGAGCTCCCTTCGACCAACTAGAGCTTGCACGCCCGTGAGAACATCATCCAAAGGCGCCACGGACCTTTCCGGCTCACGTTGCTCCCAACTCCTTCATTGCTGAGCTACCTTACCGACGAGCTTCGACTACGTTCATGACTTTAACTCTTTTGTTGTGGTATCAAAGAAAGATTCAAGCGCTCTTCTGACGATAACCCCCGGGTAGTATTAATCTGGATCATGGTGCTATGACAAAACTCTCTCGATTTGGTGCGCCAGGGGCATTTAACGACACCATCCAGGATTCCTTCTCATCGATACTACTACGTGTTGCTTTGGTTCCGCACTGCATACATCTTTAAAGCTTTACGCTCAAGGCAAAGCTTGGGCAAAGCAAAACCTTTCACATCGACATCATATTACGTAAGATATGTGGTAGTGCCCCGATCAGTTGTGGACCCTGCAATTGTCTCCGCTTGCTTTGGGATGAGCCAAAGCGTTGTGGTCCCTTCCCAAGTTTTGACCACATCTACATTAGTGATCCCGTATTTGTGGTGGCACAGAATATGTCTGAGCTCTATTTAACGTCTGGTCTTTCCAGGACCCGGTCATAGCTCACATATCATAACGCCGCCCCCACTTATCTCAATGGCCCTCAAACATCTGCTTGCTCGCATCTTCAAACGTTTCAAGACGTCTGGATCTACCTCTGCATCGGATGTCGCTACTGCTGCAACGCCTGCCCCTGCATCAAATGTATCATCCCTAATTGAACGGTCTCCGGCTACCCAAGCGTTTTTTCCTATCAATGTAAACCTTCGCTTTCATGTAGTTTTGTCCCCCACTGCCGATGGCGCCCACATGTCAATCCAACAAAGTCAAGTATTACCTACTCTTGGCACAAGTTATGAAGGACATGCGTGTACCGCCCAGGGCTCTGCACTGCTTCTCGAGCCTTCTCCGTCAAATTCTGCAGTTGTATCTAATATCGAAACGACCGCCACGCAGTCGACGGAGATGGTCGATATGCTTCCTGATTCCGCTCTTTCTTCCGCACAAGGACTAAATTTCTTCGGACTCGGCACGACGTGCCCTCAAGGTATGTAAACCATCAATAGCCTTGGAGATATGTCTTTCATATGTGTAATACGGATGCTTACTGTTGAGTTTCCAGATGAGCAACAATCCTCGAACATGGCTGCCCTAACTCGATCTGCCTCCCTGACGGACATCACTCGAGACAGTGATATTCAATGCATAGCACCGGTTGAGGTCATGGCGCTTGTGACACCTATTTGTTCTCCACTTTCTGAATTTGCCGTCGCGCCGCCAGTTTTGGCTCGGACCATGCAGACCATCGAGAGCAAGGACATTGAGACGCCCCAAAAATGCGCTGGCGCAAGATCACTCATTTACATCGCAGGACCTTCTACCGGACCTACCGCTGAAACTGGCGTACTGTCGATGGCCCCTACTATCCTCGATGAACCTTCCTCTCAGAAAGCACGCCTGGGCTCACAGCAATACGACTATGTGTTTCCACATTCTCCCCTTGGCCAATCGCTATCGTCTGCTACTCACCCTTCCTCCTATAAATCATGCCTGGCCCCACATCGATACGATCCTCTAATTCCACAACTTCAATGTGACAGATCACCATCGTCTACCCCCCATGAACCACCGCGATGCCCACCTGGTCTAAAGCTTCCCGCAGATATGAATCCAGGAGTCCAAGCTGGGCACTTACGTGCACCATCTGTACAACTTACACAGCAGGGATCCCCCTCCGAATTACCACATGATGTTACCAAGCGGAACCTCGATAACGACGCATCACTACGACTTGCGCGAGGCAATACCGAGCTAAACCTCGGCGATATGTTCTCCACTCTTGAACCCAGTGCCTCGAATTTTCAGTCATCGTCGACACCTGAGGCAAAACAGGCCAGTGTTGTCGTTGAGAGGATTTCGAATGATGGGAATATTGCCTATTCCATTCAGGCAGGTGGTCATAAGTACTTCGCCACGGCACAGGTCGGCAGTGGAGGATTCGGTTATGTCTGGTACGCTATCAAAGACCAAACGGAGGAGGTCGCTATCAAGGTGATTGACAAGGCTGGGTTGCTTGCACAATCTGTGCACTGCGCCAAAGACAAACGCCCGACTATGCAACAACTACTCGAAGGCTCTGAGGCAGCAGCGGCAGCTATCAGTGCTGAATACGAGACATTCAAGCGCGTCACCGAAGAGCAATCCCCATTTTTGACTCCTTTGTTGCATGCCTTTGAGGACGAGGATAATTTTTACTTTGTGATGGTGCGTTTTCCTGATCATTATATCATTATCTGACTTTATGCTGAACGTGCCCCAGAGGTTCTATCCTCAGACTCTTCGCACTAGGGCAAAATTCGGATTCATGCATTGGCAGTTGCGTCTTGTTGCTGCTGAGCTTGTAAGTATCTCCTATGTTCAGCATGCAAGTTTGACCTAATGTGCTTCGCTACCCCTAAAGCTTCTCGCCCTCCAGCATCTTCACAAGCTGCGCGTCGTACATACGGACTTGAAGATGGAAAACGTGCTTGTAACTCCGTCCGGCCACGTATGCATTGCAGATTTTGGCAATGCCGAAGTCATGGACCGCAAACTGACCTATCAGCAATTTCACGACGAGCGCATGCACGGTATATCGGGTACCAAAGGTTACCTTCCTCCAGAGCGAGTCGAGGGAAGCCAGCGATATAACTTCAAGACGGATACCTGGACTTATGGTACCATTTTGCTGGAGCTTTTACTAATCAACGGCGGGGTGAGCTATCCTTTGTGGTTCTAGATCGCCCTGGCATTAAAGCTTACTCAACTCCCAAGCACTGGTACTCTATATATCATTTTAGTGACGGAACACATAAATTTGGCAATGACCACAAGATCCCCGAGGGTTACGGCCGACTGACCTTCATAAGACCGAACGATGAAATAGATCTCATCCAAGATAAGGACGCCAAGGATCTTCTTTGTTCTGTATGTCTCTAAGTCTTTGTGTCGTCGAGGTTGGCTTAACCCCTCATCAGATTTTCTTTCCCAAACACCATGCCATGAGACCCGAGTGGGAGTCAATTCGCAGCCACCCATTCTTCGCCTGTATTGACTGGCAGAAGTTAGAGAATCGAGGATACGATCGTAAGTTTACAATCAAACTCTACTGGCGTGCACTTGCTCATGTCCAACTAGCCATGTTCAAAGCTTGCTTGGGCAACACACCGCTCCAATCTGTCGACTCTGGCAAGATTGCCATTGAATGCTCTCACCCTCGGCTACCAGACTTCAAGAAAGCTGTGCACGAGCAAGCCAACGATAAATTCTCTCTTGGGCGAATGCACATGAACTACGAGTGCCCGAATGAATTGGCGCATGATGCTATGCATGGAGCAACTTGCAGGGCTCCAGGGACTCAGGTGCCCCGGAGGCATGTTTGTAAATGTGACTTGCCTGCCGATTGGGAGAAGGATCGATGAGGCATCTATGTCGCCTTGTAAATTTGTATATTCCAACTATTTATGATCGCTGTACCTGTAATATTTAGTATACATACTCACGACAACTCACGAACGTCAATCAATGTGTATTTGAATTGAATTGAACGCGTAGGGGTCGCTGACATAATTCATTTTCCGAAATTCCTCTTGCTAATTGGTCCAGTGAAACGTTCGAACCTTTTCTGTTCTCTTCTTCTTGCACAAAATGAACAGGTCTACTACAATAATGACCGTTGCAAGCGTCGCAGTCGGCGGCGTCCTCGCATACGCCGTGTACTTCGACTACAAGCGGAGAACCGACGCCAACTTCCGCAAACAACTGCGTAAGTTTTCACCAACAGAATGTTTTGTCACGCAGCTGACATAGGGTTTCAGGGAAAGAAAAAAAGCGTGTCAAGCAGAGCCAGAGCCAGACACCGTCTGAATCTGCTCAGACTGCAACCGAAGGAGTGGACGCAAATGACTTGCGGAGCGCGTTGGAGAGCGTACGCAACGAAGAAGTACCAGCTGGGCCAGAGGAAAAGGAACAGTATTTCATGAAGCAAGTTGGGATAGGTGAACAACTGTGTGCGAAAGGTACTTAGCAGTTTCGTTTTTGGAAGGATTTCTGCTTGATTGGTTTTCAAGGTCCTATCTACCACCTTTCTGCTGCGATGTGTTTCTACCGCGCGTTGCGTGTGTATCCATCACCCGTGGAGCTGGTTGTGATTTACGAGAAGACTGTTCCTCCACCTGTTTTCCAGGTACGTCTGTTTTATGATGACTATTGGTTGTGCTGACCTGGCCATCATAGCTTGTGATGGAACTTACTAATTTGGACGTGAGTAATGATCATTCACTGGCAGAGGGGAAAATTGGGCCACTGTCTGATGGGGAGGACGAATCGAGTCCCTCACGGGGCCCACCCTCGGAAACATCCTCACAAGAGTGGGTCAAGGTCACAGACTAGGGCAGTCAAACGCCTGCCCTGTGACTATGACTGCGAAACACGGATATGCTAGCCCTGTAGCCTGCACCCTAACCCCTAATCTGTCAAATTGCATATCTATCTCTTTCTTGGTTGTTTCAATGGTATCTGATTATGAATTTTGTTTTATGTTTTGGTCGTCACCGTTAGGTCAAAGACCGAGTTGAAGGTACGCTGCTTGGGTGCGTGTTTCTTATGCAGGACTAAAGATGGGATAGGATATTATACGTTCTTCCCGCCGAAGGCAATGAATGTCGCAGTTGAGACTATCAATGTCCCTGACGGCAAGGGCGCAACCATGTCGAAGAAAGTCCTTGTCGTGACAAAAGATTTCGAGGCTGGTGAAGTCATCTACCAGGTAAATCGCCTGTCCCATGTCTCCTGAATTCTTCCTGATCTCCTCCACAGGAAGATCCAATCGTGGCCGTTCTTGATGCCGATCTTCAAGGGAAAGGCACACACTGTAGCTATTGCTTGCGCCAGATCCAAAACGATCCCATCCGTCCAGAATCGGATCGCCTCCACAGTGTTTACTGCTCATCTGATTGCCAGACCCAGCACAACGCTCATTCGCAGACTCTGCTCTTCACGCTCGAGTCGCCTTTACCTGCCGCCATAGCGCCCGAAATGAAAGGCGCGCAACGTGAGGAGCGGGAAAATGCCCAAAAAGCGTTCGTCGAGTATCTCATACAGACCAAAAGGGCTGCACCAGAGCTTGTGGCACGATTCGTTGCGCGACAGGTCAGCGCGGAGACTGCTAAGATGTTACCCCGCGGAATATTGCCTGGCGTCGCTTCCGAGCCGGTGCTGACAGATGGCGGAGAATACTCGCTGTACGATCACCTCGAGCGTCTAAGATATCTCGAGGTGAATCCCGCAGATCACGAGACTCGCGTCTTGAAGGATGTGTTGCAGACTGCGCTCCCCGGACTTGAACAATTCCTTACGGAGGATCGACATGCAACCTTTATCGGGAAGATGTCGTATAACTCGTATGGGGTATACTTCGGTGAAGGAAGGGAGAATAAGGTGAACTTGTTTTGCGTTTTGAGAATGCTATGTTCTTACATCACGATGTAGCCTGATACAGCTGCTCGCCCTGAGAACGCCGAGAAAACACGCACCCCCTGCGGGACTTCTAAGCAGATCGGCACGGGTTTTTACGCAGTGTCATCCTATGTGAGTTCCTAGTTCTTCGATGCACCTTTTCTCATTACATCGACTCCCAGATCTCGCATAATTGCGCACCCTCCGCTAAGCCCGTCTTCCCAACTGGCACTGCACAGCTGCAACTTATGGCCACTCGCGCACTTCAAAAAGGCGATGAGATCACTATCGCGTATGTGGACGTATTGCAGCACTCTGAGGAGACACCCGAGGTAGCACGCCGGCGTCGTCGCATGGAGCTCGCGAGGGGATGGCGGTTTGCGTGCTCTTGCAAGCGGTGTGCTGAGGAAGGATTGGAAGGTGAGATTGAGGAAGGAGGGGATGAGAGCAGGGTGGAGGACGTTGTGACCAGGGTCGAGGGGTCATAAGTGGATATGGAGATTTTGGTGCGTAATGCGGCGACTCGGGGGCTGGTGGATCAGCAGATTCAAAATGGATTTATTGGCTCGTTAATGACTGCATGCATAGACCTTTTTCATTAGCATATTATTCCCTACTCTCCACCATCATGCGCCGTCGTCGGCGATATTGCTCTGTTCTGCATCTGATAGGGGAGTGTACCCATGAGTTTTGTGTGCATGAATTATTACTGGTACAGCATCTGATATTTCAATGGGTTACTAGAATACAGGTACATTCGAAATTGTTCTGCTCATCATAGATCCATCTATAAGCTCGGAAAACGATTATTATTGCTTGTTGTTTGACTTCTGCGAATAAGCCCTCTTTCGTTTGTATTACTTCCACGATGTCTACATTCATTATACATCGCTTCCGCTCCTCACTGTCACGACGCGTCTTACATACGACTGCAATTCGGCATGTCGACCGTCCAACGGTGTTCACAAACATGCTTGCAGGGGATATTCCACCCCCCGTGCAAGTTAATTCCATAACATCGGCAGGTATCCAGCTAGCAGACGGACTTATCCTTCCATCTGCATGCATCTTCCTGGACGGTAAGGTCTTTTTGTGGAACGTTCCCTCGCGTCTATGGGAGGGCTGGGATCGCGAGCATTTGAGTGTATTTGAGACTGCTGTCCCAAAACCAGGTGCGTTCTGAGACTTGCAATTTGCTGACCGGGCAGGACTGAACACGAAGTAGAAATATTGGTGTTTGGCACTGGGAGACGGATGGAGCTTCCACCTCCGAGTATAAGAGGTTACCTGAAAGAAATGGGAATACAACTTGACATTATGGATACAGTGAGGTGTCTACTACTTATACACTGCGAATGTAGTGTTAATCTCAATGATTCCTCGTACTTCCAGAGAAATGCGTGCTCGACGTATAACTTGCTCGCGGAAGAGGGCCGGCGGGTAGCTGCTGCATTGCTCCCATACACCCCGCACCCATGGCGGTCATAATACTGGCTGCAGTAATATGATCTGACTCTTGCCTCCCTATGCTCTTCGTAGTATATCCTTGCAATATAATATCCAGAACGTCGTGCGGCATAAGATGGCTATTCAGATAACGCCTTGCGTTTGCCTTTATTCACGGGAGGCTCTTCCTCTTCGTCATCGAGGAGAGAAGGCTGCGAGACTTCGACTGGCATCAAATTGCCTGGTGAAGACATCAAGATCAAGTATTAGCGGGACAATGAATGTCAGAGTTCGCATAGTACACTCACCTTCTTCATCTCTAAATTGAAAATATAGTACCTCCCAGTTTGTTAGGAGGCCTCTGACAGCCTTGTTTGACTCGAGGGCTTCATAAGTCACCCCTGACCTATTCTTCTCCTTCTCTTTTACCGCACGCGCCAGCTCAAAGTCGCTTGTGCTTTGAACATGAGGGAAGCTGTCATCCTCAGTTGCGACGCGAGATGTGAGCGCAGAAAGTGCCTCATCCTTAAGAAATGCAATCGTTGCGGTTTGGGGGACTGTTAGGAATATCGTGACTTGGTGTGTTTTGGCCAAAATTTGGTAGGCTTTTGGGGCTGTTCTTGGAGGCTGGCAACATCGTACGCATCAGCAGGTTATACTATGTTAACAGTTGTAACGCGGACTCACCATCTTCCTTGGCTGTGCAAGTACCGTGCAGAAGAGAGTAAGCTTCTGCAGACCTAAAACGGAAAAACTGAAAAACTCCGCGTGATCAAGAAAGGCAATCGTCCACATCAAGTCCACATTCCGAAGTTGACCGTTCTCAACGACAATGAGCGGCTTTCGCGACAGCGCCACAGGCAGTCAGCCCTACAAGGACCCAACACCACTCCCGGACTCTGTTCCGCGCACCCAGGAGCTCGGCGTAACCAGTGCCCCGCTGAAGTCCGCTGCATTTTTCATTGGCGCTTACTGCAAAGAGTATAATGGTGCGTTGGAATCAAATTACATGAGGAGTGATGTTGATGAGATGTGTATTGGTAGAGGATTTTATGCTTTGCAAAAACGAGGGCCGGGGAGACCCAGGACAATGTCTGAAGGAGGGCAGGCGTGTTACGCGCTGTGCAACCGACTTGTGTGTATCATTCACTGTTTGTTTATTCACTTCTGAGAAGGCCGTTAGGATTAACAAGATGCGGGAAAACTGCCTTGAGCAGTTTGACGCGCACTGGAACTGCCTGGAGTTGAACAATCAGGTGCGTAGAGTCTCACAGCTAGATTAGTGGCAATTCTTACATTTCCCCCTCATTTCTTAGGAATATTATGCATGTAGAAAACCCGAGCGCACCTTGAACAAGTGCATGTTTGAAAAGCTCGTACGTTTCTTGTTCATGTCACAATTGCTGCCTTTGTGTTGACGTCCGGTTACTCGTCAGGGTCTGACCAAGACGATACCTGGCACTCCAGTAGGGAAGAAGCAGATACATGAGGTAGAGAAACCGATATATACCACAGTGCAGCGGTGAGGGCTCTTCCGGCATTTATTAGACTACCTGCGGAGCCCTGGGTTGATTGTCCGTGCTGTTATGGATCAACGGTGCTTCCTTTCCTCGGAATTTTTGCGCAAGAAGCTTTTGAGAGACAATCCTCAGTAAAATCATGAAAGTGCCAGCTCGTGACCACCTGTTGTAAATATACGAGTTTGATTATTGAGAGATGTAAAATGAGCGCCCCTTGCACGCGTCCGAATACGAATATTAATGATCTCCTTCTCGTTCCGCTATGTCCCTTCAGCGGCGCGCAGACTTTACACAACCGCATCAGGCGCAAGCTCGGTCATAACACCCACACATTCTATATACCTCAGCACGTCAACCAATCCATATTTCAATCTCTCGTTTGAAGACTGGTGGGCTGTTCACTACTTGGTACATGCTAATCTGACGGTTCACTTGCGCTCGAACTGGGAATCTGATGATGATGAATGATGCTGGCTTGACCCTTACATGGATGCATATCCAGGTTGTTCAGACATGCGCCTCAGAAGGAGCCATTACTCCTGCTGTATAGAGATGCACCGTGTGTCGTCATAGGACGCAACCAAAACCCATGGAAGGAGGTCAATCTCCGTGCAGCCCGTGCGCAGGGCATTCCGTGGATACGTAGGCGCAGCGGCGGCGGGACAGTGTACCATGTATGTCTCCATTACCATACAGTCTATCCTGGCCATAATAAAAACTGCGCGCTAACTTACTCTAACACGCCGCAGGACCTTGGTAACACGAACTTCTCCATCCACGTCCCACGCACGACTTTTGACCGCGGCGCTACTGCGCAGGTCATTCTCCGGGCCGTGCGCGCGCTCGGCATCGATGCAGATGTGAATGAGCGGAATGATATTTGTGTGGGAGGTGAGAAGGCGTCGGGCTCGGCGTACAAAATCGTGAGCGGGCGTGCGTACCACCACGGGACGATGCTGATTACCACGAGACTTGAGACGCTGGGAGATTTGTTGAGGGTGGATAAGGTTCGTTTTTTATGTTCTAACGATATTGAGCTTTCTTTGTTTCGGTGCAAGGAGCTTTTTTGCTGATTGATATGTTGGCGTGCAATAGGACACAATGATTACGAAGGGTGTCGCGTCTGTGCGTTCGCCGGTGTGCAACCTCGCTCAATTCAGTAAAAAAGTTAGCCACGAGATGTTCGTGAATGCTGTCGTGGACTCGTTCAAAGCCGAATATGGCGTTCACGACGAGGTAACATTTTCTTATCTAAACACGTCTTACGCCAGCTAAAGAGAAATGTTAGCCATGCATCGTCAACGATACTGACGACCTCGCGAGAATAGGATATATCCAACGCGGGATGGCAGAGCTACCTGTAAGCTCCCTTTCACTATCTGCATGCGGTTATATGACCCTTCTTGCAGAGCTGGGACTGGGCTTTTGGCCAAACTCCCGAATTCGAGTACACGATCAAGAAGCCGTTCGTGTGGGGCGATGTTGTAAGTTCGTTCCGTTTTGTTGCTGCATTATCTAAACTCTGTACCAACAGACAGCACACATCCACGCTCGACACGGGGTGATTCTCTCCTGCACGCTGCAAGGGTTGGACTCTGAGCTTGGAAAGGCTCTCGAGGGCAAACGATATGGGTTTATTGAAGATGAAGAGCTGGGTGTAGATCTGAGTGGAAGGCGAGAGGTTGTGTGGGCGTGGCTGAACGAGGAGATGAAATCTTATGATTGATACCTTGTTTTCAGTTAGATGTGTACAAACGACAGTGCTGTGGACACGGATATAACGCGAACTCGCGAGCGTAGAAATCTTCGATCCTGGTAAATATGCTTCAGGTGCTTTTAGACTTTGTTCTAGCGCAAGAATATTTGTTCCTTTCGCAGGAAATCTTCCAATGACAGATCTCTGCCCAGTGCCCACAAACGTTGGTGTAGTATCCATCTAAAGAACAATTTCATTCAAGGTAGCATGGTATGTGGTATCGTTATGATGTAGCTTCCGTGTACCAAGCGCTACTCGTCTCGAAACCTTCTGGAGGTACGGGGTTTGACTAGAAACGTACATGATATTTATTCGAGCATGGACAAGTGTAAAGACAGCACATACAGATTGTCCACGTGTGTGTCCTGTTAACCGTCTATCACGGTCCATCATCATCTCGTCCCAAGAATCGACGTGGTATCGAACAGGCTAGGGAGTTGCCAATGTGTCCGGGCGAAATGAGTTATGCGAATGAAAGAACACGGTGGAACAGTCAGATACTGGTGACATTTAGAACTTTACAAAACAAATTCTGGACATACCTTGCCTTGATTCTGAGCCCTTTTAGAAACATTCAAGAGCGTTCCGGCTGCTGCAAACATTGAAGTGAGCAGGCCTGTAGTGGTATTAAGAATATGAGATTATCAAGTCAGCAAATTATCCCTTTGGATTTTGTGGCAGCATACCAAATGGAATGAGAGCTTCCCATGGGACAGGCATGGTGGAATGTGCTTCAGTGATCAGAAGTGTTGTGTATATGGGTTGGTGTTCTGTAGAAGGTCGGCGTTTCCGATTTATTTGGTCTCATTTGTTCCTGAGCTGTGAGAATAGTACAAGCGACGTATTATCCGTTCCCTCAATTCCTTTCTCCCCAGTTACATATATATTCGTCACTTGATAATTATTCATACTTATTGCCGGATAGTTTGCGAGCTTTGATTTGATGCCTGACTTCTTTAGTTCATAGTTGAGCCACCGAGGTCCTAGTTACCTGAGCGAAATTTCATGCAGTATTGATTCGGGTTAACGTTGACTTCCTAATCTGGCACAGACATAACAAAGTCACCAACTGCCGAAGCCCGCTCCGGACTTTTGGCCCCACAGTCGGCCATTTCCAGGATGTTCTCGTCTTTCCGAGATCGACCAGCCTGGTTTCGTCACTCGGCTTGTCCATGGTGTATAAGCCAGGCTGGCCACGAGCCTAGGCTTTAATTTCAGACCTCGTGTCCTGGGCATCTAATGATACACGAAGCAGACTGTGAAGAAATACAAAAAGTCCCGGTACATGCACTTCTGAAACTTAGATCAAGACACCCTAGACCACAAGCTCTCCAGCAAGTCGTGCTCAACCTCGAGCAAAATGACGGAAGCGGAATACCCCGCCATTCGCATCACCACGACTAGTCAAACATTCAAAGGTCATGAAGATACTCTCTTTGCAGTTGCAGTCTTCCCCGATAGACGCCGTATGGTGACCGCGTCGTACGACAAGACGCTTTGTTTGTGGGACTTAGATGATGGTGTTGTATTGAAGATAATGGAGGGACATCGCTTCGGCATACGAGCTGTTGCAGTATCAAGAGATGGGAAATGGATTGCAAGCGGTGATTTTGGCGGAGAGCTCATCGCATGGAACAAAGACGGCGAATCTCTCACCCAGCCTATCAGAGTCCACTCCAAACAGATATGGTCGCTTGATTTTTCCCCAGACAGCACATTGCTGGCGAGCGGCTCAGTGGACACCACAGCGGAGCTCTGGAACACACAAACATGGCAAGTGCAAGGATATCCAATCAATTGTGGGCCTGGTGCCGAAATCCGCTGTATTCGGTATTCACCGTCTGGTGAATATCTTGCCATCGCAACCACGATAAATATCCAGATATGGAATCCAGGCAAGAGGGAATGCATCAAAAAGTTCCAGGATCACTCTGCACTCAATGGAGCATATAATATGTCGCTCGCGTGGACGCCCGATGGCAAACAGCTTGTCTCAGCTGGTGATGAATGTGATCCCACCATACGCATTTGGGATCCATCGACCTGGATGCAGGTCGGTGAACGCTGGAAGGGTCATACTGACTTTGTCTTCATGATTGCCTTGAACCCTGCTGGCACCCTCCTCGCGTCTGCATCTGGAGACCAACAGGTTCGCCTTTGGCGACTTTCGGATCGACGAACCATCGCCATATTCAAGCACCCCAATCAGGTGTTTTGTGTCAACTTCTCCGCGGATGGCAAACACGTTCTCAGCGGAGGTAGAGATGATATAATCTCAAAGTGGGCAGTACCTTTACTGGGCGATGTTCCCGAGGACCAATTATCAAATGTAAGATTTTGTTCATTCTCCTTCTGTTCTTCATTTCATTTTCTCCAAGGATGCATTACGAGAAGACACTTTGAAGGAACATGCGGCAAATCTTGTGAGTTCCTGGTCCTTTATAGTCGGTTCGTCTTTTTGCATATTGATCCTCAATCTTAATGTCAAGGCTCAACAGTCTGATTGCGAGGCTTGTTTCCAGCCTTCATTCTTACTACGCGATCTGACCATGTGTAATGCAGATCCTGGTCATCAACACGACAGCCCGCGATGCATGCATATCCGGGGACTTGCCTACTGCTGCCAGGCTGCTCACCCAGGATATCAACGCCGATAGGAACAACTACAACTCTTACGCGAACCGCTCGTTTGTTATGGCAAGAAAAGCCGACTGGGACCGCGCACTTGATGATGCACTAAAAGTGAGACAGCCTTCTTATCGTGACCTCTTTAAAATAGGCTAAATTATATGGTGATATAGAGCATCAGTATTCAGTCATCCTTGATGGGCTGTATCTCCAAGGGCATCGCCCACTGTGGAAAACGACAGTTCCAAGATGCGATGAAAGCATTTGATCTTGCGTTCATGTACGTAGACGTAGACTTAAATAAAACTCGTCTTCTACTCTGAATTAAGGTACGTCAATAGTGTTTCATGTACTCGCTACTTACGCGACAGTTGTCAGGCCATCGCCCTTTTCAATGCAGATCAACATGATGAGGCAATTCTGCGCGTCCAAGAGCTAGCTACCACCCGTCCCAATGCGAATTTTCTTGCCTGTGGTATTGTGGAAGTGAGCGCTCCTGACACAGTCAACTCGAGATTCATGCGTCGGTACTGATTTTGTGAGCCTGCTTCAGGCTTATCTACACGTCCAAGTGGGAATGAATGCATTAAACGACGCACATCACAACGAAGCGACTGGTCATTTCACTGCTGCTGTCAACATTATCGGTATCCCGTCTATGTCTGACATCCATTCTACGTATGATGTCTTCGCGGTGGTAGGTTGATTACAATGCAACTGGACATTTTTTTATGCCCAGCTGCTTTTTTAGTTATTCGGATGGGACCTAAAGTCCTTGTGGCGAACTGTACACCAGAATTGGTGCCATGCGTTCCTTCGAGCAGGTAGACTTCCAGAAGCCATCAAAGCATACCGATACATGATGGATAGGGCTGATGAGGCTACGAAAGCTTGCTGCCTTGATTGGTCCACTGGCAAGTCTTTGTAATATCAAACGGGTATCATTCTCAACCCCGCTTTACTTAGCTTTCAAACAAGATTGCAGCGTTCTCTATACGACTGCCGGTGTGACTGACCTCGCTGCAAGCGGAGATGATGCCCTCGCTGTGGGTCATTACGACAGGGCTATCGAGCTTTACTCTGCGGCAATCGACCTCGATTTTGCAACCAATACCGTCTTTGCGAACCGTAGCAAGGCGAGGTCGGGAAAAATGCTTTGGGACGTGGCACTCCTCGACGCGGAAAAGGTGTGATGACATTTACCATTTCGTAATCGGCGCTCATTTTGGTGATATGCAGGTCATCGAACTCAACCCCTCATCTTACTTTGGATATCAGTTGAAGCATGCAGTACTTCATGACGCACACCGATACGATGAAGCTATCGATACGTTCAAAACCATGGTCTCCAAGTTCGAAAGTGCTCCCAACACAGAAACAACAAGTACGCCCCAAATAGCACGTTCTTCAAACATTGTTAACTCTTTGTCCAGACGTCCGCCAACAGTATGTCAGTCCGTCCGAAGCAGAAGGTGCTATTCAGGAAACTATCAAAGGCCAACTCGACGACGCTCCGCATCGTCTGCTCAACACCTCCACTGGGCGCTTGTGCAATCGCGAGGTACAGATCAAGGCCTTCAAAATGAGCACGGAGTACAAAGAACTTTTGTCGTCCACATTGAAGCATGCAGACCTTCAAATGGAGCGCATCCAAGACGCGGTGGCAATGTACTTCCGTTATGCCATGCTATCACATAGGTGGGAAGGAACGGAGCCGTCGCTGCATGACATCCAGGGCAAAGTGGTATATGAGTTGGATCCAGTTGGTGGCATCGCGAAGTTGCAGTCATTCTGTGAAACTACTCGTGGCAAAGGGTATCGCTGGGCATGGATCGATACGTGTTGCATCGACCAGACTAACAACGTCGAGCTCCAACAATCGGTCAATTCCATGTTTATCTGGTATCGTCACTCAGCGCTTACCATCATCTACCTGTCGGATGTTCCACCTTCGTCGCAGCCTGGCGCACTCGCCAGTAGTGCTTGGAACACGCGAGGATGGACAGTTCAAGAATTTCTGGCCCCAAGATTTGTCCTCTTTTATCAGAAGGATTGGTCCCTTTATCTCGACGATCGCTCTCCCAATCACAAAGATTCCCTTGCAATCATGCAGGAGATGGGAAATGCGACAGGCATAAATGCACAAGCCCTCGTTGCATTCAGTCCAGGGATGAGAGACGCCCGGGAGAAACTCCAATGGGTGTCGGCGCGTGTCACCACGTGGCAGGAAGATATTGCATACTCATTGTTTGGTATCTTCGGCGTCAACCTGCCTGTCATTTATGGGGAGAAGAAGCAAAGGGCGCTTGGGAGGCTCTTGCAGGAGATCGTAGCCCAGTCGGGTGACATCAGTGCCCTGGACTGGGTGGGGCAATCATCCGAATTCAATAGCTGTCTGCCGGCCGATATTACCTCGTATAAAGCTCCACCATACACCCCGCCATCTCTGTCCGAACATGACATTCAACTGTCGATTCCCTCGCTCCGACATGCTATGGCTGTGGATTTGGCATTGGAAATTTATGCCCAGCTTGACAAGCTGAGCGCGCCTCGTTTCGCGAACTGCAGACTGCATCTGCCTTGCATCGCATTTCGTGTCATAGCAGTCAAACAGAGTCGCGCTGAAGACCAAGAGACATATGAAATCAAGGCCGAAGGGCTTCATGACCTGCTGATCACCACAAAGGACAAGCTGAATCAGCCCTCATCAACACGACGCACTATGCAGTCATTCTTACTTGTTCGTCCGTGGAATCGTGATCTCCTCGAGCTTCCTGACCTCGCAGAGCCGTCTGGCTTGGCAGAGCTGCCAGACGTTGCTGATGATACGCAGAGCGAAGAAGTTTATTGGTCTGCACCCGGGTCCCCATTACAGAATTCTCCCGGGGGGTTCCCTGAAGCACAGGAGTCGGTTGATTTGGAACTGAGCGATCGAGCTTTGCGATTGATTGTTCATCTTGAACAGCCTTTTGGCGCATTTTTGCTAGCGCATCAGCGTGGCGGAGAATACAAGAGAGTCGCGTCGGATCATGATATTATTGCACAAGTCAAAGACCTTTCTTCTATTCCGGACATGGTCAAAACGCTAGAGATATTGTAGGGGTGTCGTTTATAAGAATGTGAATCTGACATATGAGACGAGTAATACGATGTCCTCGAAGCTTACGAGCAAAAGCTGTTGGCTGTTGCACGTTTGGTAATCGTACGTCCGTTTCTTGCATCGGCCCATCTGCCACCAGCGTCTTATCACCTCGAACCATGTGCTACGTACTATACAGTTTCACCTTCGACACTCAGCCACAGATTCGCCATGTTCGTATATCAGTTGCGTCGTTCGCTCGTCTCATCTCAGCGCTCAGCGTTGTCCCACATCTCTAGCTCCGATCACCAGCCATCCTGTGGCTAACGCCACCCATTGCTCTCCTAAGTTTTCTCCTTTTCGTCTACCATCATGGCCTCTGCGTGCTCTTTTCACGGCGTAACCAGAGTTCGCTGCTTTTATCCTGAAGACGCCTCACCTACTGGATCCCACAACTTGCCTCCAGCAAGCGTTCCTATCTCCCAACATTATATTTGTAGCCAAATTCAATGATATTATGCCAGACGCCCTGCCTGGAGATTTCGGTGAGCACAAGGAAGAACTAATCACCGGAAAGACTGATGACAGAACGGAACAGAATCATACTTCACTTCCGACTATCTCAAAGAAGCAGACCAAGCACCTCCAGATGCATCAGAACAAATGGCCGAAGATGAATCGACGATGAATATTGGTGCATCACTGCTTTTCATTGTAGATTAATCGCGGTCCAGGTCCCTCGGACTGGAGAGATCCATTGCCTGCCTCGCATCACCTTCTCTTTCAAACCTGCACGGTGCAGCTGGACCGTCAATCGCAAACAGCTTCCTCTCAGACCTGCATACGCGACTACGTTCAACGGATGTCGAAGGCTCACATGGCAGAAAGGCGTACTGACAACTATACACTGCACTTTTGAGAGTGCGATGTCGCTGAGACATTCGGGCACTGTTTCCAATAGAGAATGAGGAGTAAAAGACGACGGCGAACCAGCATACAAGCATCTATTACTGTAATTGACGATAGGAAACGTCCGAAGGTGATCGGAACGCTTGTATTCAATATTCAGCTGCTGCCTGAGCGCTGAAGCTAGGCGCCAAATTGATGTTCCAACGTTCCGATATAGCTATCGGTACCATGTACCCTGTACCCGTGGAAGAGATTGGATGACCTCCCATTATTATGGTGGGGATATCATGGCGATTCGAATTCCTAGAGGCGAGTTGCTACTTTCCAATCAAATAAATTTAAATTCCTTTTTGCTCATTCATCAATCAGTCATGGTTCAATGGCTGCGTTGCACGCACCATGATCACTTCAAGTTGGCTTTCAACTTGAAAGCTGCCAAATTGTCAGCATTACGGAGCATACTCAGTTTCAGCGCGTCTTAGCCCACCCCATTAACCGTCGGACACATGGTGGTAGATAACAAGGCTCCGTCTCAGCCTGTACTGGATAAATGAAACTCGAGTAGGGGTGGGCGTCCGACGAAGTGGAATCCCCCACGAGCAAATAATCGTCAGTATGATTTTCGTTGATGCAGGATGGTTTCACCATTATTCGAGATATTGACAGCCTCCAAAGTCTATCACCATTCTGCCCGTTACAAGTAGTGTGTGGCCATGGTACTTACTCCGCTTGTCACGGGCAGAATGGATCACGATACATTTAGACAGTTCGCAAAGAAGGTTTGCTGGTCCTCAAAAATCTTTTTATGTACGAGCTTTATTACGTCGAGACACTCCGCCCGCAGCACGATAAAGACAAGACACAAATTTTCATTCCGTTCCGTAGTCTCTGCAAAAGGGGTAAGCATCTTTATGGTGGCAAACCTTAACTCAGAACTTATAAATCCTTTAGATATATTATATCCCCTTCCCGTTCAGGGCGATATAATGCCCAGGTCTTTAACTAGATGAGGACGACATGGATGTACTTGATGCACTCGATTAAGGGGAGGGAAATTTGATAACGTTAGTGGCCACCGTGACTGGAAGGACTCCGGGCCCTGTCGACGAAAAAATGCATTGTCAATGCAAAACTGTGCTGATTTTTCCATGGGTCGTGAATCATTCCGATTTCACCGGTTCACCGACTGACACGTGCACGTACTCACACCGTCGGCTGAAGACTTCCAGGACTAAACCCTTGTGAGCGTGTTGGCTGACCGAGGAACAAGACCGAGCCGATGTGCTCATCATTTGTGTATACCAATTGGGGATGTAGTCTAGCCGAATGGTTGTATGAATTGGACCACAAAGTTATGTAAATAATTGACCCATATCTTGAGCAACATCGCACGAGGCAAAGCAAAAGTGGTGTCGGGAAGTTCGCCAACGCCGTCACGACGCGGTAGCGAGGAGCCGTGTCGCATGAAATGGAGTGTTCAACTGTCCAGTCAATGCCAGGTCGATCGAATTTTTATTCAGGATGAGTCTCAGTACAGATTGACGCGCCCCTATCCTTCCAAAGGAAAGACCTTTTTTAAGAACAACCTTAGGTCCTCCATCTCAGATTCAGCCAACAGTGTCGCTACGCCGTACGACATGAAGCTCACACCCGGCTCTCCCACCTTCGTATAATGTCCATATCTCACTTCCAGTCTATCTCCTATGAAATTGGCTGACTCCCAGCTCAGATCCCAGGTCACAGATTCATTCTGCACCCCATGACCCCAGAACACGGGTATCGTACATGCGTGCATCGACAACCGCTGAAAACACATCTAAGACACAGCTTTTCGCCACACTTGAAAGTTTCCTCTCACCTTTTTGAATTTGTCTCGCATGGGGAGCCAACCACCTAGACATATGACTCCTCCCAACTTCCAACCATCTTGCGTGTCAGAACCACCCCTCCACTGACTGCCACCCAAACCTGCGATCAGGGATATCGCTCCCCCTTGGCCAAATCCCCCAAGCACGATACGTCCTTGTGAAATTCCTGAATCGATCTCAGACTGGATAAAGGCATCTAAATGCTTGACGCTTTGCATGATTCCCTCATCATACTCCTGGATGTCATCGTCTTCCGACAAATATATCAAAGGATCATGTAAGACGTCAAGCCAGCCCCTAGTTGAACTTCGCCTCCCTGTGGCTCCTTTCCATGCGGTAATGGAGCGCTCAGGCGCATTCGGAAACACCCACTTGATGTGTGGAAGCTGGGATGCGATCGTGCGCATCTCCTTGTTGTTTGAGAACTCCAGACCACTATCTCCCAGTCCCTATGAGCAAGTCAAAGATGAATATGTCCCTCTCGCGATCACCACAGCACGTACATGAGCAAATATGACCGTGGCGGTGTGCTTCGTCTTTGGGGTTATGGTCGCAAAAGTTAGTGGTAAAGACATTATTCTGGAGGAGCAAAGAACGCTGCAAAGAGGGCCACGTGTAGGAAACTTAAGCCCCACTCTGTCTCACTCATTCTCACTGTCAGGATGTGGCGGGCTGCAACATCAAGAAGCGTGGGATTATAGATATTCGCACACGAATATCGGGTACAATAGCCAGCAATTCTGAAATGTCAAAGGTCTCAATGTACCGACGGAATGCAGTACCGAACACACGTGTGGAACCAGATTTATGGTCCTAGACAATTGATTGGCTTTACAGGTTCTAAGCTGTTCTAAGTTTGCTACATACTGTCAGTATGTATTTAATCGAGGAGGGTCACTTAACCATACCTGCTGTGGTACGACACTTCCCAAGAATGTCACCAAGTCATCCATCTCTTTCTTGCATGAAGTGTGGCCCATACGTTCATAAGACCGAAAGTTAATCCCAGGAGCACCAAGTTGGTCATGGGCACCGTGCTTCACGATTCCAAGTTGATCTTGAAGTAATCCAACTGAAATCTCCCCCACTTTGTGATATATCACCGCATCTGCTGTTCCGTGTCCCCATAATACCGGCATAGACTTGGCATGCGACGAAATGCGCTGTATGAACGTTCAGTATCATCATAGCCCATGGGAGAAGAATTTATGATGGTGCATTATTAGTACTGACCGACTTGAACTTCTCTCTGACTGGCATCCAACCGCTCAGCACGACTACACCAGCCAGCTTGCTTTCATCCCCGGAACTCTTCGTTCTCCAGTCTTTACCACCCAAACCCGCCGCCAAAGCCAGAGCTCCTCCTTGACTGAATCCGCCCACTACGATGCGACTTTCTGGTATTCCAGCCTTAACTTCTGCTTGAACCAAGTCATCTATGATCTGAACACCATTCTTCACGCTCTCGTCATCATCAACCACTTTGCTCAAGTACAGCTCCGGTGGAAGCGGTAGATTAGACATATCAAACCATGAAGGCATCTCAGTGCCAAAATTCGCCGTGACGGCTTGCTCGGGTGCATCTGGAAAGATCCATTTGACATGAGGAAGACGAGCGGGGATTGTCAGTTCGCCGGGCTTTCTGTAGTCGTAATCACCGCTTATCACTGCGCGCCAACTTTGTCCTTCGTCGCCGAGACCCTACACGGTGAGACTAAATCAGCGTATGCTTCTAGCACGATCAAGAGTTGGCCATTATGAACACACATGGGCAAAGATGACGGTTGCGGTGTGCGCTGCGGTCGGCTGGATGATGGCTGACGGCATCTGATATGTACTATGTCTGTGTGGATAGGTAGAGAAAGTGCGCGCTGCCAGCGATATGATAGATTGCAATGCACGTGAACTAGGCATGGCTAATAGCATCATATGCCGGCTGCAGTTTCCGGCCTCGTTCCTCGGCTAACCGACATGCTTCCCGTGCACCAATGATAACTTATGCAGTCACAGTAGTAGACGGTGATCTTAGTCTCCCGTAGACCAATAGAAAGAAGGCAGTCGTACGTTCCTTCTACCGAGACAAAATGGTCACCGTGAACACAAGTGACGCTATCAATAGGGTTATAACGTTAATGTAATCATGGGACATCCAAGCAAGGTGAGCGTTAACGCCGGCGACAGCGCCTTGTTGTTTAAGCGAAGTTGAACATAGTATATGATAATAATATCTTCAAGTGGAGTTCGCTTCGAATAATATTGATTGCAGGTTCAAGTCATGTCCCCTAGCGGTCTACAGCCTGAAGGAAGACAGTTGTTACCCCTATTCATGGCTATGCCAGGTCTGAACTTACCTGAAGTACGTAGTATGCGCAAGATACATGAACGCAAACGCGAATTTATCGTGCACAATATGCCTGGATATTTTTAATCACACGATAGTCACACTTGGATTCGGAAGGATGGGTAGGAAAAAAAAATTAACCAAGGACTTTCGCTAGAAGCAAGCGGTTCATCCGTTCGTGATGGAAAATGCATCCCAACCTGTTGGCTCCGCGGCAACTGTGCTGAATCATGTCACTTGCACTGCGCGCCTGATAGGAGTGCAGGTGGAGAAATTATTAATATGCCACGGATAGCACTGGTTGGGGTCAAGAGCCGGAAACCCCGCCATCCTGGTCATCTTCTTCCCCATCCCCGTTCTCGTTCGAAGCCACCAGCTCTGCTTCGTCGGCATCCTCCTGGTCTTCCTGATCTTCACCTTCTCCAACATGCTCTCCTTCAGGGGGTGCATTTGGATTGGTCAGTTTGTTTTGGAACTTTCTCTGCGGAATGATGCTCCAAAACGCCTGCTCCCAGTCTCGTGTTTCAACCCACTTCAGTAAGATTTCGAATACCTATAGGTAAACCGGACAGCCTTCGCTATCAGAAAAACAAACGACGTAACGAATAGATGTCACCTGGTTGACCGTGAGCACCTTCCTCGTCGTTAACGATGCTATATATCGGCCTATAGGAAGGCGTGCGTGTCGAATGGATGACGTTTTAGCTTTGTCAAGGCAGAGATTCTGATATATTTTGTTAGATCAGGGTGGAGGAATTACGGGAGATCTGGGGAGCAGATCGGGGAAGGCGAACATGGGGTCGCTGAAGAATAATACCGGCTCCATTTTCTGGTTTTTGCGAAGGAATACCGAACAGGGTATGAGGTTTTTTCAAAGTACATACCTTGTATCGGTTGTGATCGCAAATACCTCCGATAACGTATATTTCGCCCTCCTTAAGTTCTATCAGCTCTTCCTCGGAGTCAGCGGTCAGGTAAACCACACTCGCGCGATGTGCATCCATGTCTTCATCTCCGCCGCAAGAATCAGATTTGGATGTCCATATTCGATCGTAACCTTCCTCCCACCATTTTGTATTCGTCCATCGCTTGTATCCAGCATCGTTTATGGCATCTAGCCGCGCCTTTGTCCGCCCATTGAGGGATGTAAACAATAGTGATGTAAACGGGGTAGATGATCGTCGATTCGCGCTGTATGTATATGCCAGTTGGGAAGTCAAAGAGGTCACTTCCTGCAGGTATGCTCGTGTCAGTTTTAGGTAATGCCGATGGTATTCGTACGCACCTTGTCCGTCATCATATCATCGAAACCCAGGTCTATCACCACTTGCGCAGCAAATGAAGTCTGATCAAATCCACCCATTTTACGACGCTTCCGTGGCTCCGCATCGCCTGCTTCTGCACGCTCTCGTCGCTTGCGTTTTTTCGCCTCCTTCTCGCGCGCACGACGTTCAGCCTTTTGCTCTTGTAAGCGAGCTGCTTTTGCGGCTCTCTTTTGGGCTTTCTTTGAAAGGGGTTGTGAGGTAATAGAGATTTCTTCGGCCTGGGCAATCACTGGTTGTTCCATGATGATCACTGTCCGAGCTTCGGTCGCAGTCTAGGGATCTCGGTGGTATTATTTGCACCAATGGTTAAGGTTGAATTGCCACCGCGGCCGGGGACCGCCGGCACTTACGGGATTAGTGTAGATAAGAGATCGATCGTACTGAGTGTAGAAGACGGGTCAAATATAACGATCAAAGTAGCTATTTGGAGGCTTATACATACTTAGGGAGCCATTCCTCTCCTCCGGTGCTAAAATTCTTTACAAGTGCCATTTCTAGTTCACTTTACTCATCTCTCACCTCCTCAATACACGAGGGAGACACCCAGCGATGTCAGTAGTCACGCTGCCCTTCCTAGTGGTACAGCCAACCAAAGCACATACCGCAACTGTAATTTGTGTACATGTAGGTGCACTCTCTCACCCCGCATGTCCTTCATCCATTTGCAACGGCGTCGGACGCCCAGTACCTTACTTCTTCTGTCACTCGCCTGTTTTGTCGTTCGTGCTGATCACATGCACTAGGGCATCGGTGATGATGGCAGAGGATGGATTCCCCTCACAAACGAGCTCGCGTCTGCCCTCCCACACGTCAAGTGGGTTCTCCCCCACGCACCTCAGCGACCCGTAACAGTGTATAATAAAGAATGGCTTCGTGCCTGGTTCGATATACCATCTTTTTCCTTCACCGAGACCGAGGATGCACCGGGCATGTTGGACTCGGTACGCAAGCTAGACGCGCTTGTCAAGGCCGAGGTCGACGCTGGCATTCCACAAGAGCGTATTGTCCTCAATGGCTTTTCGCAAGGTGGTGCAATGGTACTCCTTTCTGGTCTCGGAGGGCGTGCGGTACGCGAGGGAGGTGAGGGCTGGAAACTTGCAGGAGTCGTAGTGATGAGTGGATGGCTGCCATTACGAGACCGTTTCAAGTCACTTATCTCCCCGCACGCGCTAACAATGCCGGTTTTTTGGGGTCATGGAACAGACGATCCACTTGTGAGATATAGCTTCGGGCGAAAGTCGGCGGAGATCTTGAAGGACCAGGTCGGTTTAGCGCTAAGGTGGGGCGATAAAGGAGAAGCGGAACGCGCGGCCTTTGGGAGCGCTGGTGTGAGTTTTTTGGGGTATGATGGTGTACTGCACGCAGCATGTTCTAAGGAGCGTGCTGACCTGAAGGAGTTTTTAAAAAGAGTAATCCCTGACAATCATACGGGATGATGAGATAGGGGTTATTAGGCCGAGATGGTGCTACCATTTATTTTTCTTGTTCTTCTTCGTAGGTCGCATACCACGTTACAGTTGGGATTGTAGGATTTTAGTAATTCTTAGGAAGTGAAAGACAAATTCGATAGTCGAGATCTGATGTTGAGTTCATGAAATAGGTTAGCAATAGTTCGAAGCTAGAATGAGATTCTAGTCTACAACGATAGCGCGAGAAACTAGAGCACATCTTTGAGATTCGTCTGGGCTGATCCACGTTCGAGGGGCTTGGGTTGATTCAGCGAAGGTTTCCAGCCAATCTGAAATAGGATGAGGTAAAAACCTATCAAAAGGGGATTTGGATATACCATGTAGATAATCTGGAATGTCGCTGGAACGGAGCCGTCTTCATTTCCGTGCAGTTCTATTTAAAAGAATTAAATTTTATAGATTATACGCTGTGCTGTAACAGACCTTTATAAATAGCTGAGGCAGCAGCCAACGTATCCCTGTGCAAGAAGTGTCGCCTACAAAGTCACAATAGGAAACAAAGATACGTGCATCGAATTGGCTCACCGTCCAACAATAGCGTTACTCTCACCCATGTCGCGCAGATCTTCGAGAAGCTCCCACATGCTTGGGTACCCAACACGTACTTCATCGATATCTACAGTGAGTAGAGTGAATCCCGCACGAGAGAGAAGGTTTGAGATGTCTTTAGTGTCTATACAAAAAGCAAAGTAGAGCCGATGAAACAGTAATAGTGCGATAGTGCATAAATCAGTTACCTGTCATGGGCGAAATATGTGGCGAGATGCCGCCCTCGCGGTCTACTTCCGCAAGCTGAAGGGCAGTCCTGTGAATAGAATGTCTTTCAACGACATAGACGACCGTCCCAATCTCTTACCGAAGCTCAAACAAGGTATCCCCGCCAAACATGGCGCCTAAAAAGAGCCCATCAGGTTTCAGGGCTTCCTTTATTTGTACAAGCACGCCTGGTAGGTCGTTCACCCAGTGGAGGCTGAGGCAAGATACAATGGCCTCTTGAGAGTTGCGAGGAAGAACATCAAGAAGATTCTCTTCATCTGCATGTACACGCTCTACTTCAACTGTGGATCACTCGTATTATTGTCAGGGCGCTACCCAGTGAAATAACATGACGTACCTTCGAATTCTTCGTCCCGATCTCGGTTAAGCGTGGTCTCTGTACGACAGTCAGCTAAAAACGATGAGAGTCAGAAATAAAGAGCGAACTGCTAGAATCTATCATGAGTACTTTGCGCGTTTTTTCAGGCTCGAGGAGCTTGGAAAAGTGACCAGGCCCTGAACCAAGGTCCACGATGGTGTTGAATTTGCGTTTGATATCCTACACATGAATCATTCAGTTAAGTTGAAAAAAACAAAACAAGTCAACCGACAAGTAGTCTCTCCATCATTCGGTCTGCAACTTCGTCCCGGACGTAGTCCACAGTCCTGCTCCCAACACCTGCATCTCTGCTCACTGCCCGATCTCTCTGCTTCCTCTTAGCAGCCCGGTCGAATACTTTATATACCCCACTAGTTGCTGGCGGAAGTGATTCGGAGGCAAATGCACGCGTCCAAGGACGTGTTGCATGACGAGCAACCACTTGGAGGAGGGACATCACTTAGCCTCGGAAGCGTCCGAATTGCGCTGGGTCGCGTCTACGCGTGACATGTAACTAACAGTCACAAGACAATCACGCGTTGTCTCCTACTTTAACTCTTTCATCATCTTAGTTTGCTCTTACAGATTCGGGGCTCTCGCTCTGCAATTTTTCATTTGACTCGCTCGATAGTTGGATATCGCGACAATGAACAATGGTGGTCAATCCAACTCAAGTGACTATCGTGCGATGGCTCCGTTTGTCAACCCCTTCAATAGCCAAGAGTACGCGTCACGCAAGGCCAAGATCGAGGAGGCTAAGCGAAAGCTCATCGAAATGGAACTACAAAATGAACTAGAGGAGATTGCAAGACAAGGGCGGGAGGCTGAGTGAGTGCTTTGTTGTTGAACAGCGTTGTAGCTAATGCGCCAAAAGGCAGAGACTGGCAGAGATGAAAGCGTCCATGGCAGCGCAAGTGCCGTGAGTAAAGAGATTTCACAACATTCTGTAGTGATTAATATATGTGATCACTTCACCAGTATCCCAGCAGGGTTTCCATCAGCAAGTGGCTCTAGCCACTATCCTAATGCAGTTTATCACTTTGCGGAAGAAGTACCTTTGACAGCCAGAATCGAAGGAGAAATACGCGACACATCTCCAAATGTACTGCTCGTATTTGCTGTGTCTTCTTTAGTCTTATTTTGTTCAGTCATCTAGGCCGCAAATGCCATATAGCTACCAACATAACTACCCGACCACCAATCAGTCACAGCAAGCAGGATTTCAGGCGCATAGTTCAACCCAGCCACCGTCGCAGAGGCCATCCTTTACGCAAACACAGTCACAGGGAGCGGCAAGGTCCCGAAGTTCGCATGCGCCATATCCTCTTGGCCCCGCATTTACTGTTCACGGCTATCAACATTCACAGCAAGCCTCGTCTACGCCTTCTCAACAGCAACGATTTAAATTTAGTATGTAGAATTTTGTCCGTTAATTTTGCATGGTTATACTTACTGCATCTGTGTTCTACCACAGATGAGGAATACTGGGAAAAGCAGAGCCAAAAGTATGCGGCAGAGCTGGCTGGTGCAAGTGCGCAAACTTCACAAGCAGGCATCAAACCGCAAGCAAGCACGTTTACTGGAACAGGGATACCCCAGTATGCCCCTCAAGTTCAACATCAAGTGGCATCCCCAGCTGCACCGGCCGTTGCGACTATCGTCTCATCGACTGGGCGCCCATCTTTGTCATCTGCTGAGCGACCGTCCACCAATCGTCAATCCTCGGGCAGCCTTGCTCAGTCCACCATGACGAAACCAGAGTTCATTCGGCGTTTCCAGTTGGCTTGCAATGTAAGTTGCGACGTTGGTGAATTCTGTACCTTCCTTTAAATACTTTCTGACAGCACGGCCCGCAAGCTATTCAAAACTTTCTGAGCTCATGCCCTGTGGCCGTGGAATGGTGGGCCGAAGCTGCGCGCAGCCTTAATCCAGAAAATTTCAAAGATGAGGGAGTTCTCAAGATGCTTAATGACATGAGAAATCTTAAGTGGACCCCCTTACCTCAAGCCAATTCTTCTGCCTCTGCCAGTACCAACGTCCATGTTCCTACAGGGATTTCGGCAACATCTGAAGCCACAATTCAACCTTTGCCTTTGCCCTTGCCTGCGAATCCCCCGCCCGCTCAACAAACGCCAGCAGGTCCCGGTACCAAGGAAGCTTTCGTGCGATACTTTCATGAACGATTTCAGGTGCATCACTTTGTACCTCGCTGACCAACCGAGTTTGACGATTTTTTCATCCTCAGGGAACAGACATGGACGTGACTGTCAAATTTCTTATGCAAAATCTGCATTCCGTGCCGGAGGAGTGGCGGAAGGCGCTCTTCGGCAGTCTAGCTCCAGAGTTTAAAAAGGAGCTTGGTCATGCATTGACTCGTGCAAAGGCTTTAGCAGCTAGCAAAACTTTACCTGTGACCAGTACCACGACGCCGAATACCTCCTCCGACCGTGTGCCAACCGTCGCGCAGCAAAGTCGAACCACTACTGCCAGCAACGCTGTTACACCTGCAACTGTGCACACTACGTCTGAGTCGTCAAAGTCGATTCCCGTACCCCCCAGACCGTCTGTGACTAAAAATACACAGGCTAAGTCCACGAGTGTACAACCCCCAAGGGCGTTGACTTCAAATCACACTGCTGCAACTACCGTCGCTGCATTGGCTACCAAGGCGACCCCCGCACCTCACGCACAGGTATCTGTATCGACCACGCAGACGGCGCTTTCAGCGTCCTCAATACAGCAAGCTACATCTCTGACCGGGACTAGTATACACGGACAAACGGTGGGCGGTGCTCATAAACCATTCAGTGTACCCCCTCCAATGAGTATACCAAGTGCTGATGGCAATGTCGCTCAATACGCATATGATCCATATTTGAAGAAATACGTGCGGGCGGATATCCCAACGGAGCGCGCAGTGCCATCAGAATCGAACACGGGTATATACTCCCACGACTCTGTGTCCAAAACATATTATAGGCAGCAGCCGCCAGCTCTCGTGCCTCAGGCCATACCGGCGCCAATGCAAGCTCCAGCTACTGTATTGATTCCGCCTTCTACTCCGCCGCGACAGAAAGAGAATGGGGCTACCCCAGTGGTGCGTACACCGCAACAGGCCGACAGGTCACGGCTTGCAAAAGATATCCTAAGGTCACTAGGAATAAATCCGCCACCCGTGACGGCGGAAAAGGAAAAAGATGCTTACGAGGAAGCTGGCGTATCACCGGGAAATCTACCAGTAGCCGCAGAGCATCAGCAGGAGACGCCACCATCTGATGACTTATCAGCAGCTGAAGCCCCACAGGAGACTAGCGTCTTACAACCTCCGGATGCTTTGATGGAACAAGAACAGGCTGAAATACAAACACCGCAAAGTCCTATCAAGGAAGTCACTGCTGATGACATAATTGTGGATGATGAACCAAGTACTACTATCCCCGAAAAGGACACTGCCTCCCCCGAATTCCCACTACCTGTTGTTACACCATGTCCAGCATCCACATCTTTGGATCAGGAGGAGTTAGCGCGTGGAGTTGATGGAATGTCGATAACCACTGATGTACACCGTTCCAAGCCCAGTCGAGAAGATGGGCCTATCGATAGTCCCATATCATTCCCAGATCTGGATGAGTTTCTACCGCCTGTGCTTGAACCTGTGGGCATCTCATCTCCTGCCCCCAGCTTTAGGGCGCAGTCGCGCGAGCAGAGTGAAGACAATAGGAGTGGGGCTCTTCCGCTTTTCCTGCCGTCACTATCGGTATCACCTGCACCCTCAGGCCACTCTGGTGTCCAACTTCCACCGGAGACAGACGATGAGGTTTTAATAGTAGAATCCATGTTACGCGGTGGTTCGCTTTCTAAGAGCCGTGTAGATTCGTTGGATGAGGATCATGCACAGACCTCACTACGAAGTGTGAAGAGGAAGAAAGGTCAACGGGTCTATGTGTTAGTACCGCAGCCTCCTCCTGAGCTTAGGAGGGCTATCAAGAAACGAAAGCTGGAGGATCAAGGCATAGTCTCTGGCTCAGAGGAAGAGGAAGAGTGTACGAGTTTGTTCCAGTTCGGGTGATTTTTCTGGCTTATGTTCGTTGCAGCCAAATACAATGATTTCGAGCAAGCCCTCATAGCGGACTGCAGAGTTCGAATGGTTGAGAGACCCTGCCAATGGAATGGATGTGATGCTCTGATGAACAACGGCGAGAACCTCTATTTGCATCTCAAGTTGCACGTGCAAGAGGCTGGGTCTCAGGTAAGTGGATACTCGATGGCAAGATCAAGGTAACTCACCAATCATCTCAAGGGTTTTTTTACATGCCGCTGGCAGTCATGTCCTCGGAGACTCAAGTCGGCAGCAGCTTTGGAGAAACACCTACAGAAACATTCGTACTTCCCTCTGCCATGTCCTCTTGCAAGTACGTGTGACCTAACGGTCTCGCTTACTATATTCGATTGACGTACTTCAGGTTGTTCAGATGTTTTCGATAAACCAGTTGAAGCGATGGGACATGAAGTACGACACCAGCAACAGGAATCAATCAAGAAATTGGAGATGAAACAGCCCCCAAAACCTTTCGCGCCAAAAATACCTCCCATGCTAGATCCTCCACCCAGCAGTCTACCATCCTATCGTGTAGAACCGAGATACATTCGCCAAGCTCATATCCCACCTCAACGCCATGCCGTGATCGGTCCCTGGGTAAGTTTTACAATAGACGCTAGGTATGCCTGCGCTATAATTGACACGATCATCAAGGTTCTTCAACACATATTTGGCCCTGTCGAACAAAACCTGAGAAAGCAGAACGCACCTATGCGACTCCGATACCCGCGCCCCGACGCTCGCCCGGAGAACCTGGATAACTTGAGGGCAAGGCCGGACGAATATGACTTCCTGGCATCACTGTCAACATCGCCAATACGAACGATCCGATATGAGGATCTTGATTCTGGAGATGTGTCGCTGGCACTACTTGACGGGCTCACGCTGTGGGATACAGATTCAAATAGTCGTCAAGAAAAATCGAATCCCAAAGAGGAGGGCTCGGATCTGACAAAAGACATGGTGATCGAGGTGCCAGAGGGAGGTACATCCAATTCTGTACCCGTGGAAGGATCTGGCAATTTACCCATGGGCGAGGCCTCAACCACGACGGACGGAATGGATGGTAGTCACTGGACTACGGAGGGCGCCGTGGGGGATGAAGAGGCTGTGATGATGATGTTATGGGATTGATGTCGTTGTTAGTGCACACGCACGGTCCTTGAATGAAAAGGGCCTCCACATATTATTGTGACTTGAACGGATGACATTGCAATTGTGGACAGTGCTAGCTGTCATATGTAACTAGGATGAGGAATTGAAAATAATTTTGTGGAAGTCGGCCACAACTTGAAGCTTACTTTGTATTGATGAGAAGCGTGATCGCAATCTGAAACCGGGTTCTAGGCCCATCACCACTTGGGCCGCGTTATTCTCCTACGCTCTCCCGCCTGTACATTATGATCGAGCCCAGTGCTACTCAAGGTGAGCTCGACACGACGCTCTTCTCCAAATACATGGTCGTTGACAAGTTCACAACAGTTCCAACTTTTATTTCGTCTCGTTCTGCCGATGTCATCCTGTCCGATATTCGTCCTACTAAATTAACTCCCGACGCTCTCAACTCCATCAATGCCCTACTGGACGAGTTACTCTATAGCACACTTAATGCAGCTCGGTCGTTCAACCCTTCCCGACTCAGGACTGCAATGCACAAAGTTCTACCAACCACCCTGGGCAAAGAAGCTATACTTGAGGCTGAGATGGAACTTAGAGCGTACTATCAGCGTACCATTACCGCTGTAGGTTCGGGCTCGTCGAGCGAGGATGGTGTTTTCAATTTGCAGTGGGCAGCCGAGGTGCGTTTTATGGCATTGCGTTACATTCACTCGGACCTCAACACCACTGTGTACAGCTTTTAAGGCTTAAATGCGAAGCATATTCAACCTTGAGCGATACAGACGAGAATTCAGACGCCGAAAATCGCCTGAAGGAACGTATGCTTGCAGACGGTGTTCCTCCTCCCAAGCAAGAAGTCCTTTCACCGGCCTCACTCTATCTAACCGCCATCATTGAGTAAGTACTTCTGCTGTTATTCAGAGTTCTCGGCCTGATAATCTATCTCGTTAGGTCCATATGCGAGTGAGTCTTAAGTTCTTTCGAAAGTGATGTTCCTGGTCCTGAGCTCATCCATATGATAGACACATTCTGTCAAATGTGGGACGTGTTGCATCACGAGATAGTAGCCGAGCAACAGCTAACTCTCAGGATTTATTCATTGCACTTTGCGAAGACAGTACGATATACGGTTTTTTCAAGAACATGAAAGGTTAGCTTATTTTTATCCGAATATTGTTCGGCACATTGATGACGTGTTTCATTGCTTCTAGTCTACGGGCAAATTGAGACACTGTCAAAATTACCGAAACTGAGACGGAGTAAATCTTTTACCCGGGAAAAGTTGTCGGGTGCGACGTCCCCGGCGTCCTCTCGCGAGGGAGACGCATCACGAAAGGACAACTCACGCCATCGCATGTCGTCAGAATCATCTAATATTGGACCCGCCATGATTTTGGGCTCTAATCCTCACTCTGCGAGATCATCTATCGACAAGGCACGCGCGATTAAAATATTTAGTGGCAACAGCAATAGAGGATCAAATGACCACCCAAATGGAACTGACTCTGTAATTGGTCATAGGAAGACAGATTCGTTAGTGAGCGCGAGCGCGAAGCAATCCATTCAGAGTGGGGACAGGTCTCCCATTTCGCCGACATTTTCCGTGCGGCTTCCATTGCTTCTCCATTATAAATACGTTGACTCATAATGCGTTCTAGGAGGATCGATCACAAGAATTTGATGACATGATGCGATCAGGGTCGACCATGAAAGTCTCGCTCACCCCGGATAGACTACGGACGATGGAGGTATATAAGGTTCCTTATCACGAAATTTTACGGATTGGTGATGATTATTTATTTGGTACTAGGCTCTTAACAAAGAGAAGGCACGCTTTAACGGTAGGAAAACCTCCCTCCAATCATCCCACAAGGACTCCATCTCGTCCGAAGCATTACTAGCATCCACTGCGCCTGACCAGCCCAAGCGAACGACAAGACCATCCTTGCGGCACGTTGACTCTATTCACGAAGACGACGAAATACAGCCCATAGTAAAACCCCCTCCAACGTCACGCCCTCGCCAGCTCAGTGCCGCTACTACTTCGGGATTTAGTCCACCCTCTTCCACCCGCGCTCGCTCTGCCTCTTCCGCTGATCCAATGGTACTAAAGTCTACCACATTTCCACCACCAAGGCAGCCGCATCCGAGCCTTGGCTCGTCCTTGAAGCTACCGAACTTAACACCAAGCAAGGCACATCAGAAGCGAACAAAGCCCATCCCTCATGGATTGGACGTCGACCAGTCACGACCTCCTCGTACTCACACCGTCGCGAGAAACAGAGAGTCACTTGATCTTGATGATATCATGGGTGCTTCGGAAAACGAGGATGAGGCAGAGAAGCTGAAGAGTACGCCCTGCTATAATTCGCAGAGAGGCATATCAGCAAGCGCTAGAGAGCTTATTGACTTTCTCGCCGAGGGCCCACCAGAACCTCCCGCAACTTCCTCAACCAATGTCAACTCAGGGTCTCTCTTGACGCCAAAAAAAACTGGCCGCCTGCAGCGCATGATCTCTAAGATCACACTCAACGGCAACGAGAAGGCTCGTTCCGATAATGAATCTGGCAAAAGCTCTCCCCGGAGGGCAGACGCTCCTACCCCTCTCCTACCCAACAAGTCCCTGACGAATCTCAGCTCCCTCGCGAACAGACCCGTTCCACCTCGATATCCTACCGACTTGCCCTCTGCTACATCATCAGACTCCCGTAGCTCTGTTGATAATGCACTCTTAGATCATCGGGTTCGGAAACAGTCTTTTTCACGCAAACCGGTGCCCCCACTTGATCCCAAAACAACCTCACCAGACCCTCTTGTCTCCACATTGGCTCCCAGCATGGTTGTGGTGGATGTTGGCCCCCCTGTACCTCCCATACCCACCAGTTTAGTCCCAACCACTTCCAAACAGCATGATTCTGTCAGCAAACGTGGTTCTGACGATAGTTCATCGGCCATAGTACCCGTGGAAGCACCTGCTCGTTCGAGCTCAGAGTCAAAGGCACCTACGGTGCAAGCACCAGAACGTTCCTCTTCCAGAGTTGTACTCTCACACCTTGCCAAACGTCCAGCACAGTTAGCCACTGCTACATCTTCACCTTCCATCCCGCCTTCTGTCATCGATCATGCTCATGACATGCGGCGAACGCTCTCGCACGCAACGAGCGCAACTGAATGTCGTCTGCTCATAGATATCTTCTTGGCTCGGGCTGGTCTGGTGGCTGACTCGTCAGAGCTTCAAGTTCTAGTCTCCGCCCCCCTAACGCCCGAATGTGCTGCAAAGGAGTCTCGGATGGAGCACGCCATTGTTGAGCTATTGCTGGGTGGCGACGAAGAGTCTTCAGACCCGCCAGTCCAGTCTGAACCATAATCCACGCAAGCCTCATACCTGTTTCATGATTCAAAGTCACTATGGATACGCCCTAATGATACCCAACTCTCCTTCACTCGATCTTCCATGTAGATCTAACAACTACTCATTTCTATTGACTCTCGTTCTCGTTATTAGTGTCAGCGAGCTGACAGTTGGCCTTTTGTTCCCTTGGTATCCATAGCCTAATGTTATTAACGATGGTCTATGTATGGTTTTTGAGCCACGAAAGCGACAACAAGAATATTGATCTGAGCACTGAACGGGTGACAAGTGTTTCATCGTACTTCCAATGAAACGGCAATGCCCATGGCGGCCAGCTCGGCACAAAGATAGCGGAACACGTAGGGAACCGCCACAACATCGAGATCGCCACCTTTTGATGAACTGCGCAGCACGTTCGATGACGGTATAGCCACCATCACGCCTGGCAACGGACTTCGATCGGGATTTTGTCCCGTAGTCAGAGCCTGGCGAGCTCGTTCGTCATCTTCCTCGGCAACCGCGCGGCACACCCTGCAGTATTCTCCACCTGGACCAGTTGCTTTTATCGTGCCAGTAGATGACTCGCCCAAGCTTATATCATCGTAACCAAGGGATATGAGACTGCCACAGGTCCGACAGACCCATGTAGTAGAGTAATCTGAACAATTCATTAACCGGTCCTGGAGAAGGAACGACGTCCCATGAGCGATCAAAGCGTCGCGTTCCATCTCCCCAAATCGGATGCCACCAGCACGTTTGCGGCCCTGTTCAGGTTATTAGCAGACAGGCAGGACCATATATGACGACTTCCCTACCTTGACTGGCTGACGTGTCACGGGGTCAACCGGGCCAGTGGTTCTGACCTGGAATTTGTCTAAAACCATATGTCGCAGACGTTGGTAGTAAACAACGCCGATGTAGATATCCGCGGCGAACTCTTGCCCAGTGATGCCCGAGTACATGGGCTCGTTACCGTAGTAATTATAGCCAGCTGCTAATAGCTGTTCGCCAAAGTAGTCAATCGCTCTGTCTTCTTCAGAGAACCTAGATGCCATCAGCTGGCGTTGTCAACAGGAGCATTGGTGATTTACTGAAAAGGAGTCGCATCTTGCGCCAGTCCATGCATAGCACCAGCCTTGCCAGCCATGCTCTCCACTAACATGCCGATGGTCATACGACTTGGGAACGCATGTGGATTGATGATGACATCAGGTTGCATTCCGCTCTCCGAGAAGGGCATGTCAACAGTGGGCCATTTTTGTGAACATACACCCTTCTGACCATGACGAGACGAAAATTTATCTCCAATGACGGGAGAACGAGTTATGCGGAAAGTAATATGCAATTTTTGCAGCTCCGTGTCCCCAGTATCACCACCTTGAATTTCGTCAGCAGCTACCCGGATGAGGGCGAAGACCATACCTAACATGCGGATTTCATGCACGATTCCTTGCTCATCGCCCTTGTACTTGACGAACCTCGTGCGCCCAGTAGTCTCATCGATGTAAGCGGCTATAGGATCCCCAGAATCCAATTTGGTCCCAATGAACGGCAGGCCATCTTTATCCAAAAATTGACAACAAGTATGCTGTTCATTGCCTTCAGCTGTTCGAACATCGTGACCAAGACCAAAATGCAATGTAGGGGATGCTGATGATTTAGTGGCCCCTCGCATTTCCTTTAGATCGATTATCTGAGATTTATAAACCGTTCCATAGCCGAAGCCACGTTCATGAGCGGATTTGTTCAGGATCATGGCGTCCTCCATGTCGTAACCGGTATAAGAAATGACAGCAACGATGGCATTGGTACCGTTTGGGAACGAGTCCATGGCGTAAGTGTTGTGTAGATGTGGTCGAACGACGGGAGTTTGGCCAGTCTGTAACCGGTAGAGCTTGTTGTCCGTTCTGTGTTGTAGGGCGGTAGATGGGGTACCCATCGTTTGTTTACCCATCTTAAGACACGAAGTCAAGCTGGGCTGATGGTTCTCGTGTACTGCAACTTACCTGACACTGATAGATATTTCTGGGACTCTATACAGCAGATTAGTAGCAGCCTACATGGTGCGTTTTTGTGTATTACCTGATTAAAATCCGAGAACGGCGTTAAATTAGCCAAGATGGACAAGAAATTTGTCGGTGCATGTTCCACGTGTGTTGAAACACCTAGCTCGACCTCGTCAGGTTTGATTGCAATGTTCATGTAAACCTGTTCAAATGATCCAACTTGGTCGTCTTTCCCGTTGGCGATGAACTTCACAGGGCGCATCATCCTCGCTCGGGTAGAAAACAAGAACAAACCGGGGTACTGTCCACCTTTCGATTCGGGGACGAAACCAATCTCTAGATCGAGGGGAACCTTGTGTCGACCCTCGGTTTTCCATATCCGTAGATTGGTGGCAAGTTGGTGAGCAACCAACTGTCTTGCCCAGCCGATGACGCGGCCATCAAGTTGAACGCAAAGGTTTTTTCGGCCATCTATTGAAGATGAGAAGGCCTGTGTCATGCCGTGAGCTGCCAGGAGTGCAGGGATCTCAGCAACGGAAAGAGGCGTCGTGATAATGCGGCACGTCCTCGAAAGATGATTGAGCAGACCGCATGGGGCACCATCAGGCGTGTGCACTGGACATAGGAAACCTGAATAATTGTTAGTACAGGGCCAGAATGACTGAAGCGCACTACTTTACCCCAAGCTTCTGGTAATAACTTTCGAACGGTTGTTGTCTTGAGCTCGGCGAAGAAGGCACCACGATGAATACATCGAAAATGACTTATATACCTCATCCAATTGAGTTTTTCGGCAACAATAGTAAACCCAGATGCTTGTTGCAAATCAAGACCCGACGGTGAAACCAGATTACCAGTAGCCAAGAAATTTGACATTTTGGAACCGATATCCCAGTTCACCTTATTGATGACCTTCATAATATATCGTTCTAGGATTATCATCAGTTCATAGCAAGGTTGAAGTGAGGCATTTGTGCATACTGTCAAGAAAATCGACTGGTGCTTCTTCTTTCCTGACGTCTGTCGCAATCTGGTTTCTTACTTGGCTCAGCGCTTCCTCAAGGCGCTCCTTGATGATCATGCCATATAAATAACCAGGCAGCAGTACTTCCTGGTGCTGTGGGGAATCTGGGTTATCTGCGCAGCACGAGGAGGATACCACACTATATAACTTTCGCAGCATGAATCTGCGTGTGAACGTCAGTGTATATCAAGAAACGGAGAAAGCAGCTACGGACACCAGCATCCGGAATTTGTCGCGAGCCGATTTAAGATGTACCAGGACCATCTTCTGGATTAACCAAGCTCCAAGAGCTTGGTTCGTCCAGTCTTCGGGCATGCCAAGAACGACTCGAAATTTGTCGCCCAAGTACTCAAGACACTGATCACCAGTGTACAAGCTATACATCTTGAAACTACGCAGAAGAAGCTCAACGCGATCTGTTAGAAAAGTGTTTTCGTAATCTTGCATCATGACGTTATCAAAAATCTCCTTGTCGGAAGCACCGATGAGAGCTTTGAGGATAAGCATGATTGGTATCACATATTCTTGTTTTCTCCAGCTGAATCGTAGCATCGCGCTTCCGTTTGAGAGATAGTGGAGAGTATTGGTAACGCTGGATTGATCGGGGCGAACGCAGCGAATTTGTACTGCATATTGTGTGTACGAAGGACCACGATTAGCGAAAGATGGGCGAAGCAGAGAAGTGACATGATTTCGACGGGGAAGAATAAGATAGCGAATTAACCGTTCGTTTCCATTGATGATGAAGTAGCCACCAAATTCTTCTGGCTCTTCATGTCGCCTCACAAGTTCTGCAGAAGGTAGACTACGAATATTGCACCGAACAGACTAGTAATAGCAGTCAGTTCATCGTCCATACAATGTAATGGGTACTTACCCGAACCATGATCGGAACTAGACCACAGTCCCGCATTACAAATTGATCGGGATGAATGTTCCCGTTAATGCTCCAGCAGACCTTTGCTTGCATACGTCCCCGATAAGAGGTTAAACGCTCACGAGCCTGTCATGTACATCAGCTTTAGAGCATCCATCTTCAAACCTGTAGAACTTGGAAATTCGATGGAAGCAACTTACCTCTGTAGGAAATATTTTGCGCTCAGTACTCCATGTATCTCTGTCTGGAACTCTAGGAGGAGCTATAGATACCTCTTCTATCCAAACTATTCCGTTGATGAACATTATATGCAAATGGGAGCCTGACGCATCACTCACTACTCAGTCGATTACCCCAACCACGCTGACCACTCTCTGTCCCAAGCTCGCCGCTGCCATCAAACACAACGCGTTCGCCTAGGTCCTTGAGACCTAAAGATAATAGTCCTCGACCATCTCCGTCTCCCTTGGGCAGCCCAGAATCATCGAAGAGCGCGTTGAAGGATTCGATATGAGGGGTGACAAATTCATTGAGGATCGGATATGTTGAGCCCGTTTTTGGTGGATTTTTGAATGATTCTTCACGCTGGATGGTGTTAAATGTTGGTTGCCGCTTTGACTTCTGTGAGCCGTCTGGCATAATGTCTGACTGAACTACTTTCCCCTGGCTTTTCCCCTGCTCTTGCCAAATTTTTGGCTGAATAAGGTTAGTTATTGTGAGAAATAAGTTCCAAATGTGTGCATATCGGACCTTCGATATTATAAACTCCGCATCCTACTCCCGATGTCGACAGCACCAGTGACAAACGACTGCAGGCTCTTTCTTCAGATATGTTCGGAAGTAACACAGTGCAATCTTCCTGGGCAAATCCTCAACAGAATCAGAGCCAACCGCAGAGTTCTGGTTTTGGTCAACCTAGCGGCTTCGGACCCGGAACAGGTAAGCAAGTCATTTGCCTGTACAGCGTTTTACGCACCTGTTAATCGCTGAACAGGCTTTGGATCAACAGGTGCTTTTGGTCAGCCCCAGCAGCCACAAGCCAATCCAATGTTTGGCAATTTGGCGAACCCAAGCACGGGAACTTCAGCATTTGGTGTGTCCTGTCACGTTTATTGTATCCCTCATGACTGAATCACATTCGATGCAGGCGCATTTGGCCAGAATCCACCACAACCAGCTGCGGGTACCTCAGCATTCGGAGCTCCAAAGCCTGCCACGGGCTTATTTGGAGGGGGAGGCACCTCAGCTTTCGGAAGTGGCAGTAACACTTTTGGCTCAACAGCTGGGACGGGGCCCACGGTTTTCGGATCCAATCCCAACACTGGGGGTGCGTTTGGTTCTTTTGGACAGAATAGAGCCACCACTGGCTTTGGTGTTACCTCTCCAAGTAAGTGCACTTTTCTTTTTATGAAATGATTCAAAGGAGCTGACGATTGTCTTCAGCCACTGGCAATGACACCACTGCGCCTGTCACAACAGGCACATCGAATCCCCCCTACAACTCCTTCAGTGAAAAGGATCCGACGTCAACATCTACCCTGCAATATCAAACAATAACGGCTATGCCCGCCTATCGAGGGACGTCGCTTGAGGCGAGTGATTGCCACCTCCAGATATCAATCCCTTGCTTAACGGTCTTGAAATCTTACTTAGGAGCTTCGTTATCAAGATTATCAACAGGGACGGAAGACTGCAGGGGCATTTGGTCAGCCGTCCTTTAGTGGCACAGCAACTACCCAACCAACGAATTTATTCGGAGGTGCCCCTGCGCAACCTGCCACCACATCTATATTCGGCGGTGGTGCCGGCGCGGGGACAGCGTTCGGAAGCACGGGAACAACAGCAGGCAATCCTGGTACCGGCTTTGGAGCTTTCGCGCAACCCCAGCCCGCGCAACCGGCGACAGGTACTGGAACGGGAATGTTTGGGTCAGCCTTCGGTCCACCTCAACAGCCACAGCAACAACAGCCACAGCAACAACAACAGCAGCAACCTTCAACCTTTGGTTCCTTCGGGCAGCCACAGCAGCCAGCCACAACTGGGACCAGTATCTTTGGTTCGGGTGGTACATTTGGGCAGCAGAACAAGCCCACCACTGGCTTCGGGAGTGGTACCTTCGGGTCAACAAGTAGGACTCTTGCCGCTACCGATCTCGTACCTTCTAACATTCTACAACAGCAGGCGGCGCGTTCGGTTCTACAGGAACCTTTGGACAACCAGCCAGCCAGCCTACTGCAGGTACCACAGGCATTTTTGGTCAACCCCAACAGCAGCAACCTGCAACTGGGAGCACATTCGGTGGTTTTGGTACATTACAACGTTCATGTTCTATGAACAATACTAACTTTGTCGCTGTAAGGTTCGAACACGACTGCTGCCAAGCCGTCGATTTTCGGTCCGCCTGTTCAGAGTGGCACAACGTCTACCGGCTTTAACACGTTTGGCAATCAGCAGCAGCAGCAGCAGCAGCAACCTCAGCAGCAACCTCAGCAGCCGCAAGCGGGTAGTATATTCGGGAATACGGGCGGTGGCCTGTTTGGCCAGACCCAACAGCAGCAACAGCAACCTCAACAGACTGGGTGTAGGTTTTTTTTCCTCCAGTAGTTCATCTTAGTGATCTTTTTCACGAATAGTATTTGGTTCCACCCCAGCTCAACCTCCAGGTGGCCTATTTGGAGGTTCGACGGGTGGAGGTTTATTTGGGAATGTCCCACAAAATCAGCAGCAGGCCCAACAGCCCGCTCAACAGGGTGGGCTTTTTGGAACCAAACCGGCCACTGGCGGGGGTTTATTTGGCAATACGTTTGGTCAGACGGGCACGACGGGAACAATAGGCTCGCAACCCCAAACGAATCTTTTCGGGCAGCCTACGGGTCAAACAACGAACCAGCAATCAGCAGCTGGCACGAACGCGTTGGGCACATCTTTATTTGGCCCCAAACCCGCTGCACCTGGTCTTGGCACCTCAATATCAACGGGTAGCTCCTTATTTGGAAATGGACAATCATTGTCTGGTCTCAACTCCTCTGCTACTGTTCCTGGACCACAGGGAACTCTGTTCGCCTCCATTGCTGAACCTCTTTCTCAGAATCTGCCAATCTTCTCGATGCTCCCTCCTGGCCCGCGTGCCGTAGACCTTGACCAACAACCCAAAAAGAAACCCGGCTTTTTCGTCGACGTTCCTACACGTTCGCCTGTTCCATATCTGCAGCTCGGTTATACCCCCGCTAATTCGAAGCTGCGAGGCTTTGCGACATCAACGTCGGGGACTGCGCTCGGGTCCAGCACGAGTCCCTTCGCCACATCATTGACGAATGGGAAATCCAATGCGTTGGCACTTAGTCGCCTCGATGGGAAGGGTCCTGATGGATTGTTGGGGCGAAGCTCCACGCCATCTCTAGGAAGTGGGGGACGTCAGAGCGTGAAGAAATTGATACTGGACAAGAAAGTTGAGCCTGCAGACCTCTTCAGTCAATCTGGTTCGCGCGCTAGTCCCAGCAGAGTAACGTTCAGCCCTGCCCTTGGCCAGGCTGCACGCGAAAAGGAAGTTGCAAGAGAGAAAGAAGCCGCCGTCAGTGCAACACCTGCTGCTCCTCAAGTGGAGACTCCGACGCCTATCACTCGCAAAGTTCCCGGTCGCTTTTCTGCACAGAGCACCACCAATGTGTTGGGCTCCCAATCGACCTCACCTGAAAAAGAGCCTCCAGCACCAGCAGCATTGCAGCATGGTAGCTACTGGGTGAAGCCCGACCTCCCGACCCTCGTCAACCTTGGTTACGAGGACCTAGTGGCATTCAAGGACCTCATCGTTGGGCGTGTCGGCTATGGCGAGATCCAATTCCTGGAACCAGTCGACCTCACTAATCTTCCAAGACTTGGCGCTCTCCTGGGCGAGATTGTCAAGTTTGATGATAAAGAGTGCAGCGTTTACCCGGATACTGACGATGCAGACAAACCTGCACCGGGCTCAGGGCTCAATGTTCGTGCACGCATTATTCTTGTCAGATGCTGGGCGACGGATAAAGCAACTCGCGAGCCCATCAAGAATGAGAAAGATCCTGGTGCAGTTAAGCACCTGAAGCGGTTGAAGACGATCAAGGAGACCCACTTTGAGGGCTTTGACATTCGGGAGGGAAAATGGACATTCACTGTGGATCATTTCTGAGCATGGTTCTCGTTACATGTGAGGTGTTGGTTCTCTGTCGGCATACCTGTGCGGTGCAGTAGTATTCCTCTCCATATATTTGTAAGTGTTGTCTATGCCAAAAGTGCTGTTCTTAGTTTAGGTGCAGTTAGGAATACTTTGTACGCAAGTAGATAGCTTTGAATATTTGAATAATAGGTTAACAAACACCAGAAGCGGACAATGATGATATCACCTTACGCCTGACAAGTTGGAACGCGACACCTTGAAATTACCAGCTTTCCAACCAAGTTGCCGACTGCCATCATTGACCTATCTGTACATGTTGAATGCAAGCACAGGTCGTACAATACCCGAAATCATGCTGACCGCGTTTGACAGATGCCTGAAAACAAGCTTGAGGGGCAAAACGCGGCTGTCGCGCGCGGTGCCATAGAGGGCGCACTCTCAGGTTCAGCAATCGTAGCACCAACATGGTACCTGCTGAATCGCAGATGGCCCGCTTTTCGTGCCATGCCTATTACGATGAAGACGCTGGGCGCCGTCATCATCATCGTGCCCTTGATTTCCATTAGGGCGGAGCACCGTGGGCTGGACTTTCATCGTCAGCATTGGTATGTCGGGCGTTTTGTTTTGAAGCATTGTCTAACTTGGACTGGTCTAGGACGGGTATCGGAAAGACGGAGCTGGAGAAGGAGCGAGAGGAGGAGCAGAGGAGGTGGGCTTCGTTGAGCCCGAAGGACAAATTAGCGGAGTGGACGGCGAAGCACCAGCTCAGCGTTATCGTTGGCAGCTGGGCCCTCACTATGGGCCTTGTCGGGAGGAAAGTCATGCGTGACCCGTGCGTTTTCCTTTTGCAGTGTGGTTTGAGCTGGGCTGAAGCGCTGACCACTGAGATGACAGCTTGATATCTATGCCAAACAAGGTATGATGAACTTTTGTCGCTTCGGTCACTGCTTGTTTTCGTGCTGAAACATGTTATACCGTTGGCATCAGGTCGTCCAAGTGCGTCTCTGGGCTCAGGGGCTTACTATCGGTGTCATCATCGCAGCTGCTGCTCTGACACACTCCCAACGCGCACAGGCGGCCGATATGAGGAAGGTGTGCTTCTTTGCTTCTTTCCCCGTGTTCTGCGAATCTTCTAACGGGTTCATTAGCACTCCCCGGATCATACTTGGGTTTACCTGGTATGAATTTACACCCTTCATTTTAGATGTTGTGTTGACTTCGGTTCTAGCTGGACAAGCAGCGCCTTGAGAAGGAACGTGCACAAAAGGCTTAGTACTTGCCCTGCCCATGGTTTGCCTGCATCCTGAAGTGTTTATCTTTTTGTGTTGTATTAATACGCATTAATGCCGTTTACCTATACAAAACATCTGACTCATCAGCGCAGTCCATCAATCGTTTCATTTCCAATACAGATCCTGGCTTATCGGAAGTTGATTCACGCTGAACCTGCAAGAAAAAATGAAGCTCTATTATATCCCAAGGAACCGTGATAGATATAGCGACAGACAAGGCAGGTTCATGGGTAACGGACAAGAATATCATGAGGATATAAACATGATGAGTACGCCAAGATGTGTCAGGCGGACAGAAAGTCGATCCATGCCTTCATGCTCCATAAAAGCGCCATGCAAAGTATGCTCCCAGTAGGGTCAATGGGATAAAGTACATCAGGCTGCAGAAGAGGTCAGTTGTGAAGGGAACAAACGTGCAAGGAAACTTACTTTGAACCCTGCTCAACAGCGTCAGAGACCGAAGCGCCAGAGCCGGGAGCCTTGGTATCGCTGATTTTCAGAGCCTGATAAACCGGGTTAGTGTATTTTAGATGGGAATTGCTGTGAACAGCTTACGCCATCCTTCTCAAAGCTTCCGACAAGGAGGGGAGGAAGGAGGTCACGAGCCTCGTCAGAGTGGCCAACATCTTCGAAAGCTTGGGTTGCATCTTTGCCTGCAGACGGCATATTTTTAACCTGGGATTAGCCACCCGATTTCACAGAACACATACCAGCTTCAGCCAAGATCACGTCGTCACCTCCCGGGTGCTATAAAATGAAGTGCCATCGTCAGAGAATGATAGCTCGGGATCCATCCCGGCGGTTGCATACCTCGTCGATGAACTTAGTAACATCGTACACTGTTCAACACGTCACCACGTAGACACAATTTGACAAGTTTCCTTGTACTGACCTTCTCCGTGGATAAGAACATAAAGATTGTCCTTAGTAGAGTGTGCCTTGAGCTCTTCGTACGTGACGACCTTGGCCATTGCAAGTGCTGTTGGTTGCAAACGAGAAAGACAGCGATGACAGGAATGACTATGAAGCAAACAGGAAGTAAGTGTTTCAATGGCATAAAAAGCCCACTCGACTAACGTGGGAGTCGGGAAAACCTATCTTCTCACACAAACCAGAATCTCACGATTGGTCGCCAAACGTTTTCTAACCCGAGTTGTCTTAGACTGCCAATTCTCCAACCAATCAGGATTTTTTGTTTCAAATATTGACAATATTGTAACAAGTTTTTGCCAAGAGAATAACATTATGCGCATTACGGACAGATATACCATGATAACGTGTACGTAATTACTTGACACGTTACACAAGGATTAAATATTACAAGTAAGTGTAGAATGTATATCCGCATCGGTTTAGTACTCGAATGACCACAGTGGTTACTGAACAAACAGCTGGACATTCAAGCGTGGAACTGAGCACGCTCTGATAGCTAAATCTTCCACATCATCAGTATAGGGACGAAAGCACTGTGAGCCATGTCCCTAGGCATTGGCGAGTGGAGGTTGCACATGAAAGAATAGTCGATCTAAGTCTACACCAAGTCACTTCAGTGATGCCGGTATGATTTGGCGTAAACCCTGGTCGAAATCGTCTGCGAAAAAAATACAAATGAGGACGAGAAGTTCTGGCGTTGGCAGCGGAAGTACGTGTCGATGAAAACTGCAGTGTGGCGGCACCTAAGACGAGGAGATGAAACTTGCTTTCGCTGTCACTTATCACTACCAGAAAATTTTAACAGAAAATCAAATTTTTGATCTCCGATTCACTCCGCACTCGGGCCGTGCCGAGGGGTGTGGGACACCTTTCTTGACCACTCCTTCAACTCTCCCGCAAGGCGTCGTACCATGGCTTACGACGATGAGCATGCTGACATTCTTGGCGGCCCCATTTTGCAGATACCAGATACTGGTATCCTGGGTCAATGGTCCCAGTACTCGATTCTATTCAGGGCTAGTCTCATCCTAGCACTTGGCCTATTGGTATCGCTCATCTCAGTACGCGCCTGGGACATATGGAAAAAAAATCAGGAATTGGGCTACAGAAAGTGCGTCATTCTTTTTAGATTTCTTTAGCCTTTGCTTATGACACCTATGACAATCAGAGCGATGCGTCGCAAACATGGAATCCCAGACTCGGACTGTCGTCCCTTTGCTGTAGCATATGCTGCGGCCACCCGGGCGCGCGCTGAACGCGAGGCTCAGGACAGAATACAGGCCAATAACGTCACGGAAGAGCCTCCGGCGATAAATAATCAAGTTCCGTTGGTAGACGCGCATGGATTGAGGCGAAGGGCGGCCGATTCTGGTGTGTGCAACTTTTTCGTGTTTTGTTGTCTCGATCTGATCGTTATACAGTTACGAAACCACATGTTAATCAACTCCCTGCCACAAGGCGTACCATTTCTGGCTTTGATCACAAGCCCAACGGATTTGACTTTGCGCACCGATATAATCCCCGCCTTCGGGATGGCCTCCTTCCTCTCGCGCGCGAGTCCCTAACGCCTTTGAAACGTTCTTATCGTCGCGCTAGCAGAAAGGATCTTGTTTTCGACCCGAACGTGGCGGTGGAAGGCAAGAAACGAGCTTATGATCATGAGGGCAATCATGAACTTGCAATATCAAAGAAGTCTCGTGTTGATAGTGATGACCTCATTGACGATGATGAGGAACTTGAACTCCTCGAGGAAGAGGACGAGCTAGAGCCCGCTCAACGGGGATCAAAACGGACTTTTGACTCGGATGAAGAAGTTGATTATATGCGCACCGATGGTCGTGACAAGCGCCCTCGGAACATGTCGCGAGCTCAGACACCTGAAGACCAGGAAATGGAAGCTGTTGAGGACGATGTCGCTGAATTGCACCCAATTCCTCGTGGGAAGAAGCGTGATCGTGCTGAGGCTGGCTCGACTTTCGGCGGTGATGATGAAGAGGGGGTACTGGATGATCAAGATGACAGGTCTCACCGTCATCGCAAGCGTCGCACGGTTCGTCCAAGAAAACCAGATGGTTCTTCTCGCGGCAGGAAGCGAGATCGTGATTCTGAATCCCCAGCAAGCGAGGGCAGTACTGGAGGTTCTCATAGGCACAGCGAACGCACCTCCAAGAAGAAGAAAGGGGCCAAGAAAACTTCTTCGGTGACAGCCAGCGATGCTCTAGACGGCTCGCAGGATCCCCTCTGCAAAGGTAGAAAAATTGGCGAGGTGTGGGAATCAAGTGGTGTTCAATACAAGGTCGGGAATGAAGGCGAACGGCTTCGTCTCACATTGGTGAAAAAGGCTCGGAGCAAGTATTCAATGGTAGGTTACGGCCCCTTTGTTAATGTGCTTGTGGAGCTAACCGAAACACAGCCCAGGGATTCTCAGCACCCAGATCGGCAGGCTAATATGGAGATCTATGTGGAAACCTGGCTGACAGATGAACAATACAAAGACTCTGAGGAGCGGCAGGAACTTGTGTGGCAAGAGACGCCTAGAGCCTCGATTGAGCCTAGCACCCCCGGTGAAGCTCCTCTATCACCAACGAAGACGGGTAAGGACCTGCTCTGGGATTCGATGAAGAACAGCCCTGTTTCTAGTCGTGCCTCCCGCCAGTCGTTGACCAATGGCCCAATCCGGGTAAATCCATTTAAGCAGCCTTTACCTCAGGCTACAACTGGTCGACGTGTTGCCTCTTCAAATGTTCATACTCCACCATTAATTCCTGGTGTGGCCGAGGGTCCATCTCGTCCGGGGTTTCGTGCATTCTCAAAATGGGAGAAGCAGGATCTTGAGGCTGAGGCGATGGCGAGGATGCGTGCACGGATGCTGGAGCAGAAGAAAGGAGAGATCCCTCAATCAAAGGCCTTTGAGCTTCCGACCAGTGCCACGGCACCTGAGCTAGGCCCTAAAGCTCCGGCTGTGCCCATCATCACATTCACCCCGCCACCCCCTACTGCATCCACGTCTGGCAGCACTGAGACAAAGTCGACACCGTCATTATTTTCATTTGGTAATACCTCAACGAGTACGGACGCCTCAAAGCCCACTGCTCCTACTACGTCTTCCACACCAGCAAGCGTTACACCTGCGGCCTCGGTTCCAGTTGCCAATAAACCTAGCCAATTCCCTACCTCGTCTACTCCACAGATAACCCCTGCAGTGCCGCCGTCTTCATTTGGCCCGCCCACGACACAACCTACTAGCACTACCACCACCGTACCTATCACATCATCCACACCCTCTATACCCGACTTTTTCGCTAAGCCAGCTGCACCATCGACTCCTGCGCCTGCAGCAACCCCAGTTCCTACATTTTCTTTTGGTCCCACGCCTGCACAGCCACTGTTCGTTGCACCTGCTTCCGTATCCACCAATACCTTTTTTGCACCAGCAGCATCAGGCACAGAAACCGGCAAACCGGCACCATTTCCTTTCGCAAAACCCAGTGTACTACCTCCCTCGGTGCCAGCATCTACATCAGCACAAGCTAACCCCACATCGATATTTGGGGCCCCTTCAAGCAACGCTGCCCCAGCTTCTGCTCCACTGAAGTTTGACTTTGGCAAAAAGCCTGCGAGCACGATCCCCAAGCCTGCTGCTGCATCTCCCCCTACCGTAACTGCTACCGATGCTGCAAAACAGACTAGCCCTTTATTCGCATTCTCGGCGGCCGCTCCCCAATCCAGTCCCTTGGGGGCAAGTCCACAGCAAAAGTTCTCGTTCGGTCAGCCCTCGTCAGCATCAGTATTTGGTTCTGGTAGCAATGCCACTGCTACATCAAAACCTGCTGAGACCTCGGAAGCGCCCAAGCCCAAAGGAGCAGAGACTGAGACGCCCAAATTTTCGTTTAGTCCGCTCTCCGGTGGTTCAGCGTTTAGCTTTACAGGTGCTTCATTGGCACCCAAGTCAACGCCGAGCTTTGGAGCACCGTCAGGGGCATCAGCCTTTGCCATAACTCCGTCTTCGGGTGGTGATGCGAAGAAGACGGACGCGTCATTATCAATCTTTGGCGCCGCAAATGCTGCCAAGGAAGATGGAAGCAAGGCTGGCGCTTCTACACCTGCAGTCTTTGGTGGTTCTAGCTTTGGTACAAATGCAAATGGCATCTCGAGCAATATCTTCGAGAAGTCCAGTGTTCCACAGCCCAGCGGTGACGTAAGCACGTCTACTTTTGCTCCCAAGAGTGTATTTGGCAATGCCACGTCGAGCAATGCATTCTCTACAACTCCTGCTGGATCTCCTGCTGTATCTGGCAGTGCCCAGCCAGGCACTTTCACGTTTGGCAATGGGTCAGATAAGCATACAGATAGCGTGAAGCCGTCACCATTTGCTCCATCAAGCAATCCCACGTCTGCTGTCTTTTCATTTGGGAAGAAGGAAGACACCGCAGCGCCTTCTTCGTCCAGTATCAATACTTCTACTGCGCCTGCATCATCGACGCCCACGTTTGCATTCGGATCTTCTGTGTTCGGTCAACCTTCGACGAGTATTTCAAATGGGCCAACGCAACAGCAATCGGTCTTTGGGAAACCGTCAGCACCTACGCCCAGTGCGTTTGGTTTCAGCAGTGGGGCTGGAACTGGAACTGGAAACAGCACGTTCGCTTTCGGGGGTCAACCGGGAGGCCAAAACCAACAGCAATGATGCATACCCATGTTTTTATCTACACTCCTGCATACGTGACCTTGTACAGCACATACCTTTTTCTGTATTGCGTCTTCCCGGTACTTTATAGGCGTACACACAAGTATTGCTTATCTCATCGCATGTCATCGTTTGTTTTTTGTACCATCACGATTCATGTGTTCGGGGCATTCAGCGTTGTCTGATTGGAGGCTCCTACATCTAGCAGCCTGATACCTCTGCTTCAATACCCACTTCAACTAACACCGTATCTTCCATAGCCACTCTAATGACCCAAATATTGTTGGTCTTTGCACTCAGTCTCTATGCTCGTACGAGAACATGTCAATGAGAAGGGGCGGTCCAATGATCGATGCAACATTCGAAGATCACAATGACGAGGGCGACAAAAGTGTCCCATCGAGGTCCTGGCCATGCTCATGGTGAAGTTCAGCACGAGACATAATGCAAGGACTGACCACAGCGGCAGCCATGATAATGTTACATATAGCCACTTGGAGCTTGACATGGACAGATGAGGAAGCCCGATATAAACTACCTAGTAGTAGGCTGGGGATTGTCGACGTTCAATGGAGTCGGTCGTATTTCAACGTGAATTGGCGAAGGAAAATCAAATTGCAGTTGACTGGTTCCTAGCTGATGCATCATGATCTGCGACGGTCAAGCGTGTGCAGTGCTTCCAATACACGAGGCACTTGCCACCTGGCAAACCGATTGACTTCATGGTGGTTAAACCAGTACCTACAGTTGGAGATTATAGAAACCTAAGTTAGCGTGCACGCCACAGTGACATTCAACAAAACTAAAAACACACCTGGCCATCTGCAGATGACGCGGCAATATTAGTCTATCTCAAGAAAGGAGATGAAATGAAGACTTAGTACAAAAATGATGCATACTAACTGTCGAAACTGAATGACAAGAGACACCGATCAGAATTCAGATCCAGATGCCAACACGGGATATGGAATGGAAAAAAACCGATCCTCAAAACACATGACCACCGCAGGGGTCGAACCTGCAATCTCCTGATCACGTAATCGTAGTCAGACGCGATGCCATTTCGCCAGGCGGCCGTTGGAACAACGTGAATGTACATGCACTATACGCTGAAGACGGGATAAGATTGCCCATAATCGTCAGTACAACAATTCAACTACCGGACCTTCTCTATGTCCGTCTTGTTCGAAACTTCTCTAGGCGACCTCGTCATCGACCTTGAGGTGGAGCAGTGCCCAAAAACATGCGAGAACTTCTTGAAACTTTGTAAGGTTTACTACTATAATTTGAATGCATTCTTCAATGGTGCGTAATTCTCCCTTCATTGGTACCTTTGCCTTAAACAACAGTATCCAGTATCCAAAGATTTCCTAGCTCAGGCTGGTGATCCCACTGCCACGGGAACAGGTGGAGAATCAATATGGTCATATGTTGCCTCGCAAGGGGAGAAGGATGCCACAGCCGCCCGGTATTTTGCCCCAGAATTCGTCCCAAAGTTGAAGCACACCCATAAAGGCACAGTGTCCATGGCCGTAGCACCCTCTGTGAACGACGAGAAAGGTGGTTGCGGCAGCCAATTCTTCATCACACTTGCAGACAACATAGACTATCTCGACGGGAAGCATGCAGTTTTTGGTCACGTCGTAGAAGGGTTGGAAACGCTGGACAAGCTGAATGACGTCTTCACGGATCAAGATGGGAGACCATTCAAGGATGTGCGGATCAGACACGTCGTTATTCTTGGTGCGTTAGTACCTAGTTGGACCCTGATGTTTTCATGTGCTGATGGACATCCGTAGATGACCCGTTCCCTGACCCGCCCAGCCTAGTCCAACCTCCGTCATCTCCTACTCGACCCCCAGATAATTCTACTAGGATTGCAGAAGATGAAGACCCCCTTGCCACTCTTCCGGATGAGGAAGAGGAGCGTATACGCCGCGAGAAGGCCGCAGCAGCCTCTGCCCTAACGCTTGAAATGGTTGGCGATCTGCCTTTTGCCAACGTCCGGCCTCCAGAAAACGTCCTTTTCGTGTGCAAACTCAACCCTGTCACACGAGACGAAGACTTGGAACTCATCTTCTCCAGATTCGGCACCATTATGAGTTGCCAAGTCATTAGGGACAAGAAAACGGGCGACTCATTGCAGTACGCTTTCATAGAATTTGATAAGCGAGACGACGCAGAACAGGTTCGTGGTGTACACCTTTTGCATAGTGAGACAAGACTCAAGGACTTGTCAGGCCTATTTTAAGATGCAAAATGTATTAGTAGATGATCGACGTATTTGGGTAGATTTGTACGTGCGAAACCACTTCATTGATAATTGTCTGACTCATCTACGCAGCTCGCAGTCTGTGGCACGGCTCAATACTACCTGGTCCAATAACCCCAAAGTGGGACTGCATAGCAAAGAAAGGGGCGGGTTTGGCGGTCGTGAAGACTTGGAAGAAACTCGACGATACCGGGCAGCTGGAAGAAGCGATGGCAGAAATGGTTATGGAATGGTGTTTGAAGTTCCAGATGACAAAAGAACTTCATCACGCAGGAGTAGACATGATCGAGATAGGGAAGACCCTCGGGATCGACGCCGACGCTCCGGCTCTCCTGTGCCACGCAACAGATCTGGAGAAAGGCGCCGCAGCAGAGATAGATATTCTCGGGATCACAGGACACGCCACTAGTAGCGGATCTGAAACTGAACACCGTGCCTGTATGTTTTTACTCATTGTGCTCTGTGTACCAAAATGATGGCCCGATGAGGCAGCCCACCAGTCTGAACTGTAATTTCCACCATTGCTGTGCCACGGGGCTAGATTATAAGACATTTGCGCAATGAGAGCTGTAACTCTCTGTTTCTCCTTTGGCCTCTCCCTCATGACACACTCACACAATGACTTCTATGCTCCCGGCTCTGATATGCTCCTGCTGTCGAGCGACGATGTCAAATTCTGCGTCCACCGTTGCATACTAGCAGCCGCTTCTCCATTCTTTGAACACATGTTTGCATTGCCACAGCCTCCTGACGATCCAACAAACGAAGAACGTCGTCCTGTAATCCCCGTGTCGGAGCCTAGCTCAACCGTGCACACGCTTCTGCGTTTCGTCTACCCCGTACCTCATCCTACCACTTCATCCCTTGACGAACTCAGCAATATTCTCGGAGTCGCAGTCAAATACGACTTCCTCGGTGTCATCTCCTCTCTTCGCAAGCAACTTATCACCCCCGCGTATCTGAGAGATGATCCCGTGCGAGTGTTTGCAATTGCGAGCCGTTACGAATTCGAGCATGAAGCTCAGGTTGCGTCACGACACACGCTCTCCGTCAACATCCTTGACTGTCCATTGTCGGATGATTTCCGCTTCATCACAGCGCACTCTTATCATCGCCTCCTCGTCTTGCACAAGAAACGTTCAAAGGATGCCCAAGCGCTCCTGAAGATTCCAGAAGACGTGAAGTGCTTGCAGTGCTCAGGGCCATATTATGGGGCGTTTGTACCGCCAAAGTGGTGGAAGGAGTTTGAAAGAATGGCAAGAGTAGACCTGGAAATACGGCCAACCACAGATGTTATCTTCAGCATGCCATTCTTTGCACGGGCTGCAGAGGCATCTGGATGCGCGCGATGTGCGAGTAGCATTCTAGACTCGCATGAATTCTTATCAGATCTCAAGCGACAGATCGACGAGCTTCCTGCTACTATATGATTGTTCCTCTTCACGACCATCATGACTATCACGACGTTATCATTGTCATATAACCTAGGACTTCTCGGGGACGTTCTTTATATGCGCCATTCTACGTTAATATTCCGAGTACTTTACTGCGCATCACCTATTGTCATTGTATTATGAAACGAGATACTCTTAGATCTAACCATGATTGTATGCATAGTTATATAGGCTACTCACGTAGTGACCAAAATTACGGTCATTACGGATATGATTTCAACTGGTGATATGAATCGAGTGCCTGGCTGACGTGTCGACATGTCAAGTTCAAGCACTGCTTAAGCGAGTATGTAAGGAGGCTTGGCCAAGAGCGCACTGGTAGCGCGGCACCTGGGGAAATTGCCGTAATCACTTTGTTCGCGGCTACTGGGGTCGACTAGGGGGAGGACCGTAGGAGGAGTCCTCGAAGGAACGTACGGATCTCAGGGATCAAGTAGAAATATGAGTGAAACATTATTTGAGATACCCGAGGGGGTAAGTAACTAGGGTCCGCTGACAGGTAGCGTGACTCAGATTCGGACATCTTGGCCTACTAAAATTAAAGTCCTGGGCGACTCTTCCAGATCTGCCTATCTCAACGACTTTGTCTCCAAAATGTCTACACCACAGCTCGCCACATTCAAGGTACCTGCAATCGAAAATGAACCTATGGTGAGTCTATAGAACTCCATGAGTCACTCCTTCTTATCCTGGATCATGTCGGCAGCGAACCTATGCTGCGGGGACAGTAGAGCGCAAGGGTCTCGAAGCTGCACTTGCTCAGATGCAACAGGAACTTCCATTCGAGGTTCCCTGTATCGTCAATGGCTCACCGGTCTGTACAGCTTGTCACTGGCCAACTCGTCGATGACTTAGATTTCCTCGGATCTTAGATCAAAACTGGTAAACTTGCCAAGCAGCCCATACCCTCAGATCACGCCCGTAATCTCTGCGTATACCACGAGGCAGATGAAGCGACTGTAGCCAGCGCGATTGATGGTGCTCTTGCCGCCAAAGCTGAGTGGGAGGCCATGCCTTGGAACGATCGTGCCGCCATCTTCCTGCGTGCTGCAGAGCTTGTTAGCGGCAAGTACCGTTACAAATTGGTAGCAGCTACTATGCTTGGTCAAGGCAAGAACGCTTGGCAGGCCGAGATCGATGCTGCCGCAGAGGTGTGTAAGATGGAACTATCTCGATGGCAGTTGATTGATGGAATTTTCGCAGCTTTCCGATTTCTTCCGGTTCGGCGTCAAATATGTTGAGGAACTCTACGCACAACAGCCTCCTAAGAACGCAGCAGGATCATGGAAGTAAGTGCGGTGCCCCTTCTATCAGGCTACTTCTGATGATTGGATAGCCGCGTCGAGTATCGTGCGCTGGAAGGATTTGTTCTCGCAGTTTCGCCATTCAACTTCACAGCGATTGGTGGTAACCTTCCAGGTGGTACGAGCGACTATTTTTATCATGATTATCACGTTCTGAACTAGTCATCTTAGTTCCCGCAATCGTCGGTAACACAGTCGTATGGAAACCTTCACCAGCGGCCACGTATTCCAACTACTTGATCTACCAGATCCTCGCGGAGGCTGGTGTTCCAGCCGGCGTTATCCAGTTCGTTCCTGGGCCTCCTCCAGAAGTCGTCGCACAGGCGATATCGCACCCCAACTTTGCAGCGCTCCACTTCACAGGCAGCACCTTTATATTCAAGAAGCTATGGAAAGACATCGCCGCAAACCTGGACAAGTACAAAGGGTATCCGAGAATCGTCGGTGAGACAGGAGGAAAGAACTTCCATGTCATCCATAAGTCGGCAGAGATCCGAAATGCAGTTTTGCAGACCATGCGAGGCGGGTTCGAGTATCAAGGTGCGCATATTGCGTGTATGAGTGGCGCGCAAGACTGACAGGCGTGTGTGCAGGACAAAAATGCTCTGCGTTGTCACGGCTATATGTTTCTTCTTCGCTTTGGTCATCTGGATTCAAAGATCTGCTCCTGTCTGAGATTGCCAAGATCAAAATCGGGTCACCATCAGACTTCGGCAACTTTATGGGACCCGTGATGTACGTTCCATTTCTATGCATCGGGCTGCGCATTGATTACTGAATAATATCGCAGAGGTCGTCCGGCTTATGACAAAATAATTGGTTTCATCCAGAAAGCCAAGGATGCGGGAGGGGAGGTTCTTATCGGAGGCACTGGTAAGGCAGATTCTACGACTCACCTGCGACTTTTCTCATGATCCTACAGGCGATGACTCCAAGGGCTACTTCATACAGCCCACCGTCATTCTGACCAAAGATCCTGAATCAGTCACGATGAAAGAAGAAATCTTTGGTCCTGTCATCACTGTAATGGTTTTCGTTCGCAAATGCGGCCAGATGTACTAACAACTTTCCAGGTTTATGTGTACGACGACGCGAATTATGAGCAGACTCTGGAACTCATCGACAACACCTCGCCTTATGCCCTGACCGGCTCTATGTAAGTCGCAAGGTCTCTGCGATATGCGTCGGCTGACAACTTCTTTTCCAGCTTTGCCGCAGACCGCAAAGCCCTTCTGACTGCCACAAACAAGCTACGGAACGCTGCCGGCAACGTCTATTACAACGAGAAATGCACCGGGGCGGTCGTGGGTCAGCAACCTTTTGGGGGAGGACGAGCAAGTGGGACCAACGACAAAGCTGGGAGCATCAGCATCTTCTACCGGTTTGTTTCGGCAAGAAGCATAAAGGAGAACTTCGTGGGCCTGGAGGACTTCCAATACCCGTCGAACTTGATTTAAGATTATGAGAATCGTGAAAACAACGGTAGTCATCCACGTGGTATCGATCAAAGAATGATGTTGTTACTTGTATTTGACGAGAAATGTTTGTGGAGGACGAATTTTAAAGTGTCCTGAAGAGCACTCGAGCAGCAAACCTCATCGAGTATACACGGGGACCTCAGACCCTGCTATGACCGCTATTCGACTCATTGTCCTTGTGAACAAGTAGAACTGGTAATGTACTAGGTTATCTTCCGGCCTCTGTGCAGACCACTAAGCCTTCACATGTCACTGTGCACTACGCCTCAAGTGCTGCCTCCCTCGACTCACAAGCAGGAGCTATTTGATCTCCACACAGGAATAATGGCATGCTGAAGTTGGCTTGGGATAAGCTATCCTGCCGACAGCTTCGTGGCTGACCTCGACCTCAAGTATCTGACCGCACTAGAAGCAAGGACGTTCGACGATTCCGAAGAAGCAGGACCTGCAGGCAACCAGCAGTGTGTTTGGATGCTGGTCAATATCGCAAGCAATGGAAAGTGTATCTCGGCATTCCTGACGAATGGGTTCTTGAAGAAGATAAATTATCGTAGCGAGAGCAAACTTAAAGTGAGGAAAATATTACTGCTTTGTTCAATAATTCTCTAACTCGCGTGATTAACAGCGTAGCCCAACGTAGCCCTCTATCTAGCGATAACCCATGCTAAATTTTCGGAGTCGAGCCTGCACAGTCCAGACGAGTTATCTGATATTGTAGCTCCTTTGCCGGCCAAAGAATGTGCGCGTGTTAATGGATAAAATATCAAAGGAATGGTGATGAACCTGTGCACCTTCGAATGTAAGAAAGCTTGCACGTTGGCAGTGGCCGTGGCAAGCTTAATTGTCAGTGCCGCGTCAAAAGCGTCAGTTGGTATGTGTAAACTGAGCCAAACAATCCTCCTGATTCATGATAAGCCGCTTAAGCCTCTTCCAAGTATCACACCGAACACGAAGATGTTTTCATAGCTTTCCTACCACATGTCATTACCAACGCGCAAGCGAAAAGCTGTTTGCAGATGCAGAACGGGAGGAAGCAGAAGAAGCTCAAAGCCCTAAACCAAGCATTTCCAACATTCCTCAACTACAGAGCCAAGATGAAAACTGGACAGGCGAAGAATCCATACAGGATGCCGTGCTGCGCATGCTCGTCGACAAGTACAAGCCTATGCGCTTAGGGCCTATCAGGACAGCTGACATGAAGCTGAGGGAGGCGCCACCGAAGGTGCATACAGATGCATATGTCGTCGAACGACCTGCCCAAGGGTGGCAAGAGCTTGCAAACAAACCTTTGCTACCTTCTATAGAAGGTCACAAGCCTTGGCTCACTACTTACGAGGCCCCTTCTCATGCGTCTGCATCCATTAAGCTCGGCAACTTCACACCTGCATCCGCACGGACGCCTGGTGTCCATGCTGTGACGGACGAACGCACTAGGAAGACGGAGAGGGAGCTAGCCAGACGAAAAGAGCAAGCAGGACGACTGTCGAGAGCTAGAGAGTCAACATTGGATTATCGCTTGGGCCTGAAGAACAGCGAGGGGCAACACACTGCTCGTCGGAACCCTGTGAGTATGAGGGGGTGGCAGGCCTTGATAGAAGACAAGATACAGGTTGGCTTCATCATTCACTCGGAATTATATTGTTCTTACATTTAAAGATAGAAAGCTCGAGCTGCCGGACATTTCGACAAAATCAAAGGGCGAGGTCAGCCTATGGTTAGATTGAGCGACGAGCACAACCCTTTCATTGCAAGAGAAGAGTTCCTCATGAACCGGATTGTCCAAAGGAATGGGGCAGCTCCACCATGGGTTGAAGTTCAAATCGGTGGGTGACTTATACCATGTCGGTGAGATCTTCGAGTTAATCACCATATTATAAAATTACAGAGCTCGAGACTGCAGTGAACTCGTTTCGCGATGTCCTGCGGCAGTCGTGGACAAGACGTGCAATTCGGACTTTAACAATGTTACAACCAGCGACTATGTTGCCTTCATTATCGCTGGGCAGTGTAACATCATTGCGCGACCGCGAGTGGGAAGAACGAGAGTGCTCTTACCACGATACAGCCATCGCCGAATTGAATTCTTTGGTGCGTAAATACAATGCCCTTGCGCCATATTCTGTGCGCCGCCCGTATTATTCTCGAGAGGCCGAATTAGCCAAGGCGTATCAGGACTGCGGGGATGGCATTCTGCGTGAGATATCAGAGAGAAGAGAGATACATGGCAGGTCTGGTGCCTCACCACCATTTGAAGTCGAGTCTTCTGTGGACGTCGATGCTTCGAGTTCCACGACCAATCCTTTGAGGTTTGGAGATATCATCCGTCGGTGGTTTATGAAGCTGCGAGAGAGATTCTTCAATGTATCCTGAACGACACACTCGCACGGCTGATCATACATACATACATTGTGCCCGGATGAAGCTGAAGGGCTGAAGGCACGCCCCATATCTATTCTAGACGCCTCAATTGTAGCTAACAATCTATACATGCATTTGTATCATTGTCTTTGTGTTGTTACCGGAGATCCAGGAATCCAGGAGTGCGCCGGCTGCCTTCCATAGCCGATTTTTGTCCATTGTGTTGGATCTGATACCGCGGAGGCATTCATGTCCTAGTCAGCATCAGTGTTGTTCCTCAGCGCTCGGCGTCCACAAAGTACTGCAGTCGTTACGACGATTAATACATACAAAAACGACGACAATATTCTGAGCACGATTGAATAAGTCGAATTCACGCAATTTACGTGAATTCGGCATCCCGGACATAACTCGGCCGCAAGGGACAAGAAGAAACGAGGCGTTTACCCACTTTTGCAAATTCCCTGGCCTGCCAGGCGCTGCCTCGTGTCTGCCTCGCCTTTTCCGGAGGTCATTGACCGGACATCTAATCTATAAAAACCCACCCTTTTGTTTATTTAATTCTCCCATCCTCAAGCCTTGTATTCTTACAACCCCACCTTTTCTCCTACCTATCCCGCCCACCGTCGCCGACGCCCATCATGGCCATCTACGAGGAATACGCATCGCTCCCTGTTGCCAGCGATATTACTGTGAATTTTTCGCTTTTTCCCAGTGCCGAATAAGCTCTAAAATGATACTTTTTTGTAGCCTGGTGATATCGTCGCTGTTAACCACGACCGGTACGGTCGTCAAGAGGGCCTCGTTGTTGGCTCTCGTGTCGACTTCGCTGTAAGCCCCGACTTCCACAATAAAAAAGCATAAAGACTCATCCCACCTCACAGGGCCGACAAATCCTCGAAGTCCAACTCGAAGCCTCGAACGAAATCTACCAAGCATGGTACAGCTGGCACATTTCTCACCCCGAATCCAATATCTAACGCAACCCAAAACCACAGGTACCCCACTGTCACCCGCGTCAGGCGAACAGTCTCCTACACCCGACCTGTCGTCGCAAAACAGCGCACCGTTGAGCGCCGAATCTATTGGTGATCGTATTTCACCCGGCCTTATTTCTCTCCTTGGTTTGGGCTGTCGAATTTTGTATTATCTAAGTATAAGTATATACTCTGCGGCCAAGTCGACGTGGTCATGGTGCTCTTGCTTCTTGCTTTCGGTCATGGGGGCGATGTTCAATACGGTACATAGCTCGCGGTGGCTACTGGTGGACGCGATGCCGGGCATGGCGGAGGTTGCTTGTTTCATTCAACTGATGAATCTACGATGATTACTAGAGGTCTTTTGACGGGACACACGTACTTTGATGATCGTGACAAAATGACATGACCTTGACATGTACGCTGTCACATCTTGCGTGAGATTTACTAAACATTGCTTGACGTGGCGGGTTCCGGTTACAATACTTGTTGTGTATCGTGCAGGGACAGATAAGCGCCGTTACATAAACGCCGTAGATGACTTCAGTTCAATCGGTATTCAATGAGTACCAACATGCATGGTAGAGACCTCAACATGTGGCAGGCTAGGTAGGCTATGCTAAAGATACAAGAGCATAATAAAGTTATATGATAATATGAGCGCTACAGAAAGGCAGTCATGCTTTCTGGTCGACAACAGGTGAGGGGTGTGTAGGCTGAGGGGATTTGGGATGGCGAGATCCTGGTGGACGAGCGGTAAGGGATGAAGACGAAGACGATGCACGTTGATGTATATGCATAATATCTGGTGCTGATGCCCAGAGAGAAGACGAATTGGTAGATGTGCTTGACATAGAACCCTGCGACAAATTTGCTTTCAAAGGAACAGCGCTTCCGTTCATTAGAGACGGAGTCGATGCAGATAGAGACTCTCGGTCCCGTCGCGCAGCTGAAATACTTCTTCTCCCAGCTACTACGCTCCTCACAACTCTCGGTCCCATCACACCCCTCCCTCTATTCTCCACATCTACCAGCGAGCTTGCAACTGATGTCGTTGACCCGTTCACGCGCGGCTTGAGTGTCTCCTCTGAGCTTCGTGGTGAGTTGTGATGTGGGTAAATGCCAGGGCGCGACTGTACCACGCGCTCGTAGTAGAGCATAAACGCCCCAGAACCCTCTTGCACGACTGTCTCTATTCCGCATTCCTTCACTGAATCGTCGCTGATCCGTAGCCATCCCCGCCCAGGGCGATACATGGAGTCCACAGCTTCGTCGTCGTCGCGCACGGGCCCATAGCGCTGGCACCTTTCGCAGTCGCAGCCAAGTGGATCGGCGAGTCTTGGTGGTGCGAAGCGCCGTGAGCCGTAGGATACAGGCCGGGGTTTGCGCCGATAGCAAACGTAGTGACCGAACGAATGCTGACCATAGTGACACACAACAGCAGAAAGACGGTATATGATTCTTTGCACGGCATATGTTGCCGGTGTAGGAGTTGTGGAACGAGGGAGTAGGGGTGGTTGTGACGAGATGGGAACAGAAGGTTTGGTGGAGAGGTTGCCAGACGTTGTGAATGGTGTGAGATCTAGAAACTCGGGAAACAGAATGCGAACTGTGTTCTTAGCAGCATAGTGGCCGTAGCTGAGGGATCGATTGAGATGCAGTGCGAGAACTTGAGGTGGCTGTAAAACGTCTTAGATACTCAGGGGGCACAAACGAAACTCAGACTTACTCTTGCAATCATAGCTTGCTTTGTCGATGCTCTGCTAAACACTTTCTCCAGCTTGACGCCCTTGACTTCCTCTTCTAGTCGACCATGATCTAAGGCAGACTGCACTTTGAGTTCTAGTTTTCTAGCATCCTTCATTCGTTTCCTCTTTGATACAGAAGCAGTAGGGTCTGCAATCACTGCTGCTGCCAACCGGTCTGCCTCTTGCCTAAGCCTCTGGTGCGTGGCCTTCATCGAACATTTGCGACATATGCAGTCGTTCAACATCTCAAGCTTAGTGTATTCCGCAAGGCAGTCTTCCAAATGACAGCTGGCCTGTGTGCGAGTTAAAGTATATCGATGACCAAATCAATCAACACATACGGCATATCGAGGCAAGGCAAGTTGCCAGCTATCGAAAGCAAAATGCATGACTGCTTCTGTGTAGCCGCACTCAACGCAGCTGCGTCTGTTCGCTGTGAGCCCGTCGAACACGCTCTTCCCAATCTCCTTGTTGATGTCATTACGGACTTGAGAGAGTCCACCTAGACCACGGTCCCGTTGGCCTTCATTATCAACTGCAGCCACTTCCTTCTTGATGCATTCGGAAACGAGTTGGAATAATTCCTGTGCGTCTTGATGTTCCCGAGAGGAAAAGAGGGAGTTGTGTTTGCTTCTGGAGTGATTGACAAGGGTGGTGATCATGTCGAGTGGACGAATTGAATGATAAGCAGAGCGAGGTGTATTAAGGTCTGTAGATGTGTCTGTCAAATGCGTAGCTGTGGTGCTGTATGATGGCACGCACCTTGGAGCAAAGCCAAGAGGGCGTCCACGACAGGTGATGGCACATCAAGTTGAATGGCCTTGGCTTGCGTGTACGAGAGATAAGGATGTAAATAGGACAAGGATGCCATAGCCTGATTGCGGTAGTGTAAATTGGAGAATTACGATTCGGATTGAGCACCTTACTTGCATAGTTGAGTTCATGAAGCAGTACGTTCCGGATATATTGACAAGACCGGGGTAATAGCCATCATGAACATCGTTTTTGTGCTCTGAAACTGATGTGTTGCAACAATTAGATTATCACATGAGAACAAGTACATACGTGGTCTTGCATGTCCATTAAGCTCGATCTGTTCACTACGAGTGCGTAACACTTTCTTCTTGAGTTTTTTAGTTTCTTGTTGGGTACCGGAGGATGATGACCAGTTCCATGGCAAGCTGAATGAAAAGCTCTCAAACACCATAGCTAACCGCCAGGTGACTGGTGAAGATGATCCAAGGCTGAATACCGTCTGGACGAAGAGCAGGACAATAAGCGGGAATAAAACGAAAATGGCAAGGGGGGTTATTTGAAGAAATAAAGGGTCTTTGAGTAAGGCGAGAGACCAAGAACGAAATTCGTCTTGAAAGTTCATGGGGGGTTCAACTTTACGCTGCTCTCCAAGACATGAGCAGCAATAGCGACGCAGCAGCTCGGGGAACACGAACCTTTATGTTGTTGACATGCTCGTTCATTCGTATATAATATGGCCACGCAATTCAATGAAACACATGGCTACCTGGCGCAATGGTAGCGCGTTTGGCTTCGATTGCCAGCGGCACCAAAAGGTTGCAGGTTCGAGTCCTGCGGTGGTCATCTTTTTTTGCTGTTAATAAAATCACAAATTATTTTACATCTTCTTCTTTTTACTCCTCGTAACACTCATGCCTATGAAACTCACAAGGCCACTTCCCTATCGCTATACCCTCTCCAGATATCACTCGCCTCCCCTTTTGCTCCTCGTCATCTAAAATAACTACATACTGCTCATCTGTTCTTTCATCCACGTAATGCCACTTCCCACATACGCCATCGCCAAACGGGTGTGGGAACAGATCATCATCCTCGGGCTCCGATGAATCCGCCAGGAATGGGTGGTATAGTGCTCCCCGCGGAGTAATGCGTCGCGTTGACTCGGGATGCATTACCTCCGCTAGAAGAGAAAGTGCAGCTTCGACCTCAATTCGGTGCGATTCAGTTGTTGGGGGTGCTGGTATATTGGCACGCGTGGGGGTAGTGGAGCGTGACCGAGAAAAGCTATATGATGAAGAAGATGACGGCGGATAGTCGAGTCCTCCAGGGGAATGCGTCTCGTGGTCATTGTATGGATAATATCGAGGGTCTGGCGTACGAGGTTTGAATATGTTAGGATTTTGTTTTTCAACGAACTCGCGCCAACTTATGCCCTCTTGCGATATTGAAGGCACATTTGTCGCAAATGTCCGACCTGTATAGTACTCATGAGCTGAAAAGTTTAAATTAAATACGATAGTTACTATGCAGGATCGCAGTTTTCTCCATCTTCTGTCGTCCGATAATGGTAGCTATTTCCATGAGGGCTTCTATATCATCACTGGACTGTAGAAGAGGGAATTTTCCCGCCAGGAAGAAGAGAAGGATCATGCCAGCAGACCAAACATCAATGGCTAGGCACAGCGCGTTCAGCCAGCGCGTCGGATTAAAAATGACATGCCATACCACCGGTTTGCTGGCTGCACTTTAGAAGGACTTCGGGGGCCCGGAAGCCTCTCGTGCCTGCTCTGTTTGCTTTTGAGGGAGCTCTAGTTCACAGGGTCAGTAAGCGAATTACTTGGAGACGAAGGTTCACCTCGTATCCTTGTCAGGATAGCCAACACGATCGCTTGACCATGAACTTTTCTGTCGGGCTTCCCTCTGCATCTTCTTCAGGAGGTCGACATCATAGTCATTCCGACCTCTTATTTTGCCATGAGGATGCTCCCGTGTGGCAGAGGTATGCAAGCATGCTCCGTGCACCGGCGTGGATCCATCCATTCTCTGAAAACAGTGTCATAACGGATACTTGAAGCACATGTCTCACTGCTCACACTTGCGAGGCCAAAGTCGCACAAGGCACCTATGCCTGTTCGAGGATCATACAGAAAGTTGGCTGGTTTAACGTCCCGATGTATGATACCTCTGGCATGAATATCACGTAACGCACGGAACATACATCGAAAGTATGCTTTGATACCAGCCATAGACAAGTCTTTGTAGAATTCCTGACCTAACGTTAAAGCGTCTTTCATATGTAAACCGGTGCACCCACTCGAAAATCATCGTTGCGGGTATATGGCATGACAGCGACCACCTGATCTTGGTGTCGGAACGCGGTGATAAGCTGAGAAGTATGACGGCATCCCCTGCAATCTTCCATGATCGAGATCTCGTTTCGTATTCGCTCTGGATTGCTTGTGACATATATTCGTTTTATGGCGACAAAGACTTTGGTACCGGGGGAATAAGGGGCTGATTGGTAATGTGCAGAGGATGTGGGAGGATGGTAGCCATGCCACGCAGTGTTGTCCCATTTATAATGGTAGGCCAAATCTATGGCCTTGTATACGGAGGAGAATGTCCCTGTGCCAAGGCGGTCGACGATGGTATAATCTTCTGATAACGACGGAACAGCATTGTTGAGATTGGCAATTTCTAGTTGGATTTCTTGTTGTTCTTCTGGTGGTTTGAGGTACAACGTCTTCTCTTCGTCCGTTTCACCATCCGCGTCGGCGTCTTCATCAGGGTCTTCTTCGTCGTCGTCGAGATTGCCCATATCATGCGGTGCTTCAAAGTTCATATCGTCAGCGCTTTCCATGCTCTCGTCGAGATCTACGACCGGCAGCTCGTCTGGGTGACTTGGCCGCCTTCGCTTGATAGTGGAGGGCACACCGCCTTGTTTTGAATAAAGGTGTGCAAGATGATTGTGATACTCGACCATATCTGGGCTTTCGAGGCCATTGTGACCGTCCTCGGAGGTGGGGCTGAAAGCACCGTTTGTATTCCGTGCTGAGACATATTCCTCGTGGTAAGCTTTGTTACGAATATCAGAAGAACCGACTTCAAGAGGATTAGATGAATGCTGAGAGAGTAGTATGGTAGCCATGGCGCGTCTAGCCGATGTGAGTAATGGCCAGCTTGTTTCAGGTGTCGTGGTAAGTAGAAAGCATCTTTAAAACGCTAGCCTCGTCGCGACAAACGCGCTAGGGTCACGTGAGCTAGATAAGCACAAGATAAACAATAAAAAAATGACCACCGCAGGACTCGAACCTGCAACCTTTTGGTGCCGCTGGCAATCGAAGCCAAACGCGCTACCATTGCGCCAGGTAGCCATGACGTATCTCTATCCTGTCTCATTTTCATGTAGAAGGACTTACTTACCAAATTAACTACTGTTGGAGTTAGGCTTGCGCCGACAACATCTCTGTCATGGCGCTCAATTGGACGATGCTGGATGCGAGACACCAGCCTATACCCTTACATGATGAGTCCACCATCATGTCCATAGATCGTGATTCGCAAGTGGAGTTCTCCATAACCATACCTGACGCGCCACCTTCGGGCACTGCTGCCACCGGGGGCAACGGTGGGGTGAAGAAGATGAAGGAGAGAGGGAAACTCTGGCTGACAAACAAACGAGTATGTTCATCTTTCCCTTCAAACATCAATCAATCTGATTTCGATGGCACTAGCTGATCTTCACAACACCCAAAGGGGGAAAGCCCAAGCCGTCATTCGAATCGCTGTCGATACCACTAGACGCGATCTTATCTAGCAAATTCGAACAGCCTTACTTCGGCGCTAACTTTGTGGTGCTTGATGTCAAGCCCTCAGTGGGTGGTGGGCTTACAGACGGTACGAGCGTCGAGATCCGGTTATATGACAGGGGGTTATTTGAGTTCGTGAGCGTCTTGGAGAAGACACGCGAAAGAGTCGTCTATATGAAGAGGCAGGCGGCCATGGAGGACGATGAGAACTTACGTGAGTACTCATTTCAGACAGTATCGATATCTCTAATGTGCTTGTGCTGATAGCTGCGTATACGACATCTGGTTCCGCACCGGGAGCTTCAAATTCATATGCGGATACCCCACCTGGATATGTTGCTTGAAATAATTTTCTCCGCCCAGCATTATACTGTGTACCAACAACATCGGACTTCGTAAGGAATGTAACACGTGTACACTTTTTCTATCCAACTTTCAGCCTTGTTCATGCATGCTAGGTGTTATAATATTAATGTGTTGTTTGCAATATTCGCTGACAGTAAACATCCAAAAACTTCCAGTGATATATAATCTACGCTGAGGTTCGCGGCTTTTTGTTGTTTTCGGGTAATTTTGTAGTCACAGGTAATTATTCCGCTGGCTGTCATTCTAGGTGGCGAGAACACTGTCACGACTCGCGATAGCCACGAGAACACTTAGGTGTCTACGCTGCAACGAGCAACCAGTCTCAGATTGGCTGTCCTGTGGGATCATGATGATTGATGTTTGGGAGGTCCATCATCTCACCGGTGACCTTCGCAGAATACGGCATGACCTTTAGCGTGTTGAGCGTGAACATAAATCCTGGTAACTCGAGTTCTTCGACTCATTGTGAAAATTATTTTGACGAGGATTCTCGACCTTTTTTGCTAGTAATTCTTTCGGGTCGGGGGCCCTACTGGCGGATGTCTCGTCATCTGCTGTAATATAATGAGGTGTGTAATGAACTCTATATATATGCCTTGAAGGCGGTTGTGATATTCCCACTAGCGCGGAGAACTGCGGGGCACTACCAGTACGACGATTCATATACCAAAATCAAACCACGACCTATAGTTCATTCGTTATCGTTCAAGTGATCAGACGAGTCCAAAGTCTCAATGCCAGTCTACGAATACACTGGATGAACGCGCAGGCGGGATGTGTCTGTCGGCCGATGTACGACAGTTCAAGTGGGTGTCAGAATATAGATTGTACCTGAAGTGATGACCCATGAGACCAGACATCATTATCATCGAATCACATCGGGACGATGGAAGGCATAGGTTTAAACTGGACAGCCTCATCGACTGTGGCGATGAAAAGCAGACGTGAATAGGTCATTTAATATGGCTTGCGCAAGTGGACCAAGTTAACACACATCATGAATATCACCAATCCCAGCACTCCAACTTCCCTAGTACAAAACGTACTCCCTCCATTTAATGCATACACCATGATTGGGCCAGTGGTGCTGGGTGCGCTCGTCAATGCCTGCCTCTTCGGCGGTCTCGTCATTCAGACTTATGTCTATTACACAAATTTCCCCAACGATTATCGAGTGGTGAAGCTCACGGTAGGTGAACCCAATGTATGAGCTCAGAATGGCAGTCGCTAACTGGACGTCATGATTCCAGGTAGCAGCCATCCTGTAAGTGCCTTATGTCGCTTTTCTCCCTGCTTTACCCAAGCCAATCAAATTGTACAGCGCATCACAGATTGCACATGTGATCTGTGTATCAGCGACGCTGTGGAAAGTTGCTGTCAGTGGCTACGGCAACCCTCTCACGCTGTTGATCTTCCCGCTTGGAGCAGACGCGGCTATCCTCTTCACTGCGATTACAGGGGCACTAGTAGAAGTAAGATCTTTCATCGAATCGATGGGTATTCTGAATAGCATGCATCCAGTCATCCTTTGCGTTTCGGCTGTGGAAGCTTTCGAAATCACTTGCTCCGCCCCTTATCTCGCTGGCACTGTGTTTATTGGCTCAATCTATCGCGCTCACGATGACAGTGAAAGCTTTCGCCATGACGGACCTTCTGACATTCGAGACTGATGAAAACAGACTGATTACGCTTTCACTCACCTCTCGTTTGGTTTGTGAGTTGACACTTACCCTGTCCATGGTGTGGTACCTGAGGAAGCAACGGTCGTCGACATTTGCGAGGTACGTTAAATTACTTCCAATCCGTTCCGTCGTAATGATTTACAGTACAACGACCATAATTGACCGTTTGGTTCTGTGGACTCTCGGTGAGCACAAGCACTTTCTTGTAGATATGACTCACCCTTTCCAATCACCACGCAGAAACTGGCCTTATAACTAGGTATGTGACAAGACCTTCCTGGCGCAATGTTGCGGCTAATGTTGTGTTCAGCCTGGTCGTGGTCTTTATCATGAGCTTCGTGAGAGATCCTTTTCCGGATACAAAGTACTGGGCTGATTGTGAAAGAGTAGTTCCTAGCAATGAAGCAGAATTGTGAGTGAACCGGGATATCTCTACCTCGTCGCAAAATGAACCTTTTGCAGACATATGGGTTGGATTATATGCAAACCTTGCAACTGGTCTGTGTCCGCGAAATGCACGTATTTGAAACACTTATTTAGTCTTTACGTCTCAGTGAATGCGAACTCGTTACTTGCATCGTGAGCTTTCTTGACTATTTTGGTGACGCGCTCACGCGGTTGTAGACTAAACGGCAGATTAATCCTCCGCGTACCGAACCAAAGCTTGAACATGAATCCTCCGAGTAGTTCAGCTGGTGGGCGTAGCCGTGAAACCCAGGTTCGTAGAAGTACTGTCGTCTTGCGATGTGGTTTGCTGAAGTCGTGTGAAGTCTCTTGTGATCAACGTCACGCGAACAGTCGGAACTGTTCCAGATGCTTTCAAGTACGACGAGGGTGAAGTTTAGGACCGAGGAACCGGATAGTGACGATAACCATACGTTATATGATAGTATAAATTAGCTACTTGTTGCCGATTTGGATGCATGTACGGGAACACCGAGAAATGTAGACAAAGAGCCAGATGATAATTGTCTGTTTCAAGGAGGCATCCACGAGGCGCTATTCTCCAGAGGCTGTGAACATGTATCGGTGGCTGATCGGTCTCAAGCCTTAGCCGTTGCGTCGGTTATTCAAGATATACCCGCTGGCTTAAGGAACTAGACAAGCTACTACCTCAGGCTCGTCTGTTAGTCTTAATATAAACATGAGCGCACAGACGGAATTACTGACAGCGTACAACGAGCCCAGTGAGCACTGAAAAAGCAACTCAAATGATGGCCATCGATCGTCAGATAAGATTATGATTCTAGATCATAACGAAGGCAATCCATACTAACGTGACAGACCATTTAACTTCCGTTGTACTCGGCGGCGTAAGCTCAAACTAGCCTGCATTGCATCAACTCTTTGCGCCAAGCGGAAGAAATGAAAAGGAGATTTAAAACAGGTCGGGAAAGCGGACAGGACGCTACCTCGCATCATGGATCCTACGAATTCCAGCACCTCCTTGGCTTTTGAAGTCGCAGTATTCAATCCATCCATCATCGTCGGACCTGTGGTGTTGGGTGCACTCGTTGATACCTGCCTCTTCGGCTGTCTCGTCATCCAGACGTATGTGTATTATGCGAATTTTGCCAACGACCATCGAGCGATTAGGTTCACGGTCAGTGAAGCCGATACGAGCCACGAATCACTGACTTGATGTGATCTTTCCAGGTAGCAGCAGTCTTGTAAGTGGCCTACACATCGTTGCTCCCTGTCCAGACCAGCCAAATTGTATAGCGCAACACAAATTGCACATGTAATGTGTGTGTCGGCAACACTGTGGAACACTGCTGTCAGCGCATACGACGACCCTTCGAAACTTCAGATGCTCCCATTGGCATCCGCCGCGACTATTCTCTTCACTGGAATTACAGGGGCACTCGTTGAAGTAGGATTCCTTGTCGAATTTGATGGTGATACTCACCTGCACGTAGTCGTACTTTGCTTTTCGACTGTGGAATGTTTCGAAAAAACTCCTTCTTCCCATTCTCTCGATGGTACTCTGCGTAATAGCTCAGGTTGTCTCACTCGTGATCACAGTGCAAGCTTTCAAAACGACAAGCGTTGCGGAATTCGAAGTTGATCAAAACACGCCGATCACGCTTGCACTCACTTCGCGTGTGCTCTGTGATCTGATACTTACCCTGTCCACGGCGTGGTACTTGAAGAACCAGCGGTCGGGATATTTAAGGCAAGCCACAACACTTCTAGTTTGTGCTGCTGCGATGATTTTGCAGGACGACGAACATGATCGACCGTTTAGTTCTGTGGACTATTGGTGAGCACTGTGCTCACTTTCCATATGACTCACGTCCAATCAACCACTCCTTAGAAACCGGTCTGATAACCAGGTATGATGAAAGACGACGATCCTGGCGTGTTTAGACTAAAGTTATGCTGAGCCTGGTCGCAGTAGTTGTCATAAGCTTCGTAAGAGACCCTTTCTCGGGCACGCAGTACCAAACTGACTGACTGTAAAAAATGCGCAGTTCCTAGCCATGAAGGAGAATTGTGAGTGAACCGGGATCTCTATCCTTCGCCACCAACTGAACTTTTTGTAGACATATGGGTTGGATTATATACAATCCTTGCGAGCGGTCTGTGTCAGCACAATGCATATATTCGGAACGCTCACTTAGATCTTACCTCGCAGTAAACGGAAATTCGTTGCTAGCCTTGTGAGTCAGTCTCATTCATTTGGCGACACGAGTTCAGGCTTTTGCAGGCTGAACGGTAGATTAATCTTTCGAAGCGCGACAAACGAAAACTTACACATGAGCACTCTGAGTGGTTCAGGTGGTGGGCGTAACAAACAAAATGTTTGTAAATGTATCATCTTGCACTCCAGTGTACTGAAGTCATGCGAAGCCTTTTGTGATCAATGCCACCCAGACAGTCAGAGGTCCTCCCGAGGTTTTCAAATGCGACAAGTGGGAAGTTTAGGTGTCCATGAAACTGCCGGATACAATGATGGCGAGTCATGCGTCGCATGATGAAATTACTTCTCTGGTGAAGACCGAAACCCTTCTGCCGGTGAAAGCACAAGGCTTTTAGTACTTACTCAAGTCTCCAGGCCAAAAAGCTTACCCGTAATTGATGGTCGATAAAGCGTGCGCTGTACCCTGTATTATCAAACATCGTGTTATGGCCGAAAATTTGTGAGAACATTGGTGAACGTTAAGAACTGAGTACTGATCGGCTGACCCGTGACGACCGTAGTCCTTCCGGTACCCGCGAATGTCACTGAAGTCACAGTATGTTACATAGGCCGGTCACAAAGTCCTCAGCTGTCCGAGTCCGACTATAAGTACAGATGATGACGGTCCTAGCCGTGAGTCACTCCCCTACTCGCCGCTACTAGGATCAGCTATATAGTCGTTCCTACGACCAGATTTCTGCTCAGGTCACGTACTTGCAGTTCCGCAAAAGTCCATTCGATTCTCAGAACATTCAACCCAGTCAAAATGTTCGTGGAAATCGCAAAATTTGTCACGAAAAACCTCTTCAATGTCGAGGGTTGGGTCTGCGTCGTGTCAGGCGGTGGAACCGGCCTCATGATTGCACAAGCCTTTGCTAATAACGGGGCTAAAGTCTACATCACGTCGTGCCGCCAGGCGTCCTTGAAACACATCACAAAACAATGGGGTTCTTCTCTAGCTCATCCTAAGGGGAATTTTATTCCAGTCACTTGTTTCGTTACGTCGAAAGACTCGATCAAACGTTGAATTGGTCCAGGAGATCGGCAAGCAGGAAGATCACATTGACCTACTGGTGAACAACGCTGGCATCAGTGAAGGTAAGAGTGATGTCAAGAAGGGTCATCAGAGTGCCAAGGCTCTCTTGATGCCAACTGGGAGAACGTTTACAGGACCAACATCGGCTGTTTCTTCACGATTATAGCGTTTTTTCCCCTTCTCAACGCGACTTCTTTTGGCAAGTCACAAACACACTGGCTATATCATTAATATTACCTCTGTTTTTGGTATTACTCTACGGTACCACGCAGCACCCTACGAGCACAATGTCTCAAAGGCGGTCGCTATTCGCTTAAGTACTTTACTTGCGCAATAATTCAGGATGATAGCCGGCCAGGTCGGTGATTAATATCGTACCCGTTGAGTCTGAGATGACCAGTTTGGGTGAGGTTTTGTTAAACTAAGCCAACGATTGGTGATCTTATCTGATGAACTCACAGATTCCGGTAGGTGGGGACTTATGGCGAGAAGAAAGGAATACACAGATCGTCCTGGGCGTGGCGAAGATATTACACAAGCTGGCCTGCAACCAGTATGCATATGGACAGGTGCGCCATTACCCAGTTTGTTATATTCACTCAATACTTGTCTGCAAAACCCTTGCCATTGATGGCAGGTATCTCCTCGAACATCCTTGTTTTACACACTCTAGTGCCAAGTTTGCGTCTGCATTCTCCGAGCTTAGACTCGTGACCAGTCTGTCTAATGAGGCAAGCCGTCGATTAGACAGACTGGTAAATCTGGGTTTGAATTTGGATAGTGCGCGGGTTCGTCAGGTAACGTGATCTGTAGCCAATGGGAAAACTGAAAATTTTGACGTGAATACTAAAATTATTGTTTGAAATTTTGAAATTTGACGCGACACGTCGCGTCAAATGCATGTATCTGCGCTACAACTTCAATGGATGTGAATGCTGTCATTCAAGCAGTGCGACAAGCATCATTAGATGGTCTAGATTCCTTTGCTCGCTCGCTGATAGGAGAACGGCTTCCTACCGACTACATTCAATCACTCAGTAACACAGACAGAACAGATGCACTTCGTGCTTGCTTGCTTGTGTACATCCTTACAGCAACTTTGATCGTGCCACGAGAGTTTCAACTGGAGGCTGCTCTTGCAACACTCAACGGCCGCGACAGTGTAATAACAGCAGGTACAGGCTGTGGGAAGACACTGTGTCTCATCCTGCCAATTATCCTCCGTCCTGACACCATCAGTATGACGATTTCGCCACTGAAACGCCTCCAGATTACCCAGGTCAGACCAAAATTTGGCTTTTTAGGTACTGAGTGCGACAAAGAGCTCACCAGGTGAAAGAGTGTCTGAAATATGGCATATCTACAATATCTATCAACGAGGACACTCCAAATGATGCATCACTATGGCAGGTACACCCAACATGAAAAGCTGTTGATTTCGCTGTGTAAGGGGATACTTTAACTCATGTTTTCAATCAACAGTCAATTCGTACTGGGAAGTTCAACCATTTAATTGTTTCGCCAGTACATGAACTTAGCTACTGTCCCAAAAAGAACTTATCTGTCACGTTACCTGACGAACCCGCGCACTATCCAAATTCAAACCCAGATTTACCAGTCTGTCTAATCGACGGCTTGCCTCATTAGACAGACTGGTCACGAGTCTACTCCGAGCTTCGCATGCATCATTATTCTCAAGCGTCCTTATATCGAATGCCAAATTGTAGCCCATTAATATTGTATGCAAAGAACTTCAACCACGCAATATTCCACTTGATATAATATTGTAACGAGAAGGGATAATCAAGGCGGTGTAGCAATTAAGTCAAGCACTGCATGTATGTCTTATTGAATAGATAATCTACACTTTCCCCAATATAAAAATGTCGATTAGGCTTATCGGTACTATCAACCTAAATATCCCTCCTCTGATCTTCTCATGGTCTGGGCATGATGGAATCCTCTCGGACGTTGCCATAGTACATTGCTCGCGGCCCCGAGTGGGTATTCTCCAATGCGGCGCCGGCAGTAGCCCACGATGTTAGGTTCAAGTTTGGGATGAGCGACGATAACGTTGGAGTGGCTACTCTGCGAGGATGAGGGCGTGGCATGTCAAGGCCTTCCCGTGGACCGGCCTCATCTGGCATGCAACTAGGTGGTGACGATGACACTGAGCCCGACACCGTTTGGCTCGTAACGAAGCTGAAGTTTCTCATCGTCCTGCTAAGGGTTTGCAATACTGACCCGCCACCGGCGCTGGGTTCAGTAGGTGTACGTTGTTCCTGGTTCATGTACGTTGAATGGATGGATGAGTCTGAAAGACCCCGTCTACGCAGGGTACGCTCGAAAAGGGGGCCAGGGATATCATCCGCTTCGCCGTGCTCTGGACCAGTGTCAGCGCCAATCTCGCGTGACAAGTGCGAATTGCTCCGCTTGTACGCAAGGGGTCTGTCGATGGTCCTGGTGTCGCTCTGCGAGGGCTCATCTGATTTGAAGAATGTGGAACGGACACGACGAGGAGCACGGGGAAGAACTACCCATGGGTCTGCAGTATCATTTGGGTGTGGTGCACCTGCGAAGATGCCCATGACACTGCGTACATTTGAGGTTGACGTAGGAGGGCGAGGAATGGTATCGACGTGAGACGTCTGGCCAAACGGATGTGCTTCATTTGCAGGATGAGCTGAGAACGTGCTTGTTACAGACTTGCCAATGCCCGCCCCCGAGAATTCGACGTTGACTATGGTAGCAGATGCGGCAAGCGCCGGACCTAGTTTTGGCACCGGACGTGGCTGACGAATGACTCCACGACCTCGACTTACAGGTCTAGGGGGTAATTGAGAAGGGTGAGTACTCGACTCGCTTAACGATGAACCGAAGAGCTTCGAGAATGGGGCCATCCAACTTGAGCCCGGTCCAGACGCCTTCCTCTCTCTCTCCATCGCCTCAGCTTTTGCAGGGTCTAGCGCCATCTCACTGACCCTTTGTGCTATAGAAGGCTCTAGAATGACATCATTCAGTGTGACACGTAGCTGCCCAAGCTCCTCAAATACGTCCTTGAAAAACTTGAACAGCCCACGCAGATCCTTCCGGGTGCACATGAGGGTAACCTTCTCATCCTCCAGCAGCATGCGGTACTGTGCACGTAGCTGGGTGATCTCCGAGAGAATACTGCTTACTGTCGCGCGTGATAGGTGCTTAACGTCCGCGCCACGCAGGTGCTGACGTTTTAAGCGGTTTGTCAGAGTCAGCGCATCTGCCTGCGACATACGCAACAAGAGTGACATCATCCGTTCTAAGAGAGCAGATAGGTGTGAGGGTTGACCATCCTGAAAGGAGGACGTATCCGATCGGCCATCGTGAGGAAAAGATGGCACAAGCCCATTGAGAGACGACATTGGATGCAACCCTAGACAGCGGTCTGTCTGCACCGCCTTGGAATGCTGATTAGGGTTGGGGAGCAACGAGTGGTGATCGAGGTCGAACTCCTCCACATCCGAGCTGAAGTGAGAAGATGGGTATTGTGGGTACAGATTGGTATACTTCGTTTCTGAGGGAACCATTGACTCTGCTGGAGAAAGTGGGCGCTGGCTGGTCTCGGGTGTGAGCGGCTCCTTAAGATCTGTGTAAGCCATCGGCTGTACGTGTGAGGGAGATACACTTGCAAAGACACGACGAACTCTTGGCTCTAAGCTTGATGGACGTTTGACAGAGTTTAGTAGCTGAGTCAATCATAAATGGATAGAAATTTAGATGAGTATATATCATCGTACCGAATCTCGAATATATGATGATGGGCCACTTCCCGTCCGTGAATGTCTCGAAGGCGTATCCACTAATTGTAACACCGTAAGTTGCTGTACACTGGACTTTGATATAAAATGCAGACCTCGTACTGCAGGTGGAAAGTTGACGTTCTCCTCCACTTGTGATCGCAGCACTTGAAGGTCTTCTCTTGACTCGGTAAGAAGCTTATGGAGCTCCTTATTGTCAGCCTTGAGGACCTCATTGTCAGAGACCAGTGACTCCAGCACTTTCATAACTTCCGAGTCCTCGGTTATCACCGAGCTAGTGTGCTAAAGGTGGTCATTGGCGATTTGCTACATACGTTTGCGCATGACCCTTACCGTGTGATGAAGATCTTCTAAACGAGAGCGAACATCTTGTAGTAGGGATTCTGACGATTCCAATCGTTGCAAGCGTCGAAGTTCGAGGTCAGCTTGCAATCGACGAACCTCAGCTTGTAGCTTATCTGTGTCACGGGCATATAATCAGTAATCAATAAAACCTGATTTAGAGACGATGAGAAAACCCTACTAGTACGATCTTTGAGAGCAGCAATACATGCTTCTGCAGTCTTCGCCTTTTGTGCTTCACTGTCTTGCTCTTGCCGAAGGTCATCGTTCTCTTGGAGAGTAGCAGCTAGTCGAGATTCAATCCCTACAGTACGAGCTTGGTATGCAGTCAGGCGCGTCACCGACGTCCGAGCTTCCTCTAGCTCTAGGAGTACGGTCTTATGTGATGCCTCAGCTACTTCACAGTTCAATAACGCTTGCGTTAGCCGCTAGAATTGAAGTGTTAATATGACCCATTGTACAAGGAAAACTCTAACCTTCTCCAGGATAGCGTTATCTTTCACCAGCTCGGCCACAGGCGAATTGACTTCGCCATGCATGTCTTGAAGTGACTCATCCACAAGATCATCTGAGGCACCGCGCGGCATGCGCACATTAGACTGATATAAAATAAGCTACGAAGGCATGTTGCGATCGGAACTTCACGTACCTCGTGTTGACTGACGTATGCCTCATGCCGTTGCAGTAGAGCAGACCCAACCTCTGTGTAGATGCTTGTGGACCACTCGCGTTGGAGACGACAGAAAGACATACCTGCGCTGAGATGCAATCGTTTCTCGAGCTTCTCCTTTGAATCCAGCCAACTCTTCGTCGCTTGACACTCGGTGTTACCACAACAGCAGCATATGTTCTGCTGGGACTCCGAGGACGATACTTGGGAGAGATTCATCAAGGCTAGAGTTAGGTCGTCGATGTTACTATTGGCATGGTAAAGGCTGCTTGCGTTCATTGTATCTGGGGTATCCGGACAGTAGTCCGAGGCAGACCCGTTGTGCATGACGAGACTAGTCAGTTGAGTGTCGTGAAAGAATGGGTGGTCGTGAAGCTCAACGGGAAAGACAAGAATATATAGTATGTAGTAAGTAATAGGGTAAGGTATGCTCAGAATGGCAACAATATTTAGATGTCGTGGGAATGCTGCAAATCTTAAATTGATGTGATCCGCCAGGCTGGAGCCTGGAGGGCACGCCAACGCTGCACAGGGTCCAGGTCAAGAGATCGGCGCAAGACGGTACTATGCTGCAAGGGCAGCAAGATCATAATGATATATATTCAATCGTATGTGTACCCTATGTCGCGGAATGACATGGCATTAGCAGTAATAGTGCTAGCAATCAGTGCGTAATTATAAGTATGTGCAGAAGACAGACCTGAAACGATGCAAGTTAGAAGTACAATACATGTTCTATACATGACGTCCATGAAGAAAACGCATCCTGCTGAAAAGATTATTCCAAGCCGACAATTTTTAGAACCAAGTCAGATATCCAAGCAGCAATCTTCGACCAATGAACTCGATTGGGAGCCAAGAACTGGAAGCTCGTTGTGAGGCCATCCATACCCAAGTCTTCCAGTTTTTGCTTCAGGCTTTGCGCTGGATTGCCTTCGTCCACTGTGCTGAGCGTGGATACAGACATCGAGTGTATCGATCCCAGGCGCAGTGAGTCCTGTGCATTGCGGAAGATGCTCGTCACAGCTCTAATAATTGCAGCATTGGAGGAATTGGCGAAAGCATCTTTGATCCTGTCCTGCAGGATGTCATAGCTGCCAAAGAACTATCAGCACGAGAGAATTGATCATAAATTAGGACTTGCATAATTGAAACTGATTCGGGGTGTGCAACCCCAATATCTGCCAACAAATTATACAAGATTTCGGTTTCGGCATCATCCCCTTGTGCAGTGGTCAACAATGTGCTCGCAAACGAGACGGTGAGGAGTGCGGATGTGCTATCTGTCAGAGATAGCAATTCGACGGAAACGCGAGGAACGAGAACATTTTGACGAGAACGAGAGGTGTTAGGTGGTGGCAAAAACTCTTCTCCTTTACAGTCTTGCAGGAGCTGTACGTAAGCCTCGTGTGTCGTGCAGAAGGGGAGCAAGGCGATGAAGTAGCCAAGCGCATCTGGACACAGGCCTGAAGCGGAACCATCCTCAGATTGGTTATCACACCGCGCGGTGACTGACAACAAACTCCGCAGAACGAGTTCGGCAGAGGATCTGAGGTGATTGTGGCGGACACCCTTGAAGATAATGGCGGCGAGTGTGAAGGAAAAACTAGAGTCAAAAGAAAGGCAGAGCAAGTGATCTAGTTGGCAGACAGTGTCTTCTAGTGAAACCCGGCCGTCCAGTAGCACGTTGGGTATCGAACTGCCCTGAAAGGCACCGTGCTTTTCCAGCGTCTCAACTGTCGCGCGCATGAGCTCAGCAGCGTCTGAATAAAACGCAGTGTAGCTGGATTGCAGCAAAGCGACAGCCAACCAGAAAATCTGGCAGAGATACCGGGAACCTTCTGTGAGGGAAGGCACTACTTTGCAAATGCACCGTAGCATGCAAACCACCGCTATCGTGTCGGATTCTGTGGACTGTCCTAGCGCGTTCTTGAACGCCACCAGCATCTGATACACTAGATCGTCGTCAACATCGGATGTTGCAAGAGTGCCCAGGACGAGGAAAGCGCGTGACTGAATGATCGCTGGTAACTGGAATGCGGTTGATGTCGCTAGACTCATCCACCGTGCGCGCCAGATATTGAGCAGGCCTGACATATTATTTTGAACAATCCACAGTGTCAAGCATGGAACTCACCTCTTGAGCCAGACGTCACCTCCATCACTCGGACAAGCAGACGAGTCAAAGATTCTTGAGAGTCAATCACTGCCTTGTCGTTTGGAGGATCATAACTGCAGTATTCACTGGTACACGACTGACGAGTGAGACCAAATAGCGTAAGGTTATCCACTTTGATGAGCTCGTCGATCAGAAGACGCAATTCAGGTGCGCTGGCATCCTCGGCTCGCATAAGGTATACAGACTGAAGGAAGTTCATGATTATGCCATACAATGACTTGCGAACTAACGTCTGTCCTGTGCCCGCGATGAGCGTAACGATATGGAAGATGTCGGGGATGTATAGTTGATCATATGCTGCTTGTTTCGAGTGGTTGCTGGCTACAAGCGCAAAACGAGCAAGGGTGGCAATCTCGTTCCAGTGGACATTCTCTGGCAGTGTCTTGGACGGTTTAAGGGAAGTTTTTCCAAGGGCTTTTCTTAATTTTGAGAAAATTCTTCCCCTGACGTTGATGGACGACAAGGCAGCAGTTGACCTTGCGATAGTCTCGCATCTTCGGGACCCAATACCGCCGTCAGACGCAGCACGGATAAGCTCTTCGAGAACTATGTAGACGAGAGTCGAATCCTGACGGCTAATCTCTACCCAGATGTGTCTGTGGATCATGGAATTTATCTACGATCCATTAGTACTCAGGGGCACCTTAGTGACTCGATCTGGACTTACCTCTAAGTCCGAGATGGTGAGGTCAATCAATGAACGAATGCAATCTCGCAGCCTCGCTCCCGAGTGCTCGTACAATGAACTTGTCGGATTGCAGAACTTTGCGAGGTTCTTCACCCAAGGGCTCATATACTGCAAGCAGGTGATACGCTGAGCAGCGGTGGCCTTGTCCATGCCGGCGGATATGACAGAGATGAAATCGAGTGTGAGTTTAGGTGCAAAGCCAGCTAGGCGGTCACTCAGTCCAATGACAAATGTAGATATTTCTCCAGGTATAATTCCAGCTATGTCGAATTAGAGCGCTTGGATTGAATAACTTGAGGAGTTACTCACCCTTCGACACAATGATGGGGTTCTTGTCGTAGTTTAGATATGAACAGAGAGCGCCCAAAAGGTCATAGGCAGCTCCACGAAGTCCCTCATCTTCCGAGTCGATGTTAAGCATGCCTACATGGAGTAGCGTTGCGGAGATATTGGAGAACCTCGGGAACCTATCCATACGGAGATAGCGCGTATCCCTCAGTTGACTTTTGGCCGCACGAATGGACTGGGATATCGAGTAAATCAATCGTCGAGAACGTTTTGTAACAACTATCTTGATCTCACCTTGACGATGCTATCACGCTGTGGTGAGGAGAAGTAGGACGTTACACCTTGCTTGCTTCTGCGGATAATGAATTCGTAGGGATCGAGGCCAGTAGATACGTTGTAGGCATCGCTAACATCAGCAAGAGAAATAATTTCCGTCGACTTGCAGTTTAAGTTTGGAGAGATAACAGCTGCACGGATCTATGACGCATAAATTAGTTATCGCTTCCTACAGTTGAAGTGTCGATGACATACGGAAGTAACCCGGACATGAGTGTCCGCAACCTCCATAGTTACCGGCATGCGCATTTCATGGGCTTGCCTCATGGTGACTTCTGTATAGCCGGTGATACCTTCCTCCTCCAAAGAGGCTGGCGAAGTGATGAGAGAAATAACCTTGTATACAATAATATGTTTACTTACTTGGATATCGAAGTGCTGTAAGACTTTCCTGTGGGACATACTGCAAGAGTTCGGCAATTGACGAGCAGGCCCTCACCCCACTTGAGAGCATGGTTCCTAGATGAAAGGTTCGTGAGCTCATCAAAAGAGAGCGAAATTGTTCCTACCTGACGAAATGTTATACATCCGCCTCAGATACTTCTGGGTGAGCGAATTAGGGTTCAAGATATAGGAAGTTAGAAAACGACGTCGGATATCAATCGGAATGAGTTGCGAGCAGGTGGTTAGCCATTGCGCTGGTATTTCAGAAGTCGAAGTGAACGAGGTACAGTCTAAGACAACCTCGAACTTCCGGTCTTCGTAAGCGGGTGACAGCAATGTCTATTGCGCGGACATCTTCAGCACATCATGAATGAAGTGTTTCCAAAGTCGCGTACCTTCAAACTGTGGTACATCAACAACTCGATGTCCAGAGCTTCGACATCAATCTGGCAAACTCGCAGAACAAACACAGCAGGTAAGTCCTGTATGGCGTCAGCAACTATGGAAAGACGAAATGTATAATACTGACAAGAGGAACGTCTGCGGCTACGAAGATGTCCTGGACAGACTCGATGCTGCGGTGAGCACAGCGATTCATTAGGTCAATAAATTCCCGGTGCTCGGTCCGAGGAAGTTTGGAGAAACGAGGAACCTCAGGAACTTCTTGCAGTTCTACAAGCAAATTACAGAGGTGCTCCCATGCAGACTTTGCATTAGCAGTCGATGCATCTTCTTCTCCAGAGGCATTGAGTTTAGCGTAACTGAGTAACTCTTTACCGATCTTGTCCGCATGCTTGTCCAAAAAGCGATGGAGAACAATTGTGTCGGTGTCATCGGCTGTCGTGCCCAACCATTCGGTAGACTCCTCATCGATAGCAGTAGAGGAGAATTTCTATGAATGGTAAGGCTCCTGAAATAACTAGCAGTTATGGGACTAACATTGACTTCGCTCAGATAACGCGTGATGCTCTTGATGTTTACACCCAAAAACTCGTTCAAGCAAAGCATGTGAGCCTCCTTCGCGAATAAGATGTTATTGGCAAGGTTCTGCATGACCTTTGCTATTACCATTAAGCCCCGGCGGATGACTCCGCCATCATCTCTGGGCACCGTAACATCGACAATCTCTGGGGCAACGATCGCGGGAGAAATGAACCTGCACAAAAATTTAGCACCGATTGATTTGACGGGATGGATGAACTGACCGAAGAAATATAAATGCACCAAGGGCAGCGAATTTCGATTCCGGCCAAACTTGATAACTAAAATATCATCAGCGATCGCTCATGCTTCGAGGAGGCAAGACAACTTACACTGATTTCGCAAGGTGAGCGCAAACTTCTCGAATCATCCTGAAAGTGATGTGAGCAGACAGCGAACCCATAGGTGTATGGTCACGCACGGCGGTAGGGCAGGGACCGAAGAGGTAATGATATCGAGGAAAGACAGGGCAACCAGCTCGACATTCCTCTTATTTTGTTCAAGCTTGTCTCGGTTAGCTTTGGCGGGGTCTAGATCATACGCGTGACCTGCGGGCATAGACGTCATGGTCTTGATGAGAGGAACGATCAGACCCCGCAAATAGTTGTACCCGTGTATCCGCGCAAACGCTGAGAGGAATCGCGTGCACGTCGAATTCCCACGGAAAAGATCCACCTCGCTAGCTGTGGGGCTCGGTGAGTGGTCAGTTCTGAAGCGCAAATGATTGACTTACAAGTGTGAGCTATTTCTCGGTCAATCATTGTTTTCAACAAGGCAACGAGTGACGCTCTCGTGTCGAATATATTCATTAGCACGGAGATCATCATGTCGACCTCATTGGCAGGACAACACTCGCAAATTACCATCGCAAGCACCATCTATAAAGGTCGTGAATACTGATCGTGATATAAGAAAGATAACCCCCACGTCAGATCCTTTGACAAGCTAGACATACGAGTTAGCTATGCTTTGAAGAAGACGAAAGGACGAGAACACACCTCTCGTAGTTGATCTCGGCGTGCTTGCAATTCAGGATTTCCTTGTGCCTCGAACTTGGTGCCCTGCCCAAGTACTCGAGCAAAGACATTGACAAAAATAGTTCGCTTCCTCGTATCACTATCATATGCAGAAGCAATGCAATGTTTGACGGCGTTCTCTGAGTTTGAGGTGACGAGGTGGGAGAGGCCTGTAATGACCAAATCACGAATGTCGGCCTCTCTCTGAGAAGCTTGCATTTTCTGAAAAAAACATGAATTGCTGATGAACCGGCACAGAACCATGGAAAGTTACCTTCTGCAGAGATGGGACGTCTGAAGTACTGTCGGGCACCTTCAAGTTGATCAGTCTTATTCCCAAAATGACATCACGAACGGCTTACTATGGGGTCAGACTGGCATATGTCCAAAGCTCTCAGTAAACCATGGGAGTACCGGATGAACAATCGTGACACCACGTGTCCAAAGTCGTCGTTGTCATTGGAATTATTATCGATTGGTTGGAGTTTTAAGCGTTCAAGGAGCTTGACGACTGTGCGAAGAGACGCAAAGTTCAACTCGTACTGGAATTGGACAGCTTCGGGGTCGGTATTCTGAGATATTTAAGTGATAGTCTGAACCTAGAGCTGGGTGGACGTACCGATGTTGGATCCTGGAACCAATCCATCACGATATCAATGATGCGATTGCGCGATAGGTCATCCTTACGCAAGGTCAACGTGTCTGTGCGGTGGCAGATACTATCACAAAGGGCGCAAAACTTGACCCGAATCCGATACGATACTGGATCGTTGAAACGTGAGATAAATCCGACGAGGATATGCAAGATCGACCCTAGATCAATACTGAGAGCTTCGTCAGGTGGCATTTGTGCATTCTCGACAAGTGATTTCAGGACTGAAATTAACTACGGAAAACAATTAACTCTGGATGATATTTGCCAGTCACGAACTCTTACCTGATCCAAGAATAATCCGTATTCATCCTTGAACTCGGGACCTGCTCCAGCCGTAATGTTCCGCGTGATCCTGGCAGAATGACTTTGTCAAGTTTGCAGGAATATTGCCATGAAAATGTACCCACTCGTCAAGATGTCTGAACAACTTTGAAAAGAGACGAGGACTAAGTTCCGACCCAAGAGCTTCACGCGCAACTTCCCGAACGCGAACAACATCGTCAATAAGGGCATTGGTCAGGAACTCGATGAAAAGAGCAACGAGGTCTGCCGGGTCTCTTAGAGAACGCATGTCATCAAGTAAAAACTCAGAAGGGATCACAGCAGTAAGGGCACCAGGGTCGTGCTTTTCTTGCACGGTAACACCACCGAAAGCGGCCAGGAACAACGTGAGGTTTTTCCATTGAATGAATTTGTCCTGTGCGAATGTCACTTCTATAAATGCAAATACCTTGGAAATGAAGATACCTCGATAGACATGACCTGCTCATGCTTGCTCAAATGAGAATCGTCGAAGGCTGCTGCTGCTGCCAGCGGATTCTGCACGATAAACTCTGAGAGTGCACTCCATCTATAAAAGCACTCTTCCCAAACAGCGATGTTAATGGGCGACGAATTCGCGACCAAACGCAAGAGCTTTCTGACACGTCTCTGCTCTCTGACGCGTCCTGCAACAAAAATTACACCGAGAACGAATTGAAAGTGAATGACACGCACCAACGATGATGACGCTGGGGTCACCGAGCTGTTCGTATATCGGGTTTCGCTTTGAACGTTCCTCCTCAGTGAGGCCGTGGTTGACAGGAGCTCCAGGCTGCCGCTCAGCTTGCGCGATAAGACGAAGACCTTGGGCAGCAAGTTGCGAGACATCACTGCTGACTGATGTAAGGGATACTAAGAATGCGATCTCGCACATCGCGAAGGCTGGTACACGGTCCTTGTCGAATTGCATGCCATGAGCATGGTTGTCCTGCATAAGAATATCCGTAAGGTGGTCCATATCAACTAAAGAAGCCGATTCACCTCGCTTTTCCGGTGGTAACATTCGACGAGCTGATGAGCGACGTGTATCCACAGCCTCTGGCTGTCGGGATCAAGCCTAGTCAGTAGCAACCTCTTTGCAATGCACATCAACGACATAGGCCTACAAATACACGTCAGCGAATCGCGAAATGCAAGCAAGCATTATACCAACATCGCATTTTTCATCCACCCTTCAATCATCTTGTAGTAAGGGTCAGTCGGAGGCATCTTGAAGAAGAGATCCGTGAGATGCTGGTGCGATGTCGCGGCCGATATTTTGACAGCTGTATCAGTATCCGAGTCATGGACTCGTGCAGAGATCGAATCCCAGCCTTCCACATCTGTGTCCTCAATGTTGGCGATATAGTAATCTGGCGATGCCCGTAACAGTGCAAGAATAGAAAGGAGCATGAGATCTTTGTCAATCAGCGTTTCGGATGTGAAGCGTTTGGCCTTGGGCCGAGACGCTGCACGACGAATAGCCCCATCACTATCGTATTCGCTAAGCCGCATAGAAGAGTTCTGTACGTCAAGGCAATTAGCACGACAATCAGTTGCAATGTCGCAGGTATGTAATTACCTTGTAGATACTTCTCAAGCGCGGTGAGATGGCGAACTGGAGTTTCTCCAAGGATTGCTGCCAAGGAACACGGGGTGCCTACAAAAAAGTTCAGAAACAGTGAAGGCGTTGCAGTATTCCTAGTACATACCTCTGTTGACAAGGTGGTAGCAGCCTTGATAGCACAAATCTTCACTGCGTCAGACCGCTCAGGCTCCAGACACTCCAAGAACAACGATATTGATTCCTCTTCCGGCAGGAAACGGAATACAGCAACGAGTGCCTCAGCATAGGTGGCGACGTCGATCTCATCAAAGGAGTCCCAGAATGGTTTCTGCCCGGGTGACTTCTGCAAGGTCGACTACAAAGAGTTAGTAATGGGACAGTTTGGATTATAAGATGTCACCATCACCTTGATTTCATGCGAGATGTCGGCTGCAATATGTCTGAGGGGCATTTCGCCATCAGGCGATATCCGAAATCCAGCTCTACACATGTCGATCGCACACACGAAAGAGACATCGGAGAGCTTTGAATTCGTGTTCGAATGCCTGAGTAGGTCCTCTACGAAACGGATATCCTTCGTGAAAACAGTGAGATCAAGTTATATATCACTTCACGTCAAACTCACCCTCCTGTGGCTGGATTTGTGAGTGGAGAAGTTGGTGGAACGACTCTCGACATCGATCTGATAATCTGGCGACAGGCGCTCAGCAGCGAGACAAGCAAGGACGGTCAACGTTGGCCAAAGCGCACGCTCCCGACCAGGTTCGTTTGCGGAGTGCAGGAGGTCGAAGACGCGCTCCGGTGCGCCTTCAAGTCGCCCTCTTGATCTCACTGCCTCGTTATATTCCTGCGGGCACATCTCGATCCAATTCCAGATTGCCATACGTAGTGGGATGGCAACCGCTGTCTGGGCTTGTCGCTTCATGTTCACCAGAAGAGATGAAAGCTCATGCAGAACTTGAACTAGTCGCACTCTGTCCATCGCGCTATGCGTCATGAGCTGCAAATCGATCGTGTCGGGGTTGTCCTCCGTTGTGTTGGCGAGGAAGTGGATCTTTTGGCGTATTCGGTGGAAAACAACTAACCAGTTTGACGCAGAGAGATGATATACGATTCGTCCTGCAAACTTGCTGATAAGAAGATTCAGCGCAAGTGCGGATTTGACAAGCGCCATATGAGTTCTCTCGAACTGAAACGTGCGGCCTAGCTGCCAGTGCCCTGAAGTTACGCTGGCACTTGATTGGAATGACGCGGATGAATTCCTGAGCTTCAGTATCGGCTTCGATCCATGAGATATGTGAGGAGGTAGTAGGGGGCCATTGTTTCCCGTGTAATCGTCGAATGCCGAAGACTCGGTCGGCAGATCCACAGACTCAAAATCGTGCAATGATGCGTCAGGAGCCAAGTTTGAAGACGACATGAGTCTAGCTTCCGGCGCTGCTGTCTGACGGAGGTATAGAACCATCACACTCAGGACATAACGTGCACAATTATCGTCAAGAGGATAAGCCTCTGTCCATGGAGGTGGCGTAGATGAGGAGAACTCAGTGGAGGCTTGGCGAATCTTCTTGCCCTGCTGACTCGAAGACGGCATTGGCGATTCAACATGACCAGGAGCCTGGCTGCCATTCTGGGGTTTGGGCCCGCGAGAGGAACGCGTGTCGTCCTGTTCGTGTCGGTGATTCCATCTTGATGTCATGCATACCGACAAAATCTTGAGGATAAACAGTTGGGATTGCAATGCTTCGGTAGTCATTTGTCCGTCTGCATCAATTTGCTGTAATAAAACGCATATAGTAAGCACCCGCCCAACACCAGAAGTCACAAAAGTACCTTTGCGAGCCGTTCAAGCAGTTCGCTTAGCGACCAAGCTATTATGTCTAACGAGTCGTGCGCGATCTCTACCAACGCGCATACTGCTCTTTGCGTCGCAGGATCCGACTCGACAATATCTAGAGAAAGGCCGGAATGGATTGGTAGCTTTTGCGTAATACGATAACTCAGAGTTGATCAAATGGTTCTAGTGGATAAAGTAACCTACTTTATTCTTTATTCTGTTGTTTATGAGGGCTTGTACTACCATCTTCTGTTGCGGAGTAGTAGACGCGCCCGAGTAAGCTATGGAAGGCGGGTGGATTGACCCGCCGTTTCCTGTGAGCATATGATGAGAGTCGTTGCTTCTATGGGCTCTGTTTGAGCTCTGAGCTGAATTTCCATGCTCTGCCGAAACAGATAGACGGCGGATAGGCATGGCTTGAATATGCCTACCGCCAGTACTAAGTTAAAGCAGTTTTGTTCGTGAGCTGTGTTTTGAAATTGTCGTTGCAGTGCGACCAAAAGTTCCGGTGGGATTACGTAAGGCTCAGGGATGAAAATCATGTACCATTACATTGTATGCCATAATGCCGCATGGGTTCACAGGCAAACTGACCATACAAGTGAAGAGCTTTTAGTACTAAGTATAAACATTCAGAACATAATCCAAACTGCAGCGATTGAGTAAATTTCCTCGGTGAGACTGATCACTGAAAAAAACACGAGGCACCATCGCAGTGATACGGTACAAGGAGTACCCGAGACTCATCTAAAAGTATAATCTGGTGGTGACACGCTGAAGCTGATGGCCGCAAACCTCGGCGACACAGCAATGTACTGTAACTGTGAGTTGCGAAACCTAAATTGCGATTGGTATGGTGCAGAAGACACCATTTGCACTGCTGTAGATAGGATGCAACCGCAGTTTCCAACCAGACTCTAGTAAGGGCTGTGATTCAAGGAAGCCAACGAAAGGTCACCGGTCATGTTTCGCCGGAGACAAAGAGTCCGAACTGAACAAGGTTGAAGCACCAGCAGTTGTAGGATCAGATGCAGAACACAATCCCATTGAGTTCTTCCTATATGTGATGGACAGGAAACACGCTGCAGGGTAACATCATGAGCGCCCAAGGGTTCAGAGGAAACGAGGGTATATATCAGGAGAACACGCTGGTTGATCCAGTAATCGAGGGACCTGGGCGCTTATCAGAGACACCGCCACTAAAGCATAAATATGGACCTACATTAACTTCTGGAACACGCTGAATCAACTTCACAGAAAGGCAAGGAGGGACCAGGCCAACGTTTTTCTTGGACATTTTGCATTGTTCGAGTGGCCATTGTTGCCTGGATTAGGTGAGTGCACCGTATCAGCGGCTGTGCCTAGCAGAGATGCCATCACTACTGACGACTTGATGAGATGTAAAGCATAAACGGTAGTAGGCTGCAGGTACGTGTGATCCTCCAGGCATGGATGAGTCGAATGATGGGCATTTGGTATGCTCGACGCCAGTGACCAATACATTGGTCCAAGGTCCACGATCATCAGTGAAAATGAGTCTCAAACGCTAAATCGTACTCCGCTCTACCATTATACTTGGCCCTGGAAACTAATCAGACAGCTACTAGTACAATCTTTACTCTGCCACGAGACTTCTAGTACGTCCAATCTCTCTATTCTCATCGACGTGCTCGACGTACTCCCAGTTGCCATCTATCTTACAAGACACTAAAACAATCTTTGTTGCACTTCGTCTTGCATTGCATCGCTATCAATCAGTCTTATTTTCTATTTCTATTGCTCTCTTGCAGTCGTTTTTTACTCGCTTTTTCTTTCACATTTTTTTCAGAGCACATCTGCCCTCTGCTATCCACTTTTTGTTCGCAATTCACAGTTTCCTCCTTTCATTCGCCCTTTGATCTCCCTCTCGTCGTAATTGTGCGCGATTTCCTATTGGTCGTTTCAGACTTAACTTACCTCTTGATTAATTCAGATGTCTCGTATTGACTTTCACGACTTTAGCTATCCTCCTGGTGTGGCATACTCTCGTTCAGCCGCAGATATCGACCACCACATGTCCAACCACTATCCTTCCAATTCTCCTACTCATCCTGTGTCAGGAGATCGACGTACGTCCGGCGGATTAGGTGTCTATCTTCCCAACACGAGCAGTTCGGCATTAATACCCCACTCTATTGGTATTCACCCAGACAAGGAATACAGCAGTATTGGAATAATCCCAGAAGCATTTCAAGCTGCCCCAAATAGACACACATCTACCCAACACTTCTCATCTTCTAACCACCACCGTCCTCCCATCCCACACAGCAGCTCGCCCGCCGCTCTCTCTATAAACACCAATTACTACAACGCCCCCTCCGACGCTGAGCGTGAAGGGTATCTCCATCGCCAGTTTCAATCGCTTGCACCGTCCGGCGATCTCGCTCTGCCCGCCAACTCCAACTCCGGCCCAAACATACTACGCTCTACTCTCTGGTGGGGCGAACTCGAACCTTGGATGGATGAAGAATACGCAAAACAGGTTTGTGCTCTGATGGGTTGGGACCCAGTTACCGTCAAAGTTCCAAACCCCAGCCCAGACGCCGTCGCCCCTCAACCAACCAACAACTCTGGTTACTGCTATCTCACGTTCCCCTCACCAGCTATCGCTTCTTCTGTTCTCAACCAAGTGAACGGTGGCGGGAGTGCGCAGCCAGTCACAATGCCAAACTCAAATAAGCCCTTTGTCCTTAACTGGGCTTCTTCTGCTCCCACCGGTTCAATTGCGCCTTCTTTCCAAACAGCTGGTGTAATTGTCCCTACGGCACAACCACAGTTCCCGAAAGAGTACAGCATATTTGTTGGTGATCTTGCACCAGAAACTTCCAATTCAGACCTCGTGGCCGTGTTTCGGAACCCAGTGCTTGGTCTACGGAATGATCGTGAACCCAAGTTCATTCGGCCTTTCTTGAGTTGTAAGAGTGCCAAGATCATGCTCGATCCTGTAACTGGCATATCGCGAGGGTATGGGTTTGTACGGTGAGTCTGTTGTGCAACGAGACGAACAAACTCATAGTCCCCCCTTCGCACATAGATTTACCGAGGAAGCGGACCAACAGCGTGCACTGATAGAGATGCATGGTCTGTACTGCCTTTCACGTCCAAGTCAGTCGTCTTCGTATCCTACTTCGGGCAAGTTAATAACGCGATTTTTTTTTGCAGTGCGAATATCTCCTGCCACGGCCAAATTCAAGCCGCCTCCTATGCCAACGGATCTTCCCCAAATTCAGTTTCTTGGTTCCCCTACTTCTGATCAGCGGCCAAACCCAGTGACGGTAGCCCTCCCGCTTGGTGTTCAGCCAAGGAGCGTCTCTGCACCTATGGCAGCTTCGACGAGCGCCGGATCTTCGTCTTCGTCTTCGTTGGCCAGCGTGCCCGTTGGTTCCTCCGCTTCGGGCTCAGCGTTGAGCGGCTCAAGCTCTATACCTTCCCTTGGATCTGAGGCCAGCACAACCGCGTCTTCAGGAGTCTTGTCTTCGATGTCGTCGGATGAAATGCTTGGTCTCTCCGCCAATGTCCTTGCCCTCGCCCACCAGTATGCCAACGGTGGCTCCATTAGTAACGCCAAAGGTATCGTTCCTTCTAGTTCGGCATATGACTCACAAGATCATTCCGTGGCACCGCGGTACATTATCTCTGAAGAGTCATGGAAACACCACGCCCAGGCCCGTGCTATCCTTGGCAACCTCATCGGGCCGAATGGCGAGCAGCTCACTTCTACCGACCCCTATAACACGACTGTTTTCGTCGGTGGGTTGTCGCCTTTGATTTCTGAAGAGACCTTGCGGACGTTCTTTACTCCGTTCGGCGAGATTCACTACGTGAGAGCATTCGCGCTATTGGTGGGACGCTAATGTAGCGGTATCTGTACAGGTGAAGGTGCCCGTCGGCAAACATTGTGGCTTTGTTCAGTTCGTTCGAAAGGCTGATGCAGAACGGGCTATCGAGAAGATGCAGGGCTTTCCTATCGGGGGGAGTAGAATTCGATTGAGCTGGGGTAGAAGTCAATGTGCGTCCTCGTATGTTGTGACACGCCCAACTGACTAATGGTGATATCATAGATAAAGCTGCGCAAGCTGCTGCGCAGGCAGCTCAGGCAGCCGCACTTCAGGCTCAGTTCCAGGCTCAGATGGCATCTGCGCAGGGCCAGGCTCCTCAGAGTCAGATGACGCCAGAACAGGCGATTCAACTCTTGCAAAGGCTTGGTCTGTCAGGCCAAGGTCAATCTGGCGGTGGAAGTGATGCATCGAACCGCAATTACGCCGATGCTGCAAAAGGCAGTGGATACTCTGAGGAAAAACTAAGGTCGCTCATCATGAACCAGCCACTCTCTGACAGTCAACTGCCGTACGATGTGTGTCCAGGGGGGTCCGGACCACGCCCACCATCAAACATGAGTTCTGTGGAACACCATAGATCACATCTCACGTCCTCGTTCTCTCCTTTCTCCCCGGACCCGAATATGTACACACGGAGAGGTTCAGACAGCTACGATCTGCTGCCCCATTCCATGAACCCGTCGCGCTATGATAACATCATAGAGTTCAAGGCTGCGACTGCCCATTCCAATGAGAGAGCCGTTCCTCCTGTACGTACACCAAGTGGGTCCCAGCGATATGTTCCGTTCCTGGATGGCTCTGCCAAGATGTTTGAGGGTGGGCGTTGCATAACGCGCCAAGAACCAATCTCTCGGCCGAACTCCAGCCAGACATCATCACAAGGACGCTCGAGCCAATACGATGTGCAGGAACACGATCCCATCCACGATCTCAATGGCACGCTTGCAAGCTTGGATCTCGACCAGCATAACACACATCCGTCGTCGTCGTCATCTTGAGCAGCGTTGTTCAGAACGCTCCTCGCCTTCGCTATGCGCCCTAATTCAAATCCCTTCTTTTTGATTTCGCTGCTCAATTTCATCTCCTTGTTTCGTTTTGTTTGTCCGTTTGCCTTGGACCACGACATACTATCACACTGGATCATGAGCTGGGTTATGCTCCTATTGTCGGTCACCCGTTATTTGCTCTCGAGATGTGCCTATTACGATTTGTTTCGATTCCCTCTGCTACCCTCTCCTCTTCCGTCTCCATCTGTGTTTGATCTGTCTTTATTACGCTTGAGTCTGTGAAAGAATGAAGTCTACATACAATCTGTCTAAAGTAGCACCAGCCAACAAATTTTATAGTAGTACCCACTTCAGTTACTACCTTTACCTGTTTGTTTTATACTGCTATACGCTTGGAAGTAATTGTTCTGGTAGGATCCTGCACGCATACGTTAAATCATTGAATAACATTAAGGCATACCAACCATCGTAAAAAACGGAGACCTAAGGAAGACCTAAGGAATTGAGTCATGAACAAACAGGGCTAATAAGATATCCGTGAAAATACATGGATAGATATAGAGCAACAAAATAGGAACCGTCCACTAGAGAATCAAAATAAGTAAAAGATTATATATCCGCGATGCTGGCTAGAAGACCTGCACGACCTGTGCCGGAAAGGGACTCGCCCACTTCGTCACGCAGTGCAGACCCAGATGCCTCAGCATTATTGCTGGAGCCAAGTCTACCAACAACATCGCTTTGAAGTTGCATAGGAACGAAAACGACCTTAGTGTTACCAGACTTGGCCATCTGCTGCAGAGCCTCCAGCTGACGGATTTGCATGGCAGCTGGTGATGCGAGGATATCGGCTGCTTGGCGCATAAGGCGAGCAGAATCAACTTCTGCGCGGGCTGCAATGACCTTGGACTCTCCAATACGCTTCTGTTGCGCAGCAGAAGACAGAGAAGCGGAAACTTCGGGGCTGAAAATGATATCCTTGATCAGGATACCTTCAATGGCAACACCCCATTTATCGGCAACGTCACCGACAATCTCAGCAATCTCGAAGGCGATGGCCTCGCGCTCAGTTACGACACTTTGAACGGCGCGAGCACCGACAACGTGCCTCAAGGTGGTCTGAGCGCGTTCGATAAGCGCCTGGCGTAGATCACTGATGCCAAAGGCAGCACGATAAGGGTTAACAATCTGGAAGTAGATGACAGAGTCACTAGAGGATGGGTGCCGTAATGATCAATTAATGGATGCAATATATGAATATAAAATTAGCGCACATTTCGACATTAACATTGTCACGAGTGATGACGGTTTGCCTGCCAATGGCGCTAATTTGAATTTTGACATCGACAATGCGCAAGTCTTCCGTGCAGACATTAACTTGTACGAGACCAGGGTCGACCGACTTGTAAAAGTGGCCAAACCTTGTGACCAGACCAACCGAACCTTGACCGGAATCCTAGTCAGAACATGATTTGAACATTGAAGAGTGCAGTACATACCTTGTTGGACATTTCGGAATGGGTTTGGGAAAGGGCAGCAAGGAATAGCACCGCAGAACCCGACACAGGTGCCAAGACCTTGCAGGAATGACCCATAGAAGCCATGAGTGACCTATGCTAATATGAGGAGAGAGGTGTATCACATAAATGAGCAGACGTACCTCCCCAGTACCGAGGTCTTGTGCATACGAGGGCTAAACAAGACCCGTCAGATATCATGACCTAGATTGCAAAGTATGGTGTTATTGACCTGCATCTCACTGCGTTTCAAAGGCTGGACGTTGATCATGTGGTTCTTTCCAGCAGACTCTGGTCCGTTCCTCCTGGATGCAAGCTCGTCTGTAACTTCAGACATGGTGAGAATGCGTTCAGCGCAATGGGCTGAAACAGACTCTCGACTTACCATTGGGAGCGTTATGATCAACTACGTTCCCACGGGAAGAGCTGCCAGAAGGAGATGGCACACGGTCTTTACGATCTTGGTCGCTCGACATTATGTTACAGTGAAAATGACAAACTGTCGAGCGAGTTTTTAAAAGTTTTCAATAGGTGTGAGGGTAGTAGTAAGACAAGGCGTAGTTCTCACAGGATGTATTATAAGACCCGTTGCATTGCCGCTGCACAATTACCGAGTCAGGCCTAAAGTACGCTACGTCACAGTGCTGTGCGATGACACTCCTCCATAATACTAGCTATCGGCCGCGCGATGTAGAAAGGACAACAAATGTCCCTCCTTTCGTGTAGGTTGGTCCGCAGTTCAAGCTTTCAAGCCGCATGACTTGCTGGACACAGCCTTCAAGGTACATGTGGAAAATCTGCGCAGCAACGGTCCATGAGAGATTCCGCCTTTCCGTCGGAACTATCAGGGCTGAACGTTAAATGAGCACAGCTCGACGATTACAGGAATTACCACCCGCCCTAGACCTGCTATCCGGGTGACTGCATGCTCAGGAAAGTGGCTCTTGTTGTTCGCTTGGCTTTGTTGGCAAGAAACGACTGAGTTTGAATTTATCGGCTTGAGTGTGCATCCGAGCACTACCAATACTAACATACTTTTAAAGAGCATCTGGATTTCTAGCTAGCCCATGACAAGTACAGACAGAAAATATTGGCTTATGAAAGCCGAGCCAGATTCGCGTGTAGTGAAGGGCAAAGATGTCAAGGTGTGTGTTTTGTTTCAAGAAGTGTTCCATAAACGTGAGAGCTCAATATATAGCCCGCTGTATTGCGCGTACTATAGTTCAGCGTAGATGATTTTGAAGCTGCAAGGACGACGCCGTGGGAAGGGGTGCGGAACTTCGAAGCACGTAACTTGATGAAGGAAATGTCCATTGGAGACAAGGTGCGTATCCTCTGACCTCAATTTGATATTTCATCAAGCTCGTCAGAAAGATATTATTCTATCATTCCAATTGTAAAGGCCCTGGTCAGTGAGTGATCGTCCTTATGAATTTTACCTTAACGTGTATGCAGGCATCGCTGGGTTTGCTGAGGTTTGCTGTCCAGTTATTTTCTTGCCTTCCATACTTATTCCTTCTCATAGGTGTCAAAGGAAGCGTACCCCGACTGTACGTCCTGGAGATATAAATATCCAAAACATCTTTCTCATAGGCTCGTACCTATCTTATAGACACGGCATGGGACAGGTTCGATTCGACGTAAATTTTACCAAGCATTTACCACATTGACGTTACTGTTATTCAGCTCTCACCCCTACTTCGATCCGGTAAATTTGATACAGATTATATTCGTGCGCCCTATTGAGCCGTAGCCTCGGACATTCTATTAGAAAACTAAACGAGATGATCCGAAGTGGTTTATGATAGATGCTACATTCCTATCTCGCGCTGAACATTTTGTCCCGCTGTCTCTTCTCCGCCACATCGCAGAATCGGCGAAATCGGACCTACCAGATGAAATTGCGTATATAGGCACGGATGGAATGAAAGCTGTGAAAGGTACCGAGACTTCTGATTTCGCTCAACTACCCAACAATGACTCGCTATGTGTTTCACTATAGCGATGCCCCTTGTCACACGCGGACGTTTGAGCGTTCAACGGGTCAGTCAGGAATGTTGGGGGATCATCCAGATGATGTCAGAAAAAGGTGGTTGGGAGGAAATGACATTCGGGAAGAAAAAACCGAGTACATCAACACGCCCAAGACAGCCTGCCACAAAGAATTCTAGGGCGAAAACAAATCCAACGAACAACGGCGGCGGTGGCAGCGAAGTTGAGGGGAAGGTTGATGCGAGTGAAGAGCCCGACATAAAACCAAAGAAAGGCAAGAAAAGGAAGGCATCTGATGTCGATACTGGAACTCAGAAGGTCACGGTACCTCACCGACGCTCCGTTCGGACTAAGAAGGAGGATTGACATATTTATACGATTATGCTGTACTTGTCACTGGTCCTTGCATCCGGTGGATCAGCTGCGGGCACAGCGAGGTACACTCCTTTCGCAATTGTATTGATTGCCTTGTTGGCGCACTAGGCGCGCCATTTATGCTATTCATTTAGGTGGTTTGCATGACTATTCCTACTATTCCCTGTCTATGTTCCAGAACAGGATAGATGTCGCAGAACGGCAACTCGTGATCAGAATGCTAAAGCTATCCGCCACAGCTTTGCTATTATTGATTGATCTGCCGTAATTACTACGGACGATGTACTCCCGCCTCCCAGCTGGTGCATGTTCGCTAGTCTGTTGGGGAAACAGCACACGCACAACATCCAATGTGTTATTCCCAATGTCATGTGCAAGGACGAGTATGTAATTTTCTTATCACGCCAGAGTGGGAAGAGTCCGCTTATCAATTAGAACGCACCAGATGCTCAAGCGGGGACTCTAGATAGTGTTGCTACATATGGAATACGGACGAGACCCGGCGCTGGATCCGATGTGTAGAGTCATCTGAGAACATCAATTAATATCCACGGAAGGACAAGGCCGACTGATGTGGGCGTTGTTCAAAGATTACAACAAGGCTTGACTTAAAGGATCTTTTGTATTGACCTTCTTTGTAGCCTGAGCATGCATGACACTGAACTTTAACTATTACGTCCTGTTTCTTGATCAAGGTATCACGCTGATGCACTCTAACACCTCGTTCCACTTAGACTGTCGCACATTGGGGGTCTCAACATTTCACCTCTTACAAGATTTCAATCAAAAGCAGATCTGGACCTGACTAGAGCGTTCCAGAGCACCCTAGATTACTTTTCGAATGTAATTTCACTGACGGCAAAAGTCGGTTTCCCCGCTGTGTCGTACATTTCGGTCGAGACACCAGGATATCCCGAGCTAGACTTGATCTCTCTCACACATGATAAACTCGCCAAAAGCACGACCGCGACTTGCCAAGGTTATTCGACCGGAGAGCATTCGACACAAAAGTTGGTGATATTTGCGTTGCAAACCCCACCTATCAGTTTTTCAGTAATAGGTGGATTTACATTCATAGCGTCGAATACCAAACCAAGTTTCGTAAGATCGGGGTGTGATGATGGTAAGGCTACACAGCCACGGAAATATCAGGTCGTGTCTGCCAGAGATTTTATCGTCAATCAATGACATGCGAACAGATGTGAGACAAAGCTCTTGGAACTCTGGAGACTGAAGAATTGCGTGAGGGGATCGAATGTATCAAAGCTGAACACATAAGCGACATCGTCTGACGTCTCAGGTCCGTTCAGCTTGATACACTCTAGACCATCCGAAAGTAGAAGATTATCCCACTTGCGTAGGATGTCGTCCGACAAGAAGAGCAGTTTCAGGTTCCCAGAACCGCAGCTCCAGCGATTTGCATTGAACAACACAACCTTCTACAATTTCTCTGTCCAAGATCAAAGGGACTAATGATTGGATGACTAATTTGCCGAGGCCAAAGGTACGAAATTGAAGCTCGCCGCCGTCCAAACGTTCCGTGACAGCGAATTCCAGTCGTCGGAGGCCAACAAGGCAAGCGTTACCATCCGCAGCTAAGAGGAAGAAGCTCGCTAACTCGAGGAAGCACGATAGGTAGTGCGATGTCATCCAGTTGTAATGCATGTCTGACGAGGTTAGGGCCCAGGAGATAACGCATACATGAATGGACACCATGAGGACATGTTCTACAGGAGAACGCTTAGAGGTCTGGCACCGACAGTTTTGACTGTGAAGAAAACAAGCATCTGTGATTACAGCCCTCCATATGATCTGACAGTGACACCAATGAAAGCACTCGAAACACCGGTAGGACTTGGACATACAATTTGATCAGAAGTCTTGGTCCATGAATCTTGTGGAAGACAAGTGAGGAGCGGGTCCAGATTCTCCAGCTCAGCCCAGAGCACATCCAAAACTATGTCTTTGAATATGCGGCAGACTTGCAGAGAACAGCTAAAGAACTTCGCGACCCTCTTTGGTTAGGTTGAGGGAAGTGATTCCTATGATGCAAACTAGAGTTTATGAAGACACTTTAAACGTCAAAGAAAATGTGTAGAATCTCTGGAATGAGTAGGCAGGCATGCATCATGAGAATGGGTAGGGAATTTAGCGTAAAACTCATGAACTTGTAGATGGAACGGTTGTTGGTGCACAGACTTGCTCGACAAAGTGAATAATCATCGAGTGGCTTTCCTAGTAGCCTTGCAACACTCTTCTCTTCCATGGACTGTATGTCAGACTGGTTCGACTGCAGTGGTAGGCACGAACCTGCCTTATCGTGCTTTCTCCTTCACTTAAACAGATCCCTTGGCTGCTTGTTCCAGTCGTCGCGTGCCAACACCTTGATATGTATGTCTTGTTCAATGTGGAAGTTCAGGGATACCATAAGTCCTGTCACAATCATAGGTCATTGATATACCACAGATTGACTACGTGTCTTTAAACATCTACAAAGGGTTTGAATATTTGTCACAATTACCGCCTTGATGCAAAATATTGCTTGCGGACCCACCTAACTTAAATCACAATTGGCCTCAGTTCGTGAGGAGCGCAGCAACGCTGCCAAGGGCTTGGACATCAAGTAAATTGTCAAAAATTAAATGCCGAGTTGATTTTGGTAAGGAAACTATATTTATTTCACACTCCGTTGGGTGATGAGTACTTGAGTTTGGGTCGAAAAGGACCAAAGTCAACATATGGCTGGTTTTCCCATCTGAGCTGTCACGAGCACTTTTACCGCGTGCACGTCCGCTGGCTATACAGCGTGCGTTGCGTCGCGTTTTTATTGATTTCTCAAGTGATTAATCATCTAGAGTCTATACCGCGATTCTTCATGTCTTTTCTTGCTCTTCTCATCAAACCTTTGGCTTATATCTCTGTTCCTGTTATCGTACTTAGGACAATCGCCTCAGCTTCTCCCGTTGGGCGTTATTATGCTCAACTGACTATTTACCTTGGGACGCTGGCAGTAGTCTCGACATGGGGAGTCTTTGTTGCAGTCGGAATGACGTTGGTGGGTCGCAGGCATGACGTCAACTATGTCGTGGCCCGGTCGTTCTATGCCATTGCTAGTCGTGTTTTGGATATCCAAGTAGAGGTCGAGGGCGAGGAGCATCTTCAGACATGCCCTGTGGTCATGGTGGGTAATCACCAGAGTATGCTTGATATTTTGTATTTGGGAAGGTATGTGTCATTTGCTAAAGAAGCTTATGATGAGTGGTGTGTAACTGACATGGTTCATATTTTGTTCCGCATCGTGCTTGTAGGATGTTCCCCAGGAAGGCGTCCATTATGGCTAAGAAGGAGCTCCAATGGTCACCTCTGGGTCCCTGGATGTTTATGTCGGGTGCTGTGTTTGTAGATCGTGGAAATAGTGCAAGGGCACACGGATCGCTCGCAGCTGCTGGAGATGAGATGAAAGCGAAGGGCATCTCGTTGATGATGTATCCTGAGGGCACACGGCACTGCCAAGAAGTACCATCGTTACTGCCTTTCAAGAAGGGTGCTTTCCACCTCGCTGTCGAAGCTGGAATACCCGTTATACCTGTTGTCTGTGAGAATTACTGGAGAATTTATCGCAAGGGTGTGTTCGGATCGGGCACGATCAGGGTCCGAGGTCAGTAGGCAATTCTTGACTCGTTTCAATCTATGGCCGCTTAATTTCACTGATATTTTACAGTTCTCCCACCAATTCCAACCGCAGGACTCTCTGTATCTGACGTCCCTGAATTGACGACGCTAGTCCGAGATCGGATGTTGGGAGCTTTACGTGAAATCTCCGTCAGGGTCACCTCAGAAGAAGACATGAAACCGGCCGAACAGCCAGAAATGCAAGCTGAATTGCCACCTGTCGAAGAACCGGATCCCATACCGGCTACCCCTGTCGAGGTCGCGTCCGATGAAGTTCCGGATGTGCCAAGCGACGAGGATGGCAGTGAGACTCCGAGCGTTGACACCTCGTTGTCTCGATCGTTGAGGCAAGAAGGAAGCGCCAGCGAATATGGAACGGAGACAGACGATGAGGGGATGGTAGTTGTCGGCAGACAGCACCACTAGTTGAATAAATGACGTGGCAACATAGGTAATATTGCTGGGTTCTGGAACACTTCCAGTGCATGATACCATTCTTGACTCCATTATATAAATGTTCATAATATCGGACCGACTCTGATATACCAATGGATGTATGGTTTCGTGACCCAACCAAGATTTAACCCCACAAAGACCACGGGTTTCCCCGCATTTCTTACCGCGCCCTTTTCGCACAAGCGCCGATTACTAGCGATTACCTAAAAGGTAAAAAGAAGATTTCTTGTCGCGTCACACTCTCATCCTTCCCAGAAGTTCAACATTAACGTTTGAACCCCCTTTGTTTGATACCTGATATATGCATTTTGCAATGCCTGCAAGTTTGGTGTTGTGATAGTTACTATATCTCGAAAATGGTTCAACATTCTTGGTTTGGTTACTTTGAATTCTATAGTAACGTACTAGTCAGCTCGAGCGGTGCGAAATTTCGAAATAATTATTCAAGCCTTCTCTTTATTCGCCGACTTTCATTCGGGTAACGTTTGTTTCCCAGCTGCCACTCATACGAGTGATATATAATCTAAAACAGTTGCCTTTAATACCGCATTCCTTAAAGCCCTTTCCTCTCTTGCCTCTTGAACTTCCTCAATACCCCGTCTCTAGTTCAAACATGACCGCAACTCAAGTCCTACCAGGTAATGACATTCACCAAGTTCGTGATAACGGATCTGGATTGACAATAATGTTTCAGAATGCTGGGGTCATCGAGGAGTGAGTCAAACCATTGAATCATGAGCAACATCACTCGACACTAATAAGCTATCGCAAGGCTTCAGCAGTTTTCCCAGAGAACACCCTCGCTAGCTTTGAAGCCGCCATTAACGATGGGGCAGAAGGCATTGAGAGCGGTATTTAATAACCCTGGCCTGTGTTGGTCTCCATAACCTGTATCCCAGACGTTCATGTGTCGTTGGACGGGGTCGTCATAATGTTCCATGACCCAGGTATGTTGAATATTTCACTCTTTTTTCCAATTCGCTCATCCGATGCTGCGTGCGTTCTACAGATCTGGAGAGGACCACAGGATCAAAAGGTTGTCAGCATCCATTTCAATGCACGTTCGTGGGTTGACCAATGAATGTAGGCTTAATTAGGGACCGGCATTGGTACGGCAAAGATGGAATGGAACACCTCCGTACTATCAAGCAACCTCCACAATGTATCCCCACGTTCGCGCAGACCATCGCTCTTTTGATGAAAGTAAGCCCCCTTATATCCACGGTGTCCGTGCGTTCATCATCCAATCGTTTCGCCCACGTTCTTTGTAGCCCGAGAACCAGCATGTCAAGTTTAACGTTGACGTCAAAGTTCAGAATGATCCTGACCGCCTCTTCTCGCTTATGCATGATGTCATTTCAGCGCAACCTGATTGGCAGACGAAGTTGGCTCCCCGTATTCTGCTGGGCCTTTGGCATCCGCGTTTCGTGGCTTTTGCGAAAGCGAGATTACAATATTGTAGACGCTCACACATTGGTGTGAGCCTTTCGATTGCGCGGAAATATTTCTGGGATGGCGTGGAGGTTTTTTCGATGGGGTTCGCCTCTCTAACCACCTATGATGGCCAGAAGTGAGTTTTATTCTTGTGTCTGAGTGACGGTCCCGTGACAGTACCCAAAGGTTCCGGAATGAGTGCAAGGCTGCGGGTAAGAAGATTATGGTATGGACAGTAAATGAGCCGGAGCACATGATGGAGGTCGGTGACTTTACTTTTACACTGCCACCTCTAGTCTCAAGTTAGGACACAGGCTGTACGATGGGGCATTGATGTCATTCTTACGGATGTGACGAAGAAGTGGCTCGAATTGCGTGCTGCTCTTCAAGGTGAGGAACTCATTTACGTGGCGTGGACAAGTTTATTCAACATGATATTAGTCAATTACGACTCTATCCTGTCTCAGTACAGCCGGTGGTTCCTCTGGACGACCTGGAAGTTTTATCTACCCTCTATTTTGGCAAATAGAGCCGCAAGACTGTACCTTGAAGGCGCTGCAGGTCCATTTGACAATTTTGCACCACCCGAGACGTCTGTGACTGTAGTAGCATGATCAACGGGATCTTGGAGAAGTGATTGCATTATGATTTACCATTGACCATTTTCTAGATGTTGACGGGCCTTAATATTTTGATTACACGTCTATTACTTATTACTTGAGCTGGAGGTATAGAAGCAGATGCATGATTGCACGATTATGTAATTTGATCGATTGGCGTAAGTTTGCGACATGCTTGGTCACGTCAGATGATATCCTTATGTTAATTGTGACTCCACGGGCCGTATTGAAAATCTACATGTGGCAGGGAGACGGTTGCGCCAATTGCGCTGACTCATTGCTATACTTGCCCCTCTGTTCTGATTCCACTTCTCACCCGGCTCCATCAGGCGCTTGTTTGCGTGTCTCTATGCTATTTATCATTCAAATCACCCGGTAGTCATGAACTCATCAAACCACCATCATCAATCTCGCAGAACGCACAGAAAGCGTTCCTCAGTTTCAAGACTGTCGTACGACACAGTACAGACTCTCCCAGAGTACTCAGCTCCGCTCAATCTGAGTAAACTATCCAATTCAGTATTCTTCGCGGGAAACGAGTTTGATAGACCGCCTGACTACCCTGATAGCCAGGAGGACGCAGACGCAGACACGGAGGAAGAGGCTGTGGCCTACGCTCCACAACGTTTTCAGCTCATTCCGCCCCGACGCACGGCACCGCACACACGCAGACGCAAACGCCAGCCAGTCCCTGTGTCAACCGTCGACCCATCCCTCGACGCGCTGCTTGAGCGCAGTGTGCATGCACTTGAGATGTCGAATGCGCTCATGCAGAGCTCAATCTCCACTCAATGCAGCCTTTCGACGTTGCTTTCATCCGAGGTCGGGCCGGATCGTTCTCTCGAAGTTCGTGCGAGGAACCTCTCAACGCGAATCAGATTGAACAGCGGTGTGCATGGGACATGGATGACACATCTGGATGAGATATCGAAAGCTGTGGATAGGTTGTTTGACGAGGAGGTTATAGACATCAGTCCGGTCGAGCCGAACGAAGCCGCGATTAGTCAGAGTCTCCCCATATCAAATATGAGGGATTTGCGGTACAGGAGGAGGCCGTCACTACTGGAGCTCAACGGCTCATGCTCAAGCGCTTCACAACTTCAATTTTCGCTCCCGAAACGTGATTTGCTCGTCGCACCTGCTCCTAGAGCATTCACTCAGTATGTCGAATCAACAGCTGATCCAGGCATGATAATGCTGCCATCCACCCTGGGGTTACGGGCCTCTGCTTCATCGCACTCGGCCGATTGGCAGGATCACAGCTTTGTCGCACAGCACGAGCTACAGTCCTCACAGTCATTACCTGTATTATTGGGACAGCCTCAGGATGTTCCCACCCCAGCATACAATCTCCTTTCCAATATAGTGAAGCGTTCAGAGTCAGCCACACCTCCACCAACTGATCCATCGTCCCCTCGTGCCTTCATATCACGATGTGGTTCAACGAGTACATGCAGCACTGAACGCGGATCGAAGCTGTCTATGTCCCCTTGCTCAGTACGTAGGAAACAAATGTCTCCTGATCGCAATCGCAAGCCAGAGTGTGCATCCCTAGCTTGCTCCACGACGCCTAGACAATCCGTAGCCCCTCTTTCCCGCATAATGACCCCACCCATCGAGGAGCTTTCTACTTCTTCATCAGATTCATCAGACCACCCTACTGGCTACCGCACCGTTCAATCCCTCCGCAAAATCCTTGATGAACAATCATCCTCCACCTCCATCAACTCTCCCCCTCGAAAAGATCCCAAAAAAAGTCGGTCGCCCAATTTCATGCCTGTCACTCCCGCCCCCGCCCCCGTTGCTGGCACGTCCACTGCCACTGCCTCTATATCCCGCCTCTTCACGAAAGGCAGACATTCATCCTCTACGCGTCCCCCTTCCCCACCTACACATTCCTCCCTGAAAGTGCCATCTGTGCCTCCGACACCTCGTTCATCGCCAAGTGCAGGCAGCCTGTCGGAACTGTTTGGAAACGGTGTGGCCAAAGTTCTCGGGAGTGATTGTCCCTCAGGCGTGTCGACGCCCAAGCGCATCAGTTTTGCGGAGCTCCCAGAGTCATATGCAAGCTCACGTGCAGGGTCTTCGAAAATCTCGGAAAAGCGGAAGAACCGAAGCAGAAAACGCAGGGGGAAATACGAAGAAGAGGGTGAGACACTTGGGTGGTTTGGGAGGTTGTTCACTGTGGGGCCTGGGGGCACGAGCTCTGCACGGATCGATGATCATATGGAGGAACGCATGTCACGAGGGTGGGGAAGTCGACCTGGTGGTGGGACGTTAGATGATTGGGCGGTATAGAGTTGATATCGGCGAGAATTGGAGGGATAAGTTATAGGAGTGTGTATGAATATGTCTTTATCTACTTTTAGGTATTATGACCACGCTTTCTGACTTTGTTTGTATTGCTACGTATATTTTTGACGCGTACGCTGACCTTACTTATATTGTTTGGTGGTGTTCACATCGTCTATGCATGTGCCCTCGAGTAACTGTATCCTTGAACCGTCTCGATATGACACTGACTAAAGTGGTCCATCATAAGAAAAGCTGGCATAGAGCATAACAAAAGAATACATAAGGCATATAGTAGCGCAAACTGTCATATATCGTTCGTATCTGCAGTCCAACGAGAAAGGTAACGTACGCCAATTCCCAACCCAACACCACTGATGGATAGTCGCCCCGAATCGCTACAAGAGGGCCCGTCCGTAGGTGACGACAAGGCCACCGATAATCCCAGCAAATGCCATCTGAAGAAACCCATAACCAGCTGATCGCAAGGTCTCTTGACCCGCCAGCCCACTAGGAATGCTGTACATCGACTGGTCAAAGGTCGCGTTGCGCATCACGGGCTGATCTATAGTATTGCAGAACGGTACGTGCTGCATGACTGGAGCTACTGCGTTAGGTTCTGAGTCGCTGAAGTCTGCTGTCATGCCTTGGGCGAAGGCACCCGGCATGCGTTGGGAATGTACCGCGTACTTGAGGTCTTCCTCACGATCGCTGAGAATGACCCACACCGTCTCTTGCGATTTCTCACGCGGGATCTTGGCGAGGTGTGCAGGGGGGGCTTCCATCACACTGAAAAGTTTCCCCTCGCGTTGTGCAGTGCGTTTCACTTTTGGAATGTCTTGACGTGGGACGCGGTACACGCTGTACAGTGGCGTGCCTGCACGGAGGGCCGTGTTAAGGCTTACGTCGGTGATAGGTGACTGCGAGAACGAGGACCATTGGCGGGGAGGCGGCGAGTGAGAGCAGTCCGATGTGTAGGTGTCAACCTGCGGCTCGGGGGATTCCTCCTTGATAGAAAAGTTGGGATAGTAGTACAAAGGATCTGAGCCATCGGCCCAGTCGTCATCTGGATAGTCAGGACTAGGAGAATGCTCCATAGTTGAGGGCGAAATGTTTTCCTTTCCTGACCCATCATCGGACAGAGGTTCTGTAGGTGTGAGAGACACGTCGCGGTGAGCCTTCTCATATCGTCTTTCGTGGGGTGGCGAGACCCAATTAGGGTTTCGCCAGTGCCAGCGGTCGCCAGGTGGAACCTGGAAGCCGTGGAACTCATATGTAGGTGGGGGTGTGTCTGGGGTTGAAAGAAGGTGTGATTTACGCTCAGCAGGCCCAGGGCAGACGAACATGTTGTTCTTCCGCGTATGGCCCGCCATGGTCGACCCGCACTTATGACACATCGGACGCTTCCTTTGTGATGTTCTCTGGGCAAAAACCATTGCTGTACGGCGTGTTCTTGAGTGAAGATTGTTCTTCTGTTCATCATGTTGAGTAAGAAATAGAACGGAATGCGGTTGCAATAAATGCAGGCAGGTCCGACCATAATGAGAATCTTGGATAGACGTCAAGAGGGTAGATGACTCACCGGCTGCTGTGTGATTGTTTTGTTGGCAGCGGGGTACTACAGTCCCACTCCTGAGCTTATAAAAGTTCGCCCAGTGGCGCGCCCTGCACGACATGACGTTTTGCGGGTGGTTCGCAGAACAAGTCCTTGGATTCAGCATGAAGGTCGCGCTGGAGACAAGAGTAGAAGTTCACCGGCAGATGGCAACCTGCAGAAGTGTCTTCGTTTAATCTGTTCAAGTGTACAAGAAGTCCTTGTACTTTTCATAGACGCCACAAAATACATGCCCAAAAAATACAAGACGTTTACCAACCTCACCATATCGACAATATTGTAATGTTCGGATGTTGTATTCTTGGTTATTGATCGGGAGAGCGCCTCAATGGTGATTGCAAGAATACAAAATACGGATCATATCTAAATAACAAACATTCTGAGCAAAAACCGTTGCTGTATGCAAATGGACGCAATGGACCTCAGGGCGCAGATATTGCGACTACACTTTCCCCATCTGTCCTCTCGACCTGACAAAACTCGTATGGGCGCCTCCGAGGTAGACGACTGGTTATAAGGTTCTGCTCCTTTGGTGATGACTTGATATGGATCTCCCCGCCTAGGAGTCTGAGCTGCAGCCACGGCATCCTAACGAATAGAGGTCAGTCGCAAACGAAAAACAAAAATTAAAACACTTACCACAATGTACGCATTCGACAACCGTCCCTGACCGTACCTGTGCTTTCGGCACGCGACAGATACATGTAGAGCCTTGGTAGTTCATATCCTGGAAAAATGAATGAGTAATGTCTCAGCGAATTGAAAGGTGAACAATACCTTGGTCTGGATACATCTGAGGCAGCACAACTTTTCATAACCTGTCTTCTTCCATTTGGCTATCAAGCTGAAGCAATTGACGTTCAGTATATGATAGACTTTGGAGACAACCAATTGACTTACTTCGCATCTGCGTATCCCTCCTTTAAAAGCCAGTCGTAAAGTTCCTTCGTGATAGCTTCACGCTTATAATAGAGCTCATAGATATAACGCGATCGTGTATGTGAGATACGCATGATGGGCCAGAGGGACTCGGCCTTGCGTTTGCCCTCATGAGACTCGTTCTCAGCGTCTCTCATCTTCTTCGCATAATCATCGAGAATCTACGACAATGTCAGAATTGGAAGAGCCTGCTGATTATCATCACCTACGCTCTCAATATCTTCGTAGCCTTCTGGAGGCTTCTTCGTCCTCGTTGTGCGTATTCTGGGCATCGTTAATCACGACGAGGAGGTGAGAGAGACCCGTGAGAACTTTTCTTCGACACCAATTTCTGACAAAGCTTACCATTTAGGGTCTTTTGTTCTTGTTCCTCGTCGACATTGTACGTCTGTGGCTACGTCTTGTTACCTTTCTGGCGTCGGTAGCCCCTACGAAGCTACGATATCGCGTATCCTGTGTCAAAAGAAGTCTTCTCTTCAATCATTCTTCCGTGATCTAGGTCTATCCATGGCGTAAAGACTCGTAAAAGGCGAGCTACTTATATCCCCTTGTAGTCATGATATGTAAGTAAGTATCATTGCTGATTATGTGTTGCTCATTGGCATGCAGAGTGAGTGCTTACTTCTATGTAATAGCTTATCTCTGACCGATGATTCGAGTCTCATTGCCTCGACCTTAGGTTGCCAAAGGTGATCTTCCCATCATGAATCTTAGATTATCCTTGCAGAAACGCGATCCTTCCAACAGCCGAGTATCACATTTGCTCAGTCCTGAAAGCACGGGGATTACAAATGCGGTGAGCACAGACTCCATCTATCGGTTAGACTCATTACCAATGTTATCATGCGTGTCTAACCATGGGCCCCAGCAAATATCGTCCTATATCAAACAAATATCAAGGTTCTTGTATCTAAACCTTCTGAACACAGGTAATTATAGTCCGAGTTTCACCGAAACCAGTATCACTGCATTATTTTTTCCTCTACCTTCTAATCCGCTGTTCGATAGAACAAAACCACTAGGCTAGTAAGATGTCCCTTGAAAGTACTCAAAGCGGTGCCCTATGATCTGGGTCTGGTCTCGTGAGTTCGCTGGGATGCCGGCCACCCACATTGCGCATTTACCACAGCTGCTTCAGTGGAAAGTATGTTCAGAATATATCCGCATTCCTTTCGGAGCACAGATGCGGCTCCAATTTGGTCTCGGTCTTCTCGTTCTTTTGCTCGGTTGCGAACAGGATGGTACTATCTACGATAAGACGACGTAGCGAGCGAGCGCCTTTCATCAACTGCACCTCACATTGGCCGACTTGGGCGTGCCCGTACTTGCACAGATGTATCACTCGATGTTCTGGCTACGTAGCCTATAATGTTCACATTCCCCCTTCGCGGCGTGTTCGTATACTTTTCGTAGTTCTCTTATTATGGCTTGCTGCGAGGCCATGGAACATACTGTGTGATCTGACGAATGCATGCGCTTTAGATGGCTTCTGGACCTTGTCACGCACATAAAAATGAAAATTAGTACTGAACAGAGATGATCAGCTGCCTCGTTTATAACTATACTCCGCTCCGTTGGTTATGTAAGGCGGTGCCAGACACGATGGGTGTGGGAGGCGCGTCCATGTTGCGTCCATGAATGCACAAGGTTACTTCAACAACGTCGACCACTACATCCATCAGGCAGCGCAGCGAACCCATCCCGACCCAGTTTTAAGAGTTTTCTGCTCTGCTTTCTGACGCGCCTTGCGTTTTAGACATATCTGTTGGGTGCTTTTTCGGCTCTGCTTTCAACATGCCACTCGTCGTTCCTGCTCTCCGTTTGTTCATGGTTTTTATGAATGTGTATGACACGTACAAGACTCTCAAAATACCACCTGGACGCAAGGGTGGTCCCCCTAGCATCAGGGCAATGACTCAGAGAAAGAGGGACCTCAAAGGGTGTCTCGCAGTTTGGGTTGTTTGGGTAAGGCATTGCTAGTATGTTATTCGTAGCCTACGTAGCATGCTCATGCTGTCGTGCTGTAGTGCTGTCTTGCAGCATATGAGAGAACGTTTGACCGTTTTGTCAGCTTCATTGTACCGTTCTACAGTGAAATCAAGTCAGTTACGCTACTGTTTCTCCTGCTGACCCGTGCTAAGGTAGGACGTCAATAACCTCTCCATACGAGCGAAGCTAACGCCTTATTCACGCAGGGAGCTGAACCTCTGTATTTGCATATTCTGCGCCCACTTATCAAACCATATGTGGACACCCTGGACCCATTGCTTGATCTAGCAAGGGACATTGGAGATTTTCTGTTTGCTCTCTCACAAGTACCGCTCAATTATGTACTCTCTCTATGCTCCGGTCTTCCTTGGCACACGGAAGAAAATGAGTCAGCCGCCGACCTCACAGAAAACACCCCCGAGTTGAGCACGACACGCTCTAGCAGTGACTCGAATATACCTATTGTGACTAAAATACACGCTACTGTGGATTCAGATCCCCGGGTCGCGGCAAAGCGCTCAGTCGCTGTCCGCAGTGTCTCCAATAATAGGGTACGACCGAAGTCCCGTCAACCTCCCGTTGATTCCTATGAGAGCATGTCGCTCCGCATGCGACATTCCAAGTCGTCCTCAATCACAACCCTCCCACACTATCCCAACGATACAGTTGGTCGTATTCATGCGCGTCCCACAACAAGCAATACTAGAACAGCTGCATACGAGATTTGGTGTCCCCCGCCGCCTGCGTACGAAGAGGAACACAGACGAAGCCGTTCGTCTATTGGACGGTCGGAAATAGCCAATGTATCCACTCCCAATTTGGCGACCCCTCCACCTACAGTTATTGTCAGCGAACCGGTTGACGAAGACTGGAGAGGGTACCCACCTTTTCCTTCGGCATACCCACCGACGCCCTTGACTGCATCTCATTCTCTTTCTGGAGCCATGCCATCCGGACGGGATAATTCGATCTACTCACCTTCTACCCAGACCACTGTAGTTTCGCCCATTTCGGAGAATACATTGATGGACCGTAACCAGGTTTTTGATGTATCGCTCCAGCAAGCGCATGAGCCCGCGAGCCCTGGTTCTCGCAGCTTACAAGTTCACCCTAGTATAGATGGGTCCCAATCATCCGGTGGTGCAGGCAACCTGGATGAGGATGAGGATGCGTATAGAGATGACGACGATGACGATTTTAATGTCACTTTACGGACTCCTTATCGCTCATTCCCGTCGTCAGTTGCATCGAACGCGTCTTCCTCTGTGGCGAGCCTTCCAAGTGCTTTGACCACTAACGATAACGAGTCGTCCCTGCATACCAGCAGCTCATCGGAGTCCACGCGTTCCTTTCATACATCTGATTCGTCGCATTATGCAGGACAAAAACGCCCATACCCGACTGTTACCGCGACAAGTCGAGCTGCAGCTGTTGGCACTATACCCAAGAATGCTGCCATGCGTGGCAAGGCTACTACTACTGCCCCGTCTTACGGAAACGACCTTGACTCTGACCCCAGCGAAACTGATGATGACGTTGATAGCAGTGATGGTGAAGATAGTGCAGCCAAGAGGAGAAAAGTTCTTGAGCCTACGCGGCGAACCACATATCTGCGTCCTACTGCCAAGCCCACTACAAACGTCCGCAAGCCTTCATTGACTACCAGAAACTTCCCGGCATCCTCCCGCGGGAAAATTAGTGCTCCTGCACCCAAAACTGGTACTCGCGGTGGTTCACGTGCTGCACCCCAGACGGTAGGAGTAGCTTCCCGTGGAGATACCTTGCGCGGACAGACACGAAGAAGCGCCTCAAAATTGCCGTCGCAAGACGCTGGGACCTATCCTCGCACAGTTACCTCACGAAACAAGGCTTGATGTCAGTTTCATGACTCCAGATTTAATGCACTCTCTTTCTGAGGTCCCTTTCATCCACATTATCGTTCACTGTAAACAAACCATGTTGCTTAGTACATACACATTCTGTTGCATTCAAATCGTCGTTCGAGTATCAGAAGGTCTTGGTCCCGGCATTCATTTGATGTGGTCTTGCTAGTAGCGTTTGCATTTGTTGGAGAGCTCGACTTAATATGCCCTCTGTTGACTTATTTGCAATTTAAATCCTCTGACTCTGTTACCCGCATTCTTTGCAATGTATGCAAGGGAAATGTATACCATCACTAGAATTCGTTCGAGCGAGTGCAACCCTCGCACCCCCATGGCAACGTTCTCCAACAAGGTAACTCGCTACCCGAACAACAAAGTTCTTGCCGACTGCTGCCTTCTCTTTTGTGACCCGGTCAAACACTCAAAGTATGAAGCATGGAGTAGTATTTCTGAAACTTGCTCGCGGGCAGTCGCCACATATATGCATGCATCTGATATCTACCATCAACTGCCAACTCGATCACTGCCGCAGAGCACCACTGCGATCGAACCGGAATCGAAACTTCTTGAGCATTTCTCGCTTTTTCTGCAGCGATGACTCAAGCATGAACCGCCTTGAACATGCAGTAACCTCGAGGCAAGAGTCATTGCATTGTTCGATGGAATATCTGACGCTGGCGCCTACATGCGCACACTGGCGCAAACTCGTTAGATACTACGGTAAATATATCTCAGCCGCAAAATACTAATCGGCCCACTAGCACAGCACAAGCGGTTTTCTACGTCAGTAAGGCTGCACACTGGCAGGCGCAGCGGTGCAAGCGTCCCGTCGCTTAGGTCTCTAAAACGGTCTCACTAGATGTGCGAACATGTTTACTGACGCTGGTGAACACGTTTTTTCCTGCACGCGCACCCCGTAATAACGTACTCGTGCACTAAGTGTTGGTCAATCGGTAGCGGGCTGTACTTTGACGAACTTCGTTATAAGACCCTGTGCAACTCAGATAAAATGGACTGCATACCCTGGGGTGGTTCACATTCTTCCAGGCTTTCATATCTCGCGATACCTCATGGATGTCCGTGAAAATTGTCTGGGCCGTGTCATAGGTTGCGAACTCCGCTGTATACCACCCAGATATGTAAGTCATTTACAACTTGATATTTGTTCTCGTTCAAGTCTAATAGTTCCTCTCCACAGCTCAAATCGTGTTGGGGGCTGAAGTGGTGCCCCAAATTTTATGCTCGAGGACCAAGCGAATTCGACGTTGGGGTTTTAACACCGGATGGAAAATACAACTCCCTAAAGACTGATGGTCCCTTGGCTATGGAGCATAGAGCTCAGGATAGCATTGCGAATTTGAAACCGTCTCCAAGCTTGCCCAGCACTATCTATGATGCTGATGGTTGGCTAGGATCAAGGAGACGCGAACCGCCTTCTTCACCATCCTGGCACTTCAGTGTGCCCCCATCTCCTGCTCATATTATACACGAGAGAACACAAGATCAACCTGATTTTATACGTTCTCCTGCCCATTCCTCAACGCCTCTGATTGCGCCAGGAGGGACGGAGAGACCGTCTCGGCTACCCATACCTATCCCTGGATCAAGAACTACGTTGTTGTCGATCCAGCCCTTCTCAGAGCCTTATACGTCAGAGCTCTCGTATGCTCTACTTCCGGGACATTCGTCGCACCCATCGCAGAGCTGTGGTACTCCAACAGTTGGGGAACCCCTGCATTTGCATTATTTAAGCCCCAAAGTTACGCTTGCTGTATCGCAGGATCCAGCTGCCCTGCTGTATGATGTAGCGCCAGAGACTGACGCCTCTCCAGAGCACCTGGTCTCAGATCCAGGAGACGCGCAGGAACAATATCTCCCCCTGGACAGCATCCATGCCCATTCCACACTACAGGTTCACCTCATGACTCCCACTATGCAAACTCTGCAAGCAACTTTGTTGGATTCATGGAACAACCTAGATTTCTCTCCTGCATCGACGACTCCGATGTCATGTTCAACGTCGTTCAGCACTGACTCTAGTTTGATTGGAGAGTTCGAACACCATCATGGTCCAGGAGTTGCAACTTCAATGCCGGAATTGATGGGATTGGGCTGGGAAAATTCGACGCAATCCAATGACCAGTTGGAGGCAGGGATGACGGACGAGGATTGGCAGCTACATCGGACTTTCACGCGTTCCTCGCCGATGCATCAGTCGAGAGGGCTATCTCCTATTGATATGAGTGTGGATGAGCTGCCAGGCACCGGTGATGGAGAGGAGGCAGCGTACAATCTTTCCGGCACCTTCCTCTTCTCCAGCGCCTTTCATGATGCTTTCGCTTGCTGAAGGCCGCTGGGCAGCTGCTCAGATAGGCTGCTGTCCAACACATTCATCTTTCTATTTCCGCTATTCCAACAACCTGGCAAACATGATGCGCCCTCGTGGTACTGCGCTATGTTGGCGTGTTGTTCGACAGGCATGGTTGGTTATGTCCGCCAGTCCACGAACACAGGCAAAGCAAAACAATGCGCCCCTAGCTTCTGAGGACGATGGTGTTGCCAGAAGCGCGCAGGTGTATATTCATTTAATACAAGGACATCATACCCATATATTTTACTCGCATAATTGTCATATAAATGTTTGTTACTTCAGATCAATTTGGCATATATGGCGGGTGTTGTGATTCCATATTCAATATTGGTGTCTTGACAAGTCACACCACGCCACACACTGCAGGCTGCCCAGCCTTGGCGTCGAAATTTCAAATCCAGCATTTCTAGCCACTTAAGGCTAGCAAACATTGCATTTACTACTTCCTTTCGGTTCATAGACCGACCATGTCCCACAAACTGCCAGAGCAGTTGAGTGTCAATCCTGAACTACCTCCTCCAGCATATTCTGCCCATCCACATAACTTGGGACCGTCAGGGCAAGTGCAAGGACCAAGTTCTCCCGGGCCCCATGAACGAATTCCTGGAGCTTACCCTCACCACGCCTCGTCTTTTTTCGGCTCAAACGCTACACCGTCATTTATACCACCACCACATTTTGGGCCTACTCCTCTATTACACTCTGACCCTACCCTAGGGCTGCTACCATATTATGACCTGCGTTCTCCGTACGCTATTGCAGAAGCCACATCGCGTGCACGGTGGCGTTTCATTTGTGCTTCTCTGTGGGCCACCGGTATCGTCATGTGGTTGGTCGCGGTCGGTGCATTTGGAGGACTGCGAGATATATAGCCGCCTAGCGTGGCTTCTGTAGTAAGTGTGACCATCTTAATTGTTGTCTGCTAAATCACGGGAAATTCAGCCTTTTCATGTGAACAATATATATACGAAGCTTATTTTGGCCGGCACGCGTATATTTCTCCATGTATGATTCATGGTTCTGTCCATGTTTTACTGTCTTCTTTAGACAAAGGCTGATCATCATCCTCATTTGTAGATGCTCTATGTAAACATAATGTATTTCGTACAATACCCATGGCATTTTTACTGCACGCTGTGCATTTCTTCTCTTTGGGGACGACTCACTCGGTTCCCCGGAGCAATGCAGAATCCTGATTCCCTATGCTAACTTCTGTCAGTGCCCGAGCTTAGGGTTTAACATGTGCGTGCGCAAGGTTGAACTTTAATTTCAGTGTCATCCTTGTGCGTCTGGCGACAATTTAATTCATCCTGCGGGACTAGGACGACAGGACGGGACTCGTGGCAGGATGGCCTAAATAATGCCAGTGGTCACTGGGGGGACAACATTTTTTCTGACCAGTGTTTACGGCACCAAGTGCTGATAAGCCCTGTCAAGAAAGATTGCCATTGTGCGTCGAGCCCGAGACACCTCATAAAATGAACATATTAATAGACGATGTCTCAAAACCAAAAGATGAAGTGTATGTGTGACTCTGATGCTCTTGTTTATATGCTTGTCGATACAATATTTTTTCGGGCATACAGCACAATATTGGCAGGTATAGATCAAACGCCCGCAATTGCTCCGCTGAGCGCATGGTTACCAGCGCCAATAGACCTGAAGATGAACAGAATATCCGAATTTTATAATATTAGTTTACGAGGAAATAAAAGAATTGTCACCGTGTCGACCACGTCCGCATGCAGCTAGATTCAGTTTCGACCCTTTCGTCGGGGACTCCATGGGGTGGTGTTACCAAACGACACCCACCTTTCAGCCAGACGACGACTTAATCGAGGGAATTACATCTTGTCCACGACTCGGACTTGCCTCAGCTTCAACAACCAACCTGGAGGTCAGCTCGACAATATTTACACATTGGTAGAGCCAATACATTGTCAACCATCCTTCAAAGCTTCATTCTCCTCTGCCTTCTCTCCTACTCATTCAAAAACCACTTATTGTGCGAGGAGATGGTCTGTGCGTTTGTTGAATGGAGGGTGTGTGCGTGTGAAAGAATTAAGGTTAGGGTCTGTGCGTGGGAGAACGTGTGACTTTCGTGACCCAGATAATTGGTGGTGTTAATTTTTTTCGGTTTTGAATTCTGGGTCGGCCCCGCGCGCTTCCTTTTGTTCCTTCACACTTTGACAACCTCGATCGCACCTTCCACGTCGATAACCACAGCGACAAGACACTCTTCCTCACCGTCCGCGGCGACGACCTAATCACACCGCTCGTCGTCTGCCACCTTTTCGTGCGCTTCATTTGCTGTCACTTCGTTGCCCGCTCAGTGTTGACCTCTTTTATTTATCTACTCCCACGCGCCGCGCACGTCGACCGCTATTGCTCATCGCTGTCACATTCATCGCTGACGCCATCTACCCTATCTCTATCATTCGCAATCGCTCATAGCCCATAACACACCTCTCTGTCAGTTTGTTTTTCGATTGTAGCCATATCAGCAATCACTGTCTCGCGCTACCTCCCACGATCGTCCGTACCACATTCATAACATTATACGGCTGTTGATGTCCAATTTCTAGTCTTAGCCATCCCACATACTTGTCTGTAATCACCCCGCGCACCATCCTACCAATCTGGCGTCCATAGTTCCCACTCCTCCGCCCATCCAAAGGCTCGAAGAGGACCTCATTAATCGTTCATTGCTCGACTCTCTCGAAGCCCAAGGAGACGCAGAACCCATTCATCCATCTCCGCAACCTGCCATGTCTCACTCAAACTCCAACTCTGGTTCAGGAGCACCATCTCCTGAAACGCAGTTTCATATCCCACCTGTGAATAGGCCTGATTCCCCCAGCAATATCGATTTCAATCCCAACCACGAGAATGATCGTTTTCTCCGCACTTCCCTTCTTCAGCAACACATTGATGATAATCATCATCGAAATTCGGAGTCACTGTTCTCTCACGGTGGAGTTCAATCCATGTATAACACATCCAATAATTTCCATCTCCCAGAGTACCTCTCAGATGACATCTCCCTCAAGCAGAGTATTGCCGGGAGTAAGTCTCCAAACGACTTTGGCGCTGGGTCGTTAAGGTCGTCTTTGAGCGCTTATAACGGAATCAGTGGTGGCAATGCTTCCAGTGCTGGTGCCACCGGCTCATATCGCTTGCGTCAACCAGACGGTCTCCCCTCACAACCTTATTCAAACACAAACGAGCTATTTGGGTCTCATCAGCCCTTAAATTTGCAGCACCAACTCTCTCAGCAATCTCAGCAGAGTACGTCCAGGTCTGCCGCATTCGAGTCACGTAGCGGGTATGACTTCGGAACCAACTCACCGCTAGGAGGTAGTAAGGTTCCCCAACAATTCTCTTCCTTGGATCCCTTCCTCCAAGCGCACTCCTCTAAGGGCCAACAACAGTCGCAGGTCCACGACGCTTATCATCCACTGTCGCACAGTAACTCTGGTTCCCAGATACCTTACCTGAACGGCATGCACCTTCAAAGCCAGACGCCTTATGGTCCTCACTTACAGTCTAACGGTGGTGTTGCAGCAGTATCAGCAGGCAATGCAAGGCCCATCGGTAGTGTAGGGCAGATGAATTTAAGCGTCGAATCGCAGAGTGTCAATAGTGGACTACCAGAAGAGATTTCGACCATTTTTGTGGTTGGATTTCCTGACGACATGCAGGTCTGTACTGAGTCATTTATGACGTCCCGCAACTTCTGACAGCTAGTGTGTAGGAGCGTGAATTCCAGAACATGTTTACGTTCTCCTCCGGCTTTGAAGCTGCCACCCTTAAGATCCCAAACAAGGAGTATACGGCGTACGGGTCGGTCGGTGGTACGACTTCGACCACTCCATCTGGTCTCCCTCTCCGTGGAGGTGCCTATGCCGGTTATCTAGGCGCTGGTTCCAATGATCCTTACAATGTTGTCACCGTTAATCAAGGAGGGGTTGTGATTGACAATGGACGAGATGGCCCAACGACCTCCTGGCCACCCCTCGCCATGGCACTAGACGAGCCTTCGCACTTCCAAGTGGGACAAGGGCTAGGTGGCCAGCCACCCCGAAAGCAGATCATAGGTTTTGCCAAGTTTCGTACTCGTCAGGAGGCGCTTGAGGCAAGAGACCTACTTCAGGGCCGCCGCGTCGACATCGAGAAAGGCGCAATTCTGAAGGCAGAAATGGCGAAGAAGAACTTGCACACCAAGCGAGGCGTTGGCATGGGTGCCACGACATCCGGAGGTGGCGGAAGCGTTTCTCTTGGTAATGGTATGGGGACTATCGGAGGGTTGAGTGCAAGCGGAGGTATAGGCTCGCTTAGTGGTCTTGGAAGCAATGCCGATATCATTGCTAATCTCGCCAACAATCTCAATTTGAACAACCTGGCTACACTTACCGGCAACAACTCTGAAATCCTCTCCCCGCGCGAGAGGGAGTTAAACTCGGTGGGGCTGGGCGGGTCTGGCTGGCGTGAGGGAAGGCTCGGGGATAGCAGTGAGGATGAGCGCGAGAACAGCATCCGTGACAGGCGCAGGGAGGCGCTTGGCCTTGGCCTTGGTTTGATGCGCGGTGCTCGTGAACGCGCTCAGGCTGATGAAGAAGAGAGGGTCAGGCGCAGCAATGACCTCAAGCAGTTCCAGACTGACGCTTCTCGAATGTTGCCTGGAAATACTCCCGCTTTTGAACCTTTCCATTCGGTCTCCGCCCCCACTTTATCCCGTCATCCTCAGAGTGGTCTCCTTTCCCCTACAGGTGGGTCGATGTCCATTTCTGGGCTAACAGAAGGTGGAAGCAGCGGTCACAGCCCACTTATGGGAAATGGATATGGTAATATTATCGCTCAAACCGGCCGGGATGGCTCCAGCAATGTAACTCCTGATCACAATGGTCTTCGCGAGTCCCGAAGTATCGGACCTTGGGATGCGCCTTCTCCGCGTGAGAGGGAGGCATCCGGCATTCCGCAAACCCTTTCGTCACTGTATGCAGCTCGGAAGTCCTCCATGGTACCAGTTCGACCGCCATCCCCTCAGGACGAGTCTCCTCCTCTTTCCCACTCAGCCTTCTCACCAAGCGATGAGGACGACATGATGCTTCCACCGCACCGTTCTGGCGCGTTGCGCTCGCTTTATCCCCTATCTTCCCAATTGGAAGAGTCGTTACACCTGCAGAGCCAGTCTCAGTCGATGGCACCTGGCAGCGCTACGTCAAGCTCCGCCGGAGGGTTTGAGGGTGACAGGCCAGTTCTCCTTGCAGTTAGTACCAGTACACAACCGAGTTCGGGCAGTGCTGGTATCGGCTCACCTCAGCTTGCATCGCCTTCTTCCCAGTCGGGATCGGCAAGTTCGTCTACTGGATTGAATGGAGGAGGTAGTGCAACCAGTGCGGGCAACGCTGTCGGTGCAGGACCGAGGAATGTTGTTGTCGACCAGAACCCGCCTATCAATACCTTGTACGTGGGCAACCTTCCGACAGGGTCCGTTGGCAGTGGTTACCCTGCAGGGTTTCTGGAGGACAGTCTGAGGGAACTTTTCTCTCGGCGCCCGGGGTATAGGAAGTTATGCTTTAGGCAAAAAAGCAACGGCCCAATGTGCTTCGTTGAGGTAAGTGTGTGTACTTGTGGTCACGGTACAACTACTCATTCAAGACCTATGCAGTTTGACGATGTACATTTTGCCACGAAAGCTCTCAATGAACTGTATGGTAACACTCTCGGTGGTATCGTCAAGAATGGTGGTATCCGCTTGTCATACAGCAAGAACCCATTGGGCGTACGCACACCAACTAGTGCTGGTACCGGCGCATCCTTGGTTCAACAACAGCAAGGCAACGTTCACTCTGGTGTTGCATCTCCCTTCCCCCCTGAGTCATTCCAACTTCGCCACCCCTTCGACGTCGACGCGTCTATAGGGATGAGACGCGATAGCTCGAACCCGACAGCTCTATCCGGGGCGTATAGCTACTCAAGATCACCGCCCCCTCCACGGTTTTTCTCACCTCCTCCGTCATCAACAAACTTCGGTATCGCACCCGTGCCGTCCGTCAGCAATGCGAACGCCTTCCCTCGTGGTTCACAAGCCTTTGGACTACCTTCACCTAATGGCGTACCATCAACTTTTTCGCCATTCGGTCTCCCACTTTCGTCGCCTCGTTCGCGCGCGAATGGTCTCCCTCCATCGCATGCCTTGATACCCGATCAGAGCTCAGAAGGTTCCCTGGCTCACGATCACCCGCAGCATTTCCCGCATCGCGCTTTGTCGCCTTCATCGACCACACTAGAGGCCGCTAGGGCCGGTTAAAGGGACGAACTTAAATTCCCTCGTATTCTCACAGTCCGCATGCAAGCATCTACAGCACAAATCTGCAAGTTATATATATATCTGTACTTACCACTCCACGACATGATTGACATCCCTCCATTTCTCATTGATCGCATGGTTTTCCCCAGAGCCCACTTTTTCGGACTGTCAACTTCGCCGTCGCCTCCAATTTTTTATTTTTCCCCGTTTCGCAACCATTAATCGCAATCCTCCATTCTACATACTCACAATCGGGCTGTTTTCTTCTTCGTCTCTGCGTTCGTATCATTCGCTCCCACAGATTCAACTATCCTATTGCTCGCACGTCAACCTGCTGATATCTCTACTATACTAGTTTACCACTTGTTGTTTTAGGTACCTTCGAGTTCTTGTCCCTGCATTGACTCGTGGCTTGCATTTCGCGTTCATCTCATATCTCGATTCCGCATACCACCTGTTTTCTGAACTTCGGGTTACCGCCCAGCATTTTCTCGACATTCTCATCTACACGCGTTCCATACGCACGTTATGTATACTACTGTGAATGGTTTGATGCTGCTGGATTGTCAGAAATATAATTCGTCTAAACACGTGCGGATTTATTCACTGGTTTGGACCTACTTGAGAACGAATATCACCTGCAGTTGAACGTTGAACGGGCCATCATGGATACCGACTTCGACGAAACATATGTTCTACTTCTCCTCGCAGACTCTAATCTACCCACAGGCTCATTCGTCGCATCCTCTGGGTTCGAGTCCTATGAAACGCATGGATTCTTATCTCTTCCATCCACATCAAATGCGGGAAAGGGAAGAGCAGCTACGGCGGGCACAGTCGCCTTCATTCAAGACAGCCTGCATACCTACGCCCGAAGTGCTCTTCCATTTGCTTCAGATGCCCATCGCGCAGTAGATGCATTCAAGAATCTCAAGGGCGAGCCAGACATCGGCCATGACGCTACAATCAAGAAATTGCTTGAGCTGGACGAGCTGTACGACACCATGACACTCAATCATGTAGCTAAGCGCGCCTCGAAAGCCCAGGGGGTAGCACTCCTCACACTATACACAAAAGGGTTTGCTCGCCCTTCAGGCCCCAGTGATGAAGACCATCTCTCAAAGAGCTTGACCGTCCTTATCGATCGTCTGAAATTGATGGTTCGCGGAGAAGAGACGCATGGCCATCTACCCATGTGCTGGGGCGTGCTGACCAGTGTTCTTGGGATATCACTTTGTATGTTTGATATTCGAATCCTCGATATGAAATTATAATTGTTTTTAGTGCGAGCGCAGCACCTTTTTCTATTTCTCCATGCACGTTCACTTCTCTCCTCAGCAGTTCGTTTGAATACGATAGGACCCTACAGTTCTCAGCAACTTTTGCTCCACTCAGTGAGACCGCTGGTCGAGGAGGAAGTGTCACATAATAAGGATATGCATACCGGAATTTTGATGGACATGCATCACAATGATGCAGATAATCACCCTGCTACGACATGGCCCCTTGGCGAAATTCTCGCTGTTCGACATGATTTACAGCACTCGAGAATATTTAATAGCTGATGAGAACTGTACGTCGCTTTTTAAACTTGGTGGAAGATGAATTTCCCTTATACAGCTACCTGCATGACTGCGCGAATCAGGGAGAAAGGGGAGCACAGGCACTGCGAGATCTTACTCTGTCAATGGATCATCAATAGTCTGTCGGAAATCCTTAGGCTCTAGTTGGGCGCACGTTGAAAACCAAGCACTTTGCTACCCTTGAACACACACTCTCGCTGTGAACTCCCCTCCTCAGTTGACGATACATACAAGCCATGCCTCATTCGGACGATGTGAATCCATCATTCCAGCGATTGTTGTTGATAATCTCTTCTCACTATGATTTTGTTGCTGCATTACACTCAAGTAGCAGTGAAATTTGTCCTACAGTAACCCAACTCGAGAGTTGTACGCACAACAGAATTTAGTGACTCAATAACTTTGTGTACGTACCCTGCGTGCTGCATTCGCATCATCCCTTGGTAATTGATTCTCGTGTGCACTCTTGTGTATTTTGTCAAGGCTGAATACAGGTTGTTAAGCTGAGGGAGGATGTTATGATATAACTGATGCTATTCTGGATCTATGTAGAGACTCCCAATCAGTTGTCCCACTTCCTGTATCATATACATCTTGGCACTAAATTTTGGTCAAGACTTTGTTGCTTAGGATTCATGAACGTTAGCCATAGGTAAACCAACTATAATGGTAGTCTCGATTCCAGATTCTTTGACAGGTAAAGCTGCAGTCAGCTTAAAAGATACACGGGACATCCAAGCTTGGACAACATCCCTAATGAGATTGTTCGCCTTCATGGTTCAGTGAACACTGGAGACGTACATCTGGCATCGCCAGGGCAAATTCAAAGGTCCAATCCACCTCAATAAAAATCAATTCTAATCACCCCTTCGTGCGAAAAAAGATGGTGACTGCATCATCTTCTGAAGCAACTACACACCAACTTGGGTTACCGAAAGCGGCTGTTCTACACAGGATTGTGAGGATGACTGGTACAGCAGACTACAGTGCACTGATACAAGCCACCCATTTTTCGCGGATGGAACCTTGGAATATCGGAAGAAGGGGGGATTTAAGCTAGGTAATCACATAAATGGCTTCAATCGCAATCGAAACCAGGAATACGCACCGTTATGCTGCGGTGGTCAACGCCAATCTTGCAGAAACTTCGGCTTGGCTTCGGACCAAGTTTGCGAGGTATGTTACCATCAGAGTGTCCTGTAGTCCTGCGGTCCAACCGCCATCTTCCTCTACGCCGGTACCCAATACGTCCATAAGATACCTCCCTACAGCCTTGTCCCCTACAACCTCACCGCGCAAGACAGATTGCACATAGGCAAGTACTCTGTTGAGCATGTTTTGCACGTCTGTCAATGAGGATGCAAGAACATCGAGGTCGGTTTGGTTGGATAACGGGTTAGGAGACAACAGCAGGTCGACTAAGCAAGAAATTCAATCGATGGCGTGTTGGTACACCTGATAGACTTTAACTCACGGCCACTGCGTTCTGCTTCATGGAAGCGAAGTTCGCAAGGGATTGGAACAAATACACAATTTTCGGGTTTGGGGAAGATCCCAACCGGTGAGCTAGATTGGTTGAAATAAGATCAAGGAAACCGCATGAACTAGAAGCTATAGCACGTACCTTACGTATGCCTTCACTCCAGCACTCTTTCCCTCCTCAGTTCCAGTATCAAGGGCAACGTGTACCGCTTGATTTGGTGCGGTCTCTTGGGAGTAGAAATTTTGAATTAAGGCAGAGTATGTGTTTAGGTCGGAGCCAGTTGAGTACCACCCTACGATGGTCTCATTGGGCCTAACACGAATGCAGAGGTCGTACATGGCACGGTGGTAGTCCATGTCTACTGCAACCTGCTCATCGGTCTCCGAATGGAGGACAGCAAATGCAGACTTGATGTCAACGGTCGAGTCTGTGCGTGTACCAAGAAGGGTACCAATTACACGATGTTGAGCATCTGTTCGCCGAAGGTAGTGGTCAAGGATCGAGAAGAGCGCGGACGGATGAATCGTTAGTGAAGTTGGGCGCGTCCTAGCAGTTCATGAGACCAACTGCATCATATGGCAAGTTTTGAATGAACTCACGAAGGTACACCATTTGTACTTGTGGAAGAATTCTGTATATACGCCGCTGATGAGGATGAGCGTATAGGCATTTTCAGAGATAATAAGTGGCTAATCTCGCTGCAGTGATCAAAAAGTCGTCGGAGTTGCAAATGAAGGGACTTGCCTTTTTCGTGGGTCCTTGAAGTTTCTTAGTTCGCACCGTCCATCAAACATTTGCAGAAAATGCCCTCCGAAGAGACCAAGGTACGACTAATGTTCATATGGTTGCCGTGTCCAATACTTATTGTGCTACGCAGGAACGTATCACGAAACTAGTGGAGGTTGGCCGCGTACGTTGGTTCACACCCGCGCTGAACATGATTACTGACTCTCTGCAGACTCTGGTGCACTATGGCTGGATACCACTCATCATTTACATTGGCTATACTCGGAGCACGCCTCAGCCCACCCTTATTAAGTGCGTTGTCTCAGTGCCTCTCGTTGGCCTCGGAAATTTTTAACACATTGAACTAGGCTCATAAGCCCACTCGCATAAGGAATTACTACTTGCATGCGAACTTCCAGCTGTATTTTATAATTCAGTCTACTTAAAAAAAGTCAACTCTCTACTCAGTGATCAGGTGCTGCTGGGGGTTTGAGGTTTCATTCATCAATCCTGAGTGGTCTATCATGTGATGCCGATGGAACGTGTTTGTCGACTTAGGTAAGTTTTCCCCTACCTCCCTTTCACTTGCCAGGATTATACTCCGTGGTGGTTCTCCATGCGAGGGCCCTGAATTTCCTCCGCTTGTAACCGTTTAACTTGAACTGGTTTATTCTGTGGTACATGTCGATGGTATTAGGCCAGATATGAGCATTATGCGCGCGACTCTTTTGAAGAGCTGAAGGCTGACCACGATGCTTACTTACAGGAATAAACGAGATAGTGTGTCATGCAAAATACAATGCGATATACTATATTTTAAGGTATCAAAAGCAAGATAAAGTCCGCAACGTCACATATACACCCTTCTCAGCTCTGCGGCGCTGGTAATTCGTTGGCACATGGGGCAGAGTTTGGTTGCCCCCAGACAACGAAGCCAGCATTCACGACAACATGTGTGCCAACATCCTGTTGACACCGTTGGCTCGGTATAGTGTGAAAGGCAGATACGGCACAGGTTGGGTGAAGATGTTGAGCCAGTGTTAGATTCCTATGATCGACTATTAGTCCGGGGTGTATATCAACTATGCCTTGAACTTACCAGAGCCTGCAACTTGTTTTCCAGAGCCAGGATAAGTGCACTAGGGTCATTTCGTGAGCGCGCAGTGATAATGTCGAGGTCGAGCTGGTCCATCCCGATCGGTTGGATAACATTGTTCTCTATACTATCTGCCCGCTTCAATAAGACCTTGCCCTCGACTACCAGATGTCTGAGCGTCTGTCGTTCCTGGACAGTTACTAGATGACCATCTGTGTCGACATCGATATCTTCATTCTCAGCGTGCAAATCTCGGTCACTTGAAGGCAAAGCCAGGACATCAGCCTCGCCAAACTGTGCCTCTCCGAACACTGCTTCATCCTCGCCATCTATGTCCACTTCATCCTCGACGTCCAGTGAATTAGACGTTCGAACATGGATACCAGTGCCTGCCCATAGAGTCAGCGATAATTTATGTTGTGTTGTGACTTCCGTACTGACCTCGTAGACTTGCACCTGTAATGACCCTGGTCCTAACGCTACCCCCGCCACCACCTATATCAAGATCCTCTTCATCCTCGTGTAACCGCTCTCGCTCCAACCTAGCGCTTTCATGTACTAGACATGCATCCACATGTGCCTCGACGACATCCCGATCGCCTCTGACTACCTGTGCACACACAGGACATGACGTCCCTCCCTCAACTTCCATAATCCAGGACTCTGCTTCATGCTCCTTAGCAAGCTCTTTGAGGCGCAGATGTCGTGCTTTCCGTCGACGCGTAATGGTTTGAATAGTCTTGCCAATGGCAGAAGGAGATGTGGAGGAGGATGGGATAGAGGTGGTAAGGGATTTGCGAGCTTTTAGTGCAGAGCGTCGGGCGCGGTTGCTCGGGCTGAAATGGGTGATATCAAATGCTCGTGCAATGTAGTAGCAGACAGTTAGACGCACCCTTCTTCCAAGTCATCAACTTCTGCCAAGACCTCTGCCTCACCAATATGCTGAATGATGTCTTCCACCCTTTGCATTTCAAGAGCCGCATGAGCCGCAAGCAGACGCACAGGGATCAATTCTGTACATGCCGGGCATTTCCTTGTCTCTGCTCTCTTAGCTATGTGTATCCTCATTCAGTTGAGGTCACAAATCGAAGAAAGTCACGTACGCACGTTTTTTCACTGGGAGCGCGATAACAGGAGCTTCCGAGTGTGTCGAAGAGAGTGAAGAAGAGCTCGGAGACGAATCTCTCGCTCGTTTCTTGCCTCTGGATGCTCGTTCAATATACTGTTAGAGCACCGAACAAAATGAAAGCACGAACTTCATTGATCTCTGACGTCCCATTTGTAATGTCATTTTGGTGCTCAATATTCCGGGGAATACGTGCACATTATTCAGTGATGTGAGTGAAGCTGAAGCAGGTTTTGGAGGGATGGATTGCATGCAAGCAAGTTGGATGTAGCCGTTGTGTAGCCGATCAACTTGAAGACATTGGTCCGATCAGATCTGAACCACGTGACTCTTGCCGTCCAGAGGTGCTGCAAGTCTTTTGTGATACATAGAATTTCATACAACTGGCTACTTGAAGACCAGGATATGCGGGTTACGTTGTAAAATAATGGCTGAGATGTATTATCAAACATGCTAATTAATAATAAGTATCATACTCAGGCTTCGAAGCTTGGAGGAGTTGCATATGCACCCGTACCCGCACTATATGGCCTTCGGGAAGCCATGCATGTTTTACTATACGTCAGACGGATACCACCGTTTCTTATGAGCCCGTCGAGCGTGGAGCCAGTGAGGTCATTGAGAGACATCGTGGCATGATGTACATCCTGAAACTGCCGCCGCCGTAAATCAGAATGAGGCTGCGAGTGGAAGAAAATATCTTACGTCGACAAAACACATCATTCGCCCGTCACTCTTGCGAGTGAATAGTAATCTTCTATATCCCGGGCGCAGAGAAAACAAGGCTCTTAATCGAGTTTCAAGATAGTCACCATAATCCCCTGTGCTCCTAGGGAGATTATCCACGAAAAGCGTGTTTATGGGAGGATATCTGTGACAAGGTTCGGTGTACTCTTGTCGCAACAACTCTCCAGGAGCATGAGGCACAACCGTCTTGTTCTCGGGGTCTGGGGGATAAAATGCGAAAATTGAATCCACAGAATCATCTACAGTCGGGCGTGATAACTTCGGCTGCTGCTGTCTGTGTCTCATGGGTCCAGGTAACGGTTTGGAGGGAGGATGAGAGTCTTTGTGCACCATTAGAGGAGACTTCTCGGAACGGAATACACGGCACGCGTCGTTTGTTTCACCTGAACAATTGGCAATGTCTTTACTGATAGTGTCGACTAATTGTACAGTTGTCGGACGACTTTCCGTGCTCGAGATCGGGCGCCAGCATTCCGAGATAAGAGCCCAGTGTTTCTCTGAAATGCATGGATCATCCGGCCGAGGCGGAGTTTCTCCTACAAGCAGCTTTGCTATGATACGAAATTCAGCCATGATGCCTCTATCTGTATACCACGGAAATCTGTTAGAGAGGATCTGGGGAACATAGTCAAGTCAAAGACAACTCAGTGATGAAAGCCAACTTGCCTGTAGCATCACGCTACCAAAAGAATATATGTCACTTTTTGGTGTAGGCAAATAGGAAATCTCTGGATCTCCAAGAAGCTCGGGAGCGGTCCACCGTATTGCACCGGGACGGCAGGATGACGGGGCAATCGAAGATCCACCTTCAAGTCCTCCTATCACGGTAGAAAGTCCAAAATCCACAAGGCACGCCATGCCTTCTGCATTTATCAAGATATTGCTCTACAGACCATCTAATTCAGATACAGATGCGTGTAAAAACGATTCTCTTACACCGGTGAGATCTCCGTGGATGAGAGGGAATGAGTGTACTTGAAAATACTGGTCTAAGACGATACAAGTGAACTCAGAGGAAGATGACCCACAGTAGTTTAAACCAGCTGCGACATCATGAAGCTGTTGTGATTGGTGGTTCAGCTCACACCTAAAACGATAGATAGGTCTCACCAGCCATAACTTCGATATCAGTGATGAATTTCCACCATAGGTGTCCAAGAAATTTGTCAATGTTCCATTGGGTATCCAGGGCGAAACGAGAGAGATGGTCTCGGGGGGTCCAAATCTCGCTGTTACGCCTATGAATGGCACGATATTCCGATGTTTTAATTTCATCCATATTTTGATCTCTCGACGGATTCTCTACAACGTGAAGTTCAGCCTTCAATATGAATGACGGAGAACAGATCCCACTGACCCTGATATCATCCGCGCTAGGCAGAAAACGCAAAGCCTTGACAGCAACCTGAGAAGGAATCATTACATTTCTATTGTTCAACACACAGAATTAAGGCGCTCATACTTGAATTTGACCTGACGTGGTCTGGTAGATGCCTCTGTAGACATTTCCGAAAGACCCTCCGGCCACAGGATGGTCATCTAACCGGAGAATATGACCGGTGAGGTCTACGGGCGCTTCTACTGCTTTGTTCATTTAGTCGGGTCAGATTGAAGGACGAAGTGAGTTATGTGAGGCTATACTTGTATTGTGTTTTGCGGACTGGCCTAGGAAGACATAGCGCAAGAGCATCTAAGAAGGTGGCTGATGCAGTCGAAGGGTTCAGCCGAGGGAGTCGATCTCGAACCGTAACTAAAGCGGCAATGACTCGGATAAAGTGTTCGAAGAATTGTCTTCCGAGTGAAGGCGGTGGTTGTCAATGTCATTACACCCCTTCACACAGCTTTGAGTCTAACCTGTTTGTCTCAATTCCTATATGGTCATGGAAACTGTGTCATATGTAGGGGCACTGCATGCTGCAAAACATTTTTTAGAAGCTGCCGCATAATCTGCCGCTTCCATGCTGTCTAGTCATGATGCATGAGCTGCCATAGTGATATGGGTATCTGAGTAAAGGCGGAACACCATCGTCAGAGGCGAGAATACAGCAGCGTAGTAGCATTGCAAATAGAGACCTGAAATAGTGAGAGGAATGAATCGAGCATACCAGTTTATTCCAGACTTTGCTGAGACCCCACCTACAACTGGCGGGTATAGGAGTATAGTATTTATACTCTCTTGACCTCCTACGCCTACAGACGCGGGTAGTCGAGATCAACCACATAGAAGGCCAATACCACAGTACTAGTGTGTATAAAAACCTGCAGTACGAGTTTAGCCTTGCTAAGTACCTTTGCCGGGACTAATTAGGTGACAAATAATGTTACAAAACCTCAATTAGGAGGCAGGCCAATTTTTGAAAAAAAAAACTCGTACTGCAGGTTTTTATGCAACACACTGTAACATGGTGCAAACATCAACGAGTTCTGCCTGCTCAGATTCTTAAATTACAGCAAGCCAGAGGTTTGGTCCACATCCGAGCACCGTATTGTGCTGCCACTCAAGCTTGGTGCCACTGCGGTTCACGTATTGACAGTATTGGGTAGAACACCTTCCTAGGTGCTTCTCGACTTTCTACTACTCCTGGATCTCAAAACTGGCAAGGATATCATCGGAGGGCAGATGGGTATTCTACAGGTGCACGCATTTGTTCATAAGTTCGACAACGCTCACTCGCCCATGGGTGAAGCTTGAGGATGAATTATCTTACTTTTGAACCAATTTTGAACACAGGTATATTTGATCGAACTGCGCCGACCCTGTCATCAGATTCGAATACGAGTTTTCCGATGCCCAAATTCCATATCCGCGCTGTGGAATGTCATATTTCGCGAAGCCAAAACACATGCGACCTACTGAAGGAATCATAACTCTACTATGGACCATCGGGTCACAACTTGTGGTCCAACACATACTTGGATGCGCCTTCAGCCACTGCTGTTTGACTTGTTCCGCCATTGTTCACGAAGTCTTTAAGAGGGCTCCTTCGAACCAGTTTTCCATATTATCGACCAATCATGGCGACTATTCCCCGAGCTTTATTCGGCGACCTTCCCATCGAGCTCGTCAACCTCATCATGAGTTATGCAGCTCGACCCACTTTTGCTCAACCAGACCAATACAAGGCGAAGAATCCATACTCAACCGCTCGCAAACTCTGTCTAGTCTCCCGATATGTCAGGAGCGTTGCACTACCCGAAATGCTGCACACAGTGTTACTGGATTCTCGCAACAAGAAGGCTTTCGTGCATGCTCTACGCATGCAGAAGGAATACACTCAGACGGATTCTCGTCTTTGTTTTGCGTACACAAGTTATATACATAACATTTGGATCGGAGAATTTTGTCCGAGTCCCGAATACTCTTTTGCGCACCGCTCCGATGACATGTTTGTGCCTCATTCAGACCTTGACCTCTTGGCTCCGGTACTCCTCGGCGCACCATCGCTTGCGATCGACTTTGCAAGCATGTATTTCTTGACACGCTGCGTGGAACATGTATGGACCGACATGGGCGAGAACACCGACCAGGAATGTTCGCCACCTCCGTGGCGCACGAAAACTTTAACGCTATTGGGGAATGTCACTAGGCCATGCCCCATGACGATGTTTGCCTCAGGATCAGCCTTTCTGGCTTCCCTCGCCCACCTTGTTGTGCTCCCTAACTCACTAGGAGACGTAAGTTTGCATGTCGCTGGTCGGGCTATTGGCGCTGTTGGACCTCGAGACTACAACCTCCCTCAGTGGATGGCGCACGCTCCATGGGCTTTATTGAAGAGGCTTGAAACCGTCTCTTTGGCTTTCCCGCGTGTGGAACTCCCGCTCGATACAGCTGAATTCAGTGCAGGAATGAACTTGCAGACGGAATTGGTGACGTTTCCCGCTTCCCTGGTGAAGGGCTACCGCGTGCCCCTGGAGATAAAAGCATCTACGGAGACCGGAGAGGGGCGTATTTCTTTGGACGACGTTCGTGTTGTGGTATCCGATACTCGGGTGCACTTTTGTATATATTGTCAAGAGTGGGAGAAAGTTTGGGCATGCGGATGGCCCGGGTAGGCTGGAGGTGGAGGGATGTTACGATACGACTGATATGTGCATGTTCGCAGATGGCTTCGTGTATTGAGCATGTATATATATTTCTTGGCATCAATCAATGGGCTTGGTCGGGACTTTGTTTATGAACGTTAAAAATAAGTAAATCGACTTTCTATTACGCCTTGACAGGTGAGAATCAACTTGGATACGCCCGATGGAATCGTCCGCTTAGCTAGGGAGTCGTGGATTTGTAGCTGCATTTATCTGTAACAGGATGTTAGTCGACAAACAGGTACTAAGTGTGCATGAATGCATACATTAGGCTGCGCTTCTTGTGCAGACTGGATAGTGGCAAGGATGTGAGGTGGAGTGTCGCATATGTAGATCTTGGTGTCAAACCGGGTAGTGTATGCCAGTTGGTGTGAGTTGGGTGAGAAGATGAGGTGGTCAGGAGCATGAACGTCGAATGAGGCGAGGAGCTGGCGCGACTCGAAGGCCCAGAGCTTGATGGTCTGATCACGGAAGCGCTAGCGAGGAGTGCACCATCGAATGAAAGTGCTAGACCACATATGATATTGGTGTGCCCTTCAAAGGGAATTCTGACAGTCTGCAATGTCGACGCATCGAACTCATAGATCGTCTTGGGCTCGTCAATGTCATCATCATCCTTGAAGTTAAATGCGGCCAAGATGGTGTGGTCTTTGGCTGTCCAAATCACTGGGGCACGTGTCGTCATTCCCCAATCGAATTTCCACAGTAGCCTGGTATCCAATCTATGAGTTTCAACATCCCACACCTCGAGACACCTCGCTACATCTGATATGACTGCGAGCTTCTTTGAGTCTTGCGAGAATCGAACCACGCCCACCCATCTAGTTGGGGTTTCGAATAGTAGTTTGCCAGTCTTTAGGTTCCATACCCGTATTGTGCCGCATCTTCCGCATCTTACTCCACTCGCCAGCAGGGTGCTATCCGCGGAGATATCGATGCAGGTGATACTCTGTGAGTGGCCTTCAAATGTTCTTGTGATCCCCGTTCTAACTTCCCAGATTTTGAGTTCCCCACACTCATTGTCATCTCCACCAGCAGTGACGATCCATCGACCATCCCTTGACACACCTACTGCATGTACTCCCTCCTCACAAACTTCCCGTACCCCCTCAATCTCCTTCCCTGCCTGAAGGTCCCACCGACGAACAGTCTGATCTTCAGATCCACTGACCATTTGCTCGCCATCCGAAAAGTAGGATATGCTGCATATGTTATGGTAGGTCCTCTCTGGAGGTTTACGAGTGGATTTTTCATGGCCCTCCAATATCATGACTGGTTCCAGAATTGACTTCTTGGATGCAGCGCCGGGCTGTGTCGAGCTGGAAGCCATATCGGTTTATTCGCTTGGGAGGTTGGCAGGTGTTTGTCGGTGAGTTCGAAGAACCACCAGTAAGTTCTCCGAGTCTTCGTGCACTGTTCTGAAGCTGATGTTTAGCTTGAAGTTACCCAACTTGTTCCCTGCTGAAGATAACTGTCAGTTCCGTACTGGAAGTTCAAGTGGACGCTGGCTCTAATCGCCCGATAAAAGATAACGAAGCCTGAGCTCCGTCCTATGCATAGCACAGTATGTGCTTTTTTTACCCTTCCTTCTTAAACCTGCTCACTTTCCAGCTCACAGCCATTCTCATGCTCTAGCACCCCAGCCTACACAACCTGGATCAACTATTATAGACCACCAAACACCAATTCGAACGCCACATACGTCTTCTTCTTACACCCGGAGAGCTCTTCTTATGATCCAGTCCTGCGTGGGCGTTCGCTCTCACCAATAGCCAAATATTACCAGTATCCAACTCTTGAGCAGATACATCTACATCTTCACTGCATGCTGGCAGTTGCTGGCGTGACTAATGACTACACGAGCACTGATCTATCCACTACGCCTGGATGTCGAAACCGAAGATGATGTCATCCGCAATACCATAGGTATTCGACAAGTGTATCCGAAGACTATTGGTCGTCCGGCAAATGCTTATGGTAGCGCAAGGAGACTCTATTGAAAGTGTGTTGTCGAGCGGCGTTTTGATGAAAAGTGTTTCCTGTACAACGGATGGTCGAGTTCTCCGTAAAAGAAAGGTTGCGAGCTTCCGAAGGAAATGTCTTCAAAGTCAAGGGGCAAAGAAGATTCACGTTGGTACGTTGAACCAAGAGGAGAGTATACGGGATACGTGGATTTCCAGAGTCTTTTCACAGAGTCAAGTAAAGCTTCAAGTATGTAACAAACCGTTGTGGACCTAATTGAAACGTGGCTCGTTCCTGAACGCCATTTCCTCCTCTTTGCACTTTGATGCTCATTATCGAGTCTTGTACGATCATCATAGGACCAGTCTAACATCACATCGTATGGCTGCAGACCAGCAATATTTGTCCTGCAACAACTGCAACCGATGAAAATATCAGAGAAGCTTTCTGACATTTCAAATGGTACACCATCATCATCCTTCTCCATACTAACATGGATATCGTAGTTTGATAGTGTACTCTGTAGGCATCGTGGTAGAAGAGTGGAGACTCGGATGAGTGTGGAACCGGTTATTTAAGCGCCGAGTAATGCCGAAAGCAATTGGGTTGCAGTGGCTCCCCGCAAGCTCCCTGTTTCTGTTATAACTTATTCCGTACCCCGTCGGCCGGTATCGTGTGTGGCGTCCAATTCTTTCCTGTGCAGTGAACTGTGTCAACTTTCCAACCACTTCCTTGCATTACACACTACTATTTCTCCTTCATTTTTTATTTTTTGTTTGTGGACGGAACATTGTCGTTATGAATCCAGCTCGGTCTAGTGCGCTCCACCAGCGGAATCGACTCCTATTGCGGACGGCAGCACAAAGTAGGCGGGCGTTGACCACATCAATACCAGTTGCCTCACCTTCCAGCTCTTTGCCGTCTTCCGGTCATGGACATGGACACGGGAAGGCGTTCAATTCCTCGCTTGCCGTAGAAAGCATTGCACGCAGCGATCCTGCCGAATTCGCTACAATCAATCAATTCGAGACTTCACAAATGTTCCCGGCACCGATCTCCCCGATAAAGCAACATGAAAAACTCGTGCAGTCTGGGGTACTTCGAAGTGACGATCATCAGATTCGTATCGTCGGCAAACTTCAGCGTTTCTGGGAGCAGGTACTCAAGTACAACCCCCCACCTATACCCGAAACGAGGACAAGTGATTCATTGGTGATTTTCTTTCATTTTCTCTCAGGACTGCTGACCCACTTGCTGCTAGATGTCTCGTTTGTTTTCTCGCGCACCTCCAGTACCAGGAACGGCGCCTGCATCGGCACCAAAAGGTCTTTACCTTTATGGCGACGTTGGCACAGGAAAGACGATGCTCATGGACCTCTTTTACCAAACACTGCCCCCTTCTATCACACGCAAGCGTCGCGTGCACTTCCACGCCTTCATGATCGATGCACATAAACGCATACACGCTACTAAATTGCTCATGGGACACTCTGGTGGCGATCCCATCGGTCCTGTTGCGCGGGACCTGGCAAAGGAGGCGTATGTGCTATGCTTTGATGAGTTTCAGGTTACGGATATCGCGGACGCCATGATTCTGAGGCGTTTATTGGAGGGCTTGATGAATCATGGTGTAGTTTGTGTAATCACATCTAAGTGCGCATCCAGCTTTTCATGGCGGTATATTATGATTGACTGTCACACAGTCGACACCCAGACGATCTTTACAAGAATGGAATTCAACGCTCAAGCTTTATACCCGCCATAGAGCTTCTCAAATCGCACTTTGAAGTGACGGACTTAGACTCAGGAACTGGTGTGTATCTAGTCATACTCTTCCGGTGTATGTAAGATCTTACAATTATCATGCACAGACTACAGACGGATACCACGCGCCCTCTCCCACGTATACTATCATCCACTAACACCAGAGAATAAAGCCGAGATAGACAAAATCTTTAATTCACTGACATGTCCAACTCCTACCGCTGCGCTTCAAGATCCTGTTATTGAGAATCGCCCAATAACGACATGGGGCCGCACGCTTCGCGTTCCGCTTTCGACGTCAAAGGTTGCGCGATTCTCATTCGAGGAAATTTGCGGCCGTCCATTGAGTGCCGCTGATTACTTGGAAGTGACGAAGCAGTTTGGTACTCTGTTTATTACAGACGTGCCGAAAATGGGGATGGACAGGAAGGATATGGTATGTTTCTCCCATTCGTAGATCCTTGCAGCATTAACCATCATTCTACAGGCAAGGCGATTTATCACATTCATAGACGCATGCTACGAATCCAAGGCAAGCTCGCGTATTTCATGCTTATGATCGATAATCTAAGGACTGGCGCAGACAAGGATTTTTGTATCGTCAGAAGTACCCATATACCAGATCTTTTCGGATGATTCGGCGGGCTCAGGGAACGGCATCTCAGATCACATGCGGAGTGTGATGGATGATCTAGTACGTTTCCTTTCTTCAATTCTTCTTACGACATCTCAATTTCTGTAAAGGGCCTATCTCCGGAAGTTGTGGGCTCAAGCTCGATGTTCTCAGGCGATGAGGAAATATTCGCGTTTGCGCGGGCTTGCTCGCGGCTGGTGCAGATGGGGAGCAGAGAATGGGCAGAGACAGCTTCTCAATAACAAAGACACGTAGATGCCTACGCGCCCCCTGGTACATAAGTATATATATATTGCTGATTTTTCCTCTATATGCAAACTCATTCTAATATCTCCATCTGCAAATCCACTTGTTTACATCGTCGCTGTAAGCATTTCTTATTATGACGTGACCGCGATATGCTGACCTCCTTATGATTGTTCGCAGGCTTTCTTGCACCGATATATACAAGTTAAGTTCGTAAACCAATGTCCACACTATCTCCTTCAGCGCTTCAGCGGTTAGTGATTTACGTCCTGTTATTGTTGTGCAAATCTTATCTCTCCCGTGACTCACTTATGACTCGGTGGGCGTCCTCATTTCTTATGGCGGGGAATACGTCGATCAAGGTGCCGATGAGTCACTGATCAACGAATTTCCCAAAGCGTTTCTGTCCTGTCAGGTCTGCTTACAATTTGCGGGTATGGCGCGACAATACTTAGATATGGACGTTCTCTACCGAACCTCCTGAAGCCCATGATCGGGATTTGTCATGCGCAAAAGTAATACCCTACCCTGGGAATATCTTCGACGCGCTACGTATAAACGCAGGGAACGCTCGAGGTGCTCCCAGATCGGATTCCGCTACAGCACCATGTCAAACACCCCTGTTACCGAAATCATCACGCTCACGAGCAATGATGCGATGAAGACAACCCCCAAGTTCCAGGAGGCCGTCGAGCTCTTGCGCCAGTCCACTTTTGAAGGCCTCCAACGGATGTACTGGGGCGATCGCGTCCAGCAGCCTGGAATCAGGCAGTGGTTCATCAGTGAGACATTTCGACTCTAGTGACTCTGTGTTCTAATCACGCGCACAGATTGGGATAGCCGCCCTCAGAGGTCTGAGTCGACGGCCGCGATAGCGGCGCAGATCAAAGAAAAGCTTGACGCAGTTGTTGACTGTCCTCCGACGCGCAGGCTCGTCGCTTTCAATCCCTACCCACCTACCAAATGCTTTGCTGCGCCGTTCACAGAAGTCATTATCAGCACTGTAAAGCCTGAGACCGACCTGAATGAATTCAGCAAGATCGTCGACGCATCGTTGGAAGTCTGTCATGACTTCAAGGGATGCTACGGAACTGCGTGGGGGTACGTTGTTGGTACAGAACACGCGAACGAAGTAGTGTTGTTGCTTGGATGGGAAAGTCCAGAGGTGAGTACGCGTGATTTAGAAAGCGTGAAGCGATGCCCATCATATCTCGATAACTCTCAGCATCATGTTGCGTTTATGAAGACGGAGCCTGCCAGAATAACAACAGCTCCTTACGTTGAGGGAGTAGAGGACTCGACCGTCTTCTACGTTCAATCACAAGATGCATGAGAGTGATAATCGATGAATCAGAAAAGGGTGAAAGTGATTGTTCTAGTAATACATTGTGGCTTTGTTGCAAACATCTACACAATCATGATCATGTTTATCATATGCCCGACATTCCCTTGCTCTTGTTGTCCATCAAGCTTCCACGCGCAGCATTCATGGTTGTCGTTCCTGAGTTGATGCCATTCCCGGGCTGATCTTTCCCCTTCTCCAGAATGTGCATCAAGACATCGACATCTTTCGTCGTGCCGAAGATAGTATCCAGTTGTTGTTTTGAAGGCGCACCCAAGATGCCCTGTGCACCTTGATTGGAGTAAAACACTTTGAAGGCTAGGAAGTGATGCGATTAGATCACAATCACGCGATCGAATCAGTGCTCACAATCGACTACCTCAGCTAGAGGTATCGTTCTATGCATACGTAGGAATCATCAGTGGTGGGTTATCGGGCGATACTGGTGCACTTTACCTGTCTGCAAAATGTGAATCAGGTCATGGATTATCTGATAGTCAAAAGCCGAGATGCTTACCTCCTGCTTTCCATTTCTTGTACTATGATAATGTGAGATCGATTGTTTGTCAAGTCGATATCAGCTTACCTCTGCTGGATTAACAAAGGTGATGAACTCGTCTGTCGACTGAGTGTCGGGCTTGTACACAACCTTGGTGAGGGACTTTGGCATGATCGATAGGGATAGTGTGTTGGTAATTGGATTGTATTAGAGTAATTTGAGTGGTTCAGAAAAATGCAACGATGATGATGTAGTTGTTGGTTGAATGATGGTGGTCAGACGGAGCTTGCGAGTGACATTTATACCCCACACGCCACTTTGACGTCACTGAATTAATGAACACTTGGATATCACATGACCATAGACGCATCACGTGCCAGCGCACAACAATGAGATCGTCAATTGTATGTAATAAAGGTGTTCATAGATACCGATTGCACGGTTCTCAATAAAGGTCTCCAAGGCGAACACAATAACGATAGCTCGCCGTGAGTCAGCTCAGCCTTGTCCAATCCAATGCCGGCGCGGATCGCCCGCCACTCTTGATACTTACATGAGTCAGAGGAACGAGGGAAGGTCTAGGAGAAGTACAACAATTAATAAGCGTAAATGAAGGCAACCAAAGATACTAGCCTTCCATGGGCGCATTGAAAGGGAAATGCAGTCGCAGCAAGATTTCTCACAAGGCGTTCGCACTGTTCCAGTGATAGTGGATCGTTGAACATGACCGCGCCTGGATCAAGTAATGAGTAAGAGTATATCAAAAGCACTTTGATGTTAGTACCGCGACACGCTTTTGAGTTGATCAAATCCAGAAGCTCCTGTGGACACCAGCGAAGAGCCTTGAGCCACCGCGACTCGTCATCCTTGATGTTATCGACGTCTTTTTGCTGCGATAGGTTAGGAGGAGACGCTCCCTCGCTTTCGAGAGTTCCCAGGTAGCCTTTAACAAGGTCTCGCAACTCATCGTTCATGAGCAACTGTACCACAGGACAATAAGCCTGTAACACCATGAAAGAGTCTACGCGTACCTTGTCGCTCACAATCGCAGGTATTGCTCTGACAAAGACTTGTACATACCCGCCACTGGCTTCATCTCTTGCATATTCATATTCCGATTCGAACGAGGACAACTTAGCCAATCCCTCAAAGCGTATACCCCACCGATCGAATGCTGACTGTACTTCTTGGATAGTTGCCAAGCGCGAAGCTTCGTGATGCGTGAGTAAAATAGGCACAGCAGGCGACAGTTCCGAAACTTCGACGCCCCCGGTTCCCTCGCAATGTCGTAGGAAGCCAAAGCAAATTTCGGTTAGAAAGCGTTCTACGCGGACTCGTTCATCCGCAGCGTGCTGATCAATCAGGATCAGAGTTGAGCCATCCGCTGCAAGGTTTTTTGGGGGTTTCCCATGTTCCTGATGGGCGGAATGATCTAAATGAACTAAACAGGCGATGAACTTGCGGTCGACCTGGTTGATGACCCGTGCCTTCAATAGGTCACTTTTGTGAAATCTTGTTCGTGCGTGTTCGGAACCTGACTGGAGATATGATGACCCAAAAGCGGAGGCGCAAGAGCAGGGATGATTAGAGTGAATAATAGGATAACCCTGATCATCGGAAGCTTGATTAGCAAAGAGCGGCAAGGATGGAATCCTTTGCTCCGTAGTAGCATACGCATTGTTCGCCTTAGATACCGAAAGGTCAAATTGTGTCTATCTCAGACATTCGGAACCTACGATGAGAGCTTCTTGTAGCCAATCGGGTATTTTATGCTGAGCAGGGCCGGAACATGGACCCTCTCTAAGAAGACGTGGAATTCGGGAAACACGGTTCGCGCTAGCCGAGTTCGTTCCGTCGATCTTGTGGCGCGAACTTTGCAAATAAGAATTTCCAGTACGAGGATTCACGATGAACATTTCAGCCGTTTCCCAAACCGTCGTTCGCGGAATTTGCTCGGACATGTTTCCCTTTTGATCACGATCAGCTGAGTACCAAAGCTTAACGGTAGGCTCCCAACCGCTCACCTTCCTATTAGCTGGAGGCTGAGGGACCTTATTTTGGTCTGCGCTATTTGGAACCATGGAGACTTTGCGCTTCTTGGGCGGGGAACCACAGCCTTCTTCAGCGCCACGTTTGCCAGATGTGAAACCATGTCGAATCAAGAACGAATCAATCACAGAAGATAGAAATGTTGTCACCACATTCTTATGCTGTGTGCACCGGATTCAGATCACCCGGGAGCCGGTCGTGAAAGGAAATCTACACACCTCGATCTGAACTGCGGATTTTGCTGGTTCCAGACAGTTATCAATGAGTCGCGTTGGTATGTCCAAATTTAGAACATAGATAGCTTTCTTCTCGCCTTTGCGGGGCGAACGGCGCACCGCTAGAACTGAATTAAGAACTTTCTCAATTGGATCAAACAAACCTACATGATCTCAGACTCGTTTCCCCTCCTTCATCATACGCCTACAGTACATAAAACACGAGAAAGATACCTCAGATATAAGCGACTTACATGCTTCATAAACGTACTATTCGAGAATTTATTATCAATTAGGCGATGAAGATCGCAGAACGATATCGGATGTTTGTTTATGTCTGAGAAACGACTGAGCAGACGCTGCAAATATGCTTACTCACACTCACACAGATACTGATGAGCCTATTTTGTCGTGAGTGAACAGGTGTCATACAAACTTGTGTCATCACCTTCGAACGTGCTCCAACAAGGGACATGAATCCCTCCACTTTCAAATCTCCGGATGTGGCATCAATCTCTTCCACATGCTGTACCAGTCGATCATGAGTGAATGACGCTGGGTTCAAATCGGTTTTCTCACCTCGGTCAGTGCGCGACCATACATGTGTCGAAATGCAGCCAAGATTGAACGGGTCTTTGTCGTGTCAACCGTGAGACGACATGTCATCTGTTTCAAAAGACTTACGTACCTTTGGAACCCGGAGAACCTGCCCCTTGCTCGACGCACTTTCTCTTGATTTGCTGTCATCTTGAAGTGTGAATGCCACGTTGGGAAACATCAGAGCGTATGCCTCGACCTCTTGCTTGATCCCATCTATAGTCTTGGCTGTAGAGGGATGAGATTGACGACGAATAGGAAGCTGTGTGCGCGCGTCAGAAGAAGAAGCGCCATGTATGGCTTGACTCGCGCTAAAAAATGCATCCCTGACGCATACGACACTTCCTGGGGTTTCTCTTCGCCACCGAATCGATGGTCCTGAGTACAAAGACTTCCCACCCTGCAACACTAGTTGAGCCATGTTCGCACAACAACCGCACTCACAAACCTTGAGAATGACAGACCAACTTTCTCGAGACTGAGACGTGCGTGACGAAATTTCCAAACAGCATAATTCAGCCATTGATGATAGAGCTATATGGAAAGTCTCAGCGACCATTCGACGAGTGGAATAGCACAAGACCTTCTCCGCGAAAACCAAATGTCGAAACAGAATCTAGGGATGCTGGGGTATATGCTTTGGATGTATCTGCGATTATTGGCTGAGTGACGTGTCTGAATGCCATAAAATACGACTCACTGTATCGTCCTTCTTCCGACCCCTTGCCAATCATAGTCAATCCCGCTTTGCTGATCCCAGCACCATTATCCCGTACCCAACAGCTCCATTCTTCGCAGTCAACGCCAATATCCACCTGAGATGCTCCGGCATCCAACGAGTTCTGCAACAGCTCCGAAACTACTTGTGGCAAAGAAGTAAGGAGTTGTGCGGAACGCAGTTTTGCACGGGTCTCTACAGAAAGCTGGTTCAAAGACGTTTCACACGACATGAAGAGCAACCAATGAATCAAGAAATTTTGTTTATGAATGGCGCATTGGTGTATTGAGGAGCAGTCAAATCTTTACATGACGAAATTGCATTGGGCGTTGTTTGGCAAAAGCCTTAAAAACAAATAAACGAATATGGCAGGTCTAATATTGCTCGACTTCGGGGAAGCAGTCGGCCAGACATCCATTGCAGTCCAAAACCCGCAAGAAGGTGGGGTTCAATGTTCAACCGTCCGATCATTCGGAAAAATAAATAAATATCTTTACATCCTGAATACGCCGAATCCTTTGCCGTCGCCGTCCCATGTAGTTGAGCCAACCGATGCCCTTCCGCGCGACGTAGGACGCTCTCTTGATGCTAGCGCGAGCCCAAGACCAACCACATCTCGTGTGTCCGCAGGCTTGATAATACCATCGTCCCATAAACGGGCAGTAGAGTAGAGCGCAGTTGACTGTGCTTCAATGTCTGCTTTTAGTGATGAATGCTGGCTTGGGTCTCTGCAAATGGTAAGTATTAGTCCGTAAAAGGGAGCATTTGTGTTAGGGAACTGACTTAGAGACCGTAGTCATAACTTGCGATAGCTGACCAGAGCCCATGACTGATACCTTCGCATTCTGTTATGACTGTTATCGCAACGAACTCCATTTCAAAAAGTCCGGACTTACGGGCCACATCCATAGGAACCGCGGGGAGTACTAGATTACAAAGCACGAACGTGAAGCCACCCATCAGCATGTCTAAACGGAGGTTACTTACAGCGCGCCCAGCCATTCCTAAAGAAGGACCATCGTTAATCCAACAGAAGATTCTCAATGGAGCATGCATTACCATAATTACCAGCTCCAAAACTTCCTCCGACGATGACGGTTAACTTTGGAACATCAGCGCATGCAACTGCTCGAACCATCTTGGCACCATCCTTCGCAATCCCTCCTCTCTCAGCCTTCGAACCTACCATGTAACCTAGATGGGATAGGTCAGATCATCTAGCGGCCCGAACTATAACACCACCTGCCAGTGACGTTCACCAAGAACAAAAGTGGAATTTGACGTTGTGAACATAGTTGGATGAAGTGTGTGGCTTTTAGAGCCGATGGGGAGAATAGAATTCCATTGTTCGCGACGATACCTACTTCGTACCCATGTACATGTGCAAAGCCCTGGATAACTCTGTAAGGGAATGCAGGTTGTGGATAAAAAAGGGTTTACCGTAATCATGGTCGGACCATATTCCTTCTTGAATTCTCTGAAACGGCTGCCGTCTACTATCCGAGCGATCACATCTCTCATATCGAAAGCCTGGCGCGAATCGGTGCCAACAATACCGTGTAGCTCCGAAGCGGGGTACACAGGGTCCTCTGACACTGCGGATGGCTAATCTCTCGTGTCAATGAAAAAAAGAAAGCTAACCCTGTATCATCACGTACACCAATTGGTTTCCAACCAGCAAAGCCGAGGTCGCCGACCATGCCCCTTGCTATTGCAATCGCATGCTCGTCATCCCGCGCGAGATGATCGGTCACACCGCTTTCACTTGAGTGCATTAATCCACCACCAAGAGTCTCTTCATCGACTTCTTCGCCTGTAGCAGCCTTAACCAACGGTGGTCCTGCGAGGAAAATTCGCCCTTGATCCGCAACAATAATATTTTCGTCGGCCATTGCAGGAACATATGCGCCACCTGAACCGGCAGTGAGACAAATACAGTGTTCTGGGTTCATCACTCACCTGCGACAGATATACCATGTACTAGTGCAATCTGTGGAATACCGAGAGCAGACATTTGAGCCTAAGAAGCGGGATGAGTATCACATGGCATTCACGCATATGCGTCGGATCCATATTACCATGTTGTAGAATATACGGCCAAAGTGCTCTTTATCGGGGAATACCTGGAGCGCTAGTCACAACTCTGTCGGTCCCATGTTCTATAGAAACTTACGTTGGCTTGATGAGGCAGCGCCGCACCCCCCGATTCGACTGAAATGAACAGATTGCGTTTGGCAAGCAATGCAGCAGAAAGAAGAATGACATACCAACGTAGACACATGGAAGACCATGTTCCCGTGCGATCTCCTGCGCTCGTAAATGTTTCTTGACCTGAAGAATTATCAATATTTGAATCTGCATGCAACTTGTGCCAGTTTCTGCTCACAGTCAGAGGATAGTATGACCCTCCTTTAACTGTCGCATCATTCACGACGACCATGCACTCCCGCCCAAATATTCTACCGATACCTGTGATAATCCCAGCACCGGGAATATGCTCTGGGTAAACTTCATGAGCTGCTAGTGGTGACAACTCCAAGAATGGGGTATGTGGGTCCAGTAGCAACGACAAACTAATGGAGTAGTTCAGCAACGATTACCGAAATTCTCAGAGTCTCTCAGATTCCAGGAAATGTAATTAATGATAATGTGGAGTGAGCTCACTAACCGTTCTCGGGGTAGTTTCTTTCCCCTGCTTCGCATGCGCTCTGCAGCCTTCGGACCTCCGCCTTGTCTCGCATGCTCTAATTTGGCCTCCAAATCCGTAACCAATACGTCCATGGCATTCGCTTTCTCCCGAAACTCGGGCGAGGCAGGTGAAATCAGCGAAGGGAGTACCGAAGCATGATACCTCCGAGAGCATCGTGCAAATACGGTCGATGACCGTGTTGTGCGCTTAAAGGCAGACTGCATGACGAGTAAGCGATTCAGCCTCGACAGATAGCAAGAAATAAACGGTTCGCAGAAGAATAAGAACGCTCGTCAGCTGTTTCAATGTTCGCGGCCGGAACTAGGGTGCCGCCATTGACGTTATTCGGGGACCCACACTTGCATGTAAATATATATATGGATTGCAGCACCTGACGACGTCGATCACCACCACCAGCGTCCATTACATACACTAGCATTACAGTCACTACAGATGCGCACAGCGTATCCTTCAAGAAGCTAAATCTACATCCACAATGCCTATCAGAAATCCTTCCACTCATCCCAGTCATCCTCCTTAGATTTCGAAACAGGTCCAGGGGTCTTTGACGTACCTGAAGTGGGGTGAACAGCCGACTGACCTAGGCTTGTGCGGCCGTCGGAATACTCGTTGAAGAAATCCTCTGTGTCATCGTGATATAAAGCCGACGTCTCCCCATCATTATGCATCGACAGGGCTCCATATCCAGAACCTTGTGGCCCTGACCCCAACGTGTCTTTCACCGTCCCCACAACGCCTCCTACTTGATCAGCAACATCGATGCCCAACTGAGTTTTAGACCATTCATTTGCCGAACGACCTGCATCTTGTGCGCGACGTTGCGCTTCTGACATGTACCCGCGAACGGTAGCATGCAGGTTTGGATCCAGAGCACGCTCCATTCCAGGTTGAATCACATTTTCAGTGACAACACGCGATGCACCAGCGACAACTGCAGAAACGAGAGACCACCCCTTGCTTAGGGCGGCTCCCGGATTATCCTGGAAGTCTTGAAGTGTGGGAGCTGAGGTGGATGAAAGTCCGAACGACGGGTGTTGAGAGGTTGGAGGTGAAGGCGTGTTCCCAAATCCTTGATAACGGCCGCCTTGTGAGGGGGGTAAATCTGCAGGGCGAGTGGCGTTTGCTTGACCTAGGGATGAGAAAAAAGCTTCGTTGGCAGATTTTTGATCCGTAGTGGTTAGATCCAGGGAGGGTTGCGGCGAACTTGCGGAGGACACCGGAGACGTAATGTTACGTGCCGAGGTACGCGACTTGCGTAAACCTTGCGCAGAAGACGGACGTCCTGGAGAGTTTGTTCCGCTCCCGGAGCTGGATGGTGGGGCGGAGGGAGTCCAAGGTTTGTCGGCTAGGGCCGCGTCTAACTGGAGAAAATTGAGTCAGAGATTGCAAGATAAGATGGTCGGCATACTTTTTCGCGATATTGCGAAGCTGCCCAACAATGGTAGGTATCGTATGCACTTGTACCTTGCTTATATCCGCCTTGATCTATTGGTGTGTATGACTCGATGAATTGTCTGAAAGGAGCATTCCCGCCGAGCTTGGGACAGTGAGTGAGGAATATAAACTTGTCATTGCAATTACCCACCTGCATACGCTTGATCTGATCCGCCTGCCAAGTATCCATTGAAACTGATCTCACGAAGCTATTGTCGCGTGAGATCTGGTGGATGAAGAAAGTGCACATATGATGGTAAATTCACCTGATGTGCACTCCGAACCCTCTGTGTACACCAGCGCATTGCAAGCACAGAAATATCGCGAAACTAACTTTCGGGGGATGACCGAGGGACACAAAGAAAGGAAGCACATGTATTCACCTGAAGCCCATTGTGGATTTGGATTACCACAGTCTACACATGTCTTGTTCTTCAGATCCTCACGCTTGCTGAGCTCTTGAAGAATCCTTTTGGCTGCGACCTGATCCATGTCGATGTCGACGTTGCTCAAAGGACTGGGCGTGAGAAGGGTTACCAAGTTTAGGTGGTCATTTCCGTCGAACCTTGGAAGTAATAAACCCTGTTACTATTACAATTGGACATGTTCAAAACCTCACGCTCAGTGATTTAAATTTTACAAGAAGCCGCTACTGTTATTTTTCACAGATCATGACGCGGTTGATCATTATATGTACTTGCTTAAATGTTTTTTTTTTTGAATGACATTAATATTAAATTGGTTACCCACGGAATTTCGGCATTCCCAGGGTTACATAGTAAATAGTAAATCTGATAGTAATCTGATAACTAATTGAGGGTGAGTTTTGAGTTTTCCCCGTTGCCACATATATATCTGTCCGAGTAAGTTTCGGAGTGCGCTGGACGCATCTTCCAGGAAGGAATGAAAGTTTATTACGGCTTTGCATAGCTTTGGATGAAGTACTTATTTGATGAGGAGTGGCTCGGTAGTTTAGCTAAATTTTGGAAGATCTGCGTCCTGTGCAACGCGTGCCTCGAGCTAAACTAATCGAGGCAGCAGCAACGTTATCCTCATACCGTGACCTTCAAACAGTCAGGTTACTATAACTGCATCCCTGTCTAGTATTAGACAATTCTTAACACCCATAAGACGCCCTACGACCTTTTATTCGGGTAGAGCTAGTACAGAACAAACAGGTGCGTTTCATCCTATTAATATCATACACACCGACAAAAATGACTACCTTGTCACCGAACCTCGCAGGCTCGTTTCTCAAATACCACCTGCAACACTCGCGACGTGAGAACTTATCTTATCTGATTCCCAACTGCTGGCTGTATATCCTGTAGCGCGACCCCGAGTCTAAATTGTCCGCAGACAACCCGATTTCATACAAGTGCCTTTCTCCTTCCCCTATACCGCATCACACCCTTGCCCTCACATCTTGCAAACTTTCATGATTCAAAAGTCAAATAATCGCTCCAACATTGATCATCAACCTCGTCAAGATTCTGATGCAGGCATCGAGCAATGGGGACAATGGTGGGGCCGAAAGTCAGTCAATTATGTCCCGAGTTGTCCGCCACTCTTCTTAACCTTTAACGATCATCAGGCATTATTCCCTTGAAGTAGTACAACACCCTATGCGTGCCCGTATGTGCGGTTTTGGTGATAAAGTGCGCGAGCCGTCGCGCCTTTGTCTCATAACCTTATAACATTTATTATCAGGATCGCAGGCCACTCGCGCCTGCAGCAGTCGCAAAGATGGTTGTCCGAAGAGAAGATAACTCTATCGTAGATGTGGAGTAAGCAGAAACATTTCTTTTCCCTTTTGTGCAGCTCATTACCTACCACTCAGGGACATTGACTGTTCTTTTTTTCTTGCAACGGTCGACCTGTGGTCGGCTGACGGTAAACGGGAGATGAATCTCGTGTTGCATCCCTCGTCATCTGCGGACCGGTACGTCGCAACGAACGCTCAAAAATCCAGAAAGCCTCGGAGTGCCAATGCTCCATCATCTCCCCACGATGAACAACATAGCCCCACGTCGTCTCATTCTACGCCGAATTCTGCTCACCAACATCCACGCCTACCAGTGGCATGTCACCTCATATCTCATTATCATTATTTTCCACTGACTTTGAACGTCAATATAGTCCACTATGACCCCGATGGTTCCCGCTCCGTCGTCAGGATTCGTTAATCAAACCTACCCTTATCCCCAGCAAGCACAGATGTCAGATAACATAACATATGATGACCAAGATTCCTACAGCTCGCCATCCGAATCTAACAGCGCATGGGGATATGCTCCATCAGGAACTCCCCTCGATCGCTCGCATAATTTCAATCACCCTCATCCATCTTTGTCGCCGTACAACCGCAACGGCATACGCAACGGCATACCCGCGGCTGCGCCGGGAGAACCGTGGCAAGCCCAATCATCGTATCGTACGGATTCCGATCCGGCGGCCAACTATCGCAATTGGCCAGCCACGGAGCCGTCTTATCCAGTGATAGTCAATTCACAGGCGGGCGTGTACGCTGCTCAAGAAGTGGACCCATCGATAAGACATCCCGAACATGCAACTCAGCAATCTGAGACAAGTAATTGGCCCCAGCAAGTCACAGGTGACCCGTCGCCACGATTCGTTCAGGAGCCTTTTCAAGGCACAGGAAATAGCTACGATCATCCCCAAGCTTATGGTGCACCATCACAACCACCGTATTACCAGGGGACATATGCACAGAGCTCCTCGTCTTCTCCGTCAGCCACGCATCCATCGTTACCCCGACATTCATACACACGCACTTTGGTGGGACCGCTTTCGTCCAATGCATGCCGACTGCTTGATGAGCATCGGCAGTCAGGGATATTCTTCCTCTTCCAGGATCTATCTGTTCGAACGGAAGGTATATCTTCATTACCGCCCTGGACATTCTTCTATCTGACGCCCTGGGGTATCTTAGGAACCTTCCGGCTGCGTTTACGTCTAATGAACGTTGGCGAGTAAGAACCGTGGTGTTATGCTTGGGAGATAACAACAACAATTGACATTCCATTTCCAGACTGCCAGCACCGGAAGCGGGTGCAATGCGAGTACATACTCATGTTTCACCGGTCCTTGCGCAAACGTTCACCGAACCCTTCGTCGTTTTCTCAGCCAAGCGCTTCCCAGGAGTTCCCGGTATGTTCTAAATTGCCGGTCTTAATCCAGAAAAAGATTATAACCTCCTATGGGGCGCAGATACGACCGCGCTGTCAATTGCTTTTGGTAATCAAGGCCAGAAACTACCGCTGGTAAGATCCTTCCATCCTCCGTCTGAGCCGGAGGCTTAGAAACTCGCTATCATTGCAGCGAAATCGCCACGGAACTAATAAGCATGGGCGACGACGACGAGATGGCGATTCCGACCCCTCTGATGAGTCAGAAGATAGTTGATGGGAGTCACGTAACACCGTACTGCCTTTGGCCTTTGATCTTCGTGTTCAGACAATGTAATCACCACTGCATCACTAATGCCTCCTCTACCTCGCAATGTACTCCGTACTTGGTGCCATGTACCTTCGTCTACCACCCATCGTCCTGTGTCGTCAACGAAGATTTCCGTGCAATCCAACGCTCGTGCAAGCGAATAGCGTGAATTGTGTCAGGATAATTGAGATAAATGCGGTCAAGCATTTCTCGCGCAGGGTTTCCACGAGTGAAAGCGTCGTCAGAGTCAGGGTCTAGTGCCTGTGGCGCTGAGCTACGGTCTCCCACCGGCTGGACAAACATCCCAGATTCCAGATGGCGCAGCACACCTGACAGCAGGACAAGTACAGCACGATGAGGGCGCCAAACATTCCAGGAAGGGGATATCTGGTGTAGTATGTGTAATGGATGAGCAAAATCATCCGAGGTTGGATCCATTTCTAGCGCGTCACCGGATCTCTTCGTAGCCACTTTCGACTGATAAGCTCGCCGCTCACTCCGGTGCATCGGCGACTGAGAAACTGGTTTACTGACATCTGCGGGATTGGTATCGAAGGTGAAGAGGGAATTAGGAAATAAATCTCTGTCACGGAGTACAGCCTCGCTCTGACGCTGATAGGGTAGCAATACTCGCTCAACTATTTCGAAGGCCCGCTCCGGCTCTGCCGCACGGACCAGGGCCACCGCCAAATGGTTCCAGTTATGTGAATCGAAGCTGAAGCCATGAGATCTCGCTTTCCCCCACATCTCGGCAATCACAAAGTGTTCCCCAGCCGCAGAAAGTGCATCAATATAGATGGATAGGGGTGCACAGAGAAGATTACCCTGACGTTTCGTGGGGTCGGAAGGATTGTTATCTTCTCCATCGAAAAGAGAATCTGTCTTCGAAAGACGTAAGGCGAGTTGCCATATTTGTGGCCAAAGCCCATGGACGGCTTCAATGTCACCAGAGCGACGGTAGGCATCGAGGAGCACTGCCAAGCTGGCCAACGAAGGTTCTCCACCCGCATCCAACATAGATTGGAACAGCCGCTCCACCTCCTCCGGTTTATTAGTTTTCGTATACGCAAGCATGAGGGGACCGTGGACGTGCTCAAGCGCTGCTGCGCGAGTCTGAGGAGGGATCCACGACGCCGAAGACTCACCAGCCATGATGGTCTTCAAGAAGCCCTCTGCAATCTGAAGGCTTTCTTCGGTTCTCTCGTTACCATAAGCGCGAAGGATATGGTAGAATGTGGCGGATGTAGGTTGAATGCCTCGCTCGCACATGTCGTCATAAACAGCCTTTGCACTACGCTTGTCACCCAGCCGCAAATGACCAGCCATGATGATCGTCAACACGAAGGCATCAACGCGGTAAGTTGTCTGCCAGTCTTTTGAGGCTGATTGCATCTCGGCAAAAATCTTGTTGGCGATGTTCATGTATCCTGCGTCGCAGGCCGACTGGATGATGAGGGTATACATCCGTCCATTCGGCTGTATGCCCATAGCTTCAAGCTTGCGAAATATTGTAGAGACGACATGAAAAGGGGCGCCGATAAGGACGTAAGCCTTCAACAGGGTATTGTAGACTTCTACTGATAGCCGAAGGCGAGGATTTCGTGATGATTTGAGGTAGTCAAAAACGCGCACTACTGCCGTCCAAGAACCGGCTTCTACGTGGGCATTCATAAGAGAGGTGATCATTTTGCGATCAGGAGCTATCCCTTCACGTAATGCACGTTTGTAAATGGCTTCCGCGGATACGGGGTCCTTCCTATGTGCGAGAAGAGATATGACAGTTGTGTACAAGACACGAGTGGGCATAATTTTGGCGGCGCGCATCTGATCCAAAACGGCAGAGACAGATTCTACTTCTCCACGCGCAGCAAAGCTTTTGAGGATGATGCTGTAGACGTAGATATCAGGAGTGTGTCCAGCTTTCGACATAGCCTGAAGCCAAAAATTGAGCCCGTCGTAATCCGCGCGCTCTGCGTGTGCATACACCACAATGCTGTAATGTACGATCGAAGGCTTTGCTCCGACCCGTGAATTCTTTGGGCCAGGGAAGAACTCGTGAAATAGTTCGACGACTTTGCCCACTCGTCCGGCAACTGCATATCCATGCATAAGAGTGGCTCTATCCTGCGACGTAATCCACCGCGCTGTGCCGAGTTGAGAATAGTACTCCTCGGTGCGGTCGATGTCACCCTGATGTGCCGCGAGGAGCATTCCAGTAGAGATGAAAAATTTATGCCGGGTGCTCGTCGACTCCGATATGGTTCTGTACAGCTCATTGGCGCGAATGAAAGAGTCAGCGCGAACAAGCGAGCGGACCACTCGTAATTGCATGTCAACTTGTATCGAGATTCGCTGCGCTCGCATTTCTTTCAGCAATGCATACGCGTCCTCTGCCAGGGCTTCCTGCCATAATACGTCCAGCAGGAGGACTCCCATACGCTGTCGCGTCTCCAAACTCCAGTGTCGTCGCTTGGCCAATAGAGACGCGACATCCGGTATGTTGGCCAAAATCGAGTAAATCGTATCTTGGAACGATGAGGGTTTTACGGGAATGCCCAAAGACTGCAAACGAGTAGAAAGAGGTAAGAGATGCATCCCGATATTGGCCCACTCTGCGAGAATAAAATCGAGGACGTGCTCGCCATCTTGATGAAGCGCCATTGACCGTATAAGGGTTCCATAGATTTCCAATAATTCCTCTCTCCGCCCGTCAATAAGTAGATCCGATAATTCGCGGGCGGTAATGATTGCATGGTCCAAATCTCCTACAAATGCAGAGCCTCTCGCTACGAGTTTCAACCTCATGACGTCTTCGCTCGAATGCTTCTCGAATATGGATTCCAGCCGCTCATTCAGCGCAGCAAGTCGTGTGCCCCATCTTTGCAAGTATGAAACGCCATTGTCCTCACCACCTGCCTCTATAGCAGTAGAGAGCTTTTGAGCAAAGTTAAAGACATCTAACGATTTCAGATGTTGGTAATCGTCAGAGGCAATGAGCAGCTGGTAAGCATTCCATGCATCATCCAAGTTAAATGGGTGGTTTCCTTGCAGGAGAGACAGGAAGTGGTTCAAAGGAGAGGTTTGGACGTCCCAGTTTTCGGGACTCGGCGACGACGAAGTCGTCAAGAGATGATTAAATTGTGGAGAATTTGAACACGATGGAAGAGATGAGGAATAGCGGCGGATATTTGAAGGACTTGCAGAATGACTCAATGTTTGCGGTCGACGGGGAACGGCGTCATTGATCATTAATATATGATTTCGTCCTGTGGTGCGCTCCACTGTTAAACTTAAAAACTACCGTTAAAGGAACGACACGTACTCGGACACCAAACGGAGTGCCTCATGACGCAGCACGATTCGTGTGTTACTCCCAAGAGCCATTCGGCACATTCGGCGCACTGAGCGTAATCCACATCCTGGTCTACTGCTTTCTCTTTGCCTTTCCACTGCCTCGCGGTCGGAGTGAAAAAGTCGCGTAGTAGAGGTCGGCGTATGGACCGACCCATGTGATCCAAAGAAGGCCTTAATGCAGAAGCGCGTCCAGCGGGTGTACGCAACAAAAAACTGTTTACTACAGCTGCTGCTAAAGGCTCGATCATGAGCACCCGCACCTGGATGTGGAGTGCTATCGAAGCAGTCTTCAGACTCAAACCTGCCGAAAGTAAAACTAAGGCTTAATATATCGGAACCTTGGAGTTAAACTTGTGTAACTCACGCGAAACAAAATCAACGACGCCAGTGACAGCACCAGTAGCAAGTTGGTGACTGTCCTCACTATGTGTAACTTGGACCAGGCGTGTTTGGCCTTATTTGGCCTGTTTTTTTCGGCTTCGTGCGAACCTATACACTTGTATGTAGGTTAACTGCATAAGTATCGAACGTGGTACTTACCTACCACTCATTCGCCTGAGATTGTCCAACTTGGCCTATCTTAGTACTTAGGGGGAGGAGCAGCGTGCTCTCTTTCATTCTTGTTTCCTTTTCCCCATATTTTCACAGGTCTGAGTTCCTTTTGCCAAATACTCGCGCAGATCATGAGTTGCCACGTCGGCCCGAAAAGCTTTCCTCGGATGTTCAAGCGCTGGCAAAACTGAGACTTGACCATGATTCGCTGAGCTGCTACCGGCACCGTGAAGTTCATTTCAAGCATTTTCAATAATATCTAATCAGCTCCACATATGATAGCGCACTTTCTTCCGCATCGCCGAGCCGAAGGCTGAATTTGATCCATCGACGAAAGTCCATGTGACACCCAGGCGCCTATTAACGTTATTCTGGTTTATCCCTCTCACCCTCAACGCCAAGAGACCTCAAGAGGCCTGGTTCCAGGACTATATCTGACCGCCTTCGCAAAATAGCTCATATCATTCTTCGATATCATTTTCATTTATCAACATGGCAGATGACGCTGTTCTCCGGGTCCCGCCTCCCCATGAGATTATCATTGTTCCCCCTCCCGAGCACGAAGACCACGATGCCCTCCTCCAGCAGTGCATCCAAGTTAGGATCGCCGTTTTCGTCACAGAACAAGGGTTTCCGTTGGAAGTTGAAGTAGATGAGTAAGTTATCTCTTTCTAGATGACCCGCTATCTGTTTCAACTTTGATTTTTTTGGGTGAATCATAGACATGATCCGACAGCCACACATTGCTTGTTAAGACTTTTACCGTCCCTTGAGCCTATAGGGACAATCCGTGCCCACAAAGTGGAAAGCGCAGGTGGCTCATACTATAAACTTGCAAGGCTCGTCGTTCTAAAGGAATACCGACATTGTAAATTCGGACGCAATCTTGTGCTCGCATTGCATAATTGGGCAAAGGTTCATGCCAGAAATTCAGGGGTAACCGGCTATGTCAAGATGGTTTGTCACTCCCAAGCAGTCCGTGCAGACTCGGCTGGTGCTGTAGGATTTTATCGCAAGTACGACGTCATTATGAACCCTATTTGGAAACCTGACTTACCGCCGGTTATTCTCCTTAGGTTTGGCTACGAGGAACAGGTGAGGGTTATTGCCGCGAGACCTTATGACGTTGCTCATCCTATCTGTCAATCAGGGCGATCTGTTCGATGAAGATGGGGAACCGCATCAGAAGATGGTCGCCCGATTATCATTAGAAGAGTAATTGATTACAGCGTTCGTGTAAAGATGAAACAAGGTATAGGACATGATATACTAGGGGGAATCTACCGATACACATGAGGGAAATCAAGGTCGTAAAAAGAGCAAGTCCTGTGTCGTAAACAAAATAACATAACATAACACGATGCCCCCGAAAATGAGCTATGACGACCAAAGAACATATAGCAAGTTAGAAAAGTAGGATGTGATCATATCATGCGGAACCGGCTGACACCATCGTCAGTTGTTGCTGTCTCGCTCTCGCTTTCCGAGCTGAACGACTCCGTCTGTCTCGCTCGCAAGGCACGGAATGGACTCTCACCGCTGGGGCTGCTTGGCAAGATGCTGAAATTGATACTTGTGCCAACATCGGTTGTGCCTTCCTCGTACAGCCTCCGCGCAGCCTCGTACTCAAGTTTCTCCTGCTCGGCTTGGGCAAGGAAAGGCTGGAAAAATGTGATAAGCTAATTACGCAATTGTGACAAAGAGTTTGCCGTACCTTGCGCTCATCATCAGTCATCGATCGCCATTTGGCAGCGGCTAACACGCTTTGCTTAGTTGTCTCTTGCTCATCACCAAATATTTCCCTCACAAGGGCACGGTCGGATCGAATGCGCTGCAGGAACATGAAGTATGCGCTAAGCGGCTTCTTGGGTGCGTTGGGATCTTTAATGTTGCTCTTCCGAGAACGACCCGCCTTTCGTTGGGCAGTGCGGAAGGCATTCTCCTTCTTAATATCATCAGGAGTGAGACTCTTCATGTAGGCTGCGTTCTCGCGTTCTCGAGCCTCTTTCAGAACTGCAGACCGACGCTTGTAAGGCTGGGAGTGATTCGTGAGCTTATGGAGACTTGACAAAAGGAATGGAACAAACCTCCTTCTCTTCTGGAGTCAGATTAGCATACTCCTGACCGGCTTCCTTGGCAGCTTGTGCAACATTGAGTTTTCTCGTGCTCGTTGCTTGGTGTCGCTGTATCCAGTCTGTGAAGTAGAGCTGCCAAGCGCTCGGTGCTAATTTAGGCTGCTTGAGTATAGACTTGAGAGGAGCTATAGCCACGGGATTAGTCAAAGTTAGTAAGATAACGAGGATAGGTACATACCGGAGTCTGCTGATTTGTCTTCCCTGGAAAGTTCCTCAGTCGATAACCGCTTCTTACGTCGCACGGTTGCGTCGCGATCATCGCTGACGCTGACAGAGTCGCCACGGCGGGAACTATAATTTCTCGTCATTGACGGCATGGCCGTGTGTATTGGAGCACTTGAAGATTGGAAACCCAAGCCTAACATGTCTCGTCTGGGTTGGAATCGTTGGCGTTTGACTCCGTAAGGGTGCTCGGATAGGGGCTGATGAACACGCCCTGAGGACGTGGAGGCTTCGTATTGTGGGGAGTCCCACAATTGAGTTGCCCATGGTGGTGGTCTGAGTGAAGTGTCCGCAGGCGATATGGACGCCACGCGGAGACCTGGCGAACTAAGATAACCGTCAGAGCCGTCGGCCGGCGATAACGATCTCGGTAGCTGATGTGGTGCCGCAAATTCCGACGGCGAGAAGGACGCGTTGGGCGTAAATGTGTGATTAGGGTAGGAGAAGAGTGGCTGCGATTGCGGATCTGGGCCAGCACCACGGATGGGTATGGGAGAAGTGGGAGAGTCCAGTACAGGTTCAGTTAACCAATGGGAGAAGTGGGGACCGTCTAGATCAAGCATGGAATGCATATCATCGAACCGACCGAAAGTCGAATCATAGAATGAATTATTGGGGGATGAGTCTGTTATATCGAAGTCTGAGAGACGATGTGGAGAAGGGGTATGGTCGGATGAGGGCGGGGATAATGGGTGATGATAGCCGAAGTCATTTTGGGGATCCCACGTATGAACCATTGAGGGACTCAGTAGTGGGCCCTCATCGAACTCCAAGGGACCGAAAATCAACTGATCACCATCTGGTGACAACATATCGTATGACGAAGTGTCCAAGAAGTTCATTGAGTCTTTGATGGCTGTATCACTGGAGAGAGAGATGCGGGGAAGGGTAGAATCACGATGGGGATAACTATCCATAGGCATTATAAAGGTAGGGATGATAGGTGGAAGAAAAGAGGAACGGGATATGATTGCTTTAATAGTTGGCGGAACCACTTTGTAGGGGAGCGAATCGGAAGGGGTGACAGCGGGATGGGAGGACATGTACGAACGCCATCGGGCCTGCTTAAGAGGGGCTATCCTTAGCGGCATCCGAAACCTGAGGACAGATGCCATAATGGTGAGTTTATGACAACCTGACTCGGATTGTGATTTCTTGGGAAGTCCAATTATCCCGTACTGCTGAAAAGGGTGGGGGGTCGGTACCTAATTAGGCTAGAGCAAAGGGGGTAAAACCAATAATAAGTTTGTACTTACTTTGGAGGAAAATCCCTTACGAGCTGCTGAACTGAATTTGGAAAGAACGCTAATCCTAGTGAAATCGCAAGTTCAGGACAAGACTTGAAGCTATGCCAACTGTCTTGCGGCGTCAGACGACAACGAAAAATGTGCAAACGTTGCAAATTGGAGGCAAAGGTTTAGCGTAAAACTAAAGCGCGACCTGCCCTAAATCTATGATCTACTCTTGGTATCTTTGAACCGAACATATGGTGCACCATTTACATCGCCATTCGCCACCGGTAGAACTAACCCGCGCGATATAGCAATGGCGGGACCAGATCATAATAATGCTGTGTGGCGCCCCTCTGTCTCTCTATTCAATGGAAGCTGATCTAATAATTTGATTGTGAATCTACAAAAGAAACTAATCATAATCATAACACCACAATCGATTCTGCCGAACGATATCGTGCATTGTTATAAACACTTTTACCAGGCTGAGTTTCAGTGATTGGGTATGAGATACCGGGCGAGGCGTATCCTTTCATCAGATTTATACAGTCATATTTTGTCATCAAGCTTACCTCCCATCCTTTAACGTCCTTCATAATCTCTCGCTCCCGTTCCAATGCAGCTTCCTGCCGACGATACGCATCTCGATCCCCCTCCGCCACCAACAAGGGAACAAGGTGGATACGAGACCAAACTTTCTCTCTTTCCAGTTCCCTGTCGGGAACAAACCCCAAATCAGTTTAGTTGGCTTTTTCTGGTACGGCCCTTGTACGGCCCGTAAAATTATGCATGATAAGAACAGCGGCCGGATCCTCACAAGGGCACGTTTAATGGCGAGCGCGCCATGAAAAGACACGTTTTATAGCCTGCTGACTCCAGACGCCATTCTCTCGGTCTTCAAAAGATAAACTTACCTTCTTTCTAGGTTTCCCATCCCAACACGATAGAATCCATATGCACACACGGCTGTCACAGCCCCAAGAATGACTAGGCCACTTGGACCACGAAAAGGAAGGTTTCGTTTGTACTTGACTGCCTCGAAGCCCCCAGGCGGAGGCATGTCTCTGCAAGGACTACGCTTTAGCTCATAGCCATCCTGTACAATGTATTACACGCACTGTCGGTACTGTATAGACACTAAGTTTTTGTAACAGTAGATTAGCGCTGTCCTCATTAATAAATCAATGACTCACTCGTTGAATGGTTGGGCGCGTCGTGGAGGATGATGGTGGTGAAGGCAGCTTCCGGATTCGCAACAATGTGAATTATCACGTGATAAAATAGAGACCTGCCCTAACCTCCCGCCGCCATGCTGTGTTACTTATCACATCTATCGAATGATAATCGTTTCATGTGTAACGAAATGGATCGCAGCAAGATCGGTAAGACTGAATCCAGGCCCCAGGTTGGGTACATAACGGACTTTTGGGTGTGCAGCGCCTGTCCTTGTGCCTCGCTGATTCCGATAACCATGCTCCGAAACTCAATACACGATTTGATAAGTTGGAGCAGGCTCTCGGACATGGGTCCAAACATCTTAACGTACATTTTTGCCACTGTTACCGGAAACGTGCCCTGGATTCATGAAAAATATTATTTACTAAAATTAAAGACATGCTGTTCGAATTCTGTGACCCAGTAAGGCAGACTTTGTGATACGGAAGACTCGACGTTTACCATAGCCGCCGTTTAACCAAAAGTTTTTCGATGAGTAATAGCTGCCACCTCAGAGCACTGCCATAATGTCCCACATCCACTCCCCAAGCCCTCTCACTCTCCCTCATCTACAGATGCCTGCACAATCCGTTTCTGCTACTGCTGCGCCACGTCAGAAATCTAAAGCTTATGCTACTGGTATAGCAGCTGGCGTCGAAGATGAAAAGTATCAAACAAAATACAAGGAACTCAAGCGAAAAGTAAAAGAAATCGAAACCGTTAGCAAATATCACATTACTCGGTGTATTCTTAACTCACCTGCTTTTAGGACAATGACAAGCTTCAGTACAAGGTCCTTATGGCTAAAAAATCTATTCAACGTATGAAACTGGAACGAGCGTGAGTAACTTTCCATCCACATCATCCCAACATGTATCTGATGCGAGATAAAGTGTCTTGTATGAACGTCTTTCTGCTGTGCCACCTTCTCCAGACCTTCACAGCCATGCACTTCCCCCTACCCACTCTGGTCCCGGTGTACCTCCCCCACATCCCCGTGATATAGGTGCAACAGCGCACCATCAACATCGTGATCATCGTGACTTTCCACCTGTAGATTCAAACGATCACAATGCTGTCGAATATGTGCACAATCACAGTTCCTTCCGCGTTATTCCTGGCCCAGATGGTCGGCCTATTCAGACTCCCGATGGGCCCATAGGTCCTGGAGTTGCGCCTTCCCACGGAATGTCTGCAGTGCACATGTCGAGGGGCGGTTCCGCCTCAGGTCATGACTCTTCTCGGCAGCTTCCACCTCTCTCGCAGATGACTCCTGTACAACATCTTGAGCCACCGAGGGCGCATGGTCATTCACAGACCCATAGCCCTCATCTTCACCCTCACAGTAATGGTTCTTCGCGTTCACAATCCTCACCTTCCAGATCGCGCGGTCATCAGATAGCTTCTCAGGCACCTCCCCCAGGATACCACTCAGGGGGAATTCCCCACCCTCAACAATACTCCCAGGATTCTCTCATCCCTGTCCAACACGGGTATCACAGCCCGCCACATCCGAGTGATAGGGAACGGTCTTCTAGAAGGCATGAGCCGCTTGATCGTGGCAGCTACCATGGTGATCCATACACTCATTCGCGGCAGCATTCCTCGCATTCTTCCACGATGGCATCCCCTAACACTCGAGCATCACGTCTCCATAATCATCAGCGCGTCGGGCCTGGAGGTACCATCAGCCACCCAGATCCAGAATACGAACGCGATCTTGAGAGAGAACGTGCATGGGCACGTCATGAGGGTGAATCCGCTCGAGAATACGCGCCATCGGGAGCGATGCATGCATCTCCCCCCTCCCACCTAAGGCCTAGGCCTCACGTAGACCCATACTCTCGCGAACCCATTGGACCAGGCATGCACGGTCGATCATCTCGCTCCGACACATCAGGATCTGGTTCCGGATCTGGTTCCGGTAATGGTGGCGGGGATGCACTATCGCGACCTGAAGGTCACACTCAATATTATGACCGTGACAGGGGACCCTATGCACCCCGCCAGGCAAATCCACCGCGCAATCCAAGTGAAGACCAAGACGTCATTTATGAAGAAGGCCGTCCATATAGCCGTGACCGAACTGCCGGACATTACATGCTTCCAGAGCAGCATCGCCCCCCTGCGGAATCATCCAGAAAACGCTCTCGTAAAGACATGGAAATAGATGGAATCGATGACGTCGATGATTCACCCGCTGCAGGCAGCTCTGGGGGCGGAGGAGAAGCACCGAGGTTCACAGGCGGTCATCTTCCTGATGATCGTGGCTCCAAGAGACTTCATCAAGAACCTGCCCGTCCCCACGAGCGCGAGGAGGAAGAGGAAGAAGATGAGACTTCGGATACTTAGACAAAGAGTTAATTATTATTTTTTGCGGCGGCATGGTGAGTTTCCTTTTAGATCTTCTTGAGCCCGAGTTCTTGATAGGATATTTTCATGGTTTATTGCGTGTATGTATATGTTGTTGAGTATTTCTGTACACATCGCTAGCAGTCGTAATCCTTGGTATACCCCGTTCGTCGTGTTGTGCTCGCGCCATATGCTCCGTTCTTGTCGCAAAACATAAGGGACAATTGTCTATACCTAATTCCATCATAGTGGTCTGACTTGCGGGCACTGTTTGTCGTGAGAAGCGTATACGAGCGATGACAGCGATGTATGTTTAGACCGGCGGATCAAAGTGCAAATCTTGCCTTGGTCCTGTACAGGAAAGCAATGGGTTTCCTAATCAAAATATCATCTAACACAAAGGGGGGAATAACAATGGCCCAGGAGTCATAAAACAGGACATAAACAGAAACATATTTATCACTGATCGAGAAACACAGCGGTGCAAATACCAGTATCATGAGTCAAAAAAAGCCCTAGTCGGCGGCCGTGCACTAGTACACCTTTCCCCAGAAATATTCCGACTGTACGCAGCGGCCAAGACAGTTATAGCAGCCCGTTCGAGTTGGTACAGCTCCATTCTGCCAAGACACGCTTTGGACGGGTAGGTTTTTTGGGCATGGGGAAAACGGGTTTTAGCGGCGCAGTGATAAGGTTGTGTAGTTGTCACCGGCCGCGTAGATCCCAGGATGATGTCCATGGCCGTGACTGTGCGACCTGTGCGCCCTGACTCATACTTGGCGAGCTTCTGCGCTTCCGAGAGCAGTTGCCGAGTGTGGTTGGACATGGGAGACGAGGAACGCGCGTATGAGGAAGGCAGTATCATGCCATCCTGTTTGTCGATGAATCTTACGGAGAGACGCGGCTGGGAGTGTGGCTGAACTATCAGGCTTGTTGACTCGATGTGGGAAGTACAATGACCCGGGGTGTCAGGGGAAACGAGGGGGGCCACCTGCTGCGCTCTATGATGGAATCCGAGGATTAGTATCCGAGTCAAGGTAATATTCTTAGATGGTTCACCTATTGTTCGATCTTTTTGGAGCATGTGGTTTCTTTGGAAGACATGTATTCGGAGCTACCCCGTTTGGCGCCATATTTTAGCGCTAATGTCACTGGGAGAAGTAGAGGGTTTTCCATAACGATTGAGCACGAGCTCATCTATGCCCTCCCATTGGCATTCAGTCTGTGCCATCTAAGACCGCTCATAGATGGGTATTTCCGGCGGCGATCTAATGGTCTGGTTTGAAATCAGATCCGCCTCGATTACGGTAGTGGAGCCTCAGATCTGGCCAATATAACCTGAAGAAAAATCAATCAATCCAAGAATTTTAAGATATGGCAATCTCACAGAAAAGATGGCGCAGATGGGCCAGAACATCAGGGTTCAGAATCAGTTGCACATGGTACGATAACCTAAGCTTAAAGACACAAGATTGTGACTGAGAAGTGCCCCTTCCCTCATATCTGATGCAGCTTGCACGAATGGAAGACATTTTCGTCATTCACACACATCGCGCAAGTCATTCGAATCGCAGCTGCAACGAGGCGGCCGGATCAACGTGTTCAGAAGGCGCCTGTCTTCAAGCTTACTGTTCAATCTTGATGACATCAGGTGAAGAAATTCAGAATTGGACCATCAGATAAGTACACGACTCATCTAAACTACTACTTCACCGGTAAACATGGTCCGCTGTATGACGATTCAACACGTGTAACCCCAAAAATGTAATGGATGCTTACAATACAAGTTAGCAGCAATTTCGGCCTCTGCCCGGTCGCCATTTGCAAGCAACTTCTCTTTGTTATACAGGAGTTCCTCGCGAGTTTCCGTGGAGAACTCCTGATTTTGTGCTGAAGGGATGCCATCAACATTCCAGTGTCAGTGATGCTCCCTTTTTAACACGTACTTTCAACGATCGCGTCAACCGGACAAGCTTCTTGACAGAAACCGCAGTAGATACATTTCGTCATGTCGATATCTTGGCAGGAACCGTGTAAGTTGTGCAACGTTCCACATCAACACGATACAAGTCATACCGTATTTAGTTGTTTTTCTGGAACCATCCGCGCGGGCTTCACTCTCGATGGTAATCGCTTGAGCAGGACAAATAGCCTCACAAAGTTTGCAAGCTAATAGTATATGCTTCTTAGCCGCGCAAGATACGGTCGAAGATGTTCACAAACCGATGCACCGCTCTTCACCACTGGGATACCGTCGGAGAGCGTGTTCTCCACGGAAACGAGGAGACAGAGGACCCTTCTCATATGGATACATTATAGTGTAAGGCTCCCTGAAGAAATTCTCCAGAACAATCCACATTCCTGAACTAGTTATGCATAAACTTGAAACAATTACATTTCAGAACACATACCTCGGATAATCTCGGTAAAGAAGAAGAGATGAACGGCTTTGTCAATGGCACTTTGCCCATCCTTGTAAGGGTCAATATCCTTTCCGGGCTCATCCTTTGCGGTCAAACTTCCTGCACCTAGAGGCGGTGACCTTATTGGACCTTCGAGTCGGCTTTCAAGATGCTCTGCGTGCGAGCAGCGGGTACTGTGAATGTTGCGGTATGCCACTAGCGACGAGCGCAGCGCAATAGAACGCTGTGTCGCCACTATCCTAGGCGCGAAGCCCAGTACAAGACGCGGGCGAGCGAAAGACATGACGGTCAAAGTCGGGCGAGTTTGCTACACCGAACATTCTGCTGTGACGCATGTCACCTTAGTGTGACAATGCTAACCAGCAGCCAATCGCGTATCCTTCATTAAATCAACACTAGTACTGGACCACCAGGCCATCGCCGTTATCCTGGACCATGTCGACCTCAAAAGCAAAATCAAAAGTTCAACCATTGAGCGATCAGGGCACGCGTGCATTCTACCTACCATCCTCGCTTCTAATCGCTTCTTTGATCAGATAGAAATACAGCAGACTTACTCCCGTCTGCAGAATGAGCTTCAAAGCCTTGCTGGGAAGATAGGCGAGTTGGAGCAAGAGGCAGAAGAACATGGGTACACCCTCTGTCACATATTTGATACCCACATTCGAATGACTTTTTATTAGACTCGTTCTTTCCACTTTGAATGAAGCACTTCAAGTGGAACCAGGTCGGAAGTGTTTCCGCTTGATCGGTGGTGTGTTGGTTGAGCGCACAGTCAAGGATGTAGTCCCTGCTCTGCAAACAAATCGCGAAGGCGTACGTGCCTTTTTCATCCATGTCACTGATTATCTGATACCTACGTCTCTTCAGATCAAAAAAGTTATTGCCAACCTTACTGAGCAATACACCACGAAGGAACGCGACTTCGAGACTTTTAAACACGATTATAACGTTCGTCCAATCAGCAGGGCGTAATGCTGTGCGCTGGTATTTGGATGTGCGTTCATCTTGATCTGCTTACCTTGCGCTGTTGAATGTTATTTCCAGTCTACCCAATGACGCAGTCAGCAGCGATGTGACCTCATCATTAGCATGCGCAAATTGAAGACCCAGTTGCACATCGTTCAAGCTGCCGGTTTGCACTGAGTTCTAATTGTTGGGCTAGAATTTTTGTTATGCTGTGGTCCACAACGCATCTCGCAGAACACAAGAACCATAGCTGGCAGCAGCGTTGTCTCCGTAGTGCCTATGTGCATGGTTTGACACTACGAGTTAATATTCGTCTTGTAATTTATATCACATCGTCTCTATGAATCAAAATTGAAGAACATAACGTGCTGGCTTCTAGATGTAGCACTAAGTCGTCTGTTGCACTGCGAAGTTGCTGTGAATTACCTATAATATATTTGTTCAGTACTTTCACCAGCACTATCTCTTAGTTACTGCTGGTTCAAGTTGGTTTGTACTACTAATCCATGTAGTACCAGGCTGTACAGCCACTACCGTGAGCACTGAGTACTGAGTACTGAGCTTCGGGCCATTGTCTCCGTTCTGAATTCCACATTCAATACCACTATGTCAAACGACATTTGAATCCCTCCCAGAGTCCCAGTTAAGCTTATTGCTACGATCCTTGGCAACATAGATTTCGAGTTGCTAATCAGTGTCGAATTTGTCTCGGAGACTAAGACGTGTTGCTTCAAAGTTCAGACTCGACTTTGAACGCCTGGAAACCCCAAATCTGGTTAGTGGCGGCTACGAACGAAGTTTCCACCACTCCTGTCTTCGTTCAATCGTGCCCAGAAGTAATTGGATCAATATCCCTACGTTCGCACTGCCAGATTTCATACTTTTTGAATCTTCACTTCCTTCAACTCGATGGTTTCCGAGTGGGAAGAACGCTCCAGCAAATGATTCATTCCTTGATGGTTGGTTGAAGTGGAAGGAGCATAACACTTGGAGGGCGTAGGCCCATATCAGGTGCATACATCTCGTGTTCTCTCAGGCTTAGGAGTGTGAATGATACAGTTATAGAATGTTGTATTGTGTCTGGCACAAAACTTACACGACCTGCACTACGGATGAAGTTTGAACTAAATAAATGGTGTGCATTCTTGCGGATGGCCGTTTCTAAGCAGGGTGCGGCCCAGATATATGATAATATCGGGCTCAATCGCAATAGTTTAGTCAACGAACTGGAATCGTCCTCGCGGGGCTTCAGCTGCAAGGACATCTTTACCGAGATGCAGTAAGCTCGGCAGGTTCAAGTTGTTCACCTACAATAAGAGTCAGTGCTTTGTGTTCCGCGTAGCCACATTACTGATGATGTACTGGCAGGTGGTCGCCACATTTACTGACGTCCGGATCATTGCGATCGGAGTTCTTCGCATGCCTCGTTGATTGATTGTAAATCGCCATGCGCACGCTTTACTCCATCATCCCCGAGGTCACTGATATCCTTGGAGCGAACTTGAAGGGCAATAGCCGGGCATCGCATGACTCTCCTTATGGAGATGAGTGTGATGGCCCGTCAGCTGGTAATATCGAGCGGTATTCTGACTCCATTTGTGAGAGATCGTTTCTTAGCAGGTCATGGTTCGCGCCCATACAACACACTTATTGATGGTCTCGGAATATAACACTTCGTCTCGTCGTCCATTAACCAATCTTCACACCATTGTGCTGTTTGAAAAGGTATCAAAATCACTCCGCGATCTTTGTGGTTTTGACTGACCAAGGTGAGACATGACGCCTTGTTCGCGAGGCTCCGGGCAGCACCAGTAACCTCGGTCGCTATATTTCTCTTATTGTCAATTTCTGCACGGTAGGCCGGTTTGTTGTCATTCTCAGCACAGCAGTGATGTCGAAGGTTTCATATGTCTTCCTCGTCATAGATCAGCTAAGGGACATGTCGGTTTTCTTTCCGAATTAGGCGCTGACATCGCTTCGGCCTTACAACAATGGATTTCTGGCCAATGTCAAAGTCCGCGAAGCTTGATCTTCTACCTCGGGGACGGGTGGCCTCTTGCCTTTAAATCATGGTACAATATGTGGTTCAAACCCCTGCGTGTTTTATTGCCTTTATATTTCTTTTAATCGACGTCGCTGGCCAACGTCGCCCACCCTCCTTGAAGTTAGTAACATTTTCTACCTGCTACAATGCCGACAGTAAGTGACGCATCGCTGGGACTCGAAGATCGGTTTACTTAGTAATACGGATACCAGTGGCCATGTCCATCGTGCCACAAGAGCTTCTCTCGTAAGGGCGATCTTACTCGCCACCAGCAGCTACATACTGGAATCAAGTGAGTTTTTTGTTATGTTGAAGCATTGTGCAAGCTGACAGTTTTGTCTTCCAGGCCACACGCCTGCCCGTCATGTAAAAAAAGATTTGCCCAGCGTTCGGGCCTCAACACCCACATCAACACGCAGTGCGCTTGTTCGCTTTTGGATTTCGAACTACACTGACTGTTCCATAGCACCAAGGCCAAGCCTTACGTGTGTGGTATTGGTACTTGTATGAAAGCATTCAGTGATCCCTCGTCTTGCACTCGCCATCGAAAGGAAACTCACAGACGCGAGGGCGCGTACAAGTGCACTATACCAGAGTGCGGCACAAGGTCAGTTTTGGTTATTACCATTGGAATTGTTCCGTCGGGCTCATGCTCTGTCAGAATTAAACGACGATCTGCTTTTGTCGCGCATATGAAGAAGCATGGAGTCAATCCCTGCAAACTAGATTTAGATGCCATTGCCTCGTCGGCAAATAAAAACACTTCCCAACAAGCCAACTTCCATTTTTTACCTCCCCAAGTAGCCGATGCCCCTTACTGTCCCCCTTCAGAGACGTCACTTCCAGACGTTACTGAAGACAATTTAGCACATTGGGCTCCCCCTGCTCTGATGCTGACGAACGACTATCAGATTTCCGTTCCTGAATATGATGGAGCCTCTGGCGTGGCTGACGGCATGTATGACTATAGTTGGCCGTCTGAATTTGGTACTGGACCATCTAATTCTTCGCTCATGCCTCCACCATCGGTATCTACGTGTCCTCCTACGCATGTTGACGATTTCATTTTCGACGCTGGATACAACGGATACTTACAACCTAATGACGCATTCTCTAGGTTGCCTTCTCCATATGCATCGGCGTCGCCCTCTTTACCTCCTCTCCTTGACGGCTTCGTGGACTGCTTCGGGTCTCGCATGCGATCGATGTCCTCTTCACCGGCCACGTCTTCTAACTCTGCACTGGATGATCAGTTAGATTATGCTCTCTTGAGCTGCGATGTACCCAAGCCATACCTTTTGTTCAACACCGTTTAATTTACCGCACTAATACTTAGTACACTTCACGCATTCAAGGATTGTCACCGGACCATTTTTTATTCATAATTTATACCGCTGCACTGTAGCCTACATACCTCTCACTCTTCACCACCATCTGTTCAGTGAACTTATGTCTTATTACCCTTATACCAAGAGGCTTTTAATATACTGTACTTACTTTTGAAGCCCCAATGACACTGCAAGCCAATATTACAGATCGATGGAGTTAGATAACCTTCTAATCTGACAACAAACGTAAATAAAACGCCCACAAACTAGTACTAGGCCAACCCGAGTACTCACTTGAGGATTTCTCAAGGTCCCACTCGCTCAGGCGTCTTTCCATCGTGTTTATCTTCTCAGTCCATCTTGCTCAATTTTTGCGGCGCGGGCCACCGCTGGCTTCCCTTACGAAGCTTTTTTCGTGTCCGAATCCGCGTTGGCAACCTTTACACTGCAAAAAGGAACATGTTAGCATCACCACTGTACCCCACTTCCTCCTTTGCTCCTCAGCTTGCATCCGATGATCATTCCCAGTTTCGCCCTGCCAGAGATATTGAATCCTTCAATAACTTGCTTCCGCCCCCGATCGAATTCGTAGAAGGCTCGTCTTCTGGCGCTCTCGCAGTCGCGGAAGGCAAGTATGAACCTATCAACGCCACACCGAAGGCATCACAAAATATCGTAGGTGCATGCAATAGCTCTATCATCAAGCTGCTCACCTGGTCATCACCTACCAGGTTCGTGAACACCCTCGAACACCCTCCGCACCCCTGGTTTCGCCCTCAAAACAACCGATATCTCCTTCATCGACAAAGCATGGCTCGTTATTCACCGGAGTTTTGGACTTTTCATGGCCTTGGCCCCCTGGTCACAATATCGGTAATGGCCTTCATAATACGGGGAATACTTGCTTCTTGAACAGTGCTTTGCAATGTCTCCTCCACACGTCTCCTCTGCTCAATGTTTTAATGGCACACTCAAAGTCTGACCCATGTGAGGATAACCTTAATAACCACGAGTTAATCTTACCTGGTATGTAGGTCGAGTAAAGGGAGGCTTTTGCATGTCATGTTGTCTTCGCCAAGTGATGCTTGACTCCCATCAGAAGAAGCATTCTTCCACGCCGTACGTCATTGTTTCGAAATTGCATGGTACGTATTACTTCTCTTATTGAAACCTGTGTCCGATTGTACTTTTCTAGTCATCGCAAAACACATGCGGAAGGGCAGGCAGGAGGATTCCCATGAGTTCCTTCGCTATGCCATTGACGCTTTACAAAAATCATGTCTAGCCGGATACCCGCAGTGAGTGTTTTGTTACTTCCTACCTGTGTGGTCGTTAACAAGCTTCGAAAAGAAAAATTGATCCGAAACTTGCGGAGACCACCTGGGTTCACAAGATATTCGGCGGTCGGCTGCGATCACGAGTGACATGCAAGGAGTGCCACTACAACAGTGACACATTCGATAACATGCTGGATGTGAGCTTAGACATATATGGCTCAAATAGCGTGAAGGACGCCTTCCGGAAGTTTGTTGCTGTGGACTATCTCAAAGGGTCAGACAAATATAAGTGCGAAAAGTAAGCAATATCTATTAGCGGGCAGGCTCACATCTGATGCGCAACACTCTGGCAGGTGCAAGAAGCCGGTCGTTGCCGAAAAGCGGTTTACTATTCACGATGCGCCTGCAGTGTTGACTATCCACCTCAAGCGCTTCTCACCCCTCGGTCGGAAGATTGGCCATTTTGTCCATTATGACGACCGTATCACGCTGAAACCGTTTATGAGTGAGGGTCAATTTGGCCCAACATACTCATTATATGGTGTCATTTGTCATGCAGGCGGGGGACCAAACTCAGGCCACTACTATGCTACTGTCAAAGGTGCCAATGGTATGTGGTATGAGATGAACGACGACAGCGTATCACAACACCGTAATACCCCTGGGCCTCTGAAGAACGCATATATCTTGTTTTATATCAGGGAGAAAGGCCAATCTCTCGAAGCTGCTATCACTCGCCCCTCGATGACCCCTCGGAATGTTGTCGCTGGAATGAAGAAGAGGAAAGTTGTGGACTCTGAAGACGATGGCGGTGACGACCTTGGCGTCAAAACTGATCGACCATTCATCGGACCTCTCCTTCCTTCTCCGATAGCTAATGATGCGGAGGTACATAAAAAGGCTAAAATGGACGACAGGGACCCTCAGGCTGAGAGTATCAAGAAGAAAATCGAAGCTGTTAAACAGGTTCTCAGCCCCAGCACTGCCCTCACGAGCCTCTCACAATACAATGATGACGATGACGGTGACGATGACGATGACGGTGAATCGCTAGTTGTGACGCCCGTTGACCTTAAGCCGCCTTCAAGCACCACTGAGTCGCTCAACGCTACCTCACCGCCTCCCCCCGGTCCTCCTACCTCTCCTCCTCCTATTTCCAGCGCATCATCCCTCAATTCCGTGCAATTGAACACAACTCCTTCATCAGGCATTTCGCCGAGCGACTTCTACGCGTCATCAAAGAATAACGACAAGAAGCGCAAATCGTCAGATTACGATGACCACGACGAACAGACGCCTCGGAAGCATTATTCCCGCGTGCCTTTGCATAACCAATCTTCCAAACAGTCACACGGTCATCGAAAGTCATCGTTTGGCGGTGGCGCAGTCAATCCTTACAGCCGGCTAGCAGGAAGTAACACATTATCCCAACATCGATCAGATAACTGGCAAAGACCTCCGCAGCAGTATGGTAAGAAGAAGAAAAGGATGATCATGTAGACCAAATTTCTTGGCATTATTAATTCTAGAGTATATGCTGCAAGTCACATATATGTTCACGATTCTGTACGAAAGGTCACGAAGCTCGCTTTACTACAGCTTGGCTTTTATATTATCAGAAGAGAACGCCACAGTCTTGGCATTACCTTCTTGTCCATCTTCCCACCAGATAACAGTCACGGTGGTATCATCTCGATAGCTCCTGGCAATCGGAGCAGGTATGCTCATCAACTTCCTCAAACTCTCAGTGTCGCCCCCGCCAAATGCGTTCCGGATTAGATGTGAGCTGACGTTCTCATCTTCAAATGACCAGGAGCCACTGCTATTATTTCGTTTCTTCTCCTTGCCTTCCACAGTTGGTGCACCTGACGTTGTTGGTACGAGTTCTGGAAGGGCTGTTTTGGAAACCACTCCTTTGAGACCTTTTAGATGTCCGCCGACAAGGGCTACGACATCCTCTGAGCTAAGCTTATCCCACAGTCCGTCAGTTGCTAGCACCACGAAACGGGATGTAGGTGACCGCGACGGCCGTGCAACACTGCCGAAGTCAAAGTCACGATGGGTTACGACTGGGGTGGCAGTAACGTATGGCGGAGTCTTGAATGATGAAGGGGGTGAGCGCAATGGTTGATCGTTGCCCACAAGGAAGGCACGGTTTAGTCTGAATATCAGAGTCAGCAATGGTTTGTATTGACCTTGCCATAATCAAATCTAAAATCACGTACACATCTTGCACCTCACGGGGCCACTTGTATCGGGCATCTCCGAACGCACGGCTGGGTTCAAGCCCACCAAGTATGCGACCTGCTCGAATAACACTACCCGCCTCATCAGGAGGATGTTCAGATTGAATCCTAAAAATCGATTGTAAGAAGCTGTACCGGAAATTAATTGTGCTAGTAAACCTTTTCAATTCACTCGGGTTGCGACCGGTCTGGTCTTCGCTAAGAACCTCAACACGCCACGACCCCTGACCTTGCTCATTTTCTTCCCAAATGCCGGCAACCGCACGACTATCCCCTGAGCAAGCCACGTACAGGTGCCTATGGGTGGTGTCGAAAACGGCCATCAGCGCACAGCTGCCTGAAGATAGAACGGCACGTCATATTTGAAAAAGACAGGCAGAGATTGTGCCGTACCAGATACAGCAGGAAGCATCGTCTGGAGTGCCAGCGGATGTTTGCTAAGATCGGGGAGGATATTTTTCTTTATTGATTCAGCATCCAAGTTTGCGGCGAGAACCGAAAGGGGTGCATTGATGAGTTCCTGATCTAACTTAGTGAAAGCATTTCGTATGGCAAGGGATATTCTCTCTGGGTTTTGAGGGTCTTCGCGAGATTTAGGTGCAGACGTGCGAAATATCAACTTTAACTTTTCCAGAAGTCCGGATTTCGGGACGTCTGTGGAGTGAATCAGGGAGGATAATTCCAGGACCACGGCGCTGATGAGGGTCTTTGAAAGAAGGCGAGATGTATGGGGGCCGCCATGGCCATCCATAACGGTGAAGAACAGCCAGTCACCTGGTGCAGATGGGTCAGATGGATCGCGGGCAATTATAGCGTCTGCATGTGCATCTTCTAGGGGGTCATTGGCGGCAACAGATGCCGTGGCGTATCGCCATACTGTGCTATCAGGTCTGGAAAAGCTGTCAGACGACGCGTTTTCTATCAGACGATCTTTAACAGCGTTCTGTGATAACAGGGAGAATGTGCGGTTGACCATAAGTGGCATCCCGTCCGCACCGCGAACTTTGACTGCAAGGTCAAATGTCTGCTGCTTGGTGAAAGTATAGTAGAGGTAACTTGGTGTGCCAATAAGAACGGTAGTGGCGGCCAATGGTTTCCAAGCCCTTCGAAGCATGCCCGAGAGTCCTGGAAGTTGACCGGTGGTATGCGGTAATAAATGATCTCAACTGTAAACAATGAGCGTGATCCACGAGATACACAGCGCCTACAGTGCCACACACGTTGAAAAAGGTGGAGAGTCTACCGACAGCACAAGTTCGGAGTTGGCTGTGCTGCTACAGCCCGAAAAGTTGCAGAAACTACGTAATATGGTTGTAAGAAGCAGAGCGAATGTGTGAAAAATGAAGACAAGTTTTACTTACAAACGAGGTATTTCCTTCTGCCTGACGCTGCGCCGAACAATGTCATGACCGACGCTTGCCAAATTCGGACTTAACGCGCCCGATCACGTGTACGTGTGTAGACGCAACATCGGAGATTAAAATGCGTTGGTCTTCCCATGCTCAGGCTGTCAGCGCTGGACAACACCAACTTGTACTGCTACCACAACGTGCTGCTGTGCCATAGCTATTTCTTTCAAAGGTCCTTTGTTATCCATTACATCCAGCCATTAAGTCTCATTCAAGCTTTCATATCTCTTTGTTATAACAGCTCTTTCGGATGACTAGTTCGGGCAACAATGATGCAATCTTGCAACCATCGATAGCTGTGGGAACAGAAGAACAGGAGGGAGATTTTCTATCGACGACGAAGACATTCGATTTCGCGATCGTCAGTGATGATGATGATGATCCTGAGCTTGATCTTCCGTCCCAAGTAACGAATGTAAGTGAAAAGACATGTCTGATGACGCGAGCAATCAGTCCTTAAGTGTGTCCTGTTATGTCATTCCTCAAGCCACCAAACTTCACGGCCCCAAGCGATGTGCAGCCTCAAGTTCTAAGACCGTCCTCTCAACAACCCACCGTAGAAACACTCCAGTCACTCGGCATTAAAGTACGAGATTTTGCGTATGAAAGTACTTTGCCACCCATCGCGCCTGTTCCGCGAGTTCCGCGCCAGACTCAGCCTAGTGCAAGACCGCTGAAACGTACCAGAGGAGACTGGGAAGAAGAAGAAGGAGGGCCATCGCATTCGTCACGCCCTCAATTCGGACGGGAAGCCACTAATGCTGGCACGCAAGCAAGCAGCAAGCCCGAGTCTCTTGTGCGAAAAGCCACTGAGCCACTTGAATTTAACCCTGCGCCCGCTTCAAAGCGCGCTATGGGACGCGCAGACTTGAGCAAACCTGTATATGGAAGCCAACTACCGTTCCGTACGCCCCGTTGTGCCCTTAAAACCCATCGCACCCCGCCGAGAAGATTTTCTACAACTCCGCTAACTTCCCCCCTGTTTGGGTCGCCGTCAGAAGAGCCATCTCAGGGGGGATCACAAGAGTCGGAGTTAGTGATGACACCTGCTGGACCGGTGTCCTGGCATATCGAAGACACGAGCTCGATACCCGCTTCACAAATGGACACAGACTTGATGGCTTTTGTGCCAGAAGAAATATCTTATTCCCAGCTAGGGCTTTCGCCTCAGTCTTCGCCACTTGCCACGTCGCTTTCTACTTCTACTGCCATACGGTCTCCTGTTACCCCTAGTCGCGTTTCGCCAGCATCTCAGGGAGGTGGTAGCTTGGAGTCGTCGCATGTTATTGCACAAACACTAAATTCCAGCCGAGAACTCAAACGTAGCTTGAAAGCTAAGACGAGCAAAATTTCTACGCAGACGTCCCCTCGTTACCTCCTACGTCGACGATCCCTATTATCCGTTCATGCTCCCACACGTTCACGGTATCCCCATCCACTGACTCCCACGAAGAAAGGAAGCCCGAAGGGTTCTCCGCAACCTCGGTGTAGACGTTTGCAGCGGCCTGTGCTAACGAGGTGAATTTTAGTTGACTAGATTCGGTTGATGATTGCAGAAGTTGGTACGAGGATGGGTTTAAATTATTTTTATTGCTGTTGTTTCGACATACATTCGAGGAGTACACGGTCCGCAGTGATGCTCCATGTAGTTTTACATCCCCGCTAGTTGATGTACGATTTCATGTACACGTGTACCGCTATTAATCAGGATTCAAGACCGCAGAGTGATCTTCTCGTCTTCTTGCTATTTTGACTTGACCTGGGTGGAACGGCGAACGTGTAACTATGTATATGGTAATGATGTGAATGGGTTGACTATTCTTGGAGAATACAAGCAGGATTAGTTGATCCAGTTGTCCTCCAGGGAAGGCTCGGATGGGCACTGCGTCGCATGAACTAGTCCCGAAATGAAACGCCGATTCTCAAGTCATGTGAGTCCGGGGTGATTACAGTTAGGGTCCTAGGGACGACCCATAACAGATTTGTTACTGGATTAGTCTACGCGGCTCAGATCTTTGCCGCAGCGGCTGCATGACAAGCATCGCTACATGTGAGGTGGACAATAAGCGTGGAAAGGTCTGGGCATAAACGTCGAGTAAACTTTTTTGTCGCACTAGGTCCCACTAGGTAGGGACACGGCTGTCCATTTTATTGATGCGACCAAAGCTAAATGGACTGTGTTGAGTAAGTTCAATTAGATCCCGATTGGATCCACGACTCACAGCCAAGTCACTAAAGTAATACCGAGCGCCGCATCAAAATGAAAGCTGAAATTTATCTCCTGCAGAACGAGAATGTTCCGCGAGTGGAGTCTCCACTGTTACTCCGACACATGTGCAAGAAGTGACTCCGACGAATGTGCAGACGTGTACTCATATGATCATGGTGCCGAGCGCTAGTAGGAGGGACGTAAAGATAAGGTGAAGGCACGTAAAATTAAAGCCAGGAGAACATAAAACTACATCACGGTTGATCACTGGGGAGGTCGCTATGATCGGTCCGTACCAAGCCTAAGGACCGTGAATTGGGTAATCGGTGGATAGGTCTTGGAAATTTGAACCTTGTTTCACTACACACGCCTTCTTCGCGTGACTCCCCCTCAGATCTATATATTTCTATTCCCTCCCGAAGCCCTTCCTTCTTCTGCTCTTCCATCATGGCAGAACCTTCCTCCAATGTCACAGTATCCCTTCTCCCTGTATCCCTCTCCCTAGTACACATCCCTCGCTCTCGTCTACCCCAACTATCACATCCCGTCCTAAGGCAGATCCTCCAGCCAAACCCCACTTTCATCAACGTCACCTGCAATGAGATCGAACTTAGTCTCTTCGCAGAATCTCACATGCTAGCAGATTTCGAACCCGTCGCTAGACGAGACAGGCAAAGGCAACGATCTCGCTCGGGCTCTGGATCCGGTTCAAAGCGTCCTCACTCTGTATTGCCCCAAGACCACCTCGAAATATCCTACGAAAAGTGGAATGTTCTTCAAATTGACTCTCACTCTGATCAACTCGGTATGCTGTATAACCCCTATGAACAAATTCATCAATTCACCAATGTTTAGACAGCTCCGGAGCCCGTATACATGAGCTCTCCGCACCGTTAGCTGCAGCTGGAATCTCTATCCTATACCAGTCCTCTTACTTGAGCGACTTCATATTTGTACGTCATATATTGAATTATCCAGCACCTAGGCTTTCTAAATTGTAACAATCAGGTAAAGGAGTCAAGACTCCAGGAGGTCATGTCTTTGCTCGGATCAACGGGATTCGATCTCTATTCTTCTGACCCGGAACTACTCACTTCTAGAGTAGTCTCCCCATTGCTCTCCCCAGTCTCCCCCGACGACTCTTCCATCTCCGACGTAGCCCAGGATATCACGGTAGAATCCGGCGCCATTCTGACCCGCACAAGGAATAGTCTCGACCCCGTTTCTGCTGCTGCCATCAGTTTACAGTGCATAAATCTCACGACATCACCAAACGACTCACCAACAAGCAGTCCAACTCATCATAAACCTCCATCACGTCACAAATCCCACTCCCCAACCTCGGGGGAAGTGCGCGTGTTGACTCCTAACCTGGCTTGTGTCGGCCTTTCTGATGACAGTGTTGACACGTGGGGACTCAAGATCGTAAAGCTCGTAGCGTTCCCCGAGTTGATCCCCGTCAAGGAACACTCCTCACGGTCACACAAGTCACAGTCTCGCAACGCCCGCCCTACCGACGGAGTTCCGCTATCGTTGTCAAGTCGAAAACGATATTCAGATTCATCAGATTCATTTTTTTCTTCGAGCGACGATGAGGAAGAAGGTTACTTCTCTCACTCTCCTCTCGGTAACCTGTCATCCATTTCACTGCAGTCTTCCGCTGCTTCCCGGTCCTTCCCAGATCTATCTATTTCTGTCCCTACTCAAACAGGATTTTTCAAACCCTCTGCAAAACACATCGTTGCACCACTTGCACCACTCTCTCCACTTGAACCAAAGCCAGCATCACATCGTAATCCCACTTTCCACCATATGGATCCATCGGCCGCCATCAAGAAGCCTGTAGATGACACCATACGTGGCATGGTTCCATTTTTCAGCTTCACCCGTACACAAGAAGGCACCTCATTAACAACTGATGTTTCTCTTCTTGCCGCCCTATTTCCTCCGAATGAGCGGCACATGATGATTTGCGCTGGCGAACTTGATGCTCTTGATGCACAGAGTTCGAGTACAGATTCAGACTCCGAGGACGACGAGGACACGCTTTCATCAGGTGGTGCCCTTAAATGCTTGCAGATAGATCTGCGCAGATTCGGGCTTGGTACGCCATTCATTTGTTGTCTTCTGGAAGGCATTGACACCTGTGCTTCTGTCCCACATAGACAAACATGGCTTAGTGAACCGCTTTTCGCGGGTCTTGGAACAAAATGGTATCAACCATATGTATAGCTCGACCTATAAAACGGCTAATCTACTAGTGCGTATATCAGTTCCTTAATTATGTGCTTCGATGTGATGAACTCTGTTCTTGGGTAGGTTTCTAAAGCACACGCCAATCGTGCCCGAGCCTTACTGAAGGCTTGTTAAATTCCATCTCCGATCGCCATATTCGTACGCGCTAGCAATCACATCAACACCACCAAAATGATCCAGGCAACGCCCGGTGCCGCCTGCATTTCACACATTCAATCCCTTGGGTCACACCAAAGAATTTAGAAGTACTTTACAAAACCCATATTTCCGCAAGCCCCGCTTTTTCGTTTAGCGTTTACAACGAATGATACCCCCCGTTTCTATATCATTATGGGCATCCCCATGTTGCAGGTTCTTTTTGGTTTAAAACCCCCATTTTGCGTGTTGTAGCGTATGTCAGCATGTCTATGTCTCATTCATCGTCATCGAGTTGTTATTTTATCTCGGGCATTTACTATCCCAATGTTCTTTTATGTACATCAAACCACACGCATACTTTTCAGGAATATTCTGTAGTATGTAGCATCTTGTATTGTTACCGCGCGACGAGGGTGCCTCGTTCATGTCTTGGGACATAGTTGCCTTTAAGGCAACCAACAGTAATTTCAATATGGTCGATGATGATGAGTGTGAAAAAGATGAGAATATAAAAATACAAAGAAGTACTGCGGGTATATATATGCGACGTTACTGCATGTGGGGCAGGTACCAACATATGTCGGGAAGTATATACGATGAACGAAAGAAGCCGTTTCACGCTAAGCGCCAATAGATTTAGAACGTTCGATAACAGACAGGTACCAATCATCAAACGGGGGAAGATCGTCTTCGTCTTCGTCGTCGGAATCTGGCGTGGGCGTCTCGCACCGAATAATAGAAAGACCAAGAGACATTTTTTCTGAATCCGTAAACTCATTGACGTCTGGGGTAAAATGCGGGTGATCGGTATAAGTTGTACGTCCCTTCTCGTGTGGTGTGAGAAAACACCCGTATTCGTCAAGGGACGGAGGTATGGTGACCAGATGACACTCCCGCGAGTGGTCAGAGGGTAAGCCACTGTTATCAGGGTCGTCTTGGTGGTGCGGACCAGGAACGGAGACGGTGGCGAGGGAGGTGGAATTGATCGGAGGTGTCGAACTGCCCTTGGGATATACCGTCAGGTAGTCGTAATCTTGGTCATCGACCCTGTTGCCCCATGAGATCCACGGGTCATGCGGCTCCGCCGCAATGATGATGATATGAGGTGCTCTAAAGGCACAGTCGGACTCTATGATAGAGATGCCTGAGAAATTTCTAGAGGCAAGTAGGATAGGCTGGAGAAGTTTTGATGTCAGCCGGCGTAGAAGTTCATGCCCGACAATCTGCAAATTCGTACCTGAGCAGGATCTGTCCACACGAAGGGCCGTTCCAACAGTGATGAGGCCACTGATTCATTGAATCGCGTGCAAACCGCGGACGCCGAGAGGGATGCTTCGAATGCCTGAGAGGGAAGGCAAGCATTCAGCTGATTGGTTCGAATGAGGGATTTATAAGACGGCTCACCACAGCTTTACGGCGGTGTCGGAATATTCCGTCCACTATTTTGCGGAATACAAGTCTTTCAATTGAAGAAGCTTCGACCTAATAGAGAGTAAAGGAGATGAGATGAGTGTCAGAGTGACATAAATGTCACTAGCCGGCTTACAGCGAGATTAAGTTTCTTGCGACTGAACACGCGAGGGGGGGTTTTCGGCCGAATAAGACCAAGGTGGTCTGATGGGGCTACGGACTGTGAATGGAATTCTTTTGAATTACAGCCAGCTGATTCATCGTGGGATGATGGTAGAGGACGATGATGGTAGTACATGCGAGGGGATAAACGGGGCACGTTGAGAAAACATGGCCACTGGGGATCAACCCGGTTTTGATACGGTGTGTAAAAGTCGTCTGCACAAGAGACAGGGGGAGTTATAACTATATGGGGTGCGATGTCAGGATACAATGAGTCAAGCACGATGTTGCGGCCATCCAGGCGCAAGTCGAGGAGGGTGTCCTGAAAGCGAGACATTGGAATGGGTAAAAAAAGAGAGGGAGAACACTTACATATTCTCTGTCCTCTTCACAGATGAAGCAGGAGCACACGGAAGAGTGAGAACCTCCGGTCTCTAAGTCTTCTTCGAGAACGATGTGGGAGTCCACAAACAGTTGCTCGGGAACGGATTCGATGGGTTTAGCTTCTGGGCCACCAGTCTTGAAAGTATGTTCTCAACAAACCAGGACAGTGTGACAAAAGTGTGTAACGTACCATGTCATTTGTGCGGGAAAGTGGCTGAAAGGTGGTTGAGGTTTCTGGTGAAGAGAGAGAGGTAAAGCGCTCGTCTGCATCCAAAGGTGAGGCAGAGGCGCAGCTGGCATCTGACAATGTGCTTGCATTCTGGTTCTGAACACCGGAAATGTTGAAATTCACATGCGGCGCCGAGACCGCTGTGAATTCCTGGTGGTCCGATTGTGAATATGGCACGCAGGTCTGTGTGATGGAGGCATCCTGATGCAATCCGTTAATCAGACCAGTATATAGCTGACCATGAAGCTTCGACTTACTTTGCTTGTGCATTCCGAGTCAGTGTCATTGTTGACTGGAAGTTTGATGTCAGGGGAGTAGGCTGCGTCCAAATACGGCTCATCGAAGCTCACGAGCGCGTGCAGCACACGTTCCCACGCCTTATTCCATCTTCTCTCCTTGAGCGCGTCGTATGAGAATGCATCTAACATTGACTCTGGGACAGCCAGCATCGACTGTATGATGGTGAGTGCGAGCGCTATAAAGTTGCCCATAAGTGTAGGTGGGTCTATCGTTTGTATGGTGGCGCGTTATAAGGTCCAAGCAAGAATATTGGTATGACGCGTATTGGAGTAAGTATGATTCGTTGGAAATCGTTGTCCTGACGCGTTTAGCTAGACCTTTAAGTATAAGGACCCAGAACGCTTTGCTGTGGCCCAGCGGAGTTTCTTACACCTTTGTTGTAACTGTGGAAGTCCACATTTCTACACGCCACTCAACTCGCACCCTTTGTGAACGTGGATCTGCAGTCCTGTGGCTTTTTCGGTTGGCCCGCATACTTGGAACTTGTCTTGGTGGATTCACGCGTCGTAGAAGCTGCAGCATGCTCTGGTCTAGGATACTTATCTTAGCATCTGACAGTCTATCGGAATTCGGACGTTCCTGTAGTGATATCAGCAGGTGTGTCGGAGTTGCCTTTGCTCAGCCTGTTTCGACGGCTGGACATTTCTGCAGTCTGTACAATAGAGGTGGCGGGCCTCTTATTCCACAACAGGGCAAATATGATATTCCTGTAGGAACATAACATCCAGGGATCAATATCAAACCCACAAAATACACAGCCGGGTTGCACATACAAGTAGTCTTCTACTACTTGTTCAGTTAAGCTTCGAAGTTCAAGGCCTTGATCAGACATAACCCATCAGGGAAATGCCAGTGATATTACCACTGCACAGCCAAAACTGTAAACCCAATACCAGAACTTTGACAGATCATAGGAAACTGATAATCCGGCTGTGTCCAGTATATTGCTGCAGCGATATTAACAGTGTCGGTACAGTGCCCTCAGTCTTTACCGTTAGCAACGGGAAGATCTACCTCATCCGGCCTGCGTGCTGTTACCTTCGTAAAATTCCTCATGGAATAATCAGCTCCGGAGAACTGGTTCGTCATCAATTAGTCAATCGATCCTCATACACGATAAGATAACAAACCTTCTGGCAAAGATCCCTAAGGTAACTGGGTATCATCCTAACCACCGGTGACAAATTCGTGTAAAACGGCAGAAAAATAGTTTGGGACTGCTGTGCATCAAGTGCAGTGATGATCGCCTTTACTACTGTCACTGGCGCGATGGATGGTACAAAGAACTGGAAGAAGGGGTTGGATGGCAGTCGGACAGTGGAGAACAGGGGGGTTAAAATGTGTCCTGGACAAACGATGGTGGTACGAATCCCCGGCGCATCATACCTAAGAGCGAGATAAGCATGGCACAGTATCGTGTGTAATTCATATACATACACTTTGTCGAGCTCGTAACGCAGAGACTCATTGATGATCATCAGAGCTGCCTTTGATGCACTATAATCGGCTACAAGTATATGTCAGGGTAGTATTGGAGGAAGCTTCTTGAAGCTTACCCATCCGGACACAGCCAACGAAGCCCACAACAGACGACATCGTCACCTGGGGTGGCAATTCATAACATTTCACCCTGACACATGAAGAGACTTACAATATGACCAGTTTTGTTTTTGATCATTCCCGGTAAGAACGCCTTCAAGGTCCAGAAATGGGCCAGGGTATTCACACCAAATGTCCTTCATGTTACAACTAAGCTTCAGCACTCGAAAAAATGTAAAATGACATACTGGTATACGTCCTCTGGTTTGAGATCGATGATGAGTTTCCCTTGCACAACGCCAGCGTTGTTGACAAGCATAGTAGGTTGCCCGATCTATGATGCAAACTTGAACATATGTCAACAAAAGATACAAGACAATATACCTCGTCAATGATCTTCTTCGAAACGGCCTCGACCTCCTCCCACTTCGAAACGTCACATTGGTAATAAACGATGTTGTCTAGTAACAAAATCAAAATTTGCGTTGAATAGAAAAATATATAGGAGAGGGTGGCGCACAGTTTTCAGTTACTATCGGTTTGACATCAAGTACAACCACCGTGACGTTGCGGACAGCGAGAGTGTTTGCTAATAGTTCTCCTACTCCCGAAGCGCCTATATTCGTCTTAATTCATGAAAGCGCTCGATGCAACTAATAAGGGTCATACCTCCAGTGATGACCACAATCTGTTCGCTCCAATCTAAGGGTTTGGGTTTAAAGAAAAAGCTCCCTTGATTACGATACAGCTGTGAGATCCACTTCAAGAGCCCTGCCTATATGTTAGTATCAGAAGCGCTCGTATTTCTGAGGACGCACAGAAAGCAGAAACAGCTGCGCAATATATGGATGGAACGAGCACGACTGGATTTACGAACTCGTAACCTTGAAAAATATAAAATATGGGTATGAAACACGTAAAGAAGGGACCTGTGGATAGACAACACATTAACTAATCACGGGGATACGGATGACAAGTGCACGAACTGAAAGCTGTCTGCGACAGGACTTTGACGACCATGTCGATATCTACGCTGTCGTAGATTGGCGCAGGATCGTAGCTGGATGGTGCGCTCATATTTAAGTCGGTTGGAATGGAATATGTAGGCTTGACGATGACACCAGATTACAGTGGGTGCAGTGGGCGGCTGAGAAACTCGATGATACGGTAAAAAGATATAATAAGAAGACAAGCTAGCGGCTGTACGGCACAGCCGATAACAGGAGAGAGAACGTTGAATGAGACTCCGTCTGATGGGTAGTGAGAGGGTTGTACGTCGTTTCAGCCTTAGCACCGGCCGTGAGATGATTTATTGCTTGTTGCATCAGCCCATCACTGATTCACTGTTGTAGGCCACAGCCATGGTTGCAAAAGTTTGAAACGATACACGAGTGAAGGACGACGGTTGAAGCTTAAGGTGAATAGAAGTCCGAGTTCATTGAGGAGAATATTAATCTGATGGAAGACGCGCCATACAGGCTCTATGGTTCTAATGGTACTACCCCATACAGACTCCAGAAGCTTTTGCAAGTCAGCCCCACGTGTCTTCACGCGTTCCATCATGTATCCACTTGCATACCATTGGAGCTCATTGGAGTCGTATTAACGTTTGGTATACTATTCTGTTTGGCCTACTTTGCAGTCAGTCGAGCCATCACCAACTTGAACATCTCTTCTCTTTACCTCCATCCCCGCGTTTTCAGTCATTAATCAGACAGGTGCCCGCCAGCCATTAAATTTGATAACTAGCATCGAGGGCGTATTCATCCAGGGACACAGTAGGACACAGTACGTTCGCGCTCTCAGAATCCTGTCGTGTTTCCTCATCCAGTCGGAACGATATTAAATATATTTATAACTCGCACAACAGATGGGGGTTGAAGCAAGTCGCCCTCCGGCTACTGCTCCCATCGGCTCTTCAGAAAAGTCAGCGACTAAGGTCGCAAATACCGCTCATGCTCCGTGCGCAACCGTGACTGCTGTCAGCGCAGCCTCCATTGGCGAGATTACTCCGGGTCATGTTAAAGCAACTTCCGTGAGTCGCTCGCTGCTTTGACATGTACCTTTATCAGGTCCTGAGAATCTGCAACAGAGGGCCGATGCGACTGCGTCTAGGAACAAGGTCGGGTATTTTGATGCTTTGACTTTGAGATGACTTAATCAGGATATTCCACAAGGCGATCATGCATGAAGACAAGACTACTGTTATTGTGCCTATGCCAGACCATGTTCAGCTTAACACGTCCAGCGCGGTGGATGCCGTGAGTGCCTTTTCTACATCTTACCCTGAATTACCACATCTTCAAGTTGAGTTTGATAAGACCGGAGCCACTAGCATAGAGGTATGAGTTTCCAGAATATTTGAAGTCCTCGGAATTGGACATTTACTATCTCTATCTTAGACACTCGGCTTTGATTGCGCATCAGTCACCCGCCAAGAGGTTAGTTTTGCTCACGGTCTTTGCGAGCCTACTTTTCACGCCACATGCTTACAGACAAAATGCAACCAAGACTTTTATGTTCCGGAAGCTGTACTACACAGACCTCCGTGTACACCGGGGAATGAAACTGTCGTCTCCACAGGCTCCGGCGCTCCAGGGGTAAGTAACTGTGACCGTTCATCCTCATCTTATCTTACAAAGTCTAATCTTTGCAGAATATTACTCCGCCATTAATCGAAAGACAATTATCTGTCATACCCAAAGAGGAATTTGTGCCTGTCGAACACGTCCGTAACATCGAACCAATTTGTGCCTACGACGCTAACATTTACTTCAGCCGGCCAATAATTCCTTAGACTCAATTTCATCTGCAATCATTCCCGAATCATTTGAAGCATCGGAATCACTTTCTCTTGGTCGTGTACAGCAGCCATTTGCAAATGTTCTATCTAATGTCACCCAGCGACATATCACCACCGCATCCACAGAAATCAGTTTGTCTCCTTGCAAGAACAGCATTATCGTGAGTGTTCCTAGTTGCCGGGTTTTCTGACATTTGCCAATCGAACTTCAGATACCCGATGTAGCATCTACAAATAACATTCCTTCCGTCCTTGAATCCGCCACTGAACACAGCATGGAGAATACCGACAGGACCTATACAACTACTCCAATCAAGACCGAAGGCACAGAGGTGCCTGTTGCTGTTACATATGCGGACGCCACAAACGTAAGTCGTTATCTTATTGTTTATGTCTCTATCTGCGGGGTTTTACAATAAAAATCACAAATATAGTTAGCCGCACGATATCCAGACCTAGCCTCTCAGATCCTTGTTTCCCCACTGCGGCAGCGCACCACACATCAGGAACTTGCCCTGACACCCGAACATAATTTGATCGAGGAGGACCCGCCAAGCAAGCGAAGGCCTCGTCGTCACCGCAGGCACAGGAGTAAACGTTCTCGGGACAATCAAGAAGAATCGCAGCAACAAAGTCGAGGATCCTTGCGGACCCCGGGACCTGATCCTTCTGCACCCCGTCACAAGGATCTCAGTCCCGTTTCTGGATTGGTCGACCCGAAAGGGACCTCGGGATTTCATTCTGTGCACGATTCTCGGCAGCCGGTTTGGTTGGTCGATTCTGCGCTGTCGAATCCATCTGTGAAACGTGCCCCGTCATTCCAGACGAATCGGCATACGGTTCCAGCAACACTACAAGAGAGAACGCGCAACCACCAACGAGAAAGTGGAGACACGAACTGGAACGCTCCCGCAGCCGAAATTCAGCCTTCGACTTTACCTCCTATGAGAATTGCAACCCCGAAACGAGCTTTTGTCCAAGAACAACACAGCGCTATGCTTCTACAGGGCGAAGAGCGTGTTGGTGCTACCAAGGCTATGGATCTGGCGACTGCTTCTATCGGGCGACGTTCTAGTAACGCGGAGATGTTGCTCACGGAGCTGTTTCGCAAGGCGATGGAGACAAGTAGCTCCTCTGCGACGAAGCATAGTCCTCTTAAGAAATGTCAAGCTGAAGGGCCAGATTCTATCAAGGCACTCGTAGCAGAGACTGCACACCCAGTGAATCAGGCGGAGAAGATCATGGATGGTGACTCCCCTCGGGTCAAACTGCCAGCCCCGTCGACGCCTCCAATGAGGACCTCTCCTAACCCTACATGCAAGTCCCCAACGGCGTGGATGGAACAAGATCACACTATACGCCAGAGTTACACACCCCCGGGCGCGCGGACGCAAGACTACACTTTACACCAGAGTTGCATGCTTCCAGCAGCACGGACGGAAGAAGATTACATTGCACACCAGAGTTACTTGCCCGCAGCAGCACGGACGACGGAAGATCACGCTACACCCCAGAACTACAAGCCTCCTCACCAGCGCCTTGATAAGAACAAGTATAACACGATAACTACGCAGAACTTGAAGCCGCATATCCACCACCACGCTTCTTCACTGAATAGGCATTCGAACCCTTGCACGCCGCCTTCTCCAGGCGCAATTGAGTTACTAGAAAAAAGTGAACGTATCCGTCATTTAGAACGACTTCTTTCAAGAGAGCATGCTCTGCCGATCAGCATCCCCGGGCTTACTATGCCGTCACTCAAGCCGGCCCAGATGCTGCAGCCCATCGGACCGTGGCGAGCTTCTGACGAAAAGGCGTTCCATGAGCGCGGCGCGATCAGTCCCGGTACTAGCACCAATCAGTCCTTAGATCTCGTGCGCGTAATGGAGGCGATGGGCTTGGACATCTCTTCAAGGAAGGATACTTTGGCTTCGCTCGGGAATGGCAAACCATCTGGCCGTCTAAGCGTGGTGGAGCATAACAGCTTCGATGGCGTGCGAAGGCAGTCAGATACAAGGATGGAGAATGCCGTCGTGCGGACTGACTTTGCACGCGCGGTTCGTTCACAGGGCTTGAGGTCGCCACGCGGAGGCGGAGGATATAGGAGTGTGAGCGGTGAGACGGACATACGGTGGACACGCTATACATAGATGACGGCGAAGGTCCTAAATACTTTTGACATCTTGCGACCTCCATTGGCGCTGTTAATCTTACGTTGGCCCGTAATTTTGGCGGATGAGGTCGGGTGCACTCAATCAATCAATATGATATGCACGTGTGGAGACAAAATTTGGTAGCGATGATGCAGATCATACACGTTGGTCACGTGCGGGTAAGTGTGTGAACTGCAACCTTGTTTCAGAATAGAAAGTCTATTTTCGTGTATATCCAATTTGGAAATGAAGTCTGCCTCAAACATCGCGTCCTTTTGTTTGAAAAATGGATTATTCGGTTCTGCCTTTGTGCTCTTGTTCAGCTAATTTAGAGGATATTCTGTAGTAGTAGGAGATTTCCCATTAACAACTTAAAACCGTAATAGAACCAGTCATTCGTAAATTTAAGGTCTTCTACTTGCCTCTTCGGTTTCGTGATGAACGAATAAAGTTTTGTATGTACTCCGTTAATCTCAGCACCTTCAGGTAACTATAGGCTCAAGCGCGTGGTAACGCCACCTTCTACGTTCTTTCTACTCCCAACAACCATGGCGTATTCAGCAGGCAGCGGAGACCTCACCCTTTCTCCAGAGTCGAAGGCGAGCTTGTTGCCTCGTAATAGACACACTCTTTCGCAGTCAGACAGAGTACAAAGTTTTACAAGTATATCGGTAAGCTCCGTCCGTCCCACTGGGGTCCATGATCGCCTTTGAGCACGTTTACAGACAGAGTCACCGTACACTGCTGGAGCAGGTTCGAGGTTGGCTACAATATCAGACCGTGTATGTGGAGCTCCCCTGCATCAGCCATACGCGCCCAAGTTGACTGACTGCATGATTTGCAGTTTCATTTATCACCGGATCCTCGTGAATGGGGCTTGAATTTATATAATGATTGCAAGGAACCCGACGATGACCTTCACAATCCCAATGTCAGGGATCACAACACTTGGGGTCCTGATCGCGGTCTAGCAAATATCGGTTGCCTGCTGGTTCTGGGCATCGGGTTAATCACGCTTTTGTGAGCGTTCTCAGTTATTCAAGTATTTTGCATTCGACTGAACTTGGATGCTTGCAGCGCTGGATATCCAATAATAACTTATTTCACGGGGACTGCGCTATCGAATCAAGGCGGCTTCAACCTAGGAGGAATAAATGCAAGTGGACAAGTAAGTCTTCTTATTGTCTTCGAATTTCAGTAATTCAATGGCATCTCGCTCGTTAGATACCACAAATTCCTGGAAATTTGGGCCTAATCGACACAGAAACCCCTAGTAACGTGTTTACCAAGTCCTCCTGGAATGGTGGGCCGGACTTGCACCTCGTCTTCTCTGACGAGTTCAATACTCCAGGAAGAACATTCTGGCCAGGCGATGATCCATACTGGGAGGCAGCTAATCTACATTACTGGGTAACTTACTTTAACATTGCCCATGCTAAGGTGCTAATGGTCATCCCAGCAAACGAACAACCTGGAGTGGTATGATCCCGAGGCGGTCACCACACAAGATGGCTACCTTGTAATAACATTGTCTCAAAAGGAAACGCATAACCTAAACTATCAGGGCGGTGAGTACTTGATAATCTACGATGCTTCTAGGCTTTTTTAAAAATCTTCATTCCTTGTCCAATCAAGTTGCTTATACCTGTTCTTAATAGGCATGATATCCACATGGCAAGTGCTCATCTGGCCGGCATCTGGTGAACCGTCTCATTTGTATACAGGAATAAATTCTGTTTCACCGGTGGATACATCGAAGCGTCCGTCTCATTGCCTGGTGTGAACAACATAGTTGGTAAGAGAGCATGTCATAATCATGACCATGCATAAACAACGTGTACCACAGGATTATGGCCCGCTATCTGGACACTAGGAAATCTTGGTCGAGCCGGCTATGGCGCAAGCTTGGAAGGAATGGTCCGTCATTTATCCTTCTCTCTGTTCTCACTGATCGGTTTGACCATGGTTCACAGTGGCCATATACCTACGACGCCTGTGACGTCGGTACTGCACCAAATCAAACCTTGAACGGCCTTCCGCTCGCGGCTACTCAAGGCGGAGACCCAACCGAAGGCGGGGTCCTGTCTTTCCTCCCTGGACAGCGGCTCTCGCGGTGCACTTGCAAAGGCGAGTCTCACCCAGGTCCTATGCATTCAGATGGGACATTTGTCGGGCGCGCCGCTCCTGAGATCGACATGTTCGAGGCACAGGTATGGTTCGGTTTATGCATTAATCGAACCAAGGATCTGACAAACCCCAGATCACGGGTGACCCTCTTACAGGTCAGGTTTCCCAGTCAGCACAATGGGCTGTATGTATGCGATATCTTATGACCGAAGGCAGAGCTCACGTATCCCTCAGCCTTTCAACGCTGGTTACATCTGGCTAAACACAAGCAGTAACGAAATAATACCAAACCCGTCGGCCACAGTTCTAAATACCTACATTGGTGGAGTGGAGCAGCAGGCTACCTCCGGCGTGACAACCACGAATCAAGGTTGCTATGAGGGTGAGACAGGGTGCTTTTCGGTATATGGTTTCGAGGTTCGTTTATGACATGACATTGATCATTCGCTGACTGATCTTACTTCAGTATGTTCCTGGCTTTGAAAACGCGGTTGGTATTTCCCAAAATATCAAAATATCATAAGTTAATTGCTCCACAGTACATAACATGGATAGCCAACAATGAAGTTGCATGGACCCTGAACGTTGCTGGCATGGGACCGGATCCTAATGTCAACATCTCCGCTCGGCCCATACCGCAGGAGCCAATGGTATGCCCTTTTGCATTTCAAAATAGTCACGAGCTCACTTTTTCTAGTACATCATCATGAATTTGGGAATGTCTACTAATTTCGGTACTGTCGACTTGGCTCACCTGCCCTTCCCTGTGCACATGCGTGTGGACTACATCCGTGTATACCAACCATCAAACGCACGAAATATTGGGTGTGACCCGAAAGACTTCCCAACAGCAGATTATATTAACACGTATGTTTCCTGCTTATTCGACTTGATGGGGGATTCTCATATCTGTCAGGTACATTGAGGCATATACCAATCCAAACCTTACCACTTGGAGGAACGACTATAATCAACCTTTCCCCAAGAACTCATTCTTAGACCAGTGCTAGTTTTTTTGCCTGTCATTGTCGACCTATCATCACGTCTGCGACGTTGCTTCTCTTTATCCCTTTGCTGTATCGGTACAACTGCATCTGACTTTAACGCATTCCCCTTTCCCATCCTCATAGTCACCCATGGCTTGTTTGCATGTCGCTTTTCGCCCACCGTCCTCCATGCATGTGGCCTACTTGGAAGTTGGCCCCATGACTATTTTTGCTCATCTATTTGTCTTACAATCATGCTCAACCCGATTCCATTGAATCCACCTACTGCATCATCATTCGTTTAGGTAGCAAACCTATATATGTCAATAGAAATAGCATATTGTCTGTACAAGAAATAAGACAATTCATACACCTGCAAGCTTTGATGGCTCGCTCGACGTGCGTGGTATCCCTATGCCGGGTAAAAACGAGCGTCTGTTGAGAACGAGACCTTTGAGTGCGCGTATCTCACGGCGAATTTCGTCCACGTCGGTGTTATTTGTCGTGAGCGAGCCGCCGATGCCGCGCATGTGGGTCCCGAATGCATATGTTTGGGTGGCGATGTACCCGGTGAAATCTGCGAGTGTTTGAAGGGTTCGTTGTGCAGGGCGAAGAGGTACTGTTTCAGTTTTGGAGAGCGGAGGGACTGGTGCGTTATGGGGAAGCACTGCTTGTAAAGTGTCAAGGGCGACGATCATGGGCGGAGGGGGTGATATTGGTGGAGGAACATATGACCAGAGGAGGCGAGAGGGATGCTCAGGGATAGACGAGGAAGAAGAAGATTGTGGTGAGGTGGAAGTGAATAGATGGGATTTGTCGAGTGTCTGCCAGAGGTCATTCTGTATGGCCATATAAGTTTATGACGTCAAAGGCAGATAAAGTACGGACCTGACATTCAGCACCTCGCTCTCCCTTCAACCATGGAAGCTTGGCCTCTAGATGGTTGAATAGGTCCCCTGTACTTATTCCCTCGGTACTTTCCTTCGAATGAGTCAGTTCCTCAATAGCAGAGCGTAAAATTGAGACGTTTGAGGTGTCACTAGCATCCTCATCGTCAATGTCTGCCTTGCGGCGACATGCGAGAATATCATCTAACGAATGACAGTCTGCGCACTCTGGCTCCTCTTTATATATCATGGGTTTTGGTAGGTTGTCAAAACATTCCGCTTGCTTCTCCTTGAATGTAGCGAGGGATTCATTGAGACGGAGCATGAGTCCGGACTGGTGTGCACGGAGTGCACGGCGAGCGTGGTAAGTTTGGGAGATTCTCGGTAGCAAGAACCGCTTCGAACGAAGGTCAGCCGTGCTTTAATATGGAGCGATGGAGCGAGGACTCACGTAGTAGATGAATAGGACGAATGCAGAGCTACCGGCGAGCCATGTCAACATACGCGCAATTCCAACAAGCATATTTGGGAGATTGGATGGAGGAGGCTGGGGATATGTCCGTGGTGGCACTGGTGGAGGCTAAGTGCTCATGAGTGACTTGAATATACGCCAGCTTGATCACTTACGATTTCCCGGAGTAGTGAATAGATCTCGCCTTGCGTAAGCCCCTTCTCGACGAGGAACGCATGTTTGGAGGTATCGTCTTGCGAGCAGATATGGGGAGTTGATAGGAAAGTGCGAGCTCTTGCAATTAGTTCTGAGCGGTCGACGGACGGTTGCGGGGTTTGATCAGGTTTGATTTCTGGTACCGGCTGTGCCAGCTGTTTGTCCGCGTCACTTGAGGAAGCTTGTGTTGGAGCCTCAGCTTTCTGATCTGGTTCCATAACACTGACACAGTCTGCTGAAAGGGATGTTATTTGTCACTGGAAGCTACAGTACTAAGTAACTTGAAGGGGATGTTTATTTGTTTCTGAAGTCACCTGGCCAAACAAATCGTGTGCGTGACTCAAACTACTACTAACATCATAAAAAACACAACAACCGTACATCCCATGTGACAGCCAGTAACAGCCAGTACAAGGTGCACAAATTGCTACCATCCCCACAAACACATGACAGACATGTGTCGAGTTTGTCAGTCTCCATATAAGTCCGTGCATGCAGCGAGGTTTTATACATACTATTACCGGCCTTGTTATATTTGTATCACTCGGTAGATCCTTGTTTAGGTGATGAAATTCGATACATGCCACTACAATTGTTGTGACAATTGTGCTCTTTGGGGGACGCTCTAACGTTTGAGAGAAGGGATACCGTTCAAATGTATTGGGTGCGTAGCTATGGTACAGTTTGACTAGGTAATGAAGCGCTAAGATAATGGGCGATAGCGTGAAGCGCTAACCGGCCCCAATCGAAGATCTGCCGGGGTGGTGTGAGCTGCGAATCCCTTGAACAGTAGGAGTCCACGACGACGCATCGCAGCGACGCCGTAGAACCCCAAAATGATAGGAGGAGAGGACTACTCACGGGAGGGAAGATGGTTGAATAGTTCTCGGCAACACGAACCTTACAAAGTTTTCGTGGAAGGCGGGTACAGCCTGCATATATGGTGCCATGATTTGAGCGTGCTTTCGAAGGTACAGCAGAAACGCATCACTGCTCCATCGTCCTTTTGCCTTGACGACCTCAAAGGGAACATTTCGTAATAGGTATTCGAGGGTGGACCCTATGCGAATTCCGTGTCCTTGCAAAGGGTCCATTCCTGCCGCTCTAGCTGCTTGAGCGAGACGAGATATAAACTTCTGTTTTGTTAACGGACGATGGCCGTTCTTAAATTGATAAGCGAAAAGAGCGCCGCCCGGCGGGGGCTCGTTAACTCTTAAGTGGTGCAGAAATGCGCTCTCAGGATCTGAGGGACCGTTTTGTTGCGCGAATGATACTTCTTGGCCTTCTGCCGCTGTCTTGGTGCGAGGAATGTGGAACACCCGCATCTGAAGGTTGTTACGGTCTCGATCGATCCGCATGTCCGAGAGTTTGACGTGGATATTTGGATCGAAGGCGGAGAGGTTAGGAACTGTGAATTCGCCAACACGCGCCGTGCAATAGAATGCTGTAACGAGACAACCGAAGACAGCTGCGTCTAGGGGGGAGTCGAGGTTAAGGTGTCCGCGCAGGGTACAGATGAATTCGACCGTGAATGGGCGCCGTTTCTTGCGCTTTGAAGTTATGGGAGTGAGGTTTTCTGTTGCCTTGAGGAGCGCATCGATCTGTACATCGTCGAGCGACCAGTCTAGTCCGTGCAAAATGTGCCAAGCACGCACACCGAATACATAGTTTGCTATGGTTTTTCCAGAGTACGAACCTGCTGCGGCCGCGATGAAGGCGGAGATGAGAACAGATGATGCTGGGGCTCGGTCGATTTCGGGGATCGCACGGGAGTCGCAGAAAACGTGGTAGACAAGTAGGCCGGATCCATATGATTCGTGGGTACTTGCAGCCCAGGCGTGGCACATTACGTCTTGAATGCGTGTCAGGTCGTTGGTCGACAGGGAGTGTGCTCTCGATCTTGACGCGGCTGGGAGCCATAAACGGAGGCGTTCTTTGGCTGTGCAATGTGGGCGTAGCGATGATGGCAGCAGATGGAGACTAGCAGGGTAAGCTAAACAGATGTTAGTTGGTGGGCTCTGGCGCTGTGAGCATGGGAGAGCACGTACTAGGCTTGCGACGTTTGGAAAAGTTCTTCCCCTTGTCGTTCGAGGACTCTGTTTGCGAGGGCGCGTTCAGCGTCCCTACACGGGGAACGGGCTTTGGGTTCGGTGGGAACCGCGAAGGGAGTATTGGACTCGTTGCAATGTAAAGGGGAGTCGAAGTCGACGATGAACTCCCTGAGAGGGGAAGGGATAGGAATGGGGGGCAGAAGGAGGGAGCGAGGAGGGAATTTTCCGCGTGATGGGTCATCTGCAGGGTTGAGAGCGCTAGGGACATAGCGCGTGAGGACGACACAGGCAGCGGATTTAATGGCGTGGTGAATGCGCTTAAAGACGGTGTTGGTTGCACGATTGCGGCTGCGCCCCTTCCACCATCCTTCCACAACTCCTCTGTTATCTCCATAAACCTTGAAACAAGAGGGTGTGTCTGGCCGGGCAGTTTGGATGATGCTGAGGACGAGGAACTCGAAACCGACGGCTTCGGCCCAGCCGATGTCACGGTTGTCAGCTTTCCAGCCTGGGATGAGACGCCAGGCCCGCCACCACCCGTTAACCCAGATTGCAACTCCCATGCCTGAGCTAGCATCTGAGAAGGCGTTGAGGTCAGTGACGACACATGGTCCTGGGATGGGTCGGCTAACGCAGGGTTGTTGCAGGGTTGCAGTCCACCACCTGAGGTCTGCGGCGCAGTTCTTGGGTGGGGAATGCGGCACGAACGGACGATCACCAAATAAGGGGAGCATGGCCTCCAGTTCGACGAGGTATGCTCGTCCTTCTGGGATGATGAGAGCAGCATGGAGAAGTTTTCCGTGAAGTCGTTGGACTTCGAGGAGGGTGTGGCGGGAACGAGCTTCCCAAGCTGATACCGCCGCGAGGTATTTCTCCTTCTTGGAGGGCGGAATCTCAACTGAGCGTAGGTCAAGGTGCCACGAAAAACCGGTGAAGGGAGGCTGGGAGCTGAAGGGAACGTCTTTGGACACCTCCCAGGGGTTGCCTGTTTGGAGGGAGAGCGCGTCAATATCGGCCATGCAATATGAGAATCTTGCGTCTTCGTCGGAGCGAGGAGACCGTTTGGAGAGGTCGAGGATGGGGAAGACACAGTCCTCGTCATACTCTTCTGGCTGGTCGTTTGCGGATGTGCGGCCCCGGTACCATTTTCGACCGCCGTCAGTGCGGAGCCCGCCCTCGTCTCGGATGCTCTGAGCCCAGAGTTTCCGTTGGTTGTTGTACTCCTCGAGGTGCTCGAGCAAGATCCGGAAGAACAAGTGGTCGTCGACCCACTTAGACAGCGGACCAATTCCCTCACTACGGAATATGTCTGCTCCGGCGTCAGCAAGACCGCCATAGGACCCAGCTGCAGAGGAACAGCCGAAGCAAAAGCTGGTGTCAATGGCGAAGGACTCGTCGTCGATGCGGACGACGAGTCCTGGATATTGGGAAGGATGGAGTGGGACGGTTCTGTACGCTTCTGCGACATCGCGCGTTGCACCTTGGGATCCTGGGGGAAGGCGCCAGATAAGTAGGCAAATCGTAGAAAATGTACCGTATGTGCAAGGATATATATTTGAGTCAATGGAAGAGTTGATGGAAGGAACGGAACGGGTGATGGATGAGAAACTGTGAGATAAGTTTTGGATAAGGCGGAACTTTCCAGGCTTGCCTGGTTTGGGAATGATTGATAGCGGAGCTGTTTGAAACGGTCCGATGAGGGCTTCCACCTCCTTCTGCGAGAGTGGACCCAGGTATCTGCCGGCGGCGAATTCTCGAGCGAGAATCGCTTTGAAGGCTTCGAAGTGTTCATAGACGGAGGGGCTATTAGGAGGAGTGTACGTAGATGAGATGGGTGGGATGCTACCATAAAAACCGTATTGTAACGACTGCGGAATGTGTGAATATGTACAGTATAAGACCAGATTTATTAAGTAAGAGGAGCCATGCATCTGCGTGATAGGGGGTAACAGCTTTAAGCTTCCTGGCCTCGAGGGACAGCTTTGAGCTCCATGATCCGAGCTCCCACAACCGGAACACTTCGTGGATATGGTCTTTGCTGCTGCTCGTACATCCATTGGGCCTTTGCCAATCGTAACAGAGTTGGAGGCCTTGGGAGTTGACAAGACGGCCTTCTGGGCTTCTCCGGCAGTGAGTTGGAGTCTTGTTGTCCCATAGGAATTCGCTCTTGCACTTGTGGACGTTGTGGGCGAAGCGGCCGAGACAGAGAGCGCAGGCATGTAGGCCTGTTGATGCTGCGCTGCTCTGAAAAGGCTGCCGGTCACGGGTAGAGCGCTTACGTTCGTGTTTAGCTTGCTTCTGGTTGGGAGACACGGTGCGAGGAGGTAGCTGTCCTGATGGGTTGCGGATGGGGGAGCGGGAACGGGAGCGTGTGGATTGAGGCTGGTTTTTGGATTGGTTGCGGTGGGAGGACAATTGGGTTTCGCGAGTCGACTGACGAGCGGTTACAGCTTGCTGGATCTCGTTTAAGCTCTCGAGACGCAGTTTGTTCCAAACTTCTTCTGCCATATTCTTCAGGAGCGTGGGGTTAAACACGCTGATGTCGAAGGCATTATCGAGGGTGAGAGTGTCATGCCAGTCTCGACGGACGCGAGCCGCGTAGAGAAGGAGGGCGCGTTCGCCGAACGGTTCTGCGCGTTGTGGGTGAGACACGATGTTCATGAAGAACATCGTGACAGCGCGTTGGTGTTTCTCCGGCCAGTTCAACTTGTTGATGTACAGGAGGAAGCTGTTCTTCGCCATGTCAAACTGCCGCCACTCTAAGTTGTGGTCCTGGATGGCCTTGCGCGAGGGTTTGAAGGATGCAACAGGCTTTAGCGCAACGAAGTCTTCCACTTTCGTGAAGCCAAAGGTGCCGTCTGCCGATGATTTGGCTTCATCCGCGGTTTCCTTGCAGCCGTCCGGGCTGAAGTACCAGAGTTCCACGTATTCGTACGACTTGAGTTTGTGGATGGTGTATTGGGATGGACGGGGTGTTAGAGTATCACCGACGGAGGTACCTACTGTGAAGTCGTTTATCTTCGGCTTTTTCTTTTCGGCCTCCCGGCGCTCATTCTCGGCTTCCTGCTCATGGGTTCGTTCTTCCTGTTCAAGCAGTTCCCGTGCGGTTTGAGCTTGCTCAGCCGCAAGCCTGGCGTCTTCAATGACTTGTTGGTTCCAAGCGGTGACACGAATGTCGCGGTCTTGCTGCCAACCTATGGTCAGTTCATTGGCTGCTTCCACGTGGGTTGTCTGCGAGTTTCCGATGATGCGGTTTCTCAGTCCTTCGAAAGTCGGGGATGCGAAGTCCGGTTCGACGTCAAGGGTGGGGTTGGAGGCGATGCGTGCCATTATAAGGTGAGTGGAAAGGATGGAATTTCAAAGATTGGAAAATTAGAGGTATTGTGCAAGTAAGGGAATATTAAGGTGTGTGTAAGAAAAGAAATAGCTCGACGAGGGCTTCGTCGAGGATTCTACTAGAGGAGCGGAAACAAGAGACGCCGGCGTTTTCCGCTCGCCCAAAGACAAAACTCTAACTCTTCGCTCGTGCCTCGCTACGTAATAGAGTGAGAATTTCTGGCAGTCCCTTGTGCGGGTAATGAACTTATACACATACTCCTACTAGTCTTGTCACCATATTGTGCGATAATTGTAGGCTCTGTTTGATCACGATAATGGCCACATCAAATTGCACTGTAGTAGCTACAGTACACTGGGCTATAGGCAATGAGCACGGAAATAAAGTAGTAAGTAGAGATACGAATATGCGAAGGGAAAGTACTGAATATGAAAGTGACGATGCAAAGGTAGTCATGTGTATGATGTGAGCCAGCAGAGACAAGGGAAAAAGTGAAAGTGAAAGGCACACAATAACCCATGACAGCGCTAGACAGTATGAGAGCACACGAGAGGGATCAAGAACGTGCGAGAGCATGCAGGGATGGTGCGAGATGGTGCAAAAGGGTGGAGGAAGGTTTCAGAGGATGCGGGGGGATGCCGAAGGCTACCAAAGTTAGAAGACAAAAAGAAAAGATAGAACTTACATGTGTACGAGCTTTGGTTAGCTTAGGGAGTGAACAAAACAAGAAATTACCGTAGAGTTGAGTGCGGGAGATGCTAGCTAGCAGGTAAATGTGGGAATAAACTCACTCGAATGACGCAAAAGGGTGCAAGAGATGCAGTGAGGGACGACAAAATGTAAGAGGTGGCAGCGGCAGGGCGTAAGCTGTCACAGTAGGGCGTGGTAAGCAGCGCAATGCAAGGAAGAGTCTCTGAGTAGTACTACTATTGATATTAAAAGAAAAACATAAAAGGACTTACGAGGGCGACGACAGCTGGTGAGGGAACATTATTAGCTAGAACATAACACTCGCGGCGGGAAAGAGGTAACGGTGTGGCCCACCGTGTGGGTGGCACTTATGTGAGAAAAGTCTTAGAGACGGACGGATCTCGAAGTCGGAACTTCAAGCTCAAGCTTCGAGTTCGGGGTCCTATGAGGTAAATGACTTGGCAAAAATTATAACGTACGTGTCAAGTTGCTGTCGGCCGAATTCGTGGTCAAACTGCGGCACATCTTGGATCGGTACATGATGCATGCATATGGATGAGACCAATCACCATATGTATATAAGACCTATAGCTAGTATATATACATGTGCATGACATATACATGCAATCTTGATGATGCATACTTCTGCACTTCTGTTAATCACTGTACAAGCTTCGCACATTTCGTGTACAAGCTTTACATTTCGCCCATATCTGCTATGGCTTGCATACATGCTACGATCTCATGCATACCTCCACACTTCTGTTAGTTACTTTACAAGCTTCGTACCCTTCCGGTACAAGTTTTACATCTTACACGTGTCTGTTACTACTTGCATATGTGCTACAATCTCATACAACCATCTACCAGGGTTTGTAAGCCATAAAAGGCAGTAACCAGCCATACACGCGAACTGTTCTTTTGTTGATGAAGCTTACTGCAGTACTCCGATTGCTTTTGTTGCATGTCGCGTCGTAATTTAACGTTTTAAAGTCGCCTAAAAATGCACATCATTAATGCATCGATAACTACAACTTGATGTCTTCGAAGGGCTTCGGATTCCAGTACGACTTCCACAGTGGCTTCCACTGTTCTGGCACCAGGCAATTGAATGGGCCAACGGGTTTCCATCATCTCATAGATGTGGTCGTCAGCGGGCCAGGTGGGGCACTACAACAAAACAAACCTTTCTATGTTATGCAACATTGCTCAAATGATACTGGAATCTTACCCTCGAAGTACATGGACTCATATGATGAACTGCCTTGTGTAAGGACGCTGGGCAAGCCCGGCCACTAGTACTCATCTTCGACTTGACTGTTGGATAGCTTGTAAAACATCAACTCAGGTGGCCGGATGACAAGCGGCATGTCTGGATGGCTGAGAGGCCTCCCCGGCCCATCCCGTAACCGAAATGCAAGGTTAGTTATAATACACCAGCAAACCGTTACCACCGAGATATCTCACAGTTATAGTTAGGATAAGGAACTTCCTGGGTTTCACGCGATAAGGCCTGACAGGGCATATGACCTCATTCGCTATCGCCTAACGTACCAAGTGAGAGAGTATTAAAGGAGGATTCACAGTCTTGAGAATAATCATTTTTTACTATGGGTGAGATACAGCGGAGAGTCGCTATCATTGGCGCCGGGTAAGTATCGCTTTTTGATTTGATTCTACATGAACTGAACATTTGGACCGCGCGCAGTGTTGCCGGGTTGACCCAAGCTATTGCTCTCAAAACCAAACTCAAATTTCACGATTTCACAGTGGGTGCATCCATGCAATGAGTGGTATGCTCGCTGAGTATTTTGATAGATATTTGAGAAAGGGTCTGAAGTCGGTGGAGTGTGGCGGGTACGTTTTTGTCATGTACCAAACATTCTCTTGACATTCTTTCCACAGGCCAATACATATCCTGTACATATTATCAACGACTGAAACTGTAACACATCGCTCACCCTGAAGATTTTTTTAGGGATGCTCGTCGGATATTGACATCCATTGGTACAGCTTATCCACAGACCTTTACCCATACTGGAACAAGTCTCATGGCCTTCAACCGGAGATTCAAGCCTACTGGATTGAGCTCTCAAAGAAACATAATCTGTATCCGCACATCAAATTCAACACGAGGGTGCTATCTGCGGAGTGGGATGATGCCAAACAACAGTACACCGTCATCGCGGAAGATATCTTTTCAGGCAAGAAGACGACGAGTGTGGCCCATGTTGTAATATCCGCCCTTGGTATTTTGGAGGTCCCAAATCTGCCATACGAGATCCCTGGAGTTCGGAAGTTTCAGGGGACTTCATTTCACTCTGCACAGTGGCCAGGCTCGATGAATTTGCAGAATAAGCGTGTTGCGGTGATTGGAAATGCCTCTTCCGGGTGAGTTATACAACTTCTGCGCATTCATTATGTGGTGGTTTAGACATATGACAAGAGCACAATTCGTACCATCCATATCTGCAGATCCATCTGTTGAAGTAGTGAACTTCATCCGCACCCCGACCTGGCTCCTCACTCGAGTAAGAGCCTTCATACTACGTTCAATGACTCGACAACTAAATAAAACATCCAAGCCACATGTTCCGTACTCGGACGCTGCGAAATGGATTTTTGCTAACATCCTCTGGTGATGCGACTGCATCGAGCTTGGATCATGTTCTGGGTCGGGCCTCCTGCATCACAGAATTTTAGCTTGTTGACATTTCTTACAGTTCGTTGCTCCCCTTCACTTACCCATGGGTGATAAAGCTCTCCAGAAACAACGTGACGTGAGTCGGGGTTGCGAGACTGGGTGTTTGATCTAACGCTTCCACTTAGGCGATGGCGAAGTACATTCTTGATAACACACCAGATAAATATCATTCTCATATGATACCTGATCACCGTACGTGTTTGATCAGGGAATCTTGTTTGTGCTCACATGTTCCACAGCTCCAGGCTGCAAGCGGACTGGTTCGTCGGCAGTAGTCAAACTTGCACAATATTCCCTTTCTTATTTCATTCCATGCAGTCGCGGACAGTGGTTTCCTGGAAAGTCTCTATCGTTCTAACGTGACACTGAACTTTGACGGAATCGCCGAGATAGTGGAGAATGGCATCATCACGAAAACTGGTGTGTGGGCCGTCAATGATATGATCACTTTCCTCACATCAGTTTAGGTGAAATGTTGCCATTTGATGTCATTGTATACGCGACCGGATTCATTGGCGTGAGTTGCTATACATGATCCAACATTCCATTGCATACCAACTGCAGAAACAGGAGCGGTACCCGATGCACGTTCGTGGCTGGAATGGAGCCACTGTCCAAGGCTATTATGATGCGCATGGTGGCCCTACCGCATACATCGGGACTGCGATTCCAGACACACCAAACTTTTACTTGATCAATGGTGAGTTCAGAGAGGGCATACTGTCATCAACTGTCGCCTGAGGTAATAATCACAGGACCAAATACTGGAACGCGAATATCGGCGTTGTTCATTACAGAAGTGCAAGTAGGTACACCTTGATTTTTGGATCTTTTTACTAAGTTTGTCGGAAGGTTGCATACATCCTTCAACTCATAGAGCCGGTCCTTACCGGATCTGCCTCATCTTTCACTATCAAAGCCACTCCCACAGATACATATAACGCCAAGCTGCAAGAACAGCTCTCTCACTCGGTCCACGTACACTGTCAATCTTGGGCGCGTACGAACGGTACAGACAAAGTATTTTATCCGTTTCCTTGGCCTGCGACGGTTTGGTGGTGGTTACTTCGTAGACCGAATTGGGATCATTATATAGCAGTCGGCGCCGAGAAATGGGTATGGGCAAGGCGAATCAAGGCTGTTAAGAAGTTTTTGAAATGCAGCGCAGTCTTGACGCTATTGTGGTCATACATCAGCCTGCGCAGCGGATATGACACGACATGGTGGTGAGTCCATCATTGTTCTCTATGCTTATCGATTAAATGATCTCTATCTTTAGGCAAGCGATTACCGTGACTTGTGGCTACTTGAGTAAATTCGCCCTCCGTCTTTGAGGTGCCATAGGTTTACGAGACACATCATGATTATGTGAAGTACTGGACGGTTTGTCTCCTGATCTTACAATGAACGTCACCTGTGTGTGGAATTTGCACTTCAATAAAAAGTCGGTGGAGAGCAGTGATACGAGCGCGCATTCCGTATCAACCATTTTCAACCCACATATTACTAGCGAGTGGATCGACCGATTTCACAACACGGATATGGGAATTGGACTCTGGCAAACTCGTTCAAAATCGCTTGCCAGCGGACGCGGTTCAATTCTCGCAAGACTCGAGGAAGCTCGCAGTCAAGTCAGGTGCAAACGGTCATTGGTTTTGAAGTGTGGGATGTCCGAGCCCAGAAATTGGATCTCATCATAGCTAAATGTACTAGCTGGGCAATATCACGTGTGCCCATGTCGAGGACAAGACCATCGTCGCGGCTGCCGCTTTTAACTTCGAGGATGACGTCGAGTTGGGCTATGGTCACCACAAACTCCGGTCTAGAGCCAAGACGATCTATGAGTTTGATGCATCGACGTTAGAGACTGTCGGAGCTCCCTTCGAAGGGTAAACCGACAACATCTCTGGTCTAACACTTTCATTCGATTGTGCTCATCTCGCTAGCGCTTCTTGGGACAACATCATCAAGCTATGTGCTTTCGAGTCTCATCAGCTCCTCCCCTCATTCGACCCCCTCACCCAATTCACACCAACTAGCTTTAACGAAGTGGGAAGACACCGAAATTTACATATGGGACATTCCACCCGACATCCTCCCAATTGTCTTGCCTGCACAAGAAGTACAGTCTAATGTATACACCCACGTGCATATAGTTATCTGTTCGTGCTAACATTCTCTTTCAGACAAGTGCAGCTAAGAATCCTCGCCTCGCTGATTTACTCAATGTATGTGGCCAACTATTCACCCACACCGCTCTATTCAATGCCATTATAACAGTCCGACACAGCACGTTGGGACTTGTCTGCTTCCCATAACCTTGTCCTTCGAACCCATTCAACGGCTGTCAAGGACTGACGCTCCAGAAAGCCGTGCTTGGCCTCTGCACGGATTCGTTGGGTTTACGACGAGGAGAAAACAATGCGGCATAAATAATTCAGTCACAAGTTATACATTCAAGGTTGGAGATGTTTCTCTATCCTAAAATCTTCATTGCTCGAGCAGCAGCAAAATTTGTTCAGAAACAAGCATCTCCGCAACGAACTACTTACATGTTGGTGCCATTAATCACACGGCACCAATGAGAAAGCAGAAACATGACTCACGGTAGCTCATTTCTCACACATATATACGTAGTAAGGCTACCACGCCGGTGAGTCAACAAATTCTGTATGGAACTACTCATACTCACCTCATCAAAATCCGGGTCCAGTACTGGTATGCATTCATAGCCATGACAGCAATCTGCCTTTGAGTTGCAAAGGCCGCCCTTTGAATGGCATTTAGTGTCAGTGTCAGCACTGACAGTCATAGACACTGTCAAAGCAGCAACAACGGCGAGGACAACTCGGAAGGAGAGATGCATTATTTATGAGATGTGATATGGAGTCTCGGAAATAAATTGGTAGGAAGACGGGGTGCGTTTATATCCTTAACACTATTCTGCGCAGAACTACTAATATAACAGATAACATTTGCCATGCCAGCAAATTGCTGACGGAAGTTTGTGGAGTAAGCACGTCGCCTAGCGCAACAAACTACTTAAATGTTGTACGGCAATCAACCACACTGCACCAATGGGGAAGCAGAAACACGAGTCACTGTATATAAGTAGTCTATCCGATCTCACACGCATTGAGATGGTCCTACCACGCCGGTGAGTCCATCAAATCACTCATACTTACATATGGGTCGGCTTCGTTTGGCATGCATGCATTGCCAGGGCAGCAGTCCTTATTTGTGGTGCAAAGGCCGCCAGCGTATTGGCATTCACTGTCAGGCTTCAGCACAGACAGCCATAGGCACTGCCAAAGCAGCAGCAACGGCGAGGACGACTCGGAAGGAGAGACGCATTATTTGTGAGATGTGATATGGAATCTCAGAAATAAATCTGAATGTAGGAATATGGCTTGCTTTTAAGTATATCCTGAATATTATTCCGTGCAGACCCGGCGGCCCTACTCATCCTGAAATCCACCCTTCAAACCATTTACAACGCCAGCAGATTGCCAGCAGGCTTCAAATTTGACTCAGCTATTTCTGGTATTGTATTGCAAGGCAGAGGAACAGGACTCGGATATAGGTGGGGCCTAATCCCTGTTATCCGAAAATTCAGGATTGATGTCCGGACAGGTGGCCCAGGAATCCGGAAATGAAAAATCTGTTTGTGCGGGTGGATCAGGCTTATCTGAGTCAAGGCCGCTCAAAAATGACCGTTAGCACTGCTTAGAGGCACATGGTCGATGTAGAAATTTGGTACTATGTATGTAGATACATGTATCAATCCTTGTTTAACATATGTAATTACGACCCTCGCGTTTTGTCAGATGGAAGCATAGCCCTTGATTTACTGCTCGTGCGTGTCTCAACACACAAGGTCATTGGCAAGGTGAGGTGCACATTGCATGTACAGGCCAAGTCAGTCCCCACTAGTATCACCACCGCTTACAAGATTTGATATACGACAAAGAATCTTGTCCAGATGCTATGTGTCTCAACAGTCAATTGTTGCAATTTCTGCAAGGTGTGCTCTTTACACAGCAAACTTATGTGTCATACAGGAATGTAATTCATAGAAATGCGTGTCGTGCATGTGCACTGGCCGCAACGCTTTGCTCGCTGATGGGGGGCAAACCCGAAGCTTCGAGGAATTGGCACGACTTTCTCCTCTCTTCACGCATTTTCTCTTGTTCTGCCCTGCCGGAAATGAACGATGTACTTGAGTAGTCGTCAACATTGATATGATTACTGGGGGGATATCTTGATACGAGACCGGCGAGTGTAACGCAGCGTTACAGTCGCGATGAAACACCTAACATGACCGGAAGCACAAGATCATAGCTCTCAGCGCTGACCCATTCGATATCGAAGCGCAGTGGCGGATCGTGAGGCATGAGATGCTGCGATATCAAAGCTGCTATCGGCATGTGTGTTAAGGTCCAGTGTAGGCGAACCTGGAATGTGTAGATATTAGCAACTACAGTATGGACACGGAAAGGAGCGTTTACAACAAACTTACTCCGACGGAGTCCTCAGATGCGCCCTAAGCCATTCGACATTTCCCTACTGAAAGTTGACAGTCAGGCGGTAAAACGAAGTGGGGATGCAAGCGCGGTGAACTCCGACATGTTCAAGTTAACATAAGTAGCAAAGATGTAGCAGGATGCACCTGCCAAAGAATCGGCTCATAGGACTTGACTGTCGATGAGAGCAGGCGCGCACGCGCGGCTCGGCCCTCGGGTATCAGAGGACCTCTGGGTGTAGGAGAGAACGCATGCAGAGCTCGAACTGGGGCTGGGTAGGTTTGGGCGCTCGAACACGTAAATGTATAATTGAGCGCTAGAACGTGAGAAGCAGAGAGCTGAGATGCTGTACAGGAAAGAGGTTCTGATTTAAGAGGCGGTAGATACGGCCATGTGCCCATCATTTTCAGGTTGCAGCTATTATCTTGGTAAGATGATAAGCCCTATCTGAATCCTCAGCCCAGATTTGAACTGACAATTAGCTTGAGCAGGGAAGTGCAGCAGCGCTCGAACAAGGTGGCCATCTTCAGAAACTTTGATGAAGCCAACGACACGCAAGGAGAGCTCATCGACAGTCCTTCGAAGTGGCATACTCTGAAGACATTGACCATGGCCTCCAGCTCGACGCAGCCCGGCGCAACATTAAACGAATTGATTCTGACACCAATCATGACCTTTCGTCATGAACCTTTCAATCCCTACTACGTTTCATCCATGTGCTACTTTCCAGATGGCAAGCAAATGATCAGCGGATTAGGGGATAAGACCGCTCGACGATGGGACCTGCGGGCTGGTAAGGAGATCGAGGAGGCGCGAGAAGTTTGTGAGCAGAAAGTAAGTGCGGTGGAGGTATCAAGGGATGGTCAATGGGTTGTGATTGCTGGTGGAGATTTCAACTGCGGGGAGCTCATGTCAAGACCGGGATCGTTAGAACATTTGAAGACCCTTCGAGAGGGCAGATCGACTGCATTGATATCTCTGCAGACAACACCCTATTGGCGTGCAGGTCGACCGATTCCACAGTGCGGATATGGAGCTTGGACACTGGCAAACTCTCAGCTGGCCCATTCAGCAATGATAACGGGACCGGGATGGGCACGGTTCGATTCTCGCGAGACTCGAAGAAGCTTGCATTCAAGTCACTTGTGGCAAGCTGGCTTGAGGTGTGGGATATTGAAACACAGAAAGTGGATGTTAGAGTGGGGAAAGAAACTCATAAGGGCGTCGTGTCCCATGTGCCGATGTTCTGGACAACCAAAGACAAAACAATTGTGGCCGTATTGGACCTCAATTGTAATATTGAGGACTGGGCCACGGAACACAAGACCATCTATGAGTTACACGCATTAACGCTAAAGACTGTCGGAGCTCCCTTCGAAGGGCACACCATCAATATTGATGGTTTAGCACTTTCATTCGATTGTGCTCTCCTCGCTAGTGCTTCCTGCCTCGACAACACCATCAAGCTATGGGCCTTCGAGTCCCGCCAGCTCCTCGCCTCATTCAATGTTCGGGGTCCCTCCTTCCTCACCCTCTCACCCCAGCTGGCTTACTCAACCCTTGGCTCGGACATCCACATATGCGACATTCCACCCAAGATCATTGCCACTATCTGGCCCAACGTATGCATCCACGCCCATATATATATTCGTTCATCCACTTATAATCATATTATCTTACAGACCAACGAACCTAAAAATTCCAATATCCTTAATGTATGTGATCCCTACATTCATTTACGCATCCATTAATGTCATTTTTGCAGTCTAACGCAATACATCGTGCTGTGCCTCGTAAACCATGTCACATCTTTTGCTCCTCGGCCGCAAGGACTTTCCCCTACTACACAACGACACGATTTCTTTCGCTATCTCCGCACAGTCCTTCCTTCTCGCACGAACACACGTTGCAATGGTCAGCACCGTGATCCCCTGGATGTACGTCTCGTTTATCTGTTTACTTCAGAGTTGACTTGACGATTCCTTGCAGTTCCCTGCTACATCTCCACTGCCTCGCAACTACTCGTTCACGGCGCAGGAAACAACTCATTTGCGTATGAATGCCCGCGAAAACGTGAGTGTCAACTGCCATAATCATATCTTCGACTTACATTTTTCAGTCTCGACACACCACCGAACCATCATCCGCTGCTACTTCTACGACCTTCATGGCCCGCCTACATGACCTATGGACGGGTCATGCATTGCCGCCTATTGTTGATGTTCTCGCGCAGGGCAAAGAGGTAAGTTTGGTGGAATTGTTTTCAATATATTCGATAATTTATCTATCCATTCACAGCGCAATGTTGCAGCGGGTGCTCCTCCCAAAAATAAAGACTGGATACCTGATGAAGACCATGTTCCTTCACGTCCTGCTTCACCGAATCCTAATTCACAACAACCGCCTGCAGCGCAAATCAACGCTGGAGAGCATGGGAGCGACCGGTTATGCGGCTGCTTCTAAATTGGCTGGTATATCATCTAGTATTGTACTCTTCGTTTTCATCGTTCATGCTATAACGTCAACATTAACTTATCATATGCATAGCCACTAGTATACCCCTCGAATTACTTCTTATCTTCGTATCAATATGTAAGCTAATCATAAACCTCACGCGTCGAGACCTGCGCGTCATTAAGTCGAATGAAAGTCGGTCAAGTACGAGTGAATCGGCATCGGGGACTGAAGGTGCTGAATCCGACTATCCATAACATTCCTTTCCGACGGCCCAATCGAGATCGACGACAGGCGTCCACTCGTTGCCGCCCGGAACGAAGACCGCTCGTGCTTAACGCAGACATTCATCCACACATGCACACTCTAAATCGCAGCTCACTCACCGCTGCAGACATGGACATCTCCCGGTCCAGTCCCGAGTCAGCTTGTCGCCAAGACCAGTTTCCTAACGAGCCTCGCGCAAAGTCGTCTGATTTCATTCTTTCTCGTAGCTTGACTTTTGCGTTTAACGTGCGGAGGATCGACAAGGTGTAGAGCTTGCCTGTTTGAAGCAGGAATACGAAAACTAGACGGTTGGCGTTTTTCTGGGTATCGTCAGATTTGTTGGTGTGAGCAACTTGGAGTTGCACCCACGTTATGCGAGAAGAACAGTCCTGCGCAAACGGCAATGCAGAGGGATGGCCAGACTGCAGATTCTGTGGCGACAGCGCAGAACCGTAGGAGTGCTCTGTCGAGATGGTGCACGCCGGTCTTGTTTTTCCATAAGAAATAAGCGACTGTTGGATCACATCAATCAAGTAAGATCTTGGTGAAGTTGAAAGCCTGAAAAAGACTCACGGATAACAGAAAGAATGACATCGATTACTTCAAGAAAATAACATCAGTAGTCTTGCACATAGAATCACTCATCGTGACCTACCGAGCACCGCCGTTGTCCAATACGAAAATGCAATGACGCTCAGCTAGAAATGCAGTTGGGCACACATGCAGAATAAAGCAAGCCTTCACGTACTATGACATCGCTAGGCTTTGGATTGACGACGCTCAGACGTGAAAAAGCCACCGCCTGAACATGCCAGATTAACGTCAGATTCAAACAGCAAAAAAGTAAACCACACACGATCAAGATATTCGCGCCGTACGTGGTTATCGTGAACGCGAACAAGACGGCTATCCACCAGCTTCCTTTCGTAACCTAGCAAAACCAAACCTTTGAGAGTTTGCGCTAGAGCTGGTACTTGGAATGCATACCCGCCAGCAGCGTCGGAGGAGGAAGAGCTTGTTCGTTCCACTGATGAAACCGTTCAGGAAAAGTGCGAACCATGCTCGCGGAATCATCAACTAATCCCAAGAAGTCAGACCAGAGATCAGCATGATGATACATCGACGTACCAGCGTCTTACGGTCTACATTAGCCTTCCAAGCTATGTATCCTTCGAACGCCGTCTGTGCACTTTCCCAAACACCGGAGACTAAGCACAACACTCGCGTTACACCAAGCCAACCACTCACACAGAAAGCAGAGTAACAAACGCTACGAAAAGATTACGACCCCAGGAATCTTCATAACACACCTCGTAGTACTGCCCAGCTTCTATGACGATGATACCCTGGAAGAAAAACTGTATAAACACGCCGACAAGTATTGCACCAGGTGGCTCCTCGAGAGCGTGTGTGGTCCGATCGGTCACAATGTCGACGGTAGGTTGGCTCGCGTTCAACATGGCAATCGATGCGTGAGATGACGAACTGTACAACTGACTCGTGGCATGGGCGGTTAGAATTAGAATCAAGACTGAGATGTATTCATAATATGGCTGACATTTCGTGATGTGCATAGCGTAAAATTATCACAATTCTAGTGGTCATAAGATAATAATATGCGCAAGACGTACTAGTGTAGAAACATAAGGTATGAAGGAAGGGGAGTCACGAGGATGGTGGTGGTGCTAGTGGCTCGAGGTCTCTCCTATGACGGAGGTCCTCCCAGATCGTGGGGTGTTCTTGCGTACAATGCATAAAGAGGTCTTCAAACTTTGGGTTCACTAACACATCCGGTTGTTCGGGTATCATATCGTTGTCATAGCGATCACTGGGAGAGACAAATCAGGATTGAGGACACGCAGAACGAGGGTTGACTTACAGGCATCTGCCACAGAAATATCCATCGACTACTTCAGCATCTGGCTCGTAGATCATGTAGACACATGCTTCAACGGATCGCAAATTATCCCCACTCGGTGGGCCAGGCGTCTGTTCTTGAGCGGGCGACGGCGTGATGGAGCTTGGTGAAGTTGGGTTGGAACCAACTGCAGTATCTGAAGGCGTGAATGGAATCGAAACCTCGTCGCTTGCGGTGCCCACTTGACCCGTTGAGGCCCCATCCATCTTTTCTTGAAGTGGTGCAGGAAGCGAGGGTGAGACTGGTGAGGTTGGATTTAAACCAATTACAGTGTCTGGAGAGGATGGTCTGGGCTCAGGATCGACGATCGTATCTTCAGGCGAGTGAGTGGGCTCTGTGGTCCTTTGTCTCTTGATCGACTCGATATCCTGCACTACTGAACCATCCATGGCAGAATTTGTGCGTTTTAGACCGCTAGGCTGATCAGCCAGGCTACCTCCAGCTTGCTCCGTCACCCTTTCGTCTTCCCCGGTCATATCTACAAATAGAATAGGACGTGATGTCACAGTGTGCAACTTGGGGTGTAAATTGAAAGGCACGAGTGGCGCCGATGCAGTTCCATTTCGATAGACAGTTTGCGACGTAAGCGTATGCGGATGGGTAAAATGCGGTTGCTGAGGGCGATTGGGATTAACCGGGGCTGAAGTAGAAGGCATGTGTGCAAATTCTGTGGGCGACCTGGCTCTAAACATTGGAGGTGCTGGTGCCGGTGGTGAGTGCTGCCATCTCTGCGACGTAGGAAGGGGTTGCTGAGGTGGATAAGGCTGATACGAGGATTACTTCAAAGTCTAAAAGCAGTGGGAATAGGCGTACATTTTGAACACCATCAGAAACCCTCCTTTGAGCGTGTGCTTGATGGGCATGTTGCAGCTGATGAGGTGGCAGGGTGTGCTGAACCTGCGGTCGCATTTGTCGTGAGGGTTGTGCTTGTTGCTGAAATTGTTGCTGCGGTAAACGAGAAGGGTGGAGTCGGGGAGCACCTTCGGCAGATACGCGTCGCTGATGAACCTAACGATACTGTTATTCGTACTTTGTGAGATTAAATAGAAAGTACCAACATCGCTAGGGGTAGGGACTCTGGGCTGGGCGATTTGAGGGACGGAATCTGTAGTGCGCAATCAGAAATGCTAGAGTACAGAGAATAGGAAATGTCCGACTTGAGCGAAATAATACACCTGAAGAAGACTCGCCACTTTGTGTAGCCATAGCGCATTTGTCCTTGAGCATTTGCATGTCTCTGCAAATGCGACTAGCATATACCCTCATACGGTCGAGTTCTTGGACGAGATGTTCGTGTGAGGTGCCTTTATTGACACTGAGAAGGATGTCTTGGTTTTTCCGAGCGAGAGCAAGACGATCGCTCTCAAGAGTACGTATCCTCTCTTGCATCATTGAGAATTGTTGTATCTGAGTGCTCGGATTAGCCGATCGGTGTGCGATGCGCTCTTCGAGTATCTGAATGGCTACTGCGAGTCGGCAGTTGTCTTGATAGAGTTTTCCGTTGTCCTCTTGGAGTGATCGGACGAGTTGCGTGGATTGTTTTAGCTTGTCCATTATGTTTGGGTGGTAACCCAGCTCTTCGAGACAGCCATTAGTGGTGGATGAAAGAATTTCGACGATCTTGGAGTGCAGCCTGCCATCTTGGTTTGGATTGCTGTTGAGTGCGTTAGAAGCAAATAGGAGGAGAGCTAACAAAGGCTTGCCTAACGTCGGGATAAGCCCCGACAAGTGCTTCAGGAGATGACATCCAGCTGCAGCCGATATAATCGCTTGTGTGATAGAGGAAAAGAGAATTGAGGGGGAAATTTCTTCCGAGTTACTTCTCAATTTGTAGGCCCGGAGATTTTCAGTCGAAATTGACTTAGGTCAGGGTTTAACGTTTTGTTTGATCCGTGGATTCCTCTCTAGCGTTATTAGCTTACGATGATCCGGTGAGCTTGTCACGAACGCGAATAGAATGCAAGTGCAGCAAGTGGCAAGTAGTCCAGCCCTTTTGTACATTAGCAGGTTCTTTGTACAGTCGTCGGAGTCATACTTTGGAAAGCAGCGAGGCTGCAACGCGTTTGATCACAGACTACTTCTATCATCGGACACGACGGTCCGAATATACCATGCGGTCGTCTGCAGGCGAATCCTTTTATTTTACTACCAGGTGTTGCACAGTACGAAAGAAAAAATTGATTCCAAAAAGTACTCCCTATGACTCGGAGTGATCGCAACGATGAACATGCACAGATACCAGGTAGCCACCCTACAACAAAGTATCACTTGTTGGCGTACAATTTGAATATGATGGACCTTTACAACCACCACCGTTCGCGGCTGATAATTCGAAGCTGGCTGAATTCTGTCATACGCATATCACCAGTTCAAGAATCGCATCAAACAGCAGAGAAGGGAAGCAGAAGGCATGGTGGTGGTGCGACGCCTGCGCATTCTGCAATTCCATTCCATCCTTACCAAAACCAGGGCAGCGGTTACTTGGTTCGTAACGACCTTGCACTGAAATATGATTGTCGTGATCTGGATTGACGAGAGAGCGAGCAACTTCGCGTCAGTTTACGATCCTTCCTGAGCTTGCCATATGCTGCGCGGAACACGAGCTTCTCGCCTGCCTTGGGTTCTCCAGTCGTGCTGATAAATGAGCCTCGTCGATGGATCCACTTGACAAAAATTCTGATCATTCAGTAGCAGCGCGAGACGTGGAATCACGATGTGTCCACCTTCTGAAAATAATTGATTTGGTGCAACAAGGTGATTGCAGAAGACGCGCTGCGTGACAAAATCAGGTTAATGACATCTAGAAGTCTCCAATTACTGCACATACATTCTGGAGTCTTATCGTCTGATCCACGACGATCCATGTCGAAAGAATGCTGTACTTGTTGTCCATGCAAGGAGCTTCGAGAGAGTAAAAATGTGGCATTTTAATACTGCTACAACAATTTCAAAGCCATGACAGTAATGGCGAGCAGTGAGCAATAAAAGTTCATGATTAAAACTCGAAGCTTGAACACATCATGATAGTTTGAGCAAGAGAAGAAGATGGTATCATGATCGTAACCTGGCACCCGGGCCTGTCAAATTTCAAACTCATCGCTTCTCGTCAACCTTGTCGGTTGCCAACTGGCATACATCAACTTTTTCCTACGTAGGCCACGGCATGAGCGTGGAGGTTGCTGAAGATCACATTCTGATATCAAACGTTGATGATACGATACAATACGTACGTATCCGGGAATTTTCAAATACCCATGACCAACGACCTATTCGGAAAATTGGAATAAGTGCTGAGCATCGACCGACGACGACCCGATTAAAAGATCATGGCGCCATCAGCAAGACACCGGATGCGAGTCGGCGAATGCCCTTCTGGTCTAATTCGAATCAAGTCTAGGGCTTACTCGATATCAGCGCCCAAAACCCGCTGGACATGGAGTCTGAGACTAGCAAATCACAGCTCTAAGCCTATTTAATCGACAATGACAAACCCGAATTTGAAGTGTCTGGGTGTAACACAGTAAGCAACTGCCCACGATCGTGAAAAAAACAACCCAAAGATGACAATAGCGTGTATGCTTACCTGCCTTCTACATGTTTTGACACTCGGAGATGTCACAGAATCAGGCAACGCGAGTACTGTCACGATGCAGGGTCAGTACGTAAATGTTGGATTTCTCACCGCAGCTCACGCGGTGAGTGATGTGGTCACATATATAGATCGGAGTCACAGCGTCACCTATTATTGATCACACTGCATCAAACTTATAAGCAAGACATTATCAGATGCGCGTAGTCCGGCGTTCGCTCCCACTCGTGCCCCACCAACGCCTGTGCTGAATTCAGCTCCATTCAAATGGCCTTAACAGAATCGTTTTATCCGAACATCTCTTCCCCATTATTAGCAGAGTCTGACACAGCTCTCCTAGACGTTCTCACCAGCCCACGATGGCAAGGCGTACAAAAATTCTCTAGAAGGGATGCTGCTTTAGACCCATTATTGCTTGCAGTAGCAGCGTCTGCAGGCACCCACACCACCCGAAATCATTATCATCATGATTTCTTTCCCGGTGCACAAGCCGATGCCGTAGCTCGAGGCAAGCGGGCTTCAGAGAATACAAACAAGCCTCAGGAGCGCAAGCGTATGTCATATGTGAGCAAGCAAGGCCCTCGAAGACTGCGCTTGCAGCCCACCATTTCTCTGCAACCAGCTATAGCCTCTCAGGTCATTTCGTTGGCTGGACCATCACCCATATCCTCTATAGAAGTTAAATGCATGGCTCGTACCCGTATACCCACGCCATATGGTCCAGTCTTCTTACACCTTTACCACAATAATCGTGACAACAAGGAGCACCTTGCCATTGTCGTAGACTCAGCACAATACTCGGACGATAGTTCTGTTCTAGCACCGCCAATCCGCAGCAGTTCTTTAGACGCTGTTTGGAATGATGACGAAACAGACATGGACCGCATCATACGCGGGGCATACGTAGGAAAACTATCTGCTACATCCCAACACCCCTCTCGTCCTTCATTGCATCAACCATCCCCCACAGCCTCCATCCCGTCTCCCCTTGTTCGTATTCATTCCGAGTGTTTCACTGGTGAAACAGTGGGCAGCATGCGCTGTGACTGTGGCGAACAGCTTGACGAAGCTATTCGTCTCATTTCCGAACCGATATCTCTTCCGAGCAACGCATCACCTAATTCAAGGACGATTCCCGGCCGGGGTGCTGTAATTTATTTGAAGCAGGAAGGTCGTGGAATCGGCCTTCTGTCCAAAATACGCGCCTATAATTTGCAGGATTTGGGCCATGACACGGTCACAGCCAATTTGATGCTCGGGCATCAGGCCGATGAACGTGGGTACGAAATCGCGGTCGCCATTTTGCGTGACCTTGGGCTTGGTTCAGAGCTTGGCGAGGGTGTTCGGCTATTGACAAATAACCCTGACAAAGTTCAAGCTCTTGAGAAAGAGGGCCTGAGGGTAGTAGAGCGGGTGCAGATGGTGCCTAGAAGCTGGAGACATCGCTCTCACTCACAAGCGGACGCGGGAGAGGCTGACCTGGGTAAAACTGCAGGTGTGACCATGATCGGCGGAGAGGCAGTCAGAGGGGAGGACTTGGACAAGTACCTCCGCACCAAGATTCTCCGCATGGGGCATATGTTGCCGCTTTATTTGGCAGGCGGGCAAGCCGAGTCATGACGCAACTCCATGTCGCTCCTTCGCACAGATAATATGAAGATAATATGCAGGGGGTTTGACTTTAACATGACTATTCTTATCATCTATTTACCCTGTGTATTTCTTGGTCGTCCTTAGATAGAGTGTACTCATTAATTTTACCGGTAGATTTACAGTCAGAATTCGAGGAAGTGTCTCATAATAGTTGCTTATGTGATCTATTATCACATCAAATTGAGGCGTTGGCGAAATTGCGGCCATCGTGCACACATCATCACTTTCTCTATTACTGTCCTTCTAAACACTATACGGTGTTGTCATGTTTGACCCTCTTAGCTCTACTAGTTCCATTTTTGCTAATGGAAACACCGACACGTCACCACCATGGCCAACGACTCCCCACGAGCGGAATTCTCCAATACCCCATTTACGTCGCGCTTCCCCGTCTTTACCATCACCAGTGAGTGTCCAAAAAACAGAGACAGATGGGTTGTACGGTAGAGAACCCAAAATTTATGGCCAGCCTGAACCTGGCCTTGTCTCTCCGCAGACGACAGTAGGCTCAAACGGTACAAAATATGAGAAGATGGAACCATATCTACGTGTGCGGATAACTGGAATGGACAGGAATAGGCGGGATATACTCTTCAAGCTTGATGCCCAGGTAAGCTAGCTGCACTTTATCATCCATATGGTAATCAGACTTGCGCTCGCAGACAACACTGTCTAATTTTACAGGAACCACATACCGCAATGTGTCCCGCTCATACCTCGAGTTTCAGCAGTTCTACGAAGCGCTGATCAACAATTGTCCTCATACTATTATACCTGCACTACCTCTTGCCCAAACATCGGCGCCTACAGATGAGGAAGATGATCGTCTTGTGCGCATAATGCTGCAGAGGTGGTTGACGCGGATATGCGAGGATCCAATTGTGATCCATGACGAGGAACTGCGCTCGTTTATCGAGAGTGATTTCGGTTATCAGCCGACGCCACGGCCTCGGCGTAAAACGGGCTCAGGGTTTGGCCTAATACGCCGAGGCGTACCTGACGAAGATGAGGTACTGCAACGTGCACGATTTGAATTGACGAAGCTTGAAACGCAATTTTTCGATGCTGCTAAAGCCATCGACAAACTTGCGATCACACGTAAATGTGAGTGGCTTGAAGGTGATTATCAGGCTTGCCATTTGTTGACCTGAGTTGTAGCTCTGGCTACTGCGCATGCGGAGATGGGCAATAAACTCATTAATGTTGCTACTACGGAGTCACATCCTCCTCTTGGACATGCGCTGCAGAAGCTCGGAAGAGCATGGCATACTCTCACGGATCTGGATCAAGCGCAGGCGATTAGTGAATGTGTCGTCATCGGGGACACCCTTGGGTATCAAGGTCTAAACGCTCGTTCTGCAAAGGAAGCATTGTTACAACGAGCCGGTGTACTGGAAGAGTATCAGGCTGCGGTAAAGTCGACGATATCTAAGCGGAGGAATATAGAGCGGTTGAAGGGGAGTTCTAACATTAGGCCTGAGCGGGTGGATGAAGCTCTGGAGGACATAGAGGAGGTAAGTGCAATCTGCTTAATATTTTCTCCGTGTGAGAGCGCTTATCTCTATAATAGGCCAATAAATATGAGCAAGTGCTTGCTCAACGAGCTAACAACATATCCCAAAATCTTCATCGTGCAATGGATACACACAAGCGTACTGTTGCGGACGATATCACCGCTGCTTTGATCGAGCACGCTCGTTCGTCGCTCATGTACGAGAGGCAGTTACTCCGAGAATTGGAGGCGCTTCGCACAGATGTTAATAACGCCAACCAGAAGGTAGCACTTCCAAACCCGAATGGCATCCCCAAGCCATCTGTTATCTTACCTCTGGAAGACGATATACCACCCACGCGTATTAGGGCTACGCCTCCTGTCGCGAAGCCCCCAAACCGGATGCCGCCAGCCGCTCCTTCACCCACTCAATCCTCATTCAGACATAACCCACTTCCTCCTCAATCACCTGGTGCGGGACCCTCGACACCTCAACGGAACTCCTTCGCACACTCGCCTGCACCCCCGCAACCACGGGAAACTGGCCCGCCTCTGGGTGGCCGCTTTGTGGACGGGACCCAGTCGATGTATGTTAACGCCTCATCACCATCACCGTTGGGCCCTCCGGTAGCTGCTTCCGCCTTTTCGCCATTGCCCCAAGGCCCCCTTGGGGGAGCCATTCATTCTCCTGTTCCATCCTCTGCCACCCATCCTCTTGCGGGTTTCGCACAATCCCCATTGGCCACTAACGCTCATGTTCGCTCTGCAAGCGCGCAACAGGCAGTGGACCCTCTGGGAATGTTCGCCCCAACGAACATGTCACAATCAATGCGGGTACACCCATCACGCCCACGCTTGGATGCGCGGGTTGCAGCGACCAAGCTTGCTAATATGTTCTAGCCATTATGACAGAGGACGGACCATGCTTTCACACATTTGTCGATTAGTACTGCTCAATGGATTGCTATTTGTTTGTCAAACTGGAATGCTGATCTTCAAATTCGAGAGCACAGATACTCGATCGGATCAATTTGTTGATTTCAGTAGTAGAATACATGTACACTTCCATTGATTCTGCCATAGTCGTATACTCTCGTCGATTTATCTACAGCAGGGACTTGAGCACCTCGACGACCTTGTCGCCGACCTCGACAGTTGTTGCTTTCCCTTGCAAATCAGCTGTTCTGATGCCATATCCACCAGCACTCGGCTCATCCAACACCTTGCGAACGGCAGTCTCAACAGCCTGGGCCTCTTTCTCGAGACCAAGGGAGTACCGCAGGAGCATGGCTGCGCTGAGAATGGTGCCGATTGGATTAGCAATGCCCATGCCAGCGATGTCGGGGGCAGAGCCGTGAATAGGCTCGTATATGCCTGAAGTAGGCTTGAAAGAGGGGTCTGAAACCAGTGCAGGTGCACCAGCAAGGGATGCCGATGGCAGCAATCCCAGAGATCCAGGGATAACACTCGTCTCATCTGACAAGCTGAAATCAAATTGATGAATATCGTCACTAGTTAACCAACTGAATGAGACTTACATGTCACCGAACATGTTCTCAGTCAAGATTACACCGTTCAACTTTTTGGGGTTAGCCACGATGATCATCGCAGCGGAGTCAACGAGATAGTGGTCAACAGTCAACTGGGGGTATTCCTTTGCAAGTGTCTCGGTGACAACCCTTCTCCACAACCTCGAACTTGCAAGCACGTTTGCCTTGTCGATAGAGTGGATGGGGAGGGGTGGGTTGGCAGCAAGAGCAATTTGTGCTGCAACCCTAGTAATTCTTTCGACTTCGGCAACGCTGTATACCATGGTGTCATATGCGGAGTCGCCATCGCCTTGTTCCTGACGAGGACCGAAGTATAGACCACCGATCAGCTCACGGATGACGATCATGTCGACACCCCTGGCGATCTCGGGCTTCAGAGGGGTGTATGAAAGCAAGGCGTCGGACGCAAAGTTCGCTGGGCGAACATTTGCATATAAACCCAGAGCTTTGCGGATGCCAAGAAGACCTTGCTCAGGGCGGACTTTTGCCTCGGGGCCCCACTTGGGGCCACCCACAGAGCCTGGATTCTAGTCAGTTTGATGGTCGTAAAGTTGAACAGGATTTTTTTACCCAGAAGAATGGCATCTGCCTGCTGGCACGCTGCCAGGGTGGATGCGGGCAGGGATTCGCCATACTTGTCAATGGCACATCCACCAAAGTCATGAGATTCGAGGACGAGCTTGACCGATGTAGATGTCTCGCTGACGAGCTCTAGCACTCGCGTTGCTTGTGCGATAACATCTGGTCCTGTAACACCGTTTAAGCTTCACATCTTGCCTGATTAGATCAAAGGAATTGACATACCAATGCCATCCCCTGGCAGAACGACGATGCGGTACCTGCACATAGAAGTCAGTGCCAGTGAGTATAGGTGAGGATCGAGGGACTGACGACTTGGGAGCCATTTGCAAGACGGAAAAGCGGAAGATGGTCGATATTAATTGCGTTCAGAAACATGTTGTTATAACCTGCCTGAAGAGTCAGCTGTCCGCAGATAATATTATTTACCATCGGCCGATAATCGATCGCCTGACCTTTTGAAGATCATGAATATCTTTCCCACGTTTATCCTCGTCATGTTAGCAGTAGTGCTAACTAAGAACTTCCTCAAAACTTCACATCGATGGCAGAATCAAAGCCTCGCTGTAAAAACTTGGTTTTAGATGCCGGTCCACTGCTTTCGCTTTCACCACTGAGGGGTCTGGCAGAGATCTACCTCACTGTACCTCAAGTTCTGGATGAGCTCAAGGATAAACGCGCCCGGGAACACTTTGAACGATTGGGTCTATCTGCAGGTGTCCAAGTGGATGTACGCAACCCTGATGCTGCATCCCTTTCTCATGGTCAGCGCATGTCCCTGTTTTGTTGGTTTCTTACACGCCTACTACTCTCCAGTGGTACAATTTGCGAAGAAGACCGGAGATTATGCTGTCTTATCTCATGCAGATATCTGCGTCTTGGCGTTGACCCACTCGCTTCATGTACGCGAGCAGGCATCATCTGAGAAGGACCCCAAAGAGGCAAGGTTTGATGAGTCTGGTACCACAGCTCCGATCTAACATCTAGCCAGTAGAGTGTTACCAATGAAATTGACGATAACGTCCAAAGTTCTCCAGCTTCCCATTCGGATCCATCGGAGGATATCCATAGTGAGGATGACAAAGGTGAAGAGAGGGAGCCGCTAGATATCGAAATTCTCCGAGAAGGCGGCGAAGATATAGCGGAAGACATGCACCATCCCTCAGGTGATGAGGCTCGACCATCCGATCAACCGCTATATGAGGACCCCTCCGATGAGGATGATGGCGAGGGCGAATGGGTTACACCTCAAAACGTCGCATTACACAAATCCCAAGCGCTGCAGCTATTGCCTTCTAGCAGTGATGCTAATAAGAAAGGACGGGGACGAAAGCAGGAGGACGAATTCGTACCAGCAGGTTGCATGACTGGAGATTTTGCAGTTCAGAACGTCTTGCTGCAGATGGGTCTGACATTGGTTGGGACTGAAGGCAAGCGGATACAGAAAGTGAAGAGCTGGGTTCTTCGGTGTCACGCTTGCTTTAAGTGAGTACCGGGTCCACTGATTGGTACCCTGTTCTTATACCACAACTAGGATCTGCAAAGACAACTCAAAACAGTTTTGCCCGTCTTGCGGTAACCCCACACTAATGCGAGCGTCGGTCACTGTTGCGTCCCCTGATGCATCACCCGATGCTCCTGCAATGCAAGTCCATCTGAAGAAAAACTTCCAGTATAAAGTAAGGGGAACGAAATATTCAATCCCTGCACCCAAGCCCGGGTCGGCCAAGACAGGCCCTGGAGAAGGTCTAATATTACGCGAGGACCAACTAGATTACATGCGCGCTAAAAAGCGTACAGACGGTAAACGAGACCGGGAGGAGCGGCGAATGATCAAGGGCCTGGTTGACAAGGGTGGCGAGGGTGGTGTCAGTGTTGGTGGCTGGTCAGATCCTGATTGGATGCCAGGGATATTAAGTGCTGGGACTGGAGAACAAGGGCGGTCTTCACATACTACCGGAGACATGCCGCAAATAGGGTATGGAAGGAAAAACCCCAATGAAAGGAAGAAATGGAAGTGATATAGATGCCATTGCTGAAAAGTACAGTACCCATGTAATCGGAACGGAATGTACAACTGCTCTGATTTACGAGCCCAGGCTGCGGTTCATGAACCTTCTTTTCTGGAATGCCATCCACCACTTGCTCGGCTTGCCCGTCCCATCGGCATACAGGCGTTCCACCAGACGAATTGCCAGTTCCTGGCGGACCTGTGTCAAGTATGTCCGCAGATACTCTGTGATGATATATCCATTATCCACTCAGGCAAAACAATCCAACCGAACGTACCCGCGTCTGCTCTGCTCTGAGGTGGGGCATAATGGGCGTTAAGAGGGAATCCAGCATCGCCTGGGATGGCGAAACTGTCTACTGATAATGTATTCAACATCTTCGATGCCTCAATCTGCGTTGGCACTGTACGAGCAGAACCAATCTTCGCCAAGCAATCAGAGATATAGAGAATCAGGATGATCAACAGTCGGTCCGCAGGCCCTTTGATCTCAAAGTTGCGGAAGAGCGAATTGGCGCGAAAAAGGTCAAGGGTCTCATCTATGATATCTCCTTGCTCTGGATCGGCTACATGCGCGACAGTCAGAATGATGGCGGGGCGATTGTAGATTCCAGAAGACGCACCAAGGGGCGCAGGACCACGAATTTTGGTTCTTATCGGCAAGATGGACATATTGCCAGCTTGCATTGCATCAGGGAACTCGTTGAAAGCAGAGTGGTATGCCTATAAAGTTTTGTTGTTCGTCGTTAGCATTGCTCTTCGAAACTTCTCTAGAGGACTCGCTCACAGGCATAGCGCGCAGCGGTGAGAAGTGGGGGTACACAGCCACCAAATTAAACGTTAACGGGGCATTTCCTTTTCAATCTGAATTATTTTTACACTCGCTATTGTGTGCTTGATGTTCAACGTTGTTCGACCTCCAAAACCAGCAACTTCAGAAACCATGTACCAAAGTGATGAAACTGATAATGAACAAGCCTCTCTTGTCTCATCGCGGTCGATGAAACCCTCTCCGGATACATTAACGAGTATGTTTGCCCATTCTTGTATTCATTTCATTTCCCAACTGTTATAATAGAACTCGTGAAGCGTCTCAGGGCACTAGTAACGAAGCTGCTTCCAGTAGAAGTTGATTACAAGAGCATCAATGATCCAACAAGCAGGGTTATCACTCCCGACGTTATATCTGCTTTCTTAGACGCAGCAGGTGATCTTGGCGAAGCGGTGAACAACTTACAATCGTGCTAAAATGTTCGACTTGCTCATTGTGCTAAAAGCTCCCATACTGTTTGCTTCGTGCTCACGCTGATTTCAAGAGAGAGGCATATCTCAACCCTGCAGATTTTGGCGAAAACACAGGAAGAGGTAAGTAGAACTTGTGTCATCATTACTTGGTTGAAGACGACCCCTCATGAACACTCGCTTTGGCAGCTGTGGCATGTGAAGTCCTGGCTCGTCGCATTGTTCATCAGAATCCATCTGAGAAGATTAAATCTCTCATGTCTACTCGGTATAGGCATCGTGAGCCTGATGGTGATATCAGCGAGGCCTCGAGTGCTCTCGAAATTGCCATTGACACCCACTGGTTAGTATTTCGTAAGGATACATGCAATTCTCTTACATGCTGCTATGTAGCACTATATTTTTGTCTTCTACCGAAGCGCAGAATGGTGAGTTGTTCTCGACGTAACCTATGAGTCGGGTAAGCTGATTGTTGCCCTAGTTGTCAGGGCTTTATGGGACGGAGAGCTTGTCCAGACACTAACAGATCAGGACGATATTCAGTGTGAGACAATGAGTGGTCTTTTATCCTCCATACTCAAGCACCGACAGATGTATCTTACCACGAATCGCGGCAAGCCGGGTTTTGGGGTCACATGAACCCTTCACGCATTTCCGTTCCTCGGTATGAGTTGATGAGTTACTTCAGCTGCATCTTAGCTCACTCTAACTTGGGCGCAGGTATCAGAATTTCCTTCGCATTGTGGTGCGTCATATATTGGATGAAGAACCATTAGCTTGATATGATTGCACAGATTTGGTTTTTATTTCTCGCTGTGTACTCTCAAGCCGGTAAGAGATTCATCTCATCAAGGAGCGCCTAGCCATTTCATAATCAATTCGAAGTCCGTGAACCACTGGACCTACTTGACCCCAACCATACGGTGCTTGATGTCTGGGAAATTGTACTCTATACCATGGGGCTGGCATTCTCACTTGAAGGTGAGGGCATCCCGCTGTTGTTCGCACGGTTGGCTGAGTTATGTTCCAGACATACTCAGGGTAACTTTCCTGCCTCTCAATTCGCTGCAATGTCTTACAGGTCATCCCAGTTTTACAAACTATTTAAATATGCAACCTACCGTGCCTTTGGATTTTGGAATGTCGTCGCCTTCATAACGGATTCCTTATTGCTGGCTGCATGTTTGCTTCGCATTGCCGGTCTTTGCACCACCGAGGATCATTCCAACACTCTACGCTTAAGGAGCTTTCAAGTCTTGAGTTTCGTTGCCCCGTTCATATGGTTAGTCAATCCTCGAACGACCATGAGGTAAAATATCTAACTAATTATTTCAGGATCAGTTGAGCTCCACACATCTCTTGATGTTCCATTGACTCACGGCTTTTCGCTTCAGAGCTCATTACAATCTTTGATGGTCACCAGTAAGCATATATTGTGTCGTACTCGTATAAAAGATGCTGATGGTTTCGCAGGTATGTTGGAACGATGCAAATATGCGTGTCTCGTATGCTACAAGAGTCGGGCATCTTCTTCGCGGTTCGTTTCCTTTCGGTATATGGTCTCCCCGTTCCTTCACCTTGTGCAGCTGTTATCGGTGCTCGGGATTGGATTTTTGCAAGGTCTATATGCTCTAGATGTTGCTGACGGTTCAAGCGAAGGTCCATCACTTGTATGTCCGACCTTTCTCCTCCTCAAAGCTGTCTAATTTCGGTCAGCTCGTCAATGTCCTTGTTCAAGGCTTACTTCAGTCAGATTGGATATTTATTTATTTTTAATTTGAGCACCTGATGAACTTTCTTAGGTCTCCCAACTACGACAAGTTCTCGGGCAGGTAAAGTCTAATATCCATGTTTTGGAAGTCTCTGAACCACGTTTGCAGCCCTGTTGGACTTACGTTATACTATCTGTCAGTGCCCGTTTGATGAATCTCCGTGCTTGCTATCGACAAGTTCTATTTCAGCTGGAATGTTACAACAGCGATTATCCTGCTCAATGTCCTCATCTCTTTGTTCTCCTCAGCGTATGCTGATGTCAGTATTTCGTCTTTCTGTGAGGTTTCATGGGCTTAACGAATGATTAGGTCGTCGAGGACGCTGAAGCAGAGTATATGGCATTTTTTGCAGGAAAAACTGTTGCCATGATCCGCGCCCCTGATTCTTATGTCTATCCTGCACCATTTAACCTAGTAGAGGTTTTCTTCGTAGCGCCTTTTGAGTAAGGTTTCTATTTTTGTGGCCCTTCGCAGTCATTAACTTCTTTTTGAGAATATTTGGCCTGCGACCCCAGCTATATGCAAAAGTGAGGCATGAACCTTCAGTTTGCGATCTGTACCCCTGACCTCTTTGCAGCTCAATCGGGACATTATGGGCATAATTTTCTTTGTTCCGTTGACTTTCATTGCGCTCTTTGAGACATCAATTGTGAAAAAATCGTGGATGACTAGCTGGCTGGGGCAAGGCGACGAGGTGGACACTGAAAACCCCGATCTTCTGGATCCCGTAGTCGAGGGGCCAGATGCAGATAAAGGCTTGGAGATCAGCAAGATCCCTTTCGACGAGCTTGTCAAGAGGTTCCCCAATACGGAACAAGTAAGTTTTTTCCAGCTTTCTTCTACGTTGTTCACTGACGTCTCCATAGTCAACGGAAGCTACCATTGTAAAGGAGATTAAAGAAATTCAGGCAAGGTTGGAGGTACTGACGACAAAAGTGGACCGCTTACACACCTCACACTTACACTAATGCACCATTTGCCTTCGGACGTGGACAAGACGGGTGGATGATTCGATGGAACTAGAGTTAACTCCTTGGCTCTTATGTTTTTTTCTCTCTTTTGCTGGTGGAGATACTGAATGTTGTAAACAATCATATATGAACACTGCTGATTCACAACTCAGGCAGACCAGAAATGTGTAAAATAGCATTTTTTCTTCTTGAGTTCTATCACTGTTTTTTCCAATCTGTTCATAAGGTACAAGAACTTGACAACCTCAATTACAGGATGTAACTCATAAATTACTGCAAACAGAATCGTGGCATGAATTAAAACATAAGGCAACGAATTAAATCAATACAAAAAATGCGTGTAGATCATGACAAAAGACATAAGCACCTGTGTAAGTTGAATGCGTGAAATATAGAATGATAAAAAGGGCATAGCACAGGATGCAGGATAATAAGGGCGATGCATCATATTTGAAACATGAAGCCACGACGAAATTTCATTATATGTGTTGTGAAATAATTACTCATCTCAGAACCCATAAATCCCCATGACACGACGTGATATTATCCATTAGACTTCGCTATGCCCCTCCACGAATCGAGCAAACTGGTCCAGCAGTTCCAACTTTTCTGTCTGTGATAACGACGAGGCAGTGAGTAAATTTTCAACGCGCGCTAGCAGTCCCCGAGGCCCTTCTAGGGGTATCAAGTGGGCGTCAAATCGGTGGACATCTGCGTAAGGAAATAACATCACCGTCAGACAAAATAATCCACAGTAACAAAATAAACATATAGAGGCGTAAAGTAGTACTAACACTTCTTGAACGTTTCGAATCCGGATTCGGAGAGTACGTTCTCAAAGACTTTGGTGACATCCTTCCCCCGATTATGCTCCTCCTCGTGCTTCTGCGCAAGGAGAGATCCATGTATAATGGCTTCTTGACGGACGCGATTAGGTGCCCAAGATAAACCAAGTTTAAGATCGAGTGAACGGCCTTTGCCCTTCTTCTCGCTGCCTTGCTCACGTAATTGTTGTACACGGCCATGAGCACTTTGGCTCTTGTCACGTATAGAACCTCCTCCAAGCCCTAACTCACTCCGTAGAGGAGAGCTAGGGGGAAATGAAGCAGGTCCTTCCGGAATGTCAAACTCTTGTTGGTGAGGAGATGGCGGGTAGGAAGGCAGTGCGGAGGAGGTCGGTAAAGGAGAACTTGGAACCGATGAAGCCGGTTCGAAGGGGAACGGTCCGTGCGACGTGCGTTGAGTTCGTCTGCCTGATGCGCGTCCCCAACTGGATGATTGTCCAGGACCAGGAACAGATGTTCCTGTCGACTTCGACTGCGCAGAGGCAGATGCTGATGAGAAGGAAACAACAGAGGTTTCACCTGTATGACTGGCAGAGAGCTGGGCAAGAATGGGAGAGTCGGCTTGAGTGGGGTGATACGCAAATTTTCGCGACTTCCCTGTACGATCAGATGACGATGATGCTGTTCGTTCTAAGGCCGTCGGTCGATGAGTCGCCGCGCCAGTTTTACCAGATTGTGTTAAGCCTTCGCCATTTACCAGCGATGCGTTGACTGTCGAGCTGCTCCTGTTTACACCAGATACGGGTCTCTCGAAGTCAAAGCTTCCATGTTTGATGCGACGGTTGGTCATATTTCGCGGAGGACCGACAGTCCCAGCGGAATCATGCCGACCACCGGGTTTCTGCTTCTTGCTTTCTCTAGATAAATCTTTTCCCCCAAACAGCCGGGGTGAGAATCTGCTACGCATGCGGTTGTATGCAGGGTCTCCGTCAGAACCAACGCTTAGAGCTGCCCGTGCATGCAACTTTGGAAGTTCGCTGTGAACAGTGATCGAATCCTTGCTGAGCAGAACTTCGCGCGGCTTCCCCTGTCCTCCGCTCAGCGTTGGTGGTGTGGTAGCGGGTCGCACTGGGGAATCTAATTCCGCTGTTCTTTTTGGAGTCGGTGGGGTATGGATGATGTGTGGTATGGCTGGTCTTGCTTGCGGTGCACGAATCAGGGGGTGTTGTTCTGCTGTATCTTCTTCAGACATGGACTCTACCGTGGGTAACAGTGATACCACGAGACCACCGAGGTCATACTTGCCGCGTGAGTCGTCCTGCGGTGAAGGCGGGGACAAGTTGATGATGGGAGACGTCTCTTCCAAAAGTGAGCCAAAAATACCAGGGCGCGAGTCATCCATGCGAGGTGTCTTCCGTGTTTGTGACCGCAGTTTTGAATGGCTGTTATCGCGTTCTTGTTCTTTGCCTTTGCGAGATTTTCCAAAGCGGCTAAGGCTAGAGGCACTGGTCTTTGAATTAGATCTAGTGTCTATATGACTGGACGATGTGAAGGCGGTGTCGGAATGGTCATCAGGTAACGCGACAGCACTGTCATGAGCAGTGTCATGAGACCCGACAGAATGTCGTTTGTGACGTGACGAGGGAGCCAGGGGAAGGTGGCCTGATGATGTCATTGGCGTATGCGTGCGAGAACCTGATGTCAATCCAAATGAAAGTCTGCGGGGAGATGCGGACAGTGGGAGGGGATTGGAAGGAGTGGGTATTGTACCGGTGGATGTTTTCGTAACGCGCGATTCGTCAGTAGACTTTGGAGTGTTTGGTCTAGAGTTGAGCCTGAATGATCGTTTGCGAGAGGGCATGTTCTCAGCTTCCTTTTGGGAGAGGGATGAAGACGATGTTTTGCGGTCAGAAGATCCTGGTGATGGTTTCCGAGACGGATTGGATAGCGATGACTTCCGTGACAGAGCAATGCCAAAGATAGAGCGCAGCTCTAACTTCCGGCGCTGATTAAGGGAAGAGGGAGTGTTCGAACGAGTTGCACGATCGTGATCCTCCTGAGATGTGACCTGATCTCTGTTGGCCTGGTGATCGGGATCTTCTCCTTGGGTGTAATCGTGCGAGTAAACGTGATGCGACGTTCTTTGTCTTCTTCTGATGGAGTTGGAGGGAAGAGGGGTGATCGTGGAGTGTGTGGCAGTGGTCGTGGATGATATCGGGCGTGTCGAAGTTCGCGTGCCTAGCTTAGAATCTGACTGGCTTGCTGAAGCAGACATACTGGTGTCGGCTGCATGCCCTTGTTCGTACGCCAAACTGGTGGAACGCACATGACTGATGCGAAGCTTAGAGGCAGGCACCATAGGCAAGGATGGTACATTCGTCGTGGATTGCGCAGCACCTGGAGTAACAGTCGACTTGGGGTGGGGTCTGGAGCGAGAACGAGAGCGAGAGCGAAAGAAGGCAACGATCTGATGACATGATGTATAAGCTCATGTGTGCAAGACTGAAATAAGCGAACGCACCCTGTTTTCCTTTCGCGCAGGACGACTGACTCCAGACTCAAGAGACGATGAGGCAAGGGAAAGAGCGGTCATGGTAAAAAAAATGCGCAAGCTCTTCTTTGTGCGTTAAATGGTTGAAGCCACCATCAGCTACTGCAATTCCAGGAAACGGAAGTGGGACCTCGTTTTAGGCTAAGCTGTGCAGGCATCAATTCTGAAATATGTGTATTAAATTGAGGGATAACATACAAGATGCTTTTGACTTTGACGTGAGTTGGAGAGTGACCGTCTCTGGGAACTAGGACAGACGAGCTAAAGACAAGTCAAACACGTGCTGTGAGCGAGGCATGCATTGTGCGAGAACGGATTGAAACGGAACGAGAGTATTACTTACGGCGACTCGGAAAAGAAGACAGCTACACGTTGTCCCGACCGGTCTTGTGCTTGCCTGCACACGAAACACACACACCGCTGGACTACCAAGACGGGTCCGGTCACAGACTTGGAAGGGTTTCAAAAACACGTTTGTAGTTTTGCAGGCAACCAAATTAGGACAGACCCTAGTATAGGGTTAGGTGCACGTGAATGATGTTGCGCGATTGTTTCTCATGATCTCACCAGTGTGTCTCAGCTGACTGGCAGCTCTTAGAGCAGTCTATAAGATCGCACAGCACTCTCATGTATACTTCGTACATCCGACTGTCATGAATCTGATAACCAGAAATTCATTCAGACTTAGAGCACTTCCGCACCGTCTGAGCAGTCTCACTTCTCTGCGACAACAGACAACATGCGCAACCACAGCAACACCAACTTTTCCCTGCGTCGATGCTCATGCAGCTCGTGAATCTAGGATATTGGCTTCCTCGTTCTACCGTTATTCACAGACAGACACACAAGCATCATCAAGTGACAGTGGTCCGGAACCTCCCTATGCTCGCCCTAATCCACTGTCATATAATACGTACCACCATCAGTATCCGCTTGAATTGACGTATGGGTCTACGCTGCCGTCGTTTGACATCGCCTATGAAACATGGGGCATACTCTCTCCATCTCGGGACAACGTAATTTTACTGCATACTGGTCTCTCGGCATCTTCGCATGCCGCCTCTACGGAGCTTAACCCGACAGAGGGCTGGTGGGAAAAATTCATCGGCCCAGGACGTGCACTCGACACCAATCATTTTTTCGTAATATGCACAAACGTGCTGGGAGGATGTTATGGCTCCACAGGTCCTTCCTCGCTCGATCCAGAAGGTCAACGATATGCAACTCGATTCCCGATCATATCTATCTTTGACATGGTGCAAGCCCAATTTAAGCTGCTTGACCATCTGGGCGTGCAAAAGTTGTATGCCAGTGTTGGCTCATCCATGGGCGGGATGCAAAGTCTTGCTGCAGGATGGCTCTTCCCAGATCGTGTGGGCAAGATAGTGAGCATTAGTGGTACCGCCAGGAGCAGTCCAGGTAGCATTGCAATGCGTCATGCTCAACGAAGCGGTCTGTTGTTCAGACATCTTGCAATATATTTCCTTGCTAAACATCATATTAGTTCTCATGGCCGATTCAAATTGGAACAATGGCTTTTATTACGACAACCTACCACCACATACAGGAATGAAATTAGCCCGTCGTAAGTTTCGTTCAGTTTCACGGTTCATATCATAAAGTTACAATTATTGGTCATGTAGAAATAGCGACTATAACATATCGCTCAGGTCCTGAATGGGACCAACGATTTGGAAGGAAACTTCGGGAACTGAAAGATGGACAGAGCCCGTCTCCATCGCGGTCGCCAACACTTTGTCCTGACTTCCTTATCGAAACCTATTTAGATCATCAGGTCAGTGCCTACCCACCTCAATCACCTTTCAGTTAAACTCACCGAAAGTTATTATGTAGGGAGAGCAATTCTGCCTGAAGTACGATGCCAATTCTCTCCTTTACATCTCAAAGGCAATGGATCTCTTTGACCTTACCCTTCCTGCTCTCCAAGAGCTCGCGATGACCACCACAACACATGCTCCGCCATCACCGTCAACGTCATCGTCTTCTTCTCGGCAATCTCCGGTACCGTCTAAATCTCATCCACCACCGTTGCATTACGCACCTCACTTTCCCGAACTTGCTGCTGGCCTTGAGCCGCTCAAATCGATACCTATTCTGGTGCTTGGGGTTCAGAGCGATATTCTTTTCCCAGTCGAGCAGCAGCGTGAGCTCGTCGATGCACTTCGTATGGCTGGTAGTACGCAAGTCAGCTACTTTGAGCTTGGTGGGGTCTGGGGACATGATACCTTTTTGTGAGTGTTACTCCTTCACCTTTGAGTTGGCTCGATTGGGTGGCCGTGGTGTGGCCGCATTTGTCCGGACTTGTATAGCCTCCCCAATCAGAGCTCGAACCTTCATGATGCCTTCGTGCACCGCTTTGCGGGGGCAATTGTAGTGTTATCGCCGCTTATTGTTTTATTTTCCCAGCGTGTTTCAGTTAGACTGGTTTACTGACTGCCCGTTCCGTTCTACCACAGACTCGACGTATTGAACGTTGGAGGGGCGGTGAGGGGGTTCCTATCTTAAGCTCGTCCTGGAAATGTTGTTTCACCACAGTCGCCGGTGTTTTCATATTGCGCTGTTTGATCGGTGCAACGTTCGTGAATTGTGAGGGTACTTGCTAAGAAGTTCTAGAGTCCTCAGGAAGTACTCATGTCAGTCCTACTAGCTGTTTTAATATTCGGATCATGATCAATGCTATGGAATTCTTCAACTTCTAATACTTGCGGTCTCGCACCCTAACTTAAATGTTGGTCTCAAAGTATGTGGGCAGTGCAGAGTCCAGACACACCAACCCTGCCGGGCGGTTATTATTCTAGTCCCAAACATTATAACCTAGCCGTTTGCAGAACAATCTCAAAAAAGTAAACATAAGTCGGGAAGTCAAACTAACGAACTTTCAACTTCCGATGATCAATGGTGTGAGACGTTACGACCGAACCTTGAAATTCAAACAATGCTTCCTTGTTTTATTTCTGACGATTGGTTCTAGTAATGTTCTGCAAATGGCTGTATTTATTTTACGATACCTTCCCTGCGCCCACAGTCGCCACCTTCAAAGTTAAACTTTATTCCCTAGATCGACAGACGGGGGACAAGCCCGACCATCGCACCATTAATTTGACTCGGATTGGCATGCAAAATGTAATACTATGACATTTGCGTTTGGGGCGTTCGGGCATCATCGAGTCATTGAGAGCCACATACGATCAGCGTCACGGCATGCCAGCATGCCACACTGGCACTTGAGGGTTTTGCCTAATTTTCGGAGCATCAAAACACTAGCAAATCGGATATGAACTTTTTTGAGGAGGAAACAAAGTTAAGTTTGTGAAGGCATAAAATGGGCAGGCTTGCGTGGCGTATCGGTGGAGCGCCATAAAATAGTATAAAAAAAAGAACGTATTTTATACAAATCGTGGTGAGCTCTTCTGTGAGGAGGCTCGGAAACATGCAGACGCTAAGCGAAAGCGGAAGCATTTCGGTTTACGTTCCGTTGATGAAATATATGAATTATGGAGAAGATAAGAGGTGAGGCGTTGGGTGGTCCTGCAATTTCCTCTTCTCTCTGGGCCCCCTTGGTCTTAGGTGCACATTGGATTCGGGGCGCGGCGAAAACTAGCAAAATGAACGGTAAGGAACTTATTATTCAGATGGCACAGCACCTCCCGCCTTGTGATAACCCAGGATTTTGTCGGAATACCGGGGGGTCCATGGAGTTTCAAATAAGGTATATTTTGGCGCAACAATTTTCTGGGTGGAATAGCTGACAAGCCATTGGACAACTGGCAAAGGGTTCAAGGTTACGAAGCTTGAAGTAATTTGTTTTACCATATGGAAGCCGTAAATTAACCAAGTTAGCACAGGAGAAAAGCCACGCCTTGCCACATATACTCCCAGCGTTACGCGGCCTCCGACAACAAAACATTGGGCGTCAGCCCTTCTCGACAAAACGCGTTATTTGATTCCCTTTGCGACATACCAGCATGTTGGCTAAAAAATTAATTAACTGACTGACCACCTCGTGTTATCCAGCGGTATAAAATACTTGTCTGAGGTTGACTTCCCTCACCGCAATGTCCACCTTTTCCCCTCAAGTCAATATCCCCGCGCTGAAGAAATTTGCCGTCACAGCTGCAGCGAAGCAGCATCCAGTCAAAGCGACAGGTAGACGGCACCCGCAGGTACCAACCCCAGTGGTGGTGAGCGTCGAGGACGTCAAATGGGCTGGAGAAAAGGTCAGGTTGATCATTTCCAAATAACCATCCGAACCTTACCATTGTTCTGTACGGTGTACAGATGATTCAAATTACGTTCGAACGCACCTCCATACCTCTTGGACCATACATCATGATGGCATATTTTCCTCGCGGACGCCAGAGGCTAACAACGCAGGCTGTGGTGCGCCACGCCAAAGTGCCCATCGATGGGCTGTGCGTACTTACCCCACTCCCAACAGTTAGGCATGATGGCCGCTGTCAGAAATTCGACCTTGAAGATCGAGGTGCCCAAAATCTATGGGTACAAGGACCTCCTACCCAATGACATCGGAGCTGAAGTAGTCCTCATGGAAAAGGTAGCGTGTGCCGACTACTCGACAGTAGCTCTGCTACATCTTCATACTTCTTTGCGCACAGATACCCGGGGAAAATCTTCAAGATGTGTGGCCCACCCTTGCGCCCGACGAGGAGCTCAAAGTCTGTAGCAAGCTGGCCGACCTGCTGTTGAAGTTGTTCAACACCCGCGGAAACCTGATTTGCACCGACCTTCTTGGTACAGGCATCGACACCTCCACGTTCAGTTCCCTCCTACAGGAAGGACAGCAAAACCAGAACCCTAACGGGTCCTCGCCGTTGATTTTATCGCGCCCGTTCAACGAGCCACCACTGGATAGAATGATCCCACAATTTGCACTATCCACTAACGCTGACTATCTGACAGCACTATGCTGGCGCGTTGGACGCCTTTGCGGTAGCACTGAGGATGTCATCGCTCGAGCCCGTGACACAGGATTTGCAGATAATCCTCTACTAACAATAGAAGACATGGTGCAAGCCAGAGAAACATTCAGACGGCTGGCCAGCATAATCCCACATCACATCGGAGGGTTCTACATCCCAGAAACGCTCTCTCGCGAAGCGAGGCAAGAGGCCTATTCGATTCTGCAACACAGGAAATTTGGCGTCTGCCATGGTGACATGCAGATGTACCGTTTCCTCATCCGGTTCCTGCCAGATAAAGATGGGGAACTTCGTACTCCCAGCTCAGATATCGAGCTCGTGCTATGCACGGGGTGGGAACACGCATTCCGTGCGCCACTTTGGTCATGCGCGCGCATGCCACTCTGGCTCATCAGCCGGCCAATCTTGAACGAGCCCATTTCCTGGGATCGCCAAAGACAATTGCGTAATATCATCTACGACATGATGAATGAGCCCAGTAAAATAGAGAGCGCCCGGGAGTGGATCATTTCGCACGTATACGGACGTACCGAGCGGTGGTTCGAGGGATGCGTCAGCGCGCATTGGATGTACAGTCGGAACATTGAAGCGAATTTGGTGGACCTCAAGAAGTATTGGGAATTTTGGCGTCCAGACATCGAGCTCCCGTTCCAGGTGGGAGTGGAGTACACTGGACAACAGCAGGCTCTATCCCATGGGTCGGCAGACGAACCCATCATCGCACCTGTCACTGAAGAACTGGCTATTCCTCCCCTTTCTGCGAGCCCTCTTGGAATTTTGCTTGGAATGGGTAGATCTTGAAACGCATGTCATCTCGAAGCTGACATTGGAATGTCTCCTGTTAATTGTATTGTGTACGAAGGTCAATGGGTTGTACTATGTCGGATATCTCCTCACAGACTCATCTTTCATGCACTTCAATGAAGATCATTTTGCACGCGGGCGAGCAAATACTAGTGCCTTCATTAGAGATAGAAGAGACGGACAAGGTCAATACATTAAAGGTCTGGGGCCCTTTACAGACACTGAGACAGTACTTTGCGGACGTGCCAGTTCGCGACGTATGCAGACCCCAGGAACTCTGTATGAGGAATTTCCACATACCCGCTTTTGGATATTACTATATACCTTCACGTCGAAGTACTACGCAGTAGTACTAACCTTCCCCTTCCATTCTGCCTTTACCACCTGTGCATAGTTGATCATGAATCGTATATTTGGCTCTTCTTCAACCAAGAAGCCAAAACCGACGCTCCAGGATGCTATCAACGCAGTGAGTAGCCTGTCGTCACAATCAAGCTCAGGCTAACTCACTGACATTAGACAGATACGCGCGTTGCCTCCGTAGAAGTAAAGATCAGGAAGTTAGATGGGGAACTTCTGCGCTATAAGGAGCAAATGAGCAAACTGCGCAGTGGACCTGGTAAAGTGCGCGAACACCTCGCCTGGTGCTGCGCTTGCTAATTAATCAATTGCGTCATACGTGTGCATGACACAGAATGCGATCCAACAACGAGCTTTGAGAGTGCTGCAACAGAAGAAACTGTATGAGGGGCAACTGAACCAGCTCCAGCAGCAGACATTCAATATGGAGTCCGCTGCTCTCACCACCGATAACCTACGGAATACGATGGCCACTGTGGATGCCATGAAATTGGCGAACAAGGAGATGCGTAAACAGTACGGAAAGATTGATATTGACAAGATTGAGGTGTGTCTCATGTTTTATGCTGCCATCAAGTGGCTCATTTATTACTCTTAAGAATATGCATTATGATATGGAAGAGCTTCTGGAACAGGCAAATGAGATACAAGAGTCACTAGGTCGGTCATACGCCGTTCCAGATGAGATTGACGAAGCAGATCTTGAGGCTGGTACGTACACACATTGCTTTTGATCTTGGTCATGTCGAAACGTCATAATCATCGCAGAATTGGATGCCTTACAGCTCGAGGAAGAGGAAGAAGGTCCCTCATATCTTGCAGACCTCAACAAGGTCCCAGATTTCCTCGATGAGTCTCCTGTAGAGACAAGCGAGGTATGTCCAACGATCAATTCATTGACATGTTCAACTCAACTTGATTGGACAGCCAACCACAAAGGAGGCCGTTAAGACTACATGATGGGCTTTCGAAGTTTGTATTGTGCCTGTCTCCTTAAAGACGAGTAAACATGTATCCTGCGGTAATAATGTACACTAGTAAATCCTACACATACCACCACTTCATAGAGAATGTCAAGATAATCTGCTCCGCCGCGAACCATCACATCAGCCATATCTCTTCTGTTCTCCGCCAAACCAGTCGTCGGTTTGTCGAGACTCATCAGCCGACGCCACATTAACGATGATCGATTTGCTCTGAGAGTCTGTATAACATGTTGAGTCAAACATTTGTTAATCGAGCTAGCTAGACTCACAAGCTTCCAATGCCTCGATACCATTTTCCCGACCTATGCCACTCTCCTTCATACCACCCCTTACATGCCACCGTGAGATTGCGCAATGATAATCATAGGCTGAGTCACTCACCATGGCGAGCTTGGGTCATTGCGGTGATGCGTGTTTACCCAAACAAGACCAGCATCAATATCAGCAGCAACTCGATGTGCTCTTGACAGATCCTGAGTCCAGACTCCCGCTCCCAGTCCATACTTGGAAGCATTGGCAAGTCTAACTCCCTCGGATTCAGTCTGGGGGTAAACTAAGCGTCAAAGAGCCTCGCTCGCATGCTGATACAACTCACTGAGAACTTTTTCACGACCACCACAGGGCCGAAAATTTCCTCTTGCCATAACTCATCGCTGACATCAACATCAGAGATCACGGTAGGTGGGTAGAAGCTCCCGCAAGAGAAATCGAAATGGTCGAGGAGGGACTTCCCCAACATTCGCTTTCCACCCGTGAGAACTGTGCCTGATTGCCGTCGTGCTACCATGTCATCGATTCTATTCAGGTGGTGGGGAGATATAATAGAGCCCATAGAACATCTTTCGTTCATAGCTTCGAGAGATGTTATTCATGAGTACTGAAGGCATGATGTACGACTCACGGTCACCCATTCCCTGTGTGATACTTTCGACTTTCCTCAAGAACTCCATCATGAAAGATTCATATATATTTTCGTGTATGATGATGCGGGTTCCCGAGACACATGTTTGGCCGGACGCAATGAATGAGGCAAACGCGACCCCATTGACAGCAGAAACAACATCTGCATCATCGAAGACAAGTATCGGGGCCTGGTACAGATGAGAACGAATCCTCCAGTTCGACAATAGACTATGTAGTACTGACCTTTCCTCCCAGCTCGGCTGTAAAGGCGGAGAGGTTCGAGCCAACGATGGCTCCCAGCGCTCGACCAGTCCGGGTACCAGCCTAGATCCACGGTGAGCAGAATACGGTGCATGAGAGTAAGAACGTACTGTGATGTCGACCTTTCGAACGAGGGGATGAGTTGCAAGTTGCTTGCCCGTGGTATGGCCATAGCCAGGGAGGATAGTCAAAACTCCGTCAGGAACTTGGTTAAGATTTCAACACATATGTACAAGTAATTCATCAGTGGTTGTACTTACGGCCAGCTTCTTGAGTTCGGCTTGCAAACTCCAGTAGGGATATGGGGGTAAGCTAGTTTTGGTGAGTGTCATATCGATGAAAGACAGTATAATTTATAAACCTCAGATGGTTTGACGATGACACTGTTACCAGCGGCAAGAGCTGGAGCAATCTTCTTGATGGCAATGAAAAGAGGATGATTGAAAGGCTAAACGAGACCTCGGTGAGGTGATACGTCAGAGATGGCAAAAAAACGCACAGTGATCTGTGCCACGACTCCCAGAGGAACGCGTTGAACGTAATTAAGCAACTTCCCTTGAGCAGGGGCAACGAATCCTTGGTTCGTGCGTAGAAGTGCTGCATAATAGCTCCTACTCAGTGTATCAGACCACCGTCATAATTCGCAAAATAACTACTGACAGCCATTCAGGAAGACGAGTCATTTGTGCATTCATTTCGCGGATAGGCCTCCCTGTTTGCATAGTATCTATTCGGGCCATGTCAGGGATGCGTTGCTGAAGAGAGACCGCTAGCCGTGACAGGACAGATGCGCGATGTATTGATGAAGCCTTTGACCATATCCCAGAGTCAAACGTGGTCTGGGCATGAGACACGGCCCATTCAACCTCTTCGGAGGATGCTGCGTCGACACTAGGCTCAATTTGAGGCTTGAGCACTATCATTACTTAGAAACAACATACGTGCACAACTGTTTCCCGTTAGCGGGGTTGGTCACGGTAATTCTCTGTGGTTCCCTGGTCACTAAGGAAGATGTGTCTTTCCATTTAACAAAGGACAGTCGTTGGTAGTGATCCTGAAAGAGGAGACCTTTGTGTTGCAGGTGGTGTTGTTGGCAGAATGCTCTGCTAATGCCAATTGTCATGTGGCTATATTACCGGCAGTAGGTCCGAGGCCCGTGCAGAGATGTCACAACTAAGATTCTGTACACTCGTGACCGACGCCCTGCGTCGTGGCGGCGTGGCAGGAAGCGCGGAAGTCGAAATTTTGCAGATGCCGATAATGCCGTTGCACTAAGATCTCCGAACTGGCAGCTTCGCGCCTAGAAATTCCGAGCTCCGCTCGGCTTTGCTGTCTTAGTGTAGGCAACCACAATTCATAGCAACCATTCTAATTTCTGGCAACGTCTCCGCCGCCGCTTGTTATGCCTCCCGCTAATTCTGACTACAACGGACACTTCTACCTGTAGTAGAATCCATTTTTCGGACTGTAATTGTCGATTTTCACACGAAGCTGCCTTTGCATAAGCCAAGCCTGAGCCAAAGCCAGAACAAACATTCGAGCGCCACTACCGCGTCAGATTCACGTGATGACTAATTTTACTGTTGAAAAGCCTAGCCCATTACATACTAATCCACGGAGTCGCTGTGGACCCGGTCCTTGTCCACTCGCTTCCATCCTGACCACCACGACCACGGCCACCTCTATTGTCCGCCTGTGGCACTTTAATCGCCACAAGACCAGATATTTAATCTTGCATATACCCTCACGATTTACATATCCTTAGCTATCTGTAATTCCAATGTCCAACCCACCTCTCCGTAGATCTGCTCGTGCAGCCTCACAGAAACCTGAGGAACCCAAAGCAGCAGCTCTCAAGGCCGCTGTTGCAAAGACGACGGCACCTAAAGCCGAAAAATCAACTCGACCCGTTGCCCGCACACCCAGTCGCTCTAAGAAGCGTGCTGCCACCCCGGAAGCGTCGCCGCCGCCCACCAAGCGCTCTCGGTCCAAGGCCGGCATATCCGATGCAGAGGATGTTAAAAAGGTCCCTAACAAGAAAGCCCCAGCCACGGCTGCGTCCAAGAAAGTTACCAAGCAACCAACCGTAAATGGTCTCACGCCTGTTCATGAGTCGAAACCCCATTTCAACCCCCTGCCTATGGCTAATGACCACCCTCGACCTGCTCAGCAACTCTTTGTTTGGGGGGCAGGGAACTTTGGTCAGTTTGGATGGGGTGCCGACCAACTCGGGGAATTCGCTGTTCCCAAGCGCAATACCTGGTTCGAGAAAAAGATGGAAGAAGGTGCCTTCGGCGGGCAAGGTGCTGGCCTCGAGGCCATTGCTGCAGGTGGTCTCCATACCTTATTCATTGATGAGAAAGGAACTGTGAGTTCAATTTCCGTGCCCTTGTCTACTTCCGTTGACATAACTTTTGATCAGGTGTGGTCGTGCGGTGTGAATGATGACGCAGCACTAGGACGTGTCACCAAGGATGTTCCAGATCCAGATAATCCTGGAAAGTTTATTCACGTTGACGAGCTTACCGCTGTCCCTTATCCTCTTCAGTCGCTTGTTGATGAGGGATTCCGCGCTGTCAGGATTGCTGCTGGTGATAGTATTTCCGCCGCTATCAGCGATAATGGCGAACTTCGAGTATGGGGTTCTTTCCGTGTGGGTGTCCAATTTCATCTGTTCACACATTTTCTAAGATAAGATTTGTTTATCAGGCTGCAGAAGGCTCTCTGGGCTTCTCTGGCGACGTGCGACTAGAATTCCTTCCCAAAGCGATATTAGATTTGCCCACAAAAGCAGGCGATGCTGAGAAGGCCGTCTCTGTTGTGTCAGGCAACAATCATCTTCTCGTACTAACTACGCATGGCAACATCTATGCGTGGGGTGCTGGAGAGCAGGGCCAGCTCGGTCGCAAAATTCTCGAACGTCGTAAGATCCATGGCACAGTCCCTGAAAAAATCACCCTTGGTACCCGCCACAACCGTGCAGTATTGGTTGGCGCAGGAAACTATCACTCGTTCGCCATCGACGAAGAGGGTGACGTTTGGGGTTGGGGCTTGAATACGATGGGACAGACAGGCACCGGCGTCGCAGAACCAAAATCGATGTCTGACGAAGTGCGGTCACCAAGAATCATTCGGTCGCTGTGCCAGAGGACCCTCGGTGAATCAATCGTGCAGATCATAGGTGGTGAACATCACACACTTTTCCTGACTTCATCTGGCAAGGTGTATGCGTGCGGTCGGTGTGACGGTGGCCAGCTCGGTATCAGCGACGAGGTTGCGGAATATGCTTCACGCAAGAATCCTGATTTCGTGCCAGAACCTATGTTGGTTCCATTCCCAGAGCCGGACGATCCTATCGTGTTCATTTCGGCCGGCACACACAATAACATGGCTATTTCCCAAGCAGGTGCGCTGCTCGCATGGGGAGAAGAGTCTCAAGGAGAGTTGGGTGTCAACGAAAAGGAGGCCAAGACCCCAATGGTGGTGGTGCGCAGGGATGGCGGCGCATGGAAGGCAGTGAGTGTTGCCTGCGGTGGCCAGCACACTCTTGGGATGTTCAGAAAGAAGACCTAGCATGACTTGGCTGCCATACGGGTAACAATTATTGATTACACCATCTTGCATTTCACACACTCCATTGCGTACACACATGCTCTTATCCATGAACTGTGGACCGAACGATGCTTTCTTGCATACTCGGTCATCTAGACACCACCTGCACACGAATCGTAATGTATGTCGTTGCCTGCACTATAAATAATATACGATACTTGACCGTCAGAATTTCGTGTCTGGGCGTATTTCATGAGTAAGTAGCTGCCAAACGTCCTACAATGTATTGCTCCGTAGTAAGCGGAGGATATCTGCTTGGATTGGATGTGCTCGTGCAAGTGGGCAAACTCTCGATGATGGCGTCAAAGTTCGGGTTGCAGAAGAATGCAATTGACTGCCGTGCGGGCGTCATGCCTTCGGTAGCGTTGATCTTCATTGCAGGCGGGGCAACTACACGATGGAGAGTTGAACGGAGAACATCGTTACTCCAGCGCGCCAAAAGGTCCCCAGCGTTGACAACAATTGTTCCAGGCTATGGAGATAGAGAGTTAAAAACTCGAAGAGTAAGCCGAGGGGAAGAAAACGAACAATGGGTGAAGCAGGTTGATAATGCTTAGTATGAGGGTTCTGGACCTCTAAACCGCCAATGGAATCCTGGAACAAGAGTGTCAAAGTTCCGTAATCTAAGAGACAAAGCAAGTCAAATTCGACGACTCGGAGTGTCACTAAAAAGGAACGAACTCACCTGTGTGAGAGGCAGCCCTGGCTTGACCGTCGCCTAAAAGTAAAGAGGTTCGAATAGGAGGATAGGACAAAAGTCGTAAGTTATGGTCCTGACGATCGATCTTATTGTCGAAGAAATCCTCAGGAAGGTCAAGACCCAACGCAATCGATTTCATGACCATAGTGTGCACTTCGTGGCAAGTCTACGGTAACAGAGACCCAGGGTCAAATCATTATGCGTGCATATTTCTGCGTGCACGTACCTGGAAAAAGTGGAGCATCGTCTGCTTAAATCCAGGTACTTCAGTTTCCTGAGGCCACTTATTACTGAACGTAGGATGATTTTCACGTCCAATTTCCATAGATTCCTTGGTGTCTGGAGCCTTTGCGCGTAATACAGCAATCTCGGCCGCATCCATTGAAGTGGTGACACGCTCACGGCCAACTTGAACATAACCACGGTTAGCCTTAGGGTCGTCCCATGCTAACCTTGCCTTGGTGTCTTCGGGTAATCGGAAGAATTCTGCACTCTGAATACACAATTAGTTATGAACGTCCATCCTGTTATAAAATGCGAATACTACTAGCCTTCTGGAATACGTAGTTGACCGTCTCGGGTTCAATCACATGGCCTGTTAAGTACACGAAGCCAACTTCTTTGAATCCGTTTACGATGTCATCCGCGATGCGACGCTTCTCAGCCAAAGAGGTGGCTTGTTTATAAGCTGCAAAGTCGATGAGGGGTATCCTGAAAGTTGAATCCGAGCGAACATCCTGCACGTTGCTAGGTTGAGCATTACACCTAAGACCAAAATGCAACCAACCTCTGCAAGTGTACTACTGTATCTAGGTGTAGCGATGGAATGCGGCCGGGCTGCACGGAACACGACTTGACGTATAAACGGTCTTAGGACAAGCATTTAATTGGCGGATATTACTTGTACTGGCGCGAAGGTGACGAAATACCTAGACACGGGTACGATTGATATTATGAATCGGTATGAGTGGATGCCAGATGGACGTACCCTCAGGCCTCAGTACTCAGTCTCGGATAGAAGACTGAGGGAAAGTCACAAAGAAGCGTCCAAGTATTGAGTTGTCTCGGGAGCAATCGGGGTGCTATTTACGGTAAGTAAAGAACGACGGAGAGGCAACTTCAAATTAGCTACGTTGTGACCGGTACCCTTGCACTACTAGAAGTGGAGCTAAGCAACGTGTCAATAGTATTGTGGGCCCATAGAGTGGCAAGTACTGGCACTGGCCATGGCGCAGATGCGTAGAACCATTTGCCTTGGACTAGAGACGGAAGTATTAGAAGGGACAGCCAAGATCTCTTATTTGCGCATGTTTTTTGCTGCGTCCTTTTGCAATCGTGCTCCTTCTGACGAACGCTCATTTATTTCCTAACTATACTCTTGTTCTTTCACCACCATGGCTTTTGCCTGTGATGTCATTCAACAACAGATTTCAGGGGCTGACGCTGGAGAAAGCCGTACTTGACCTGCGCACAGATTTGTTCGTACATGGCCAGTTATACACTGCACTTTCAAGAGTACGATTCGCCGAGACATTCGAGCGCTGTCTCCAAGAGAAGAAGAGGAAAACACAACAGCAAACAGAGTGTACAGACATCTCTTATAATTCACGATAGAAAAACGTCCGAAGGTGAACGGAACGCTTGTAGTATGAAGTGCCAACGAAAACCTCCCAGATTTTTGGCAAAGAACATGCATCTACAGTATTTCCATCGTCCTGACGTCCATAAAGTCTCGAACATAAGCTACATCTTTGACCTGTGCAATGATATCACGATCCGACGCAAATGATCCTCTTGTATTCTCCGCCGCGCTAGCAAAAATGCGCCAAAAGGCCGCCCAAGCAACCGCAATGCTCGCGATTCGAGATCATCCACCTCTTGTTTTACAAGAGAACGGCTATGTGAGCCGTCTGACGGAGACGAAGGCGGCGTGCAACAATCCCCTTCGCTCTCCGAATTGTCTTGCAGATCTGCGAAGTCTGGTAGCTCCAGGGGAGACCGATCCCAGGGACGGACAAACATGAAGCCTTGCTGAGTGGGCATTGACTACGAGAACTGAACAATCGCCTCTTTGGTGGTGATCAGCAGGTCGCGAGGCTCGTCTGCCTTGACTTCATATCGAGTATCCTGGGATGGACCATAGCTCAGACTGATGTCTGTGACACGGAAGGTGATGCAGGGCAGATGTATTCTGCGGTCGCGAAACGAGCAGCACTCGTGTTATCAAGCCACCCATAAAGTTTCGAAGCCAAATCCACCGCTACGGGAGGGTGACCGACCTGCTCCCAGGTTGTTGTATTCCATTCGCGTACTAGTATGGTAGGATCGCCCCTACTTCCGTCTGTGAGAAGGCGTGTACCATTGGGCGTCCACGCAAATGAGAGGTTGGATTTTGTGTGAGCCTTGAAGTATGCGACCGTTCCCATCAATTGTCCATCTCGTGATACTGCCAATGCAACACCTCTTTGTGATGCTCCTTCATCTCCTTCAATACAACATCTGTCTTCAAGTCCCATAACCGAAGCGTCTTGTCCCATGAGCCCGTAACCATCCGACATTTATCGGGGAAAACTGCGACTGCCCTTGCGCAGTCTTCATGGCCTTTAAACTCTCGCAGGCGTGTAGTGGTTGGAATGACGTTCGACATCTTACTGGGGGTTGATGGTATTGAGCACGATCGAGGCTGACTTTGGAGGGGATATTGTGTCTTTCTCTGCAGAGGTGCGTGTATTATGCGTTTTATGGTACTTTGCTGCGTCAACATGCCTTATTTCAATAGACGCCTAGGACACTTACTAAGGCTGTTCACCTCCACACGACATCCATCATTGTAACGATGCACCCTACTGTCATACTCGCTGTCCTCGAGGGTATGCACTCCCGGCACCTCTGCAGTGCATACATGCATCTCACTTTTGTAAACCATAAGCTCACAGGTGTGAGCTCCCCTATCCCTCATTACCTTCCAATGGCTTTCGGTGTCGCCATAGGCCTGTAGCACTTTAACGACGATTTTCGCACGGATCTAGATGATTCAATGCGTTGCGCCACAATTCTTTTACATTGAAAAACTGATACAGTTGTACAACATCCAGTGTTTCCACTGGCAAAAGAAACAAAACACAAGAGCCAAGGAGTTAACGTTTAACTCCAGTTCGTCAATTTAGATCATCCACCCACTTGTCCATATTGGGGAGCCTAAGCTCATCAAAAAGAATCCTGCTATCGGATCTTCAAGCCTTTGTCTGCATCTGGCCCCTTGACTACCCAACGACTCGGATCATCGCACTAGCCTAACTGGATGATTGCGCGATCTTGGCATCAGTACTTTCTATAATTCCTGTCGCCTTGTCTTATGTGGAGGATTCAATGCTAGAAGACGATTTCGCATTTAGGATTGTCATAATGCCTTCGATTGGTTTTATTGCATAGTACTAGTAACAACATCATGGTAGGGTTATATTTGAAACAAGTCTACTATCGAGTCATCAAAGACGAAGCAGCGGAAATAGCACGCAACCTGCCTAGATTCGCGAAACTCGGGACCATAGACCAATCAGGCCACATCGCGCTCAACAAACACCTGCACCGCATATCGAAGATCCCGTCAGCCAAATGCGAAAAGTGTAACGCACACGAGACCGTCCACCACTTCCTGCTGGTCTGCCACGCCTACGTCGGACAACGCAACGTGCTCAGAGGAGAAGTCGGCACACGCAATTGCAACCTCAGATACCTGTTGAACGATGGCAAGGGAATGAGAGCCACCTTGAAGTACATCGCGCGCACGAGACGAATGGAACAATCATTTGGAGACGTCACCCCACCGAAGGAAAAAGAATAGAAGAAGAAGAGACCCATCCACCTACCATCACCCATAGCTCTAAGCAGGCCTTGACGTTCCCGCTCACGTCGGAACCATTAATCGAAGCTGACATAAAAGACATACGATACAAGTACATACGAGTAGGTACTGTCCATCATAGGGCTCGGCCCCAACGGACAATAATCAAGGATCAAAAAAAAGATAAGGAAAACGAAAATTCCATCCTCATGCAACCTCCACGGATGGGAATGGTGATCAATTCATTCAGGCTGCGGCCCACATCCAGATTGCGTCATCATCCATCGATATGCATCGGAAGGACGTTGAAGAGATGCGCACCACAAAGACCCATAGCTAAAGTTTTCTTTTACTTCAACGAGGAGTCTGTCGATATAACTTTAGTGAAGACCCAAAGCTAGAGGAGATTTAGGCAAACCGTATCTCTCCAAGTCAAATTTTCCGAATTCATCATCAGTTGAATCTTCACGACCAGATATTGCCGGAAGTTGATAGATTGTATGTAATTCGTCGTGGGTCACAATGGTACCCCGAGTGGCAAAATGCATCACGCTTTCTTTCATGCGAGATTTTTCGACATCCGCAGCTGGTTTGGCATCCGATCGAACGATCTGTCTGTTAACTGTGCCCGCCCAGACTGTTGCGAACACGACACCGATAACTGCAATTGATGTGTTTGCCAGGATTATTTGATTGATGACCACTGGGCTAACTTCGCAGTAAATGACAATGATCTGGGCAACCGAAAAGAGTGCCGGAATGACGAAGTTTGAAAGCGCGATCCAAAATAGCGTCCTAAGTCTCATTCTAAATGAAACTTGAACAGAATAAGTTACAATCTATGAGGATACAATTAACATTTACACTTGGTATTGCCCGTGGTGGAACCATCGTTATTTTTCCGCTTTGACCAAAGTGTCCAGAGGAATACAGAAGATGCATATCTGAGAGATAACTTATATATGAGCTCCAATAAAAAGGTGAGAGACATCCACTTCACATATTATCCACTAGCTGCGCGAACCACTCGATCTTGAGATACGGAGCTGCTACCCAAAGGGCTGCCAAAGTTGCTTCTGCATTGGGTCCTTTAGCCGCTCTTGTTAGAGCTGCTATAAAAAGAGATAGATTGATAACACGGGCAACTTTGAGTAGGACGGGCAGTGAAACCAACGTCACAAAGCGTTGCCATGTGAGGTATCTTGGCGGATAAACGGAACAGATGCGAAAGAGTAGGATGGTATCAACAAGGATACTTTGGACCGCCCCAAGGAAGCCCATGATTATGTCATAGGAAACAGGGTATGGATGTGTCGGTGATAACATAGTATTAACCTATCCGGAGATGTTAATTTCCAACATAGCAAAGGGACTTTTAAAATTACTTACAGCTCTACTGTCCCCCATTATGCCGACAGAGAATGCCAGGCACACATTCAAAATGTTAAGAATAAATATGGGCTGTCTCCGTGAATGCTCGTTCGAAAAGTAGAACATTGCAATGAGGAGGGGTACGAGTATGACCGTAAACGTATGCCCAATCATGATGTCTATCAGTGCAGGTTGGATTGCCGCAAGATAGTTGAGACCAGGGGGAGGGGGAACTGACATCGTGATACACACACCCTTGACCCAGGGAAGATAAATACCTAGACGCTTGCTTCTGGAGGTGAAAGTATAGTTCTTATAACACTGGCAGACCGAAGCACTGCAATGTGACAGGGGAGCTTGATGGCAACGGAAAAATCTTTCAATTGGCAATTATCAGTGTTCAAGCTCAAGTGGGGCCCTGTGGGGCCGCGACGATGGCATTCTTGGCATTGTATGGAAAAACTGCCGAACCCAATCGAGAGTCGTTATACAATACAGCCTTAACCATAACCATAACGTCTTTCTTCTGATGCAGTTTGCCTAAGGAGACTAAACATTAACCGTCCGTCGTCAGAGAACATGTCAGACGAACCTCTAAGGATCTGAGGCATGATTGCACGGCAATCTAATTGCAACACAAGCGCTGGATAATAATACTATGAATGTTGTGCATGTTTTGTGGACTGAATTTTCTCCTACCATAGCTAAAGATCGCATAAATAATATTGGTATGAACCAAAATGGGTAACATATTAATTGCTTGTGATGGCTCACATGTGCTGTTTGCACTGGATTGCGGCTGCCGCATACATGGACATCAATTATATCCACACTCCGATCTTCCGAGTAGAGCCACGCTGTGCACGCTCAGGAGAATCAATCAGGTGATTAACATAGTTCCACCAATCGTCGGAGTTTGCATAGGGAGGCAGGATATGCTGTAAAGCGTTGTTGGTCCTGACACTCATGACGCTCGTTCTCCGCCTGTTGTCAGCTCGAACTTGAAGTTGTTCCCAATCATCAATAGATAGGACCTGAGCCGGCGCCTGTGATTTTCATACAGGATACAGCAATAACATCATGTCACCGCCCTCAATAAGTTTCCCATACTACATCTGGTACCATCTCCCTCATAACTGCGCAACATATCAGAGCTACACTATCGAAAACGAATGTGACTCACGTTTCCAATGATCAAGCGCTTCTCCTTCCTGCCATGTGTTCAGCGTGTTATGCGCATCAGTCAGAACGAACTTTTCTTCCATAGTCGGAGACCAGATAGAGCTGTCGCCAAATTGGGCGTGATTAATTTCCCGTTTGTCAAGACTGGATAGAATGTGACGGCGAAGATATGAGTGAAGATAGTCCTCTTCGACTGCAGATCGGAATGTGAGTGGTGTTGGAGATGGGGTACAAAAGAAGACCTATCGCGTGATCATCAGACTTTGTCCAAGCTCCAATGAGGGAACTCACAATATTGACGAAATTTGAGTGAAAATGCTCCAGGGAGATGGGCTCAACATGGTCATGGAAGGCTCTGCATTGCCCAAATGCTCGCAGCAAAGTTACGAGTATTGCTTGTGATGAGTCGGATGCAAGTTTTCCAGCAAAGTTCTGTCCGAATGACACAAGATAAGTGATATGGGCAAACACAATGTCTGAAACTGCTTACTACTGCGACGACGCCTTCTGGGCTTAGGATAGTCGTGAGATCATTCCAAAATTCGATAGAGAAGAGATGCTCAGGTACTCCCCCTCCAGAGAAGCAATCATGGATAACAACATCATACTTGATTGCGGAGGGGTCCTCAGCTTCTACCATAGCTCTCCTGCTCCTGACCCACCCTCTCGCATCCTGCAAAAACACATTATTGTTACCGGGATCCGATAGGCCAAAATACTGGCGTGCAGCATCGTACACAGCAGGATCGATTTCGATAATAGTTGTTGCTATGCCATGTTGGGCAAACGCATTTGCGGAGATTCCGGTACCAAGACCGCTGTACGTCAAAGTCGTCACTCTTGCTGGGCATCAAACAAGGTCACCACTTACATTATGAGCGCATTATTGCACTCTCCCTTCCGTCCCTGCGGAGTACTATTGACAAGCCGCACTGCCTCCTGGAGAACGAATGCGCTATAGATAGAATCTCCTAAAGGAGTACCATCTTGGTCGGTTAACGGAGAAAAACTGTCGAGTGTGGCCACTGAGTCCCCGATCCATACACCTCCCAGTAACGAGTGAGATGCTCGAAGGTAACGGATAGAGTGAAGAGGAGTAGAGCTCATGTCGGCTGGAGGTAAGATCTCGCCAACCACCACTACACCAGTCTTGGACTGGGTTGAATTCAGGATACGGAGCGGATATGTTGGACTGTTGTATGGTGTAACAATGGAATTTACGAGCGTCGGGGATCGGAGAGCTGGATTAAGATTTAAAAGCACAGTCAAGACTAGGGGAATCGCACTCAAGGCCACTGTGGATCGAGTGTTTCGGGCATTCGGATGAGTGTTATGTCTGCCCACATCGACTCTAATCCCACCGTGCACAGCAAGACATACACATCCCAATGCAGTGAACTAGATGAGTGAATGTGTTAATTGAAAGATGTTACAACTACAATTGCAGCTATTACGCACAATAACACTGTTCAAGGCATCTAGCGATAATGCACTGAATACTAGCATTAATAGTGGACGAAGCTGTAGTGCATTGGCGGCGAGTACTATGAGGGCCAAAGTAGGCTAAAAAGTAGTAAACTGGATGTTAGTCTAAGGTACATGCGCAACAGTTCTTCCCAGGACAGGCCAGGTGAAACTCACATCAACGCTCATCGCCAAAGACACTGAGAAGTACACAACGGGAGCCAATACAAGGGCATGGGTGACGAGAGGACTGTAAATGGGATCCTTGAACCTAGCAGCATGAACACTGATCCAATAAGAGGTGTGAGGTGCTAGAAGAAGTAGACAACCGAGAATCAAGAGGATTCTTGAACTCGAAAGATTTGGGGTAATAATGGCAAACGCTGTGCTCGTGTGTACGACATAACCAAGGTATTTTAGAGTCGGAACACTGGCAAACAGCGGGATGACCGAGTTTTCGTAGGCAGTCGTAAACAAAGAAAGCGCGACGCTCACGGCAAGTATGGAAAGAGAACTTTTCGTGCTCGTCCAAGTTGCCGACTCAGAGTTGGTAGACATTCGAGTGTAGTAAGGCAGACTTGGCCTTGCGGCACACGCTAGGCCTGGTTCACGGTGGAGCGTGGCAGTTGTGGGCAAAACATGATGTCACACGTCGCAGTTACTGGTAAATACTAATCCACGGATTTTCAGAGTAGCGACTTTATTATACAAGTGCTAGTTCAAACAGTTGTTACTATGCTCTAATGAACACAAGGGTCGAGGGAGTTCGCAGGATATCACAGATCCTATGCCTGGTCATATGGTACATAGGACTCGGATTTCTGATGATGATCTATATTCACAGGCGAATAGTCTCAAGAAGGTCATCGATCAGCACTTTCAATCTCCCCGCTTCGTAGGCAGCAGCGGTTGCATTTTTGTCCATGGTAAGTGCCTCAGTGATCCCCGGGAAAGTGGTGGCGCCATAGCCTTCCAGTGATAGGCTCAACCTTCGTTACAGGTGAAAAAGAGCATGACACTCACCTGACCACTTGCCAGGAGCTACGCCCAAGTGCTTGTACCACTCACGATCTTTAATACCGTCCTTCGATATGAAACTACGTTCAAAGGCGATCAATCGCTTATTCACAGCTTGCACACGTTGGATAGCTTTGACAAGGTGTTGACTGGGTGGTCTGAAGGAATTGCCTGTAAGCCGTTGTCCACCGAAAATGCGAAGAGACTCGCCTATGGGAGTGTTCCCTCTCCATGTCTTCGTGTTTGTCTTTCGATTCGCACTGGTGCTTTCCAAATACCTTCTTGAGTTTGCAGCTAGCCTTGTGAATCTTGCGACGGATCTTGTGGCAGATAGCATGCTTCTTTTTGATTTGCTTGAGTATCTTACGGAGTTTAAGCTCCGCCTTGGTCTTTGCAGAGTCCAGCTCTAAACTGGCACTCTGCAAAGCGTGAAGGGAGTCTCGGAGAGGAGACAGATCAACGTCATGGGAGCCAGCGGCTGCAATAGAAGTAACCCTGAAGGTTCCCAATCAACTATAAATCGCCTGTAGGGAAGCCAATGGTGCATACTTGTCGAGGTATGATTCTAACTCAATGGAGTAATGGGTAGTGTTGAACGGTAAAATAATATCGCCAGATAGACGAAGCACTTGTAGGCCAGTATGTTTGGCAATAGCAACCTGTGAATATGAAGCTCATGTGAGCTGGTAGGAAGCCAAGTAGTACTCACATGACGAGAGAAACCAGGATCACCATATAGCTCTTGCCAATACTGAGTGTCAAAAATCGAGTGGTAGTGATACACGGGATCGTGTAGCGTCGAGGTGAATCCATTGTCAGTACTCGGCACCTGATATCATTGGTCAGGTGTAAGCTGCGGAAAACATGCTTTGCTATTCATTTACTTACACCATGGTATTGCAAGAAGACGGTATAATCACTCCCGGATCCCAACGGACTCACTCCAATACTATCAGCTGTCAAACGTTTATTTTCATGCATCGCAGCAATTTCAGCGTCCGTATGCTGGCCGAAAAGCGTTCCAGAATCTCCGCGAGCATCCCAAAGGCTTCGTTCCTCAGAGGTAGGGTGGGGAATCTGCTCCGCCGTTTCACGAAAGAGATGCGCAAGCAAGGGAGATCCTGAAGCCTTGAAACGGGAGCCTGATGCAGAAGTATCTGAACATGAAGGTTGAGGTTAAGTGCACAATGAACGTTGCAAACTAGTCCTTCATACCCATGTTAACGTAAGCCACGACATGGTTCTTGATCCACTCCGAGAAATCTTCGCCCCATTCTGTGCTGCCAATCAACCCAAACTACGCAGATGACTTATTTGAGTATGGTAAAATCGGCGGATTGAAAGACAGTCTCACCTCTTCGCCGTCCCAGCTTGTAATAAGAATCGTCCTCAAGGGCTTCCATCCTTTCTTTAATAGGACCCCAAAGCCGCGAATTACCTCTGAAAGAGACACAGTGCCTGAGATTGGATCACTGGCTCCTGTGACCCAAGCTAGAAAATATCAATATTTGCACAGGGATCACAAATGTCCGTAATTACTCACCATCTCGGTGGGCACCTATCACGACCACCTCGCTCTTGACGTGGCCAGGAATAACACCCATCACGTTCCAGATGGGGGTAACCTTTTCATCCACTATGAAAATGTGAGGGTCTAGTGATGGAAAATTGGATGTAGTCTTACCGTTGTTCACAAGACGAACAGTTGGGCCTTCGTGGCCGTCCTCCAAGTGTTTCAGAAGGACTTCGGCATTGGCCCAAGAAATCGGCAAACTCGGGATGGTCGGTTTGCTTCCCCCTTCAACTCTCGTGCTATTTTCATACGAGGGGTACCCAGGGGTTGAGGGATCTCCGGGATATAGCGACAAGAATTGCACGGAACCGCGTTGCACAGAGGTTGGGTTGCGTGCAGGCCCGTGTGGGTAGCTGCGCAGCAACTTAGAGATACAGCTCTCAAGTACGAAATCAGACGCACGGGACATATCCATTTTCAACTGTCACTGTGCCATCGTCATGAGGGTCTGAGTAAACCAGAACAGCGGCAGCACCAAGCTCCTGAGCTCGTTTGATCTTCGAAGTTATTTTAGTCAAAATATCAATAGGACTCATGAAAGTGTACCTTTAGACCCCTGAAGTTACCACCGTAGCGAGTGAGGACGATCTTTCCGCTGAAGTCAACACCTTTTTGGTGTAGAGCATCAAAAGCTAACTCTTCACAACGCAGAGAATTACAGACCAGCTTCTACGAGCGCGTCGAAATCCCGTTTTCTTCCATAGTGTGCATCAATCAGCTTCCCTTCAGCCTGTCCCCCTCTGCTAATGCCATGCCACGTCGGGACGGCATTCGCGGACTTGAAGGCGTAAGGATCAGTTTCATCGGCGACCTCTTCGAGCTGAGCAGACCAAACAGGGTTCCCGTCATCTCCGAGAATCTCCAGGCTACGATCCAAAGGGCTGTTCAGGATAGGGTAATAAATGTCAACCCAAGCCTTTGGTTCGTCGAGGGATGAAATTGATAACGTTGCCTCGCGAGATTCACGGGAACCGGCCGAGTATAGTGGGATGTCGGAAGATGAGCGATCAATTTGAAGTTCTTCCTGTAGGTGCGCAAGGAAATATTTCGCAGTGTCAAAATCACCTTCGCTCCCGGCCATATGGGGCTTGTCCGCATACACTCGGGACGTGGTAATGGCACTGTCTGTATCTGGTACAGACCTGGGTAAAGTTAGATTCTTCCACAAAAATTTGGGAAAGCAGTAACGTACAAGAACAGTTGCTCCGCTTTCTTGCCTCTCAGAACACTACCTTTCTTTGGAGCATGGCGCATCAGCGCATTCAGCATCCCATAATCTTGTCCCTCGTGTCCATGATGGTGAGGACGATTAACGTCACTCAAAAAATGGACTGTGAACATAAAAGTGAGTAAGAGAGCAAGACGACGCCCCCATTTCTTGTAGGGAGAGGTAACAGCTGGTCGGTGTGTAACGGGAACTGGAATGGCACATTGCGCTGATGGATCGTCGACGTGGAAGGACTTCTCGTCCATGACAGATGTGGAGTCCCTGCTTTTGCAAGGATTCAAGGACGTTCACGATAAGACGTGGTGAGAACGACTTCATGTTTACCCGAAGACCGCACTAGGCCCGTATGTACTATACTGTCTATTTCTAGCGGCTGCACACGATATGTCATAGTGGATACAGAAAACTCGAAGTATATATACATGATCAAGTGATATCCATAGATCATAAATGAAAATTCCAACGTTTGAAGCGTTCAAACTTTGAACGAGCCAGCTATTTTATTTCCCGAGTACCACACAAGTTCTGGAGGGTATGTAGATCTATGATCATCGATTTAAGTCATGTCACAATGCATTGATTGGGATGAGGTCGTACCTGCAACCAATTCTTCCTCCCATTCCATTCCATTGGTGTTGTAGTAAACTTGCCGCCACATGAAACATTCTCGAATCCGCCGAATTTCTTTTCGTCGCTGGTAAGGATGATATGATATTCCCCTGCTTCATCGACACCAATGCGATAATCCGTGAAAGACTTAGTAGGGTGGAAGTTAAAGACAAAAAGAAGGCCAGATCGTTCATAGGCGATCATCTTGTCACCCCCGTGTTTAAGAGAGACGTATGCCTTTCATTGATATAAGTTAGCTCAATCAGTATCTATCATGTCATATCAGACCCTAACCTGAGAAGCTGAAAGCCATTTGTGCTCTTCTTCCAGGTGGTTTATCGCAGCATCGAAGTCATTCAGGTATCGGTACCGAAGGATTTGGTCATCTACAATATTCCACTGTCTCCTGGCATGCTGGAAGGAGTTGTTGTTTCCTTCTCGAGGAAAATCAAGCCACTGGACAGGTAAATATGAGAGGACAGTGAGTGTAGGATTTTAGTATTTCTTACTTCTGGGTGTCCAAACTCGTTGCCTTCAAAATTCAGGTAGCCTTCTCCGCCGAGCGAGTGGACCAGGAGACTGCAGTCATGAGTATTTATATGTGGCCACAGACAAAAACCCACCGAATCATTTTATGCAGAGAGAGGCCTCGCGCGATGATGGGCGTCATTGGTGTCAAATCCGACATGTGCGTATCTGTGAGGGCGTTCGGGTTACATATGATACACACGACGAAGCAAACCCACACATTTCCTTGTCCATTAACCAGAAAGCCAGAGTCTTGTCTCCCACCAGGGCCTGGTCGTGGCTTTCAGCGTACGCAACGCTCTTCTCGCCGTATCGTCGATCTGTAAGGGTGTGCACAATATTACTCATATCCCACTCGTCATCAGTCTTGTGCTTCAGCAGTTTGATCCACATGTCCGGGATAGCCATTGACAAGCGGTAGTCGAATCCAATGCCTCCTTGAGATACGGGGATGCAGAGTAGAGGCATACCTGAAACGTCTTCTGCGATCGTGATAACAGACGGATATAAAGTATGCATCGCATCATTCGCCTTCAGATTGCTGTTAGTAGCGAAAACAATGGCACATCAATGTAACATTCACCAGCATGAGGTACACAATAGCCTCCTCATCTGCTCCCGGACCAAAGTAATCAGGGTAGCCACCCGAGAAACCCGTTCCGATACCATGATGGACATACATCATACTCGTGACACCGTCAAACCGGAAGCCATCGAACTTGTACTCCTCCATATAGAAGCGAAGATTGCTCAGTAAAAACCTCAGAACTTCGTGGTTCCCATAGTTGAAAAGTCTGCTGTCCCACAGCTCATGACGTCCTTTGCTGCCTTCGTGGAAGTATTGGTGATCCGATCCATCAAACGCGTTAAGGCCGTCAAGGACGTTTTTGCAGGCATGTGAGTGTACAACGTCCAGAAGAACGGTTATACCCATGCCGTGAGCAGTGTCGATAAGCTCTCTAAGCTCCTCAGGAGTGCCATACCGAGAGCTGGCAGCGAAGAAGCTGGTTACTTGATAGCCGAAAGCTAGTATGAGGAAGTTCAGGTTGAGGTGCGGAACAACGGCTCATCACGTACATGCATAATAAGGATGTTCCATAATGGCCATTAGCTGGATGGTGTTGTAACCCAGAGCGTGAATCCTCGGAAGCGTATCTTTCGTGAACTCTTTGTATGTACCTACGCGGTGTTCGCTAGTTGAAATTCCTACATGGGCCTCGTATATTCTTATCGCTCTCGGTTGCGGTGGACGAGGGTTTTTGAACTGATATTTTTCCGAAGTAGAGGGATTCCAGAAACGTCCTTCATAGGCAGGAGAGAAGGCCAAATCTTGGGTGACACGTTGGATCCAAGCAGGGATACGCTCGATACGAGCGCCAGAGGGTGTGATCATGGAAATCTGACGAATTTAGAACAAAAAGATTACTACAGATCAAATACACTCACTTTGACCTTGGAGTCATGAGGTATCGCGCACACCCCAGGAGCCTTGGGAGGGAGTGTAATTTCCCAGACACCAAATTCATTCTTTTTTAATGGGTGGGACATCCTGTTCCACTGGTCTGAATATATAATCAACATTTCAATAACGCAAGGCAGCATGAAGGATGGGACTCACTGAAGTCACCAATGAGATTCGCCTCCGTTGCATTTGGTGCCCACTCTCTGTAGACTATCTCACCACTCTCCTTGACATTAAAACCCATTTTGTCGAATCCTCTAGTGAATTTCTCATATCCACCCTCATATTGATCGATGGTATCTTTCCACTTCTGAAAGCGCTCGTGGCGGTGAGCGATAGCAGGGATGAACGGCTCGAGGTACCCATCGAGCTTCAACACAGACTTGGGATCAAAGCTAGCTGTTACTGCCATTTTCTGGTGGGCTCGCGGACCGAAAATTTAAAACTTTGCAGGAGATGGGAGAAAATAACAAGGAACAGACAGGAACAGACGAGCCTCATCTTCCTTCTCTCCGCAATCTAGGTGGCAACAACTCAGATATGGGCTATGACGTCTGCATGATCGCTCAGAAAGGAAGGTTCCGCGGTTCTGGACTGGGCACGGCCATGCCTGTCCATTCATAGCGTTTGTGTAAAATTAGAGTGTACAACTTGTGAGGTATACTGCAACAGAAAATAAAATCGATCATACAACTCATGGCTTCATCCAGCCTTTTTGAACTCCATACAACACAACTTCCCCTGCCGTCCTTGGACCAGAAGGTGGCACACACATTTTCCGCTTTCCCTTCCGGCCTTTCTTTGCCGCAGTAATACAGTCCCCCAATAACTTGTCGATCTCCACTAGGGAATCGAAACATTCTTGTTCGTCGTACCCTGTCAGGGCTACGACTCGTGTAAGCTCAGCCGTGCTTTTCTTTCTCGTGGCAGGAGGCTTCAGTCGCTTTGAGTGTAACAGCTTTTGTGTGAGGTAGTGAAGCCACTGTTTTGGGTGAGCCTTTTATATACAAACAATGGGTATACAGCTCTTACCATGACATTTGTGAAGGGCTGATAGCCTTCCCAAGAGTTGCCATTATACTCTTTCATCATCCTGTAGACATCAAATTGGTAATCTCCTGCCGGTACCGATCAGCAAAACGTATATCCCAGGGGTGTGTAAGACACTGACCCTCCCCTTCGAAAATTTCTTCATCAAACGGTGTCCAGTACGTCTTGGAACCTTGAGCATCTGTGGTTTCCATTCTCGAAAGCCCAAGATCTATGACAGTCGCCTTGACGCCAAACCGAACGTCATCCATGCAGAGCTTTCTCCCTCCTTTTTTCGACGATAAAGTCCGAACAGGTACGTTCTTCACCAAGATCTGGCCCCAGTGTAAATCACGATGCTATTTTTCACGTCAGCCACGACATCATTTTTGGGAAAGAATCTCACTTCAAACGCCATAAGGTCTTCCGCTTGATCCAGAGCCGTGGCTATCTGCCAGAAGATACTGCATGCTTGGTGCCAGCCAGACCTTGCGGTATTTTTGAATGTGAATGCCTCAAGATCTGGGCCACCATTTGGCAGGACAATGATTGCGTAGACCTGGGAGAGGCCAAAAGAGTCTAACTGACAGTTATAACAATTGTGATTCTTCGTGTCCATATGTCACCTACCTGGTCTTATACTCTCAGAACCCTTGCGCTCGTTATATTCATCCCAAAGATCAAGAAGCAGCGAAGGATAGCGCCCACGGACGACATATGTCCTGAGAAGTTTGATAAAGCCACTGCTCATCTCTCCCATCGCTCGGGTGACAATAATTTCCTTCATAACATCACTCGCATCACTCGGTGCGGGAGTCTCCAAGTCGTTTGTGATACGTTGTTCCTCATCTCGCAAGGGGATGATCTTAAGAACTACGTCACCGATGCCGAAAACCTCGGAAAACGAGGCCTCGCCAATTTTCCGAAATTTGATATCCAGGTCATTTCCTTCCGCAGGCTGCACTATCGGATCGAATGGAAATGACTCTATAAAAGCAGAGAATTCATGCGGACAAGTCTGAGAGCACTCTGATAGGAGTGGAATTAGACACTCAGGTTGTGGGGGTAGCAAATTTTCGAATTCGGTCACGTCCGAGATGTTAAGTTGCTCCAGTTCGAGAGAAAGGTCTGCATCAGTGGGTGTGGAAGGTGTGGGGAAGAAGCGCTGGAACGGTGCTCGACTTTGTCCTCGGCGTATAGGTGTCAGCTGTCGTACTTTTGTTGTCGGCGGGGCGAGAGGCACGAACACTGGTTGTTGTTGTTGGATTAAAGGTGGAGGCGGCGGTAACAGTGATGAGGGTTCCTGGAGGACTGTAGGTAGCTTATGGGGAGAGGGTAGCTTATAAGGCGCAGGGGGGACCACGACCTCGAGAAATGAAGACTGTCGTGTGGAAAAGGTAGCTGTCGGCTCGATTTCGCATTTGTGTGGAGGTTCATCGTCATCAGAGGATACGACGATCACCGATCGCATGCGGCTAAGGCGTTTTTTCGCTACCACAGTTACCTCCTCCGCATCAGAGTCGCTGTCACTGATGGCGATGATTGCGGGTTTGTTGGCTGCCCCCCTGCCCCGGACCCTCGGAGCTGCCACAGTTACAGGATTTATCTGAACATCAGTCCGTGATACTCGCCGTTCCTGACTGAGCTTCTTGCCATCGTTATCGACCACAATGATATCAAGAGTCACGACTGGAGATGTAGGCTTCAGCGCAGCCCGTGGCGATGACTTGACTGGCGCTTTGCCCTTCTTCCCCACGAGTACTGAAGGTGGTGGAACCATAGGCGACGCACCGTTCGTGCGCAAAGGCGTAAGCGGCTGACGAACAGGCGTTTGCGCTTCGAATTTTGAAAGCACAGTCTTCTTTTTTGACTTGACTGTTGGCTTGACCTGAGCCTTCTTCTTGGGTGGGCCAAGCGGGGATTTGGTAGGTGAGATATGTGCCCGCTTGGATTTCCCGTGCACTCGATGGCGAGGAGAGGGAGATAAGTAGATAGCATTTTCTCTTTGAACTTGCCTAGAAGCTGCCAGGTTACGCACTGTCTTGACGGGTGAATCAAAGGCATCCGACTCATTCCTCTCAACGACATTCACAATCCGGTGACCACGACGCCCATAGGCAAAGACTTGCTTAGTTCTTGCACTAAGCATAATTATGGCAAGACGAACGATAAAGCTGAAAAATGTGATCCACAGGATGGTGAATAATGTGAGGTCTGAAGTGGTCCGAGGTGTAATGCAAGTGTAGTGAGCAAAGAAGCGCGTGTTCGACTTTTCGGTTCAGACGCGTCTTGGTCACGTGCACAAACGCGTCAAGAAAGCAACGCTGACTCGCGCTAATCAGTTGAGACGGATCTTATCCACTTCCTTCTGATGGCATTACCACAATCTTTGAGAACATCCGTGACTCCACTAGAGCTTGAGCTCATCGCCTCCGAGCAACTAGTGGAGATTGTCCCCTTGATCACAATGGAGAAAACAGCTTTCATTTCGGTACGCATTGAGGCGGATTTCCATAGCAATACCCACAAATGGTCGTACTCGTATAGGGCGCATATGGACCACTACGACCGCCGGCAAAATGTCGGATACCTCTTTGGATGGCTACTAATCTGAAGCTAAAGAAGAAATGTCATATCGTACCCCCGGAATGGCTCAGTGTAGGTTTGTATACAGCCTTTCCTTGCTAATTATGCGCTTACTGACGTACCATCTTCTAGAATTTTTGCAGGAACGGCTAACAAGAGAAACGAGTCGGCCGGAATTTAGCAAGCTGCCTTTCCGTTTTGCAGAGATAGCCAAGGTCATCCTTGACGTGTTGGTAACACTTTTGTTTATTTAGTGACAATATCTGACTTTCACCAAGTGCCTCAGATGATGTACAGAATGCAGATAAAATCAAGTCATTACTGAAAGATCTTCGCGAAGCTCGACAAGCTAAAAGTCGCGATGGTTTGCAAAAATTAGATCACAGCGAGCTCAGTGTACGCTCCACTTGGTTGTCACATCGCGTATTCCTTATTGTTATGCAGTTGCCAAACCTGTGTTCTATGGAAATCAACGAGATTCGACCTTTCTTCATACAATCTATGGGAATACTAACACAGCTTGTTAGAGAGCCTTCTGCTGAGTAGCACTTGGCTTCTTGCCCTCGGTCGCGGAAATGCACTGGTGTGTCTATTTATCTGACCTCTGTGGTTTGTCCAGTATCTTAACTGAATATTTTCAATCTCGAATGCCGAAGCCTGCATTTCATTAACTCTGCGAGAGTGCACTTCAAGAGAGGATTTATTAGGACTATTTACTGATGCTGCAAGACCAAAGCGGTAGAGGACAGGTGCCACAGGTCGCTGCAAGGCAATGTCATACTGCTAGTCTAGAGTTCGATGTACGTGACGCATCGCTGAACAGTGCACTCATCATATGAGAAGATGACAATGCAACGTACATGGGATCAATCAAGCTTATTTCTTCTCGCTGTTAATGTTGCACTTCCACTATCAACGGTGACTCTCGTGGGAACTTGCGATGCCCGCCGTGGTGGCGAACCAAGGCTAAATCGATTGGGAGGCAATACACCAGTCCCGGTAACAGCATGGACTCCTCCAGGCGTATGAAGAGGTACGTGGTAAACTGTTGGTGACGAAGGTGCAGGCGAGCTTTCCTGGCGTGTGTGATTGGGAGTATGCGGCGCTATCAGCCCATCCGTTGCTTCACGCCTGAACGCCTTGGGAAGAAACGGAATGAAACCGAACATCGCCTTGAATAGAGACGAGTTTGAATGAGGCCCCAACGTTCGTAAGGTAGCGGTCGGCGTGCTGGGTATGCCTAGGTTTACAACCAGATCTGAGTGCATGGTGTCAACGAAGCATAAGGGGTTGCTTACCAGATGATGTAGGCAGGGCATGATCATTCGCACTCAAACTCAAGAAGAGGAAGAGCGGGACGAGCCAAACGCAGACCCCAAAGAAAGTTGCAATGTCCGAAAATCCAGGTACTGTAGAATGCATCGGAGTACGATATAGATATGACACCTGCCTTGCCTCCCGTGTGAGATGTGAGAAGTAGAAGAACCAAATGAAGTGATCCGAGATTGCAAGAATACAGGATGCAATGAAGGACAAGGATGAGAGCGAGATAAGTGGCCAGGTGCTGGAGAAGTTCTGCAAGTAGACGACATGGCAGACTATAGAGAAGAGCGTTCGTGCTAAGGGAAGGGAATCTGAAATGTAGAGTGCAATGTGCAGCACTATTATTGCCTTCTCTTCACGTAAGATAGTTGCCTTGGTTTAGAAAATGAGTTCACGAACATATGTCCCCCGCTGTCCAATGATCTTGGCAAGACGTGAATGCTCCTCTATTAGCTCGGAGATGTACAACAGACCGCTAGCTAGAACTCTAGGTAAAAAATGGCATAAAGGTAACGAAAAGTGTCACGAACCAAGTGAAAGTGTCATGAATGCAAGAGCAGCGACCATAGCAGCATAACTGTATGAAAGTGGCCATTCAATTAAAACTATTCGATATTTCAAGACGAACCATACCTGAAATAATGCAATAGTGACATGCCGCGAGGTTTCGCTTGGGAGGGACCACTGGCAGGTGACAGTCTATTAGGTCTGTGTAAAACTGTTGATCACCTGGGTTCCGCTGAAGCTAAGTGCACGTGGCCAACAAAGGTTACAGCAAACGCTTACTCCACAGCCACACATAGCCCGCATCTTCCACTTTGACTTGTAGCATCTCTTTTGAACGATCTTCCCTATTATCAACACCGTATCATTTGACTAATTGAACATGAGCAATATGGAAAGTGAGCAGCCCGTGTAATAGCGAGGTCACGAGAAATCCGTTGACACTTTGCAGAGACGCTATTTCAGCTGAAGGTACTTATCATTATGTCCGACAAGAATCCTCTTTAGATCCTCTCCCTTAGTTTACCGCCAAGACCCTTAATCGTCAAGCAAAGAAAGCGCAAAAGGATGAAAATACGGAAAAGGCTCGTCTCAAGAAGGTTCATTCCCACTGTCGTTCTGGATCAAACGCACAGCAATCTAATGGGTGACTTCAGGCGTTGCAGCAGAGAAATACTGATGGCGCGCGGATCTATGCTTCGAATGCCATTCGCAAGAAATCCGAGGCTCTGAACTTGTTGCGACTATCTAGCCGGTTAGACGCTGTTGCCAGTCGGGTGGAGACTGCCGTCACAATGAGACAGGTTACTGGAAACATGACCTCCGTGGTCAAGGGCATGGACAAAGCAATGGATAGCATGAATCTTGAACGGGTGAGTAAAGGATCTATCCTTCGCTACTCCATATTATGACCTCTTTCGAATGATGTCATAGATTTCGCTTGTGATGGACAAGTTCGAATCACAATTCTCCGACCTAGATGTCCAGACGTCTTACATGGAGGACGCAATATCAAGCACAACGGCTGTATCAACTCCGCAAGATCAAGTAGACTCTCTCATGCGGCAGATGGCAGAAGAAGCCAACATAGAATTGCAGCATGATCTCGCGTCGAAAGACCTGTCTGGTGTTCCATCTCTGGCTACGAAAGAGAGCATTGGTGAGGAAGACGGTAAACTAGCAGAGAGACTGAGAGCTCTGAGACCGGCGGCGTAATGATTTAATTTATTCATTGCAGGTAGATAGAGGTATTCAATCTCGTGGATTTTTGTATATCGTAGTACGGATTGTACATCATATTCATTACTCTTATTCTTAAACTTTGTTCACTGCACTCTTACCTAAGTTCTGTACCACCGCTAACGGTTGTTTGGATTGAAGGCTTTTGCCAAACAAACACGCCCGAGTTGGGCTTGGAAGTTCGGACACTTATTTGGAGTCTGGACTTCATATGCCAGGGCCGACCAATCAGATCCACACAGATACCAGAACGCCAGGATAGTGTCTTATTAGTACCAATACAACAGACAGACAAGCAGCACTACGGGCATTGCAACACGATTGTCTCGGTCTATTACCTTGAAGTTTCTTCCCAGCCTGCGGCCACCTGATGCTATGCATCTCTACTTAGGTCACAACCCTCGTACACTCTACCTGGTAACTGGATCGCATGACGAGCGGAAAGGACGACCGCAACGAGCTCTCGTATTTCGTGCTGTAGAAGCCAATCCAGCACAGGTGATCGTCGAGTTCCTGCCGAAGGATGAGGTCAATCTGACCAGCGCTGTGAGACTGACCAGCCGCATCATTAAAGGCTGTCTTGGTCTTATCTCTGTCGAAAATGGTATGCTGATTTGCATGTATAGCTGGTTCAACTTCATCGTTATCACTTATAGATACTTTCCTCGCGGTGGTGTCCTCTGCGACGGAGGTTGGAAACACCCGCCCCTCCGACTCTCAACCTGAATCCGTAGCGAAGATTCACGAAGTCTTGTTTTACTGCCTCACTTCCCACTCATGGGATGATTTTTCTGCCTCCCAAGATACGCTTCTTAATCCAGAAAACGCCGATGCACTCATGACAAGAGAGCAGCAGCACTATTCTCAGTCTACCACACCTCCTGTGTTTGAGCATCCGTGCATGCCGCTCACCAAAATTCTTTCATCTGGTTCATTCTACTATGCTCTCGATCCTGCATGGGATCTCTCATCTCGGCTTCCCGTTCGTCTGGCGAGAGATCGATCCAATGCACATGATATCGGTATATTTGATGAACGCTTCGTCTGGAATGAATATATTGTCCGCAGTTTGCTTAATTTCAGAGAGAGACTGGATCCCCTTGAAAGGGAGGAACTTGACAAGTGTCAATTTATCGTGCGCTTGTGCTCGTTTTTTTCCTTTTGAAGATTATATGTAACATGGCGAATAGATATTAGCCATACAAGGCTACGTGGGAGTCTTTACCATGGCTTTGCCTGCGCCGCCGGTCAACGGGGCACCCATTATTGCGACATTGTCATTGATTTCTCGCCTTGGATGGAGACGAGCTGGCACTCGTTTCAATACTCGGGGTGTAGATGATGACGGGAACACTGCTAATTTTGTTGAGGTAGGTAATGAAACACCGAGTATAAAGTCAATGCCTGATTTGCATTCGACAGACTGAAACTATCCTCACAACTGATCAACATTGCGTGAGCTATACCCAAGTCCGAGGAAGTGTCCCATGTGCGTTTTCGCAGCAGGGGATTTGCACACCAGCTGTTGAAACCCTTTGAATTACAGTATTTTGGGAACAACAAGGGCTCCAGACCTTTGGCCAGCGCATTCAAATTACACGGCCGCACGCCTCTCAACCTGCATTTGAGCGCCACTTTGCGCATTTGATGGAGGAGTATGGCGCCACTCATGCCATCAACCTTTTGGGTTCCAAAGAGAACGAGGCCATCTTGACTTCTGCATATGCAAAGCACCTGCAGATTGCAAGAGGCATCTGGGGTGACGAGCTCAGTATTACTCACTACGATTTCCACAATGCCGTGAGGATAGGTGGTCATGATAGTGTAATGAGGGATGTCTGGTACGTCATGGTCTCTCAAGAGATGGTCAGTTCATCATGGTGAGACACAGCCGTTTGGAAGGCGTTAATAACAACATGGAACGTTACGGGTTCACCATGTGTGATGCCAGCACCGATAGTCTGATCACGGAACAAAAGGGCGTATTCAGGACGAACTGCCTTGATTGGTGAGTCGAGCACCTCATATCAGAGTCTTTGTGTTAAATGAGACATAGTTTGGACCGAACAAACTTTGTGCAAGATATCTTCTCTCGTAAAGCCTTGGAACAATACCTCAGTCTCGTGCATCTTGAATGGTTACAGGCTGGTGCGCTCTGGACGCACCATCGCGAGTTATGGGCAGAAAACGGAGACGCTCTCTCTCGTATCTATGCTGGTACTGGCGCCCTGAACACGAGCGTCACTCGGACTGGGAAGAGAACGTTGGCAGGTCAGATACATGTCATCAAAATATTGTGACATTTCTGATGTACTTTGAAGGTGTTTTGTCCGATGCAACAAAGAGTGTGTCGAGAGCATATATCAATAATTTTCAAGATAAAGGAAAGCAAATTGCCATTGATATGTTTCTTGTGAGTGTCTTCCTTCGATCTTCTGTCTGAGTCACAAATACTTTTAATCAGGGCAATATGAATAACCAACGTCAGGTCAATATTTTTGACCCAATACATGACTCAGTCGGAAAGGCCCTGCAGCAGCGGTGAGTGGAATTGGCATGTAGGATGATCTCACTGCCAATGCTGTCATAAGCTTGTCCGAGTACTCGACTACCCAGTCGTGCAGTATATTCACAGGAACGTGGAATGTCAATGGCCGGGTAAGGCGGATTATGCGTATTCTTGCCACTGTTTACCAGTTCTCCTCCGCGCAGCTGCCGTCGTCAGAAAGTCTGCTGCCGTGGCTCTTCCCGCGGGACAGTAAGTCTGGTTCCTCACGCTGAATCGCATTTTAATCACATTGTCTTTTAAACAGATTTTATAGAGTATATAAACCTAGTTGTATTCAATGGCGTAACTGACAAGTTTGTAGACCCGATCTTTTTATTCTTGGCTTCCAAGAAATTGTTCAACTTACCGCACAGCAGATTGTGCAACCAGATCCAGAAAAGAAGTAGGCAATATTCTGCTATACGAGGAGTATACATCCTGACATTATCATTAGGCGTATATGGGAACAGAAGGTCATGGAAACCCTTGAACGTCGACCTCAAAGAACGTGTGATTATGTGCTCCTCCGCAGTGAACAAGTGATACACGACCATGCTTAGGTGAAGTAATACTGAACGCCATCATTGCAGCTTGTCGGGACTGCAATTCTTGTCATAGTTCGCTCAGATCTAACAGCTGTTATACGGAATGTCGAAGGAGCAGCTCGAAAGGTGGGCCTTGACTACATAATTTGAGGTCCTGGCTTGAACATTATATCAGACGGGTCTGCGGGGCATGTCCGGAAACAAAGGTGGTGTTGGAGTCCGATTGGACTATCACGATACTAGCTTCTGCTTCCTGACTGCTCACCTTGCCGCCGGGCATAGCAACATCGAAGAGCGGAATGCGGACTTCCACACAATTGTGAAAGGTTTGCACTTTCAAAAAGGAAAGACGTTGTCCAGCCATGAGTAAGCTTGATTCTTGGGAATGTAGAGCTTGACACGTATAAGCCCCCCAACAGAAATATCATATGGCTCGCAGACACGAATTACAGGATAGACCTTGACAACGAAAGCGTCCGAGCCCGATCAGGGGCCGATGATTTTGATTCTTTGGTAGCAGCAGATCAGGTGTGTTCGACGGCTAATAAACAATTGCTTGCCCTAGATTAATCCTACGACAGTTGAGACAGGCAATCGACAACGGGGACGCATTTGCTGGATATGAGGAAGGACCCATGTTGTTCCGTCCCACTTATAAGTACGACCTGGGCACCGACAACTATGATACCAGTGAGAAGATGCGCATTCCAGCTTGGACTGGTAGGCGTTCTGACGTTCAGAGGGTGCACTCACGTGAATTACACATCTCGCAGACAGGATTTTGTTCAAAGGCCGATTCGATCTCGCAGTATACTCCCGGGCTGAGCTGAAAGGCTCGGACCACCGTCCAGGCAAGCTCTTTTGTGGCTGTAATCTTCACGTGCCACTGATTGCTGGCACCAAGTCTTTGCGCTTTTTAGAAGTGAGGTGCGAATCATAGATGTCGCAAAGAGGGCCGCGTTATCTCGGCTGCTCCTGGAAAACACGCTGTCAGCTACTCCAGGCGAGAAACTTGATGAAAAACTTGCGTCTTTGGTACTTCCCGATGACTATTCTGAATGTCTGTGTTGTATTAGCTTAGATATGCGCGAAGCTCATATTTTACCAGTGCCCCCGCCCAGCACCGATGATGATGCATGGTGGAACAGACCTGGTAAGCATGTAGCAACATCAGCACACATGCTCTAACACATCTTCAGAACATCCAAAAGGCATCTTTCCCATCTCGGTAGCTCACCTATCGGAATCAAATGCAGCCAACCCTTTTGACTCGCCGGAGGAATCTCCTTTTTCATCCTCGCCATCGTCCTCTGACGAAGAATTATATTCACATGCAATGGGATTGCAATCTCCGATCACACCTGTTCGCAAACCTCCTCCTCCACCTCCCCCACGCTCACGGTATACCGATGTATGATACAGAGCTTAGATTGATTATATGGTTGGCATCGTCATATAGGTCAACAATAAAGTAATGAATGGAAGAAGTACAAGACTGCGGCATGGACATATCAAATCAGACCTTGCTTTTTCAGGTCCTCGTAAGTCTTCCTATTGTAAACATTGCCCTCGTCGTCCTCAAGTTCTTCCATTGTTTCCTGCTCGAAGATCTCATGTCGTCCCTCTTGCTTCAACTTTTCTGCCACTAAATAAAATTTCAACGGACATTCTCTTTGAAAATGAAAGCACTTACGTGAGAGGGCATCTTCAATGCGAGTGATTTCGTGGAAATGTTTGGTGTTCGGTAAGCCCAAAGCTCGCATGCCAAAAGCGTGCCGTGATTCCTTCATAATCAGTGATTAGCCTACCACTATCAAATCAGAGCAAGGCAGCATACTTGGAAGTGCCGGTCAAAATTTTTCCTGTTGCAGGGTTGTAAGCTTTCATACGCTATATTGGAAATCAGAAGCTACTACCTTCCCATGTACACGTGGTCAGAGCATATCTCGCAGCGATATTCTACTCCAAGGCCGTGAAGCTTGTAAAGCCAGTATGGAATTGGCTTGCCATCCCAGCCAAGCGGAAGTTTCAGGGGATTGTAAATCCTCTCCTCTTCCTCTTCTTCAGCTGCAGCATCACCAGATGTATTGGTGGGAGCCGGAGGAGGTTTCGATTGTTCAAGCAATTCTTGTTCACGTTCGCGCGCTGTGAGGGAGAAGCGACGTTCCACATTGGATTTCGTCTCGCTGATAGTGGGGACTAGCACCACAAGAAGGGATGTAGAAAGATACGTTAGCAACGCGGAGCTTCGCAGTCTGGATTTCAAAAATTGAACATTGCTCGCGGGTTGTGCGGTAATATTTTGTGTGCCATTTGGATTTTGCGGAGGCGTTTCGGAAACGGCCTGCTTGGCAATTGCTTTCATATGTTTCTTGGAGGTCAAGTGGGCGTCATAGACGGTCTTCTTTGAATAGCTTTTCTGGCCTGGGCGGTGCTGACGTGAACACACGCGATTCGTTGAGATAAACGACTTAACTGACAAGCAGAGCACCAAATTCCCTCTCCTGCGCCGTCTGTATTCACTGATTGCTTGGCGGTTTTGTTTTCGTCCCAATCGACAAACTCGCCATCGTCCCATTTTTGGTAAAATTCGACTTCAGCTTCCTGGTGTTTTGTTTGAATATCTACAAGCGGCTGTGTCCGTTTTACAAAGGACAGGAGATAATCATGCAAGTGTTGAATGTACCTGGATAAGGAGTGAGGGCAGCTCACACCAGAATATCCACCGGCTTACACCTCGTAATCTTTCGTTGCCCTAACCTCCCTCGAAAGCTCGCTGTGCAATAGACCGTTGGGAGCAGCAAGTAGGATATCAAGATACTGAAGGTAAGGCAGTCGTTTTGAAATGTTCTTCAAGTTGTTGTATGCGGTGTGATTCGTGTACAAATCAAGGTACTTTCCATATGCTTCTTCACCAGAGAAAAGTAAAGATATGGCTGGAAACAAAGGTGAAACAATGCAAGATTGAGACTGCTGTGAACGCACGGTCTTCCTCCTCGTAATCATCGTCCAGCCCATCTTGATTACCCTCCTCCAAGATGGCAGCAAGCTCCATGTCGAAGCCTCCTGCTACAGCATCAGGATACTTGTTGTAGTGGTCCTGAACCTTCACCAACCGCGCATAGAATTCAGAAAGGTCATTCTGCGCTGCTGCTGGAGCGCTAAGTGCGCCTATCTCAACTTTCCGCGCATCTTCATCAAGGTAAGAGTTGTGCAAGGCTGTCACACGCGACGAGATGCGATCCAAGACCTGAGCTGCTTTGTGTTCTGTCTGAATCCTGATTTCATGAGTCGGCTGATTTCTTGATAGCAGTGAATAGAGAGCAGTTTCGTATCTTTCTATCTCCTCGTGTGTCTGACGCTGTGTTTCGATGATGGAGTCCATGTCGCCCAAGACTATACTTACTGAAATGTTCAAGTCCAAATATTGGGTTATATTTTCAATCTCCGATCTTTTCACCACCTCACCCATCTTCATAGGTCAACATGTCTGGCATCAACACTGGAGACGAGGCAAGTTTGTCAAACGGGGCAAAATAAATCGCATGGTCGTGCATGGTCTAACTGATTTCACAGAAACTTGTATTTGAGTCCTCCGAGGCAGTCTCGGTTGTGTCGACTTTTGATGACCTCAACTTGAAAGAGGACCTTCTCCGCGGTATATATGCGTACAGTAAGTTCATTTTTCTCGTTGCAGTGTTGCAAGTGCTCAAGTTTGTGTACAGACTTCGAGAAACCGTCTGCTATACAGCAGCGAGCTATTCTCCCAATAACGCAGGGTCGCGATGTCATCGCACAAGCACAGTCTGGAACCGGTAAAACTGCCACCTTCTCCATATCTATCTTGCAGTCTATCGATGTCTCTGTTCGCGAAACACAGGCTCTGGTGCTATCGCCTACGCGCGAACTGGCAACCCAGATTCAGTCTGTGGTTCTCGCTCTCGGTGACTATATGAATGTCCAGTGTCATGCTTGTATTGGAGGTACATCCATTGGCGAGGACATCCGAAAGTTGGAATACGGTCAACACGTGGTGTCCGGAACCCCTGGCCGTGTTTTCGACATGATTCGGCGCCGTGCTTTGCGGACGCGCAACATTAAAATGCTGGTTCTTGATGAAGCAGACGAACTGCTCAATAAGGGGTTCAAGGATCAAATATATGACGTATACCGTTACCTTCCCCCAGCTACTCAGGTTGTCCTGCTGAGTGCGACACTGCCTTACGACGTGCTGGAGATGACGACAAAATTTATGACCGATCCCATTCGTATCCTCGTCAAGCGTGATGAGCTGACGCTAGAAGGGATTAAACAATTTTTTGTTGCTGTAGAAAAAGAGGACTGGAAGTTCGACACGTTGTGTGATCTGTACGACACACTTACCATCACACAAGCTGTCATCTTTTGTAACACCCGACGCAAGGTATGCCTCTGAACAAATCTCTCTTCAATGTAGCTTACTGGTTGAAATAGGTTGATTGGCTAACTGAAAAGATGCGCGCGGCAAACTTCACCGTGTCATCGATGCACGGTGAAATGGTTCAGAAGGAAAGAGATGCTATCATGGCAGAATTCCGCGGTGGCACATCGTGCGTAATTTTTTTTTGGGCTCGCTTGAATCTGGAAAAGTTCTGATCTCTACTGTAGTCGCGTGCTCATCACGACAGATGTTTGGGCCCGAGGGATTGATGTCCAACAAGTCTCCCTTGTTATCAATTATGATCTCCCGGCGTAATTAATTTTGCCTCGATTTTTTTTCAATCTACTGACTGATCCGCCGCCTCACTCAGCAATCGTGAGAATTACATACATCGCATTGGGCGCTCAGGTCGTTTTGGCCGGAAAGGTGTTGCTATCAACGTACGTCATGTCCTCCGTCACACCCGCTTGATAATTCATGTGTAATTCATTAGTTCGTGACTGTTGACGACGTGCGTATCCTGCGCGACATTGGTATGTTATTTTTACCTGGTCACCTTCATCACTCACTCTACCCCAGAACAATTTTACAGCACACAAATTGTACGTTGCCCCCTCAGCTGTTGCTTCACACTGTCTTCCTCACTGATGATTCAATTCACAAGGACGAAATGCCGGTCAATGCTGCGGAGCTTATTTAGGAGTGATACGGCAGACCGCAGCCAAGTTATTACTTGCATTGAGCCTGGATGATATTCAATGGTCTGCATATTTGTACTTTATGACGTTTTATTTTTTTTTGCATTCGTCCTTAGTTGTGGTTGTATCTGACTGACTGGTGTCCCACCAATTTGTATGGTCGTCACTAAAAGGCCATATTGTCTTTGATTCTGGGGTACAAATTCATGTGAATATCGACCATTGTATGCATGGCATTCCCATCGCTTACACTCTTCGCCGTTCCGAGGAATGTTATGCGCTCGTCCGCATCGCATGGATTGAAGGCTTAGTCTATCTGTGCAGTACTTGGAGCCGTGGACCGGTGTAAGCAGATCACGTGGGCGTTTGTTTATATCATTGCCACTTTGCTGACGTAATAAAAATCCACTGTTATCGTCCGCCCGATCCGTTTAATGTTTCCCGCCGTTACCACGGCGGGTTTCCAGCCGCCGGAGTACGTGATATTTACTCTAATTTATTTCCGCCCCCTTTCAATCTTGCCTTGTTCTTTGCTGTCATTCTTCGCTGTGCACCCTTTGTTTAATTTTTTTTCTATCCATTGGTCATATCCGATGTAAAAGTTGATGACGGAGTATTCCGAGTACTTAGTCTTCTTGAATATTATGTAGAAGTGCGGTACCCGCCGCTTGCCAATAACAACATCCGTCTGGAATATTTTTGGTGATATTTGCTCTGAGCTTGCACCACGTCATTGAAATTTTTCCAACGAGTAGTCTCGAGTAGGTGGCAAGGGCACATGTCCTTCATAATGGTGTGTCTGATAATATACATTCCCACCGTGAGTGCTAGTGATGTGTCGCACGTGCATAGTAGTTCTACTGCTGAGTGCGGAGATCGATTCATAGTTGCGGCGTCTACGGCAAGATTTGTTTGCCTTCCCAGTGAGCCATCTTTGAAATCATATTCAGAGAACTGGGAGCATGCCGCTGCTTAGTGCGCATGTCAGTACAAGTCTAATCGTGCATGCCAAGTGGAAGGTGCTGCTTTTCCCATGATCCAACTAATGTGGCGTAGAAGAGATGAACAGCATGACTTATTTCACGCACTCGTGCGGACAAATATGATGAATTGAAGAGATAGAAGATCAATTACTGCTGGCTCCAACGCACCATACCTTCACTTGTGACCTTAAATTGTATCGAGGTCTGGAAAAGGTACTTACGGTCCACTAGGACGGCCGGTGTAGAACAAGATAGAACCAGTGTCTAGGGGCGATAGTGTCAACAGTGGTCTAGGTGAATCATTTCAAAACAATCGAGGCTTCGATAGCATACACTAGTAGCATGGCCTTGGACTATCTCATGCAGTCTTTGTGCACGAGAGTGAGGGCGTGAGGTTTTATGTAATAAAACGGTAACTTATGCGGGTACCGCGTCAGTAACGCTACTGTGTTCGAGTTCTATCATGGTTCCTGGTCCCTCTTTTGATTGTGAAACGTGAGGAAAACGGGACAAGCCCGATGGAACCTTAGGAACTACTGCAGAGAGACGATGCGATGATCGCATGCTTTGACGTTCTGAAGTTCTGACACAAGAAATTACAGGACGATCGAAGATCAGATTTGTTGAGATACCAAGATTAGACTCAAGTTGAAAATGATTCAACGCGCGTTTAGAGGACCTGTGGGAGGTATCGGGGAGTTAATCGCGCGCGGCATAATCGACTTCCACTTTTCAAGTACTGCTATAAGCAATGTCCTTCAGTTAACGGATGAACCAGCCAAGAAACATGGACACGAAGACAATGTCATGCCGACACAAAGCCACCGGACCACTATTTGGGACCGACCGTCGGCGACGACGAAATAAAATGCTAGTCATGGTGACCATGTAGTCACCTCTTCACACCTGAGAGGGAACAGTTAGCCGCCGTATACCATTTATACCACCAACCGTTGGATCAACACGTTCCTGAGTTGAATTGTGAGTGAAACATTTTTTGAGCGCGCAGGAGATTGCAGGGATGCGGTGCGACAATCGCGCGATGACGTTTGACCTGCCACAGCGAGAAATGGTTCAAAATTATGGGAACCGTTTGCAGGCCGAGATCAGCATCTTGAGAGCGAACGGGCGTTGGCCCGATGGGAGAAACTATCATTGACACCGAGGATCTATGAATCATGTGGCAACATGATCAAATTCCACTGACTTGCTATGTAAACTTGAATAAGCATCAGTTAATGGACGAAGCAGCCAGAAAATATGGACATGAGGCCGTGCCGGCACAAGTCGACCGCTATCTTGCGACCAAGCATTGGTTCAAGCATGGTGATTAGCATGTACTCTAACCGCGATGGACGTCCATGGGACATATATACTTTGCAACTTACACCCGAGCTCGAGCGGGGACGGTCCCCCATGTCCCCGTACTGTTGGAACGCGTTGCCTGAAATAAAATGTGAGCCGCGCGGGTGACAAAAAAACAGGGATTTTACTGATTTTTAGTGCGGCTATACATGTCAATCTTGAATATTCTGGAGAATTGTGCGGCCGAGAAGATCTTAGACCTCTTCAGACCCGCATGCGCCAAGATTACCACGTCGCTACTAGCAAATATCAGAGTAAATCACTATAGCCACAATAAATCATCACAGGATGCCATGTGTCGGGTATTGGTTGGATGTTACACCTTTTGACCAGTCACCACAACGCCATAGAAGGTCGGTACATTGGGTATACATACAAACAAACAGTGGAGCAGAGTGCTTGAAATAGAACCCCTAGATTGTCCCAAATAATTTCGGATCATGAAGATACTTGATAATGACTACGTGACTGCTAACCAGCTCACTGAGTGCTCGTTTTTGGATAGTCCGGAAGGTTTCTGTGAATGATGACAACACTTCTCAAACCGATATGAAAGTGTTTCAGCGCCGGGGAAGCCTCACGGCATTTGCGAAAAGGCCGGAGCCCCGCAGTCACGGCACAGGTTGGTCAAATACACTGCAATGTCATGAGCAAATTTGGCGGATCAAGCTTATCTTGGAGAAGTTGATCTGAGCTGCACTTCGGAAGGAAGATGAGGATAATAGAGTTGGTGGGAGCGCGGGTTGCATTCGCAATAACTAATTTTGAGACACTGTTGACATGACGCTATCGGTGATAACATGACAGCTCAAAGCCACGTTCACCGACTAGTACGTCAAGCCGTAAAGGTACTCACTTAGTCGCCTCCGGGCCGAAAGGGGGTAACTTAGGTTATAGCAACGTTTTGGTACTGAACCTTTTCTGCAAGAATTGTGGGTCATTATCTGGGAAAGAACGCCGTTTTGAGTTCGCCCCACGTCTGCAGAAGAAGAAAAGGTATGCTGTCCCGGCTCCTCCGCGCGCAATCATCCGTACTTCTTGATGGAATTATCAAATTCCGTCGTCCTATAATGTGCGTGACATTGACGATATGGTGCAGGTCGTAAGATCACATGTGTATCGACAAGGGTCAGGGTGCACATATTCGTTTTGAGCTCTGATCCCTTACTCATCAATCGTGCGACCACTGCGGGATTGCCATTTTCATAGCTGTTTGTCTTCACCACTAAATGGATGCCGAGAATGGATTTTTGGTCTTCCCCATGTCGGCCTCATTTTACTTGTCGTGTAAACGGTGAGAGAATTATCTCGTTAGAATGGCCCTGATTTCAGGTATAAAAGACATACATATCGAATAGCTCCAGAACCACATCCCGATTATCATTATCATGTGTTACTGGAGAAGGTGGGTAGCCACTTGTTCGGCTGCAGCCACCGTCATTGACCCGCTGTCGTCCAGAGTGCGCAACTATTACAAAGGGTATGATCATATTTAATGGTCAGAATACTTGACATCATCTTCCTTCATAGCTGCGGGCACTCAATAAATCTGGTACGATTCTTGTTAGCTTCACAGGTGTTGAATTTAGCCAATACATCACCTTGTGCAGCCCGACGAAGAGGTCAGAAGCAAGTAACTTTTTTGTTCGCCATCTTACCAAGTGCCTAGATCAAGTGTGACCTTAGAAACTGCAAATTCAGCCCCAAGCATTCACCAACATGTATACCGCCGCAGTGCACTAAAGTGTGCTGGCAGTAGTAAGTCTTCGTATCGCTGAATTCCAGACATCGCTAACTTGACGATATAGTCGCCAATACCCTCAGCAGTATGGTATGTCAACAAGTCAACTGCACCGACTCTATGCTGAAATTCGCTGCGTTCAGCACCACAGATTGACAAGAAGTGCCCCAAATGTAGTATACGTGGCTGAGTATGTGGACATCATCTCGAATGGATGTGATACAGACCGACATCACCCGACATATTTATCGTATTGTGATAAAAATACACGAGCTGAGCACATGAGTGAGCGCGAATTTGCAACAATAAGTTCAAGACGGGCTCAATCATCCACAATATTATGCTTCTTCTTCAACTGTGCTAGCTCTTCCTCTCTTCGGGCTAGATCGGCTTTAGCAGCAGCAGCGTCCTGCTTCGCTGGCATGTGATACAAAACAACAATATATCGCTCTTGCAGATGGAAACCATTCAGATGTTCAAGAGCATTTTTGGCCTACGTCAGCGGGAATTAGATATAACGAACCTGTCAGGACAGGGAAAAACGTACATCCATAACATCATCAAATACCACAAAGGCAGTTCCTTTCGTCTTCTGCTCATCCCCTATGCGTATCTGCCTGATGCTGCCATACCGTCCAAAGAGGTCGTACAAATCTTCCCCAGTAATCTGGTAGTTAAGGTTTTTGACGAAGAGTATACGATTGGCACCTGGAGGTAATTTTGACTGCAAAGAGTTCAGCTATACTGATGGATGTCACTTTACGATGCAGCTCACAGTCGGTCTTGGGGCAGCCATGGTGGTTTGTATTGACCAAACTTCATAATTACGTAATATGTCGATGTTTAATTATCTGCGTAGTCAGCCAATAAAAAATAGTTAACCATTACGCGCGTTCACATCGCGGAGTTACAAAGTTCAAACAAGAGCTTAGCGCAGGTTATCGACTAGCCAATTGTCTGGAAACCTCAGCTCGCGTATAAAAGTTAGACTAAAGTACTGTTTCTTGAATCTGAAATTCATCAAGGGATGACACCCCTCTCTATTTAATATTAATGAAGCAAGTTAGACCTCGACTGATGGGGTACATTGTCTTTTGTTTACGGCTCACCGCCCCAAGCGACGACTTCCTCGAGAGCTGCAAGGCAATCTCAGACAGTATTCGGGGGTCGGGGGGTAGGCATGAGCAATGGGAGGTGGGTAACTTGAGAGGAGTATTGTGACAACCGAAAAGTTTTAAATAATCGGAAGAGCTTTGGGAGTTGGTTTACTAGCTGATGCAGATGTCCACGAGAGCACGCCCTCCGCCGTCAAGTAACGAACAGTTTTCAATCTTATTGAAAGACAGGATGTATATCTGACCTTGACTACGAATAGGTGATAATGTTCATTACGTAGTTTGCCCGCGACAGTGATAGTTTCTCAGAGGTCGGAGCAGGTGTAATTCTTCTGTCCTGGATAGAAATTGAAGTACGAGGGAAATAGCTCTTGTATGACGATCGGAATCCTACGGCAAGAACACGCATGCGAGATGATAGTGTCCCTAGGAGAAACAGCTGGTCAACCTGTGATCCTAAAAGAACGGTGTGGAAACACGGGCATACTGAATCATAAGGTAAGTGGTTCTGTCTTCGAGACGGCACATGGGACTCAACAGCCACTCGCCATATATTTTAGCAAGTCACACGGACGATGCATCACGTTGAATATGATCTCGTCAGCCGTTCGACTGGTGCACACTCCTCCACCCCCCTCACGCAAATAACCGTTGCAGCTTCTGTATCTACAGCGTCTGGGATAGTACACTTGATGTCCTCTGCATTGGGACATGGACAATCAGCCGGTCTTTTGACACACGTCAGGGTACTTGGGCACAGGTATTGGGAACACGGGACTGAAAGAATCAAGAGTTAGTGATTCCTAGAGGTAGTATATTAAGTGGGTATGGATACTGACGAGCTTCTGAATGCGCTATCCATTGGGAGTTGTCAGAAGGTCCAGGTTGTTGTTGCTGTTGCTGCTGCTGCTGCTGGGAATGTCCAAACATCTGATCAAAGAAATTGAATTGCGCGCTCGCCAGCGGGAGGGAAGCTGCTAGAAGTAAGATCAAGCTGCGCAGTTGCATAGTCATTGAATTGATGATTCGTGGTCTCGCTGTCCAGAGGTTAGACGTGTCGATTGCCACGTGCATCTAGTACGCTTTAAGTCACGGCAAAAAGTTTATCCACCGACTAGTCTACTAGTCCTAGTCAGAAAGAACATAACAAATTAGACTTGAATTAAACCGACAAATCGAAGGTCATGGGTTGAACCACATGTTGTTCTAGCAACCGGCGTTACAGTATCAAATATATGTAACTGACAATGTGTAGATAGTCATTGGAGATCTCATGTGAATGATAGATGGGGCCAACCAAGTAAGACGGATGGAAGATAGGAGAAAATAGGTTGTGTAAATCAAATAGACTGTCCCGTAAGCTTAAAAGTTCCTCCCCAAACCCCCTCCCATGTAGCTGTCGCGGGTTATCTTCAAGACGCCCGGGGCGTTATAACCCCATCCGTGCAACAACTGCTAGCTGTGATAACGGAAAGTTGACGGGATTCCCCTCGAGTAGTAGGTCGATCTGAGCGAAACGATTTGTCTATCAGAAGAGAGGACCGTATCAAAGAGGCTTTCTTGGCTTTCTTTCGAGGAGGGATATTCTCCTTAGTGATCTCCCTTTCAGAAAGAACTTCTTCAGAACTACTAGGCCATGAGTCTTCATTATCAGAAGACGGACTGGTACGTCGCGATGGTGTAAGAGATGTGTGCGTGTCTTGATACGTGTCAAAGCCAGGATAGTGCACTGACTGACGATCATGGGGCAGTGGCATTTCGCGAAGAATTGCGGTTGAGGCAGCGCCAGATTCAGCATTGCGTTGGGATGACTGCAGGCGAGACGAGCGACGGAGGCTAAGTGCAGATGCCGAGGTGTCTCCCGCAGCATTGGTTGAACGTATCAACTTTGGCGAAGGTCTCCTCGGCGTTCGTCTATCTCTTGAGCTCCCCTGGGTGGCACCAGCATATTGTGCGGGTGATGTCAATGCTATTGACGAATCGTGGGAGGCTCCGACATTACTTGCAGAATATGGAATGTGAAATGGCAATGACGACAGGGAAGTTTCACCAGGTAGGAGGATGCCTTCTGAGTGCAGAATGCGGCGCTTAGCCGGGCTAAAAATGGTGGATTTTGAAGGCGAAAGAGGGCGTTTAGCTGGTTTAGCAATGATAGGAACTGGATTAGCGCTGCTGGGTAAAAAATGCGCAAGTGGGAGTTCTCGCAGAGGACCAGTACAAGTCATCATGGGCATTGTAGCGAACGAAAACAGGCAATGCTGAAACGATATATGTACTTGATTGATAGCAGGTGGTTGGAACTGGGTGTCAGAGGCAAGTCAGAGGCGCGCGAACAGCCGGATTTCATAACAACACGTGACATAATGTCACACTCGCAGTTAATTCGATCACTAATACGTATCAAGCAGGAACTTCCGCAAGCATCACCACATCAAAAACACCAGTACCCGTTTGGTTAGGACGTCCCATGACCAGATTACCTGATGGCGTGGATAAGTCATCAAAGTCACCATACAACGTCGCGTCTGAAAGGAAGGCAGCAGTTGTCTCGTACGACGCCTTTAGAAGAGGCGAAGGATTACTTGAAAGACCCTTGCGATTGAATGGCTTGTAGGCGCCTTCGAATGTCTGGCCATTGATAGGTTCGTGAGTAAGTGAGGTGCGTGCCTAGCCAGTAAAGGTCTGACCATATAATCTGCAATGAGCTCCAGATGCCTCCCATCAACATCAATCTTGTAGGCGTCAAATACTCCACCAATCTCGCGTAATATCGCAGCACGTGCCATCTCCACGCCGTAAGCTTTAAGAATGGAGTAGATGTCATTGGAGTAGATAGTATCCAGGTCAATGATGTTGTCATCTGTTGCGCCTGTAAATTGCCAAATACCCCGCAAGTTAGATCCATTGGTAGTCAGCTACGTTGACGAATTTCAGCTCCCAGTTCAGGTTGAACCATACAATGACGTACTCGTATCTTCTCCATTCCGCGTTCCTTTACAACCGCACTAAAGCAATCCGTGATACCAGGGATCTCCCGGATAACAGTTCTCAGACAAGTGCGCTCCACTATGCCTACCAACAAAATTTTTGGGAAGTCTGCGGGAAACTGAAAACTTATGGTTTGATGGCAAAAAATGTAAGGCACAAATGACACGAACCTCGAGCCGAATAGAACATTTTGACTTCGTAAACGTGAACGAAGTTGCTTGATGAAAGATATTCATAAAGGCGTCCGCTACGACTTGAGTTTGGGCATGAATAGCCGTCGGACGACCAATTTTGTCGTCGTTGCTGTCTTCGCCTTCGCCATCCTCCGCGTCTGAGGCATAAGCCGCCTCGATAGTGGCATCGTCCAAGTAATCCCTATCACTGTCATTGTCAGACTCGTAGGATGTCTGCTCCTTTTGCTGACGAGCTCGCTTGGCGTCAACAGCATCACCATCCCCTTGTTCACTCTGGCTATCGTCATCCTTACCACGACCTGGGCCTTCACCCTCACCCTCACCATCTTCAGCCTCTGGCTCGCCAGCTACAGGTTCTTTGGATGCCTTCCCTTTCCCAAGCTGCGCTATCTGGCCCTTCAGATCTGTGTCGAGCTTCTTCATTTCCGTCTGAATTTCCTTCTTGAGTATTGACGGAAATTTGGCTGCGAACACGGCAAGAACTTCCTCGGGTAGAATGTCATACTCCTCGGTGTATTCTTCCGCGGGGAAGAAGACGATCTCTATAACGAATTCGGTCCGGCGCGCATCGCTCTGTACAGTCAAACGCTCTTTGACTGTCACATTGTCAACCAGCTGAGACAACGTCAACTTGCTAGCTCGCTTGCAAAAGATGTCAATGTCCAACTGGGACACGCCATGGGCAACTTCCATAGTCATCGAAGGTGTCTTAGGCTTTTGTGAAGCTGTCATCACAATCTCCCGCAACCGAGGAATACCTAGTGTTACGTTGGCAGCTCCGTGACCTATATTAAAAGTGTGAATATCCAGCACTTTGCAATTTTATAACAAAAACTGACCTGCAAAATGGAACGTATTAAGTGTCATCTGAGTTGACGGTTCTCCGACGCTAGAACATGTAAGGATTGAGACATGCACGGGATCTGGAAACTTACCCCTGAGACGCTAACAAACCAACAGCTTCGCCAGGTTCCACCAAACTTCTTAGATACTTGATATTCATGAGCAAGTTGAAATATCTGGTTTTCATGGGTTCATGCCGACGCTTAATCTTGGGGCCGTCCGTCGCCTTCTTATCTTTGTTCATCAGTAACCCATGAGGGTTAGAGTTGATGTACTGAGCCAATGCCCCCGCAAACTTCTCTGATGTGCTGCCAAGGTATCGACTAGGGCTATACACATCCAAGGCAGGAGCGCGCTTCTCTCGCTCGGCGGGCGTGTACTTGTCCGGACGTACTTCTGATTTCTTCAGAGTTTTCTTCATATAAGATACGGCGTCACTGTCGTTGATATGACCAGCGATGCTCTTAGGCTTGTAAAGGTTGAGAAGGGTGATCTGGTTCCGAGCAATGAACTCGAACTGGTAGAGGTGTTTTTGCTTTGTAACATCTAGGCCATCGCCGCCGTAGTGGAACTGGTATATAGACGAGTCACTGCCACGGACGGTATGATCATAGTGGACACGGATGCCCTCAAGGTGCTTAATGAGGCAGCGCTGAAGATAACCGGATCGAGATGTCTTGACGGCAGTATCGATAAGACCTTCACGTCCAGCCATGCAGTGGAAATAAAATTCTTGCGGCTTGACACCCGTCAAGAAGCGACTGGCAACATATCCACCTGCCATGGCTTTCGGCTCGAATGACTTGAAAGATGGAAGAGTTTTTCCGCTGACCATTACGGGTACGCGACGACCTTCCAGTTCCTGCTGGCCAAGTGCACATGATATCTGCTGGGCATTGACAGCACTGCCCTTCGCACCAGATAGCGTCATAGTTTGCATGTGGTTGTGAGGAAATTTACGCAGAAGACCGTGAGGCATACAAGCGTCGGCGATGGATTTGGTTAGGCCCGAAAGCTTAGTCTTGACGGTAACATCGAGACCAGCCATTTTGCTGTCGTCTCGTAAGACATCTTCGAGCAATGTCGTCAATGCTGCTGGAACTTCCTCCTTGGGTAGTTTGCTCAACGAAGGAAAATTTTCGACGGCACCGTCGAACCCAAGATCACGGCCATGTTGGAGGAGTTCAGTTCTTCTCTGGTCTCCATCGGGTGTTAATGCCAGATCGTCCATGCGACACGTGAACGCCCGATGTTGTAGAAACTTTGTGAATAGCCGGCTGAGAACGCCGAGAAGCTTCCCAGCGACATCAGCTCCATACAGCTCGTACACCGAGTGCACAAGGCCATAATCCGTGGCTCCGAACGCGGATTTGTCAAGGACACCACAGAGAAGTTCGCCGTCAACAAAAACAACCTTGTCTTCTAAGGAATGTTTGCCCCATAGATGGCCGGGAACTTTGGCTTTGGAATCAAGGTTCAGCCCCTCCGCGTTGCTCGGCGTAATGTTTTTCAGGACCGTCGAGATCTGCCTAATGCGATTAGGGGCTGAGCGGGCGAACAAAGCACTGTTACTTACGACCTGTTTTCCTGTCCAAAGCGGACGTGGCTTCCATATAGTTGGAGGTAGAGTGATCAGCCGTGATAGATGATAACTCTCATCCTCAGGACGGAGTGCTCCGTATAGTAGTTGGAAGTACTCCTCGCGGGAAAAAAAGGCGTCTTGACAGGTCATCCAGACCCCAGCAACAACGTGGTCCTGGATGAGGCCGCGTAAGGGTTTACCAGAAGTCGGGACTAAATACTGATTCTCAGTATTGGCAATTAACATCGCCTCCGCACGTGCAACCTGGTTTTCTTCAAGGGGATTGAAAACATGATATGGATTATACTTCGAAGAAGCTCACGAGGAAAATGGATGTTCATTTCTACCCAACAAGCGGCTTAGTTTTTCGTTAACGTCGGAACTCCAAACCAAATGCTCACCGTCACCATCGAAGTCAGCTGAGAGTAGTTACAATTAGGTACAGTTATGCGGCTTGAATTTGGAATGCATACCATTATAAGAGTTACTAAGGATAAAGAAGATTAACCAATGAACCTACACTAGCAATTGGAAACTTACCAGTTCGCATAATGCATCCTTATGGTCTTTTCGCCTCGTAAAATACGGGCCTTATGGCACATCATGCTTGGCTTGTGAAGAGTTGGTTGACGATTGAGGATCAGAATGTCGCCATCCCGAAGATGCCGATACACCTTCTTGTTGATCGAAGCTGTGCGCGTTGCGAGTCCGCGACGACCTGACGAGCTGTCGCTGCCATCTTGAGGTGTCAACAGCTGGTTGGCGATGGCCGTTCTTTGCTCAGGTGAGAGTTTTTCCTAGCGAATCAAGTCAGAACTGCGGAAATAGCGTGACATAAAAAATTACCAAAGACTGTTTATGCCCATCTTCATACTCAACCATCGTCGCTCCTGGATAACCCTTCGGACCAGTAATTACCCATTGCCGCAATTCGTGGAAATTTGCAGGAGTCACAGGCTCAGGAAAGGTAAGTTTCCTCGCAAAAACAGGAGGGATGCCAATTTCGCTTGGCTCGATATTTACATCTGGTGAGATGACAGACCGCGCTGCATAGTTGACACGTTTACCCTGCCAAGAAAATTAGATAAGATACACTCAGAAAAAAACTATTCCGTACCATCATATGTTTGCGAAAGAGACCCTCCTTCTTTTCGAGCCCCTGCTTGACACCAGCTGGGGGGAGTTTACCGTTGCGGACGGGCGTAGGATTTTTGTTGCTGTCCATGAAGCTATTGACGTCGGCTTGCAACTGAACGAGTCCCTCGAGTAAAGCACTAAATAAACGACGCCGCGTCGTGTCGTCAACACCTGATTGCTTCAATGAAGCGGCATGGAGGTCTGCGTTTAAATCACGTAGCCTATACGACGTATTCAGAATCTTGGCCAAAAGCTCATTCTGGGGATGCTCGAACAACGTTTCACCCATTGTAGCAGGTGGGCGAAAACGCGTTGGTGGAACAGGGATCACTTCCATGAAGAACATGTCGGCAGATGCCAGAGACAGACCTGCAGCATTTAGGGGAGAGAAGGGCCCATGTCGGCCAAAGATGAGAGAACAGATCTCAGGGCAATTATGGAACAGAAGACGCAAATGAGCACGGCATTCTTCTGGTGCCATAACACGCTCATTGCGGCCGCGGGCGGTCTTGACTTTACCATTTGCAGCACGAGGAAGACCGGTTTCTTTCGAGGGACGGGTAGCTTGGAGTTCCTCTTCCTCGTCTGAGTATGTCGGCTCCCCCTCGGGTTCGGAATCAGACTCCGAGTCTACGTCCATAGTATTCGAAGGTTCGGAGTGAGATTTTGAAGCATCTGCAGCTTGCTGCTGGAACAAGAGGACATCTGGCCTTTTAAGGCTAATAGCTCGATGCTGGTTTTTTTGCTTTACGGAGAGATCATATTCGATTATTTTAGTGAATCCCTCCTTGCGGAACGTGTAGGCGAAGCTGTTATCTTGCTAAGCCAAAATCCAACATACAGCGAAAATAGCAAACTCACGCGCCGCAACCTTCATTGCTACATTTTTTGGTGATAGTTGTCCTCAAAAACTCTTGGATGAGATCTTTCCGGGCCTGATAGACAAGAGTGTCCTTGTAGTGATCTCGCTTGCTGCCGGAGGCCTTGCTGAGATGCACCATAACAAATAAGTTAACGCGATGTTCTAATTCAGGGATAGTCTCGTTGCGACTATCTTCATCGTCGTCATTGGACGTGTGTAAGGTGATACTGTCCACGTCGAGAGCAGCTTCCAGGAGACCATGTTCCAAGAGGCGGAATTTGGCGACATATTTGCAGATCTAGCGAGGAGCGCTTCAGGCAAGGAGAATAAGCAGAGGGGTATGTGCGTACCACTGATCGACTCAGTTTGAATCTATGACAAAACAGACAGGTTGCGCGGAGAATGTTGTACATGTTTACCATGAACAGAGGGTGGTACACAGGGGCAGGCAGTTCAATGTGACCAAAGTGGCCTGGGCACGTGAAGTAGGTTAAGTGACATGTTGCACAGCTGGAGGTATAGCGTCAGCGCACCTGTCTCAAGACTACCAAGAGCTAGGCACTCACATGTCTTGACGATCGCTGGGGCCAAGCGCAGGATCATACAGGCCACCGATGTTCGGCCTGTTCAAGTCATCCAACAATACTGGGTTCAAAATCTGCTTGACTGATATCCTCCGGATGTCTTCCGCTGTCAGGAATGAAAAAGAGATGCTTGAGACGGTAGACGGTATGGAATGTGATATGTTCATGGCGGACGCGATGGTGAATGTTCACTGTTGTGCTTCTACTCTCGGGGAGAATATCATATAAAGCTAGCACATTCTTTTCCAAGCTGGTAAATGCGACGAAAGCTTAGTACGAGACGCGATCGACATCGACCAAGTTTTTTCTCCCTTCTAATTTGAGCGAGTCACGTGATTGTACATGTAGGAACAATCATGTCATAATATCGTTCATGGTGCTTTGAATGTGAAGACCTGAATGAAGTATCTATATGACTCTTGACGGAAGAATATGAAACTGTGATGAATGTATTAACGCATAGTACCGCTACGCTTGATACCTGTCCGACTCTGGCCACTATTCTTCTGCGCCTCACTTACTAGTTCTGCGATCAATTTGTTGTATGTCTCCGAGTCCTGCTGGAGAGCATCGCGAGTTTGTAGAAGGTGTGTAAGTAAAGATGAGGTATTGGTTGTCTCTGTCCGGAGATCTATTAGACACCGTTCAAGTTTTGCCAAGGGTAAGAGGGTTAATTGATCTGCTTGGCATCATATATGATTGTTCAGATCACGGCTAGAGGAAACAAACACACCGGTATCAAGTTTGAGTAGTTCCTCTACTTTCTTATCATCTAGTTGGGGTTTGGGTCCAATACCAAGCTGTGATACGGTCGGTCCTACCCGCGTAGACGGCTGTGGAGTGCCCATCCGAGGCGTCCCTGCACGAGAATTGGTTCTAGACGATGGAGTACTCTGCAGTGGACCATTGCGAGGTCCTGGGGGTGCAGACATCGGTCTTGTTGATATATGTAGTGGGGGAAGGGGCTTGCCGCTTGCGTGCGGTAGTATTTCATCTAAGTTCACGGGCAGTCCAAGAGCGATTAAATGTTGCTGTCGAATGCGTGAGCGTGTCCAGTTGATGGGCTCCATGTGGGGCGGCGAATCCAGAAGCATGGTATATAATCCACGACTTTATTACCTAGAGCTTTAGTATTTGAAGGGAGATGTTTCAGGGACAACGAACCTTTCAGGTGTGACCAATATTTGGCTGACACCCTCTGCCTGTCTGATGTCTTCATCTGTTGTCAGCGAGGAGATATCCCAAATCCATACAGGATCCAAGATGCGGTTGATCTGTCCCTTTAGATCTTCTCCGGAAGGTAAGGGGGTTAATCTGAGCGGCTCCCAGGTAGTATGAGATGGACCCGGTATTGGCTCTTCATGAAACGTATCATCCTCTGAGAAATCTCCAAAATCTCCATCCTGTCCAAAATCTGCATCGTGTCCGAAACCCTTGCCGCCTTCCAGGTCCCCTGCTTCTCCGAAATCCCCAAAGTCACCAAAATCATCTTCCTGTGCAATAGATGGGTTCTGCGTTTGTGGGGGCGTATGAAAGTCATCGTAATCGTCTAGTCGGTCTTGAGAGGGCGCAGGAGATGGCGGCACAGGTGATTCAGGTGAAGAGAAAGATGTAATATTTGCGAGGCGTGTTGCAATTGGGTCATCGGGTGTCAGAGTAGTACTACCCCAGACTGAAGCTCCAAACATGAAATCTTCGTCCATTATTCGCTTGAATCTGCTTTCAGTTATGACTTGTGCTGTTCAGCGATCGATGAATTTGGCCTCGAACTAGTTTAGTCGGTATAACGCCGGGTGGATGTTGTTATCGTGACTAGAAGGTCTTTGAAAATCATGATGCACTAATTAACGTGACGCTGGAAGTAAATTAGGCTTGCTCCTTGTCATGACTTCCAACTTTGAGCCAGAGCCTCCTGCTTTCGTCTTTGAAAGGGCTTACAACAACGACCATCAGTTCCTGTTCGATTTTCCGAATAAAAAGATAATGCCCAATGCGCGTCAAATACAGCTGCAGCGCCTCTATGATATCGTGAATCTCGGCGTACAGCGAGACGACTTTCCCCGTGCCAGACGTGCTTGGTCCATCCTAGCCAGATGCAAAGAATTAAATTGGAAAGCAATGTGGAGGTTGGGCATCACCTTACTCGAAAATGATGTCCGCGTCGTGGAGAGCAATCCACACAAGATAGATTTTTTACGGACAATGTTACTCCAACTTCCCGAGGAGGTATGTTCCATTTTGCTGTCCTTACAATCGCGACGAAGTTAAATACTTCCAAGCGAGAACGCATTCTTGCTGAATTGGTTCAGCATTACATTCTTGCTGGCAGGTACAGAGATGCACTCGATGAGCTTGAGTTGTATGTTCCTTTCTCCATCGAGAAAACCATGATCTGATTGTAGCAGTTACCTCCCTTCATTCCCTTATCGTGACAATCCAGTACTTCACATCTATGCAGGCTTGCTGTGTATTTTCATAGCCCAGCCTCCAGAATCAGCTGGTCAGTGTTTGAAGTGTCGACTATTCTGGCATATCGGTCTTAGGCCCTTGCTCCAGGTGCCAATGAAGTCGAGGGATCTACTTATGATAACAACTCTCTCAGTCGCGCTCAGACCTATCTTGAACACGCAAAGGTATTGGATCCCAATAACATTGTCGTAAGCGAATTTTTGCATAAGGTAAGGTGTCGTGATTCTGTCCAACCTGAGAGCTCACCTTCGTCAGCTGCATTCCATTTCTCAAGGACCAGGATTACTCTCTTTCGCAAGCCATCATTCTGAAGATGAGACTCACACCAAAGGTTTTCAGCCATCGCAACCAAAGCGAAGGAGAAGAAAATTTTGAATGTACTCGTTCAACGGCTCACAAGTGAATGCAAGGCCGTACCCCACTTGTATCGCACTATCAACCATCTGAATCCGACTCCATATCAATAATCGGTATTCCTTCCTCTTCCTCTTCCTCTTCATCGTCATCGTTCATCATCACTGGGATGATCCGAGGCTCAACCGTAGGAGGAGTAAGTTCCATCTGAGTAGAAGATGGCGGTAGCAGAGATTTTGTTGGTTGTTGACCTGATATCGCTGAAGGGATGTCGGCAGAATCTTTTGTTGATGCTGTAGTGATCGAAGATGTCATTTTCTGACTGGTTGGCACTGGAGATAATATCAAGATTGGTCCAGGAGCTGTGATTTTTGGTGTTGGTATGGGTAAATGCGTCGGTACGGGCTGAGGGGTTGGTTCGGGTGTCGGGGTCACTGCGTTGAGATCTGCCCCGACATCCATGATATTTGCATCATATGTTGTAGCCAAGGCAAGTGATCTACGAGCAGCAAGCTCTTCGTTGTTTTCCTCCGCGCGAAATAGAGATAGTGCTTCCACATGAGGCAGCGGGCGGACTAGTGGTGGACCGCGAGGATGGAGAAGAAGGTCAGCTTCTTGTTGTAATTGCAGTTTTATCTGCATAGTCTACAAGCAAACAGGTCGTCATGTTAGGAAAACAAAATAAGATAAACACTGCCTACATGTTCATTGCCTTCCGTTACAGTTGATCTGAGGACCAAGCCAAGGCTTCTGCTCATCGCACTTGTCGTCCCTCGAGCAAGCTCTAGACACATTCCGTTCACTTTTGCAAGTACTAAACTGTGCAGATGAACGTCTTGGGATAAAGAGGAGCGCGACATAGCTGTCAATGATAGTGACAAGGATAACATGACACGGCAGGCCAGAGAGCGGATGGCGGATTGCAACTCAGGGCCTCGCATTGCAACTTGCAGAGCTAGAGGATGATTAGCGATCAGTTGGCTGATCTTGACCTGAACTCACCATCTAGAGCACAAAGAATAACCTTTCCCTCGGCGATCGATGAACAAATGACATCTTTTGATAGTCTAAAAACTTCGTCGCCTTCGTAATCTCGTCTACGTTTCCTGCCTTTTTTGCTCTGTCCAGAACTCATTTCGCCTGTATGTGCATCAGACTGTGTTGACAGCAGCGGCATGAGAGAAAGCATGACGCCTTTGACGAGCCTCGTGGAACTAAGCTCGCCGCTGATAGGGAAGCTATTGCTCAGTAAAGCTTGGATGCACTGGAGCAATGAACATCGCCGCTCTCTAAGACATACATAGGTCAATCCTTCAGGGTTAAAGTTTCAGCGACGCACGGTAGAGGGTTTTGTTCGAGATGGTATGTTATCATAACGACTAGTCGGGACACGTACGGTGTCAGTCGATGCTGAACGCTAGATCGAGCCGTCACTTGAGAGATAGAATAAAATTGTGTTGTTACCCACGTCTTTGCCAGGCAACAGAGCAGATCACATGCAGAACTCTGCAGCTCAGGCACAATAGCAAGTTCCAAGGCTCTGACTGTTGCGTCAACGTGGCCTTCTTTCTAGCATTGGGTTGAAAAAGTGTCGGCAGAAGAAATACAAAAAAATACCTCTTCTTCAGCGGTACAAGCTAGCAGGAATAGACAGAACTCCATTATACGTCCTATAGGCACATGGACTGGTCTTTGAACTGTCGTCCTGCACTTGTGTAAGTATATTGTACCATCCCGTTCAATGAATTGACCTTAGTAAACTGCAAAGCGCAGTAGCGCAGCATTGTAATCTATCAAGATTGAGGGCGACAGCTAGCACTGGATCATCGCATGTTAGTCCATTGGAGGGTGAGGGGTTGTTCTTCACTGTATGAGATATCAATAGGAGGTTGATAGGTCAGATACCAGGGCCTTGCCTGGAAATGTTGTTCTAAGACCCATCGACGCAGTCCAGAGACACTGAAGGGTCTCATCTACAGATTTCTTCCACAGATTTGCGGCCCCAACCTTGCCCCCGGTATAATGAAGAACGGCGTACAGGCTCGCCGCTTTGTGAAGCAGCAATTTATTCGTGTGTTGCGGTGCAGATCCATTGAGTATTTGATGACACACATTTGTGATAGAGGAACTTAAGGCTCTATTCAATGAAGGATACAGAACGACCATATCCTTCAATGTGTCCGTCGCTAGTGCCTGACATCTTGCTTTCAGACCCCTGTTAGTTTTATAAAAGCCAAACACGAACTTTTAGCTCGTAATCTGCAGCCCTTTCGACGATAGATACCAGCGCCTGGCTAAATTTTGGAACGGTAGGAGTGGCTAGTTGCCTTTGAAGCTCTGGCACGTCGGTTGCTGCACTGAGGACATGCCGAAGATATCTTATCGACGCCTTAAGCAGTGGCAGAGGTTCTGGTTTCTTGGGTGACATATTAGATATCTGAGCATCAGAATGGGTGCATCTCACAAACTAACTGTAAGGATGGACAGCGCGAGTCCTGCCCAGCTCTGCGCAAACTCTGTCATCGTAGACTTTGATAGCGATGAAGTACGATATGCAATGCATATGCCAGCCCACCGAGCTCCAGCATCTTTTGAATGAATCAAGGCAGTCACCCGGGATGTCCATTTCTGAAGATGAGGGGAAGGGGACAAGATGTCCTCTGATAAAGTTGACAACACAGATGACAGGTGTAAAACTGAAGAAGAATCCGAGGCTAATTGCAACTGGAGCAGTGATTTCAGTGGATGAGAAGCCATTGCTCGGGACACGGAAAAAGCCAGCAAAGCCTAAGGCGAGGGACGCGATGCCAATGACTTTGAAAAGATTGAACTACTAAATTTGGGCAGGAGCTTTAGCTTTCAACAATAGTAAACAGGTTCTGCTACCCGTCGGCTAATCATCGCCCTGATACAGGTTGCAACATGCAGCATTTCGGCGACCTTGACTCGGCTACCGAGGAACAACTGCGTCTCAACAATTTTGAGGTGCATCGCATTGTTTACACTACATGCAGTTGGGCTGATGTTCAATGTTGAGTAGGGCAAATTCGATGTTAAAGAATTTGTTGGATCTATATCTGAGAGATTAATCACGCAATCAAAGGCAAGCTCTGGGCGTACGCGTGTGTGTGCTCCCTTCGTAATATTGTCTCACTTTGCGCTTTGTCTAGCATTCGATCCCAAGCCATTTATACGAACATTTGAAGCAGTCGTAGACAAGTTGATCAGTGTGCGCAAGGATGTCCAGGCTAAGACGGAACAGATGGAAAAGAGTGTCCGAGTGGCAGAAAGGGAGTACTCAAAGAAGATGGCAGACCTGAACCGAGGATTCGAGGTACGTTTCTATGTGCAGTGTAGGATGTCCCAGTTGACTACCCATGCTCAGGCCGTTGGATCATCTTTTTCGACAATGGAAAGCAAGATGAACGAAGTTGGACGCACTGCGGTCCGAATAGGTAGCTTGCATTAACATTTTCAATACTCTCGTTAACTGTCAGCGTCAGGTGAACAACTGGAATCCATTCACATTGAACGCCAGAGAGCCCAGGCTGCCCATGACCTCATCAATTACTACAACCAATTTTCGCGCGGTGATACTTCACGTTTGGATGCTTTGAAGAAAGAAGGTCGAGAAGGTCGAAGTCAAGTTGCCATTATATTGCGCCGACTCACAACTGTGGCCCGAGAGGTGGATCTCCCCAGTGCAGACAAGGTATTGTTTACTGTTCTTTTCCTCCATCTAGTGGCATAACAGACATTTAGACCCGAGAGAACATTGACAAATACTGCGAGAAGTTCGAGAAAGACATGATATACCTCTTTGACCGATGCTACCGAAAGGGAGACCCAAAGTTGATGCATGTGTGTTTCTTTATTTTCAATATGTTATGACATATCTGATATTTCGTTAAGCATTGCGCACAGACATTATTAGATTTCAATGGTGGTGCATCTTGCGTTCAAATCTATGTCAACCAACATGATTTCTTCATGAATAAGGTTCGTGACACTGCAAACCACAGTGACGACCTGTTGTACGTTCTCCGTTGCCTACAGAATGCGTCCTCTTACTATTTCACGCAAGGTGGAATAATGTTTCCAAACCGGACGAAAGCCCACCCAAAACAGAATCAGGCCTCACAGAGTTGTTCGGAGAAATACGAGCAACTGTCGCCCAGGAATCACAGATAGTCCAGGCAGTATTTCCAAACCCACCATTTGTCATGCAAGTTTTCCTGCAGCGTGTTTTTGCTCAGTCTGTGAGGCAACGGATCTTTATATGATAACGACAGTGTCTGATTTTCTGCAGATCCAACAATACATGGAGCAGCTCTTGACAAAGGGCTCTTCTCTTTCTGATTTGGCTTACCTACGGATCCTACAATTGGTGCATAACCAGACATCCAACCTCGTCGAAGACCTGAAAGCTCATGAGCTCCCATCCATCACACCCAGCAAATCATCTCTGGAGATATCAGAGTTTCGTAGGGTTCTCTCCGGTGCACTGACAGTTTCTGGAACGTCGACAACGTCTGTTGTGAGCGCCATGCTAGAAAACGCGATGGCAGAACTGTTTGTACCATATATCGAGGGCCAGAAATATCTTGACAGAGAGAGCAAGAGTCTTGGCGAGCTTTATGCGGGACTGCTTGCGAATTATACTCGATATCATGTAAGCACGTTAAATATTTTTGCCGCAGAACGTGATTCCTATTGTAATGCAGATGAGAATGCAGAAAGTAAAATCCTCGATGTTTGATCGGATGGTGGACAGGCTCGGAGCTGCTGCCGCAAATACTACGACATCTGGTGGTTCAAGCACATCTGCACAGGCTGCAGCGCTGATCATGCGGTATGGAGGGATAAGCTCAGAAAGAATACAGGACAAGAGCTCAGAAGATAACGTGCGGGAAGAAGACGGTTTATTGAGCATTGACGTTGCAGAGAAGATGCTTAAGTGGCATGCGGAAGCTGTTGGGAGATGTGTTGAGCTCACTTCTCAAAATGATGTGTCAGTCCCGCGTTGCACAGCATGATACCTGACCTGACCTTACCTGCGTCCCTATAGCCCCAAGAACACATTTATCCTCCTAAGAGTGTTAGCGGAAGCCATCGGCGCCGCATACCTGGAGACTGCAATAGAATCGTACGTGTTTCGCGAACTATATGATAGCACATCTAAACCCATGGCATAGAGCTATCGCTCGTCTTGAATTTGCCGACCCGAAACTCGAACCAAGTCTACAGCCACTTGAAGTGTTGCGCTCAGTAGACCTCATATGCCATCTGTGGCAGCAATATACGAATATGGCACTGTTTCCGCTTGCAGCGTCATCCGTCACTGTTCGGCGTGAAATGACCATCTTCAACAACCAGACTGTAAGCAGGACCGAAGGGGCAGCAAATACGCTGATACAACGCACCATAGATGGCAAGTTCTTGTACGCCGCCTGACAATTTGTACTAACCTCCGTGCAACTCCTAGCTACCATAACTTGGCTTTCTCTGCAGCTCTCGAAACAAAAGAAGAATGACTTCAAACCACGGAATGACGACCTCTCATTTGCTCGTGTCAACACAGAACCTTGCGTAGCTTGTTGCGAGATACTCGAGAAAGTGAGAGATGCAGCGATACAGAATATTAGCGGCAAGAACAGAGAGGCTTTTCTCACCGAAATAGGTGTCTCCTTCCACAGGTTTGTTGCAGTCATTTGGAAGCCATATATGTGATGCTCATCAGGTTTTCCAGTCTACTACTTGATCATCTCCGCAAATATCCTGTTAGTGCGACAGGAGGTTTGATGCTTGCTAAGTAAGGGTCTTTATTATTATCGCGTTCCCCCGGCACCAACATCAATTCTTATTGCAGAGACCTCAAATCGTACCAGGATACAGTGGCATCTTTCAATATACCTGCTCTGCACGAACGATTTGAGTTCATCAGACAGCTCGGCAATGTCTTTCTCGTGCGTCCTGAGATCCTCAAGTCGTATATCACAGAAAATTACCTCGGGCGCATCGATTCTGCCTTACTCAAACCCTACCTTGCACAACGAAGTGACTGGGGCCAGTTCGAGACCCGCTTCAACGAGAACGTCGATGTAGAGGATGTTGCAACAGACAGTGCTTCCAAGGGCCTTAAAGATCGATTCAAGATGGCGAAGTTGGGCACGATGGTGAAGGATCTTGAAGGTCTTAAACTCGGTGATGGTATTTCTATGGGTATCCCCAGTGGATTTACTGGGAGCTTTTCTATAGGCGGACGTGGATTGAACAATAACAGTGCCTAGTATACATACATACCTCTGTTGTGTTCGATGGTGGTACATCAAATCGAATCTGGTCGACTATATATTATCTTTAAGGTGCGGTGGATAGTGAAGTGTCTAATCTAAGTAGTGGTGCAAAATCGTACGAGTCATACCACGTCAACTCCTCTGATAACGTCACTCCAATCATCAAGGTGCTTCAGAACCTTGGCGCACTTGTTTCTAATGTCGACCTCTGCATCCTTGCCTAGTACAAGATATAGAGGCCATTCCCGACCTGCGGCGCAGCCCTCCCCTTTCACCACATCTACAACAATTTTCATAGCCTTATCTGGATCGCCTGGTTGTTTCCCAGCAGGCTTATAGAAGTTCACACGTCCATCAGCACGCTGTTCGTCATAATCTGGGATAGGATTGGAGCAGTCCCACGGGTGACCGAGGATGCCCTCGGTGCGGAATGATCCTGGCTCCACGAGTAGTACCCGGATATTGAATGGCTCCAACTCTGATGCCAATGATTCACTCATCGCTAGTGAGGCCAAGTTGACTCTTCGGGATTTTTCAGGTCAGAGATTTACTCACCATGTACAGCGGCTTTGCTTGCAGCATAAAACCCTGGAATGAAAATGAGTGATTTATCATTTTTACTTGCCAAGACATCGTGGTTTACCAAGGCCCTACGGGTGACAGTGAGCTTCGGCGAATTGGACACAGCGAGTCAAAATGATTTACTCTGGTTTCCGGCTTCCATGCACTCCTGCTGCCGATGACCACAACTGTACCATTGCGTTCTTGAGAATGTTTTTCAGCAAGTAAAAGAATTGGATCCTTGCGAGAAGCACTCACTCTTTCTCATGTGTGGTAACGCTGCATTGCAAACATTAACCACTCCGAAAAAATTTGTTTGAAACTGGCGGAGCATAACCGAAGCGCTGTAATAAACATGAATAATATGAAGAGCGCGGGGTTGGTGTGCATACCCTCCTTCTTCAAGAAGTGCAGGCAGCCCGTAGCCTGCATTATTGACCAAGACATCAATGCCATTCCATACACGAGCAGCGTGATCTATTCGCGATTTAATTTCCTTTGTGCCAGCATTGACATCAAGCTGCATAAGATGAAGGTTTGGGTGCTGGGTGAAATGTTCAATTTTGCTCAGTGTACGAGCTGTCGCGATAACGCGATCCCCTCTTGCAAGCGCAAGGCTCGTAAGACGACGACCAAAACCAGAAGATGTCCCTGCCATGAAATGAGATAAATGTAACGATTCATCATGATTGTGAACAAGAAAGCATACCAGTAATCAACCAGACTTTTTGGCCCAACATGAGGAGTATAATAGCCTAGTATTGCAATGCTGATGGGTATTGGAATATACGAATGTGAATGTTCAGGTACTTGTCTTTTGAAGCAAGGGCCGGTCCGGTCATTTCCAAAGGAGGCCCACTCGTCAATCTTTAGATGATGCGTGCCAGGGGCATTGGATGAACCTGAGTACAGCCTGTACATGTGTCATGATGTTATTAGAACCAGATAAACTTGTGAACTATTTAGGTCAACTCGGAGCATGGCCATGTATGGAGCCCGTTTCCATCATGACTTTCATCGCAGTGGTTAAGCGCACCTTACGCCAGCTCTTCTGTCGGGACTTTTTTTGCGGTGACGTGAAATAATGGCACCTATTTAATGGTCAGTATTGGTTGCATAGCCCATCTCTGCAATTCAATATGGCTTCTCCTGAGCATTGCACTACTCCAACTTCGTCCGCAAGCGAGCTGTATGCCGTGACCGACCCTGGTACTCCGAGTGAACCACTGACGCTGGCACCTTGTGACGTCCAGAGCTGGGTAGATACTTAAGTTAGAACGTTGACGTCAGGTATTTGCAAGATCTTCGGCGACAGCAAAATGATCCACTGGCAGCCGTCATTAAGATATCAATCATTCACCATTATGACGCTAAACGCCAATATGGACATAGTCTTCGTGGAAATGAAGCAGTGATCTATGACCATGGCCAGACCCAGCGCATGAGAGCGAAATAGTACTAGAGTGCATAGATAAGAGCAACGGGAGACTGCGAGCAGTGAACTTGAAATAGGATACGAACTTCGGTCAGTAGGGATGCAACAACACAGCGCAGGGACTGGTTCGGTAATGCCAAATCAGAGCCAAACAGGGAATACAGACGTACAATGGCACGGTAGAAAGCACTGCTACGAAAGCGTGGCAGATGCGCATCTAACACAACCGTATAGGTCCTTCGGCATTCAATTCATGAAAGTAATAAGCTACACCTTCTCGTGTATACGTGACGTGGCGGCCACTAGCTCGCAGATTGCGTGAAAGCTGGACATCCACCCCGATGACCATTCACGAGGTTTCCGGTTCTGGGTAGACTGAGTTGGCAATTACTGCGCGAATCATCGCTATGCCACGTCTTCAAGATCAGTGTGAGTATTATGCTCTTGATGACAGCACTTACTGGCGTTGGGCTGCATTTATGGGATCTTCACTAGCCCAATCACTATCATGGACAAGTGGTATGTCACAAGAAAAAGTGGCGACTTGAAAGGTAACCGATGTGAAAGCATACCCGTTATTGGTGCCAAAGACATTTGCCCACCAACATAGGGCCACGGGTGCCTTGTCCTAAAGTTTTTGGCATGTTTGTTCGAAGACATCCTCAAGAAAATGGAATACCCCGTAGATAAGTAGACCACCTGTGGATTACGGCCAGCATCAAGATGCTGACCAGTCCCGCAACATCTGTGCCGGCGGAGGCTGGTATGGCCACATAGTGACATGCCAGCAAGGTTGTCAAAGAACTTCCGGAAACTCTGCTCCCAGGCCCGACGAAATAGAGAAGTGCCATGTGTCGCCAATGATATTTTCAATGAAAACACAGGCGCGGTAGATATATAGATGTGTGCGCGAACATTATACCTGATCTTGTCACGATTCGTTGCACTATGAGTCAGCATACGCGGCACACTCCAAATCAAATGTAGAAGACTATTCTCCTTTAAAAACAGGTTGTCGTTTTTCCTTGAATGCCTGTAAAGCCTCCAACCGATCTTTCGTAGGTAGAAGAACTTCATATGACGCTCTCTCTAAGTCGAGACCTGTTCCTCGTATGTTAACAACAACCACGATAAATGCAACGCTAAATACCTGATTCCAACGAGAGGTCAGCTGCACGTGAAATTGCCTGCTTTGCAGCTCGAAGCGCTAATGGGGCTATTCGAAAAATTGAAAATGGGGTTGCCTAAGGGGTGGAGTAGGTGCGTACCGCTTTTGGTTATTTCTTGAGCCAATTCGACCGCCCGTTCGAAGGCTGATGTAGAGGGAGATGATACATAATCCACTATGCCTATGCTCACAGCCTTTGTCAGATCGCGACATAAGGATACAATTCAGAAGTTTTGCTACCCCATTCAAGTGCTTCTTTGGCTGTCAGCATCTTAGCTGTAAAGATCAGGACCTTTGCTTTCGACATGCCCAGTAGTCTGACAGCACGTTGGGTACCACCCGCTCCAGGGATGATCCCGAGGCGTGTCTCCGGAAGGCCTATCTTTGTCACGTCATGTCCTTCAATACAGATCAGGCGGACTCCACTCCATGCAGCGACCGTACTCACCGGCCACACGCAAGTCACAGGCAAAACTCAATTCTAACCCTCCCCCCAATGCGGGACCATCAATTGCAGCGATTGTTGGCATAGGCAAGGCTTCCAATTGGCCAAGTGCAGCACGCAAGTCAGAAAGAAATTTCGCGACTTGAATTTGAGACATAGTGCGTCTCTCTGCGAGGTCGGCACCTGCGCAGAAGGAACCCATAGTAGTGGAACGTATTATCAGCGCTCGGATGCTGCGTCAAGCTATTCAGTGCAATCTGCTATTACTAGACAACATGGAATATGAACCTCTTGTCGTACTTGGCGGTTTCTAAACATTCACGAAATTCCTAACGAGCGAATTCAGCGCGTATGACGGTATTGGAGTTGGATGAACTATCACATGAAGTAATTTCATTGAAATAGCATTCTTTGCCTGTGGTCTGTTGAGGGACAGACATGTTATACCGAGGTGAGACTGGAGAGGTTCGAGGAAGGCTTCGGGTGCCTGTGTTGAGAAGAGCCTGTGCGATTGTCGCGACAGCCCTATAGTCATTACTCTCCCGACATAGAGCATGTTTGTTCCAAGTGTAAGTGAGACCTTCACTCGTCTATCAATTCGATAAGGGTGCACGAAGCCAGCACTAGCCGACGGAACCTGGCCATGGAATGGTCCCGAGTCTAATAGCGTATTTCGAGGTCCGCCAAGGTAACAGATCGGCTATGTTTTGCAAACATGTCATATGTATTGAATGTGCTATCAGTCGTTTATAGGTCGATAATTAAGGGAGTCAATCAAATCGATATCCGTGTTCCAAAGAAAGTGCAATCGTTCAGAAAATCCAAGGTATACGCGCAGCCGCGAGTTTGTACATAAATAAAATAAAGAAAGACGAATCAAACGTGTACTGTGATTTTGATCGACAACATGAAGAATGTCACAATGCACGCATCAAGCATATGATGTTCGAAATAATTTCACATGGCGTGCCCGTTCGAAGCGCCCGCGGAGGAACCGTAGAAAGAATCGACGGAGTGGGGGAGATCCGGAGAGTGGTATGCAGTAGGAGGAGGAATAAGCGTACGAGTTCGCTGAACAGATGGCCGCAAGGCAGCTGGTAATTCTGATTCATCATTGTCGAAGGGGTTTGGCATCCCTCCAGTTTCATCAATCCCTCCATAAGGATCCTGTGCCGCATAAAGTTCCGTCGGGGGATATGCTATACCATACTCATGAGGAGCATAAACCTCATGAGGAGCATAAACCTCATGTGGAGCGTACACTTCCTGCGGATAGTAGCCTTGGTTTTCATAACCTTCGCTACTGTTAGCTGCCTGCCCGTGGTACACGTCCTGCTGGGAATAAAAGTGTGCGGCAGGCGGTACAGTAACTTCCATGGAGTTGCCGAAGTGATCTATATCTCGGGATTCTTCAGCATCTTCAACAACGAAATTCTGACTCTGAGAGTGCTCTACATAAAGTTCTGGCTTCTTTTCCAGATACTCCATGTCGTCCTCATACGAGCGAGAGGCACGGCGTCTTGCAATCATCATTCCAGCTCCAACAACTCCAGCAACTCCAACCAGGCCAACAACAGTAAATGTTCCGGCGACTACTCCTGTATTGGAGAAGAATCTAGATGGAAATATCAGCTACTGATTGGAGATAAGTAATATATGAGGCCTCACCCAGAGTTGGAGGAGGACGTGCTCGAAGGAGTAGATGAAACTGTCGTTCCAGTTGCGAAGCTGGTAAATGTGCCTGTATATACTGACACGGACGTGAGTCCCAGCGGTTGTGCAGCCGGCGTTATTGCAACGACAGGAGGTGCTGCGGACGTGGACGTGGATGTGGACGTAGACCCGGAAGGTTGAGGGGAAGATTTAGAAGAGGAAGGTTGAGAAGAGGAGGAAGACTGAGAAGAGGAGGAAGACTGAGAAGAGGTAGTTTGTCTGTAATAGGACATAAATCTGCTGTAGAGGAAAATAATAATAAAACTGACGAAACAGGAGTCCCATTGCTTGTGATAGGGATGGCGGCACTGGTGGTACTGGTCGACGTAGGGACGGATGGAGGAGTAGGGCTAGAGGAACTCGAGGTTGTAGCCAATGGATTTGTTAGCGGATTTGGAAAGGGATTAGACGTAGGTGATTGTAGAGCGGGTATCGGGGGAAGCGAGGTAATAGTCGCACTGAGCACCGTGACGGGCGACACGGCGCTGGTGATACTGGACAACAAGCTCTGACTGGGAGTTGTTAATGCTAAAACCTGATCTCTGGCAATCACATCTAATGGTGCTCTTCTGCGCCAGGCATGATGGGCTCGGAAACCATGAACATTCGCTGACTCTGCGAGAGTGGCGGTAAATGAGAGTACGAACAAGATTGTGGTGAAAAGGAGTGTGCGAGCGTGCTCCGGATGAGAACAACGCATCGTATGGTGGTAAAGAAAGAAAGAGGATAAAAGGCGTGCCCTTTCAACGCTATGCGTTGTTGGTTGGCCTGAAAAACGAAAAGAAACGAGATATCAACAGATCGTGATGGTTGACATTGTCCGCTGCTGCATTCTGTTAATAGCATTATTACTAGCGCTCAAACTTAACCCCGTCCAATTTGGTAATCCAATAGTAATCCACTTCATCCACGGCAACTCAGGGCGTTACCCAAATTTTTTATGCAAATCCATACACGTTCGACTCGATATCAACGTTCTAACATGCTGGTGCACGGTGAATCGTTTTAGACTGTATTGTGCAAATCCTGTCCTCCGTTGTTGCACCAAGTATAAAACATGGTAACGAAACAAAAGATATCAAGACTCGGATCATCGGGCCTAAACTCGTCTCAGTCAGACTGAGATTCTATCGTGCAAATCCTGTCCTCCATCGTGATTATACATCCCAAGTACGAAAAAATGACAACGAAAAAAAGAGACATTAAGATATTATCAGGATCATTGGGCAACATTCCCTCCTTCATAACCTAAACTCGTCTTCGCAAATGCTCGACTGACATCTTTCAATAAACGACCGCTCACTTCAATACAGAATTGCTGCAGTCGCCCATCTTGAATCATCTCAGCAATTTCTTGCTGGGAGAGCCCGCGGTTGCAACGTCTCTGTAGTTTACCGGTGACGACTTCCTTAGCCTTAACGAAAATTAAAGTCAACCGTCCTTGTACAAGGCTCCTCAGACTTACTTTATCACCCAGAGTGGACCAGATCTCGAAAATGTCCTTCACGTTCCATTTCTGGGCGCCAATATAATACCAAACTCCCTGTTATACATGATCAAATAAGATGATCAGAACCTGATCCTGGTTGACATGGACAGCTCACCCTTTTCACGGGAAAGGTGAATGTGTGGAGAACACGGTCTCTAGGGCAGTTCTTGACGATGTACGCATGGACTGTCTCATTGGCGCCTGGGGTGCCCCAGTTCATCAAAAAAGATCCGCCTGGTCCATCCATCGAGAACGGGTCGTGGACAAACGCCATGTTGTCGACAATCTGTAGAGGGAAACAATGTTCATCCGCCTGTCCAAGGCTGAATATAGGTTGAACATGGATGAACTATTGATAACAATACTAGGTACCTTTCGAGAGAATATATCTGTACAACATTAGATTGTACATATGATATGCTCGAGCTACTCACCGTATCTTCGCCAAGGTTCAGCTGTTCCTGAAACATTTGCATGTCGACAGGATAAATGACTTCCGCACTCCGGGGGCTGCGAGATGAAGTCAGCTTCCAAACATCGCCGACACCGCCAGAAGACTTTCTCGCAGTATGTACGGACAAATCCGTAGATGGTTCGGATGAGCTGTTGGATTCAGATGATCTCTGCTGATTGCTGAGATCGGATACAACTCCGCCGCTTACTCCTGTCCTTGATGAGCGAGAGTATGAAGTTGAGGCTGGAGATGAAATTGGCACAGTCATCGGGGTTTTGGGCGAGCTACGCTCCTTTCCTTTGGACATTGGGCGCGCAGTCTTGCCAGAACCAGAGCTGTTAGAGGACTTATCGTTTCTGTGACTTTGGCCCGATGGGGACGAGGAGGCGCCAATATCCTTGTATTTCGGCTCAGGCTCTGCTTGTAACAGCAGTGAAGCACCTTCATTTGGGCTATCTCCAAAATCAGGCTATAATATGAACCTTGATCTCAGGGACGTAATACGACAAAGAAGGTAGATGTGTTACCGCCAAGTCCATGTCCATTAAGAGATCGCGCATTACACGCTGTACATGTTGCAATTTACGATATGCGGCGTCTCTGCTCTCGATTACGTTTCTTGTATCAGGCTTGCTGAGTTCGAGTAGACGTTTCAATTCCTCGTTATGAGCTCTGAAGGCGTTGTTCTCCGTGACAATATCATGATGTTTGGTTTCCCATTCCGTAGCTCGGGTGTTGTGTGCTCTAGATTCGTCCATTGAGTCGATAACTATTTGGTTGAGCTCATTGCCTATACGGCGGAGCGAATCTGTGACCTGCATCCACTGGCTGCGCTGTGAGTGACCGCGTTGATATCGTAGAAATAAAACCACAGGCCTCTTCATGAACTCCGCGCGCTCTGGATAATGGAGAACGCGCCTGCAGTTCGTTGCTCATGAGTGTTATGAAGTAAAAGCACCAGCCGACTAGCGTCCAGCATGCCTGCCAGTTGACGTTGCCGACGAATGATAAATGGAACCCTTGAGTACGTGACTATTCGAGTGAAAAGGTTCCGGCACGAATACCACTTTCTATTACTGCGCCGCCATCAGCGGCCCTCCAGATCCATAAAAATTTGTCCCGGCGCGTATTTGGCAGGTCACCGGCCTTATCGATTGATGAATCCAGTAAAGCCAGGTCAGCGCGTTATGACTGAGCTGCTCAAGAGCGTCACGAGGATGGCGAACATAAGGCATCCGATTGTTGATGTGCACACCCATGTTTACTTGCCTCAGTACGCAGCTGAGCTTCGTGCAAGAACCTCAGCTCCTCGTATCTTGAACTGGACAAATGGGGTCAAGACTGAAGAAAGATTGTTGATTTTGGATGGAGAGCCAAGCGGTGGTCGCCCAGTTGGTCCTCAGGTATGTCTACTATTTCAAATGAAGTACAAGCACAATTCACTTAGAATATATCAGTACTGGGATCGGGATGAGAAGCTTGAATTCATGCGCAGGCATGGTATAAACATCTCATTCGTGAGGTTTGTTCGTTCGCTTCTTCGAATAGTACGGAGTGACCGATCACTCTCGCCGGCAGTTCAGCCAATCCATGGCTCGATTTCTTACCAGCGGATCGAGCTCAGACGCTGGCCCACGAACTGAATAATAACCTCGAAGAGTATTGTGCAACTTCTCCCCCTGCCGAAGGATTCTCTGGTCTCAAAACGCTCTACGGCTTCGGCCTTCTCCCTCTTGTCCCGGATGTAGAAGTGTCTGCCATCGTTCAAGCTATAGAATATCTTAAATCACTGCCTCACATCCGAGGCATCATCATGGGAACCAAGGGCATCGGGAAAGGTCTTGATGACAGTGCGTTAGATCCAATCTGGGACGCTATTCAGGCAGCGAGGCTTGTCGTCTTCATACACCCACACTATGGTGTTGACAGCACAGCATTTGGAGAGAATGATAATGGTCATGTTTTGCCACTAGCCTTGGGCTTTCCTTTCGAGACAACCATTGTAGGTAATATTTCGCGATTAATGATCAAAGCATGAGTTTTTACATTGATGTTTAGGCCATCACGCGCCTCATTCTCTCAGGTGTTTTGGATCGTTTCCCAGACCTCCGTTTACTCTTAGCTCATTCTGGGGGAGCCTTGCCTCAGCTGTCATCTCGACTGGCTTCGTGCATCCAACATGATCCTATCGTTGCGAATAGGTTGAAGCACGATTTAAGATATTACCTTGGCCAACTCTATTTCGACGCCGTCGCGTACGGGCCCGAGGAGTTGACTTTCGTTAGCCGAACCATTTCTCGTGCATCTGCGTTCAAGAATGGTGGAGGGACTATTGATCCTGTAGTCGGAAGCTCCAGACTATTGTTTGGTACCGATCACCCATTCTTCCCGCCACTGGAAGCGAGCCAAAAGTGGCCGAGCGTAGAGAGCAATCTGGCAGCCATCCGGGGAATGCCTGGTGTAGATTCCAAACCGGAACACCAGGCTAACATCCTAGGTTTGAATGCGCTCAGACTTTTCGATCTCCATGATCAAGTATACACATAATGTATATCCAAGTGTCTATTAATGAGGTATCTGGATCTTCAAGCTGAAATCTATGTGTTGGACGGACTGATGAACAATACTTGTGCTGAGGATGTCGATGTCTATCATGATACGGTAAATATAGGCCATCAAGAAGCAAACATCCACTAACCATTGATTGCACGTTCTCGCAGGTTAGCCTCGGTGATGTTACCGCTCGTCTCGAAGAGGAACTTCCGTTTCCCAGCCCACTTCTCCTTGAGCTTTCGAGCGACGCTCACAAGATGTTCCCCTTCAATATTGTCCAGCATAATGATGTCAGCGCCCGCTTCGATTGCCTCATCTGCTTCAGCTTCCGAACCAACTTCCACATCAAGCAACAAGCTAAAGCCGCCCACTGCGCGGGCCTGTTGGATTGCAGCGGTGATTGATCCTTGGACTGATATCAGCGGATCTTTAATTAAGTACTTCGTAAACCGAGGCGCACCAGATGACCATATATGATTATCCTTGAGCATGATCATACTCGAAAGATCGTGGCGGTGAGGGTCAATACCTCCTACAATCATTCCATACTTTTCGACCAACCGAAACCCTGGTGATCGTGAGCAGACCAAGCTACTTGAAGGGGCAGCTTACCTGGAGTTGTCTTCCTGGTCCCAGCAATGATACCCTTGTAACCATAACCTACCGCAAGATCTTTGATACGTTTAGATCTTCCCAGGAAGACGAGGACGTAAACATGATAGGTATTAGGTACAATCAGGACAAATGCGCAGCTTACTTTGTTGCAATGCCGCTGCACCTGGCAAGCATGTTTAAGGCGATACGCTCGCCAAGCAGGAGGTGCCTTGCTTTCCCTCGAACAGTAGCGATGTGCTTGATGGGCTCGAAAGTCTCGCCCTCCTCCAAGTGCCATTTAACCCTGCAGGTCCATCAATCACAGGGAATTGATGACATCGTCATGAGAACGTACTCGCATCCAAGCTGTGCGAAGACTTCAGTGAAGAAGGGCCGTCCGGCCAAGACCGCAGCCTGGTTGCCTTTCCCGAAAAGAAATGCTTCACGGTGAACCTCACCCACAACGTAACCACCGTAATCAAATGATGGTGTATCCTCTGCAAGCCAACCCGTGACCTGAGCCTTCCAACTGGGAGGAAGTAGATGTTCGTAAGAATTAGTAGACATTGTTGATTCAACCGAGGAAGGCGAGGTGAGAAAAAAATGGAACGTCTTCCTTCTTCAAGGTCTGAGATCTGAAACAGACTACTAACCCCACCCAGTGAATGGTGAGAAAGCTACCACTGAATATGATTATCGACAAAATCTCGAGAGCAAGGCGAGAAGCATGTACGATATAGTAATGAAGAATGAATTGCTGCGACTATGTGAGGGTATCAGGAAGATGTCCATATCACAGCAACCATAATGCAAATTTGCAAAAAAAAAAAACACTACACGAAGAGAAAATATCCGAGTGTCTAAGGATAACATATTTTTACGCGAATGTTCAGAAATGAGTGGTGATAAAGGCAACGCAGGCTGCAACGGCGGTCAGGAGACCCGTCTCCACTTTCATTCCAAGGATGGCTGCGCTACTACCAGTGGGGGTTGTGCTGGTGTCTGAACTGGTGGTAGACGCTGCTACAGCAGTGGCCGGAATTGTTGCGGTAGTCCCAGAGCTATGAAGAATTGGTCAGGGATAGTAGCTTAATATGAAATAAAACATACACAAGAGCAGTAGTAGTAATTTTTGCGCCAGAACCTGTGGAAGAAGTTGAAGTTGACGAGCCAGAGGTGATGTTGAATTGATTGGACTGAGCAAGCAGGGTGTCGAGATGTTGAGCATCTGCAGCAAGGTTGACACGGAAGCCAGCGCCCACAGGCCAGCCTCCACTTGGAGCGTTGCAGACGACTGAGCTCAGGGTCCCATCAACAAGTGCGCTGAGAACCTGAGGATTCATGACACCATAGTTCTGAGCAAAGAGTATTAGAATTCTTCAGTAGAGCATATGCCAATACACATGCCACGTTGGTCAACACCACCGTGAAGTTCGCTGGGTCGGTGTCAACGCGCTCCCAAGTCAGGACGTTGGGTCCAGCAGTTGTCCAACCCTCGCTATCACCTGGAGAGGTGACCTCGTAGGCAAAGGCAGACGCGATGGAGGCCAAAAGGATAGCGACGGAAGTGCGCATGCTTGCTGAACCAAGTAAGTAGGTGGTGGGGGCTGAAAAAGAGTCTGACTTCTTTTTTGAAGGTAACGAACGTGGTGAAAAGGGCAATTAAAAAGTTTCGCCTGGTCTCGCTTGGACATATTACGGCTGGGTCTAAATTTGATGCCGACCCGAATAAGTGTTATCGCATGTTTGGTTCCCACGTCGTGATCGCCAAGACATGCATGTTGATGACAATGATCATCAAGGGGGTTTCAGCCCGTGCATTAACAAACGATATGATCTGGTGATCAAAGACATTATAGGGGGTTCAAACGTTCACTGTATATATAACGTGTGATAAGCGCGAGAGATAACTATAGGCCTGCTTGTTCGGGCTCCCAATGAAGAAAACATTGTTGAAGGCCCGGAATTCGTCCATGCATGAACACCGGTGACTGAGAAGTACAATGCGCAGAGAACGACCGACACCATCGGAATGAAGTACCGGTCGTTCATTCCTGCATGCGTCAAACACCATCACAATCATGTTTGCGACTTGAAATCGAAGTCCGAAGTCCACAAACAACGAGGTTCCCGTCTTGCCGTGCACACTAGTGTTCAAATTTCAACCAGCGGACCGCTAAGCACGGATGATCGCCATTGAATTAGCTCTGACGTAGTCAGTGATATAGCCATACGACATTAAGCACTCGCCAGTAACTTCTCCGCGTCCCGCCAAAGATCACTTTGTCCCCATATGCCAGAGACGGCCGTAAAAATAATCCAACACGACGCGTCAGTCATGCCAATCTTGGATGACGCGTTGTCAGGCACTCCAGGCTTCTCGGCCTTCAGTCGCCGGACAAGTAGCTCCAAACAAGCGCGGGCTAGGCTCCTGAGTTGACTCATGTCATCCGCTGAAATGAAGTCTTCCACTTTAGCCAACAACGCAAACATCCAACGTGCATGACTCTCAAGGATCGTAAAGGTTGGTTCAGCGGGGTGCTGCAGGTGGATATTCATCCAGTGAGCGAAGTACATAAGAAGGTGCAGGGACAAATTCTGCACTCGATTTAGCTTGAGACGCTTGAAGGCACTGTCATACGCACATGATCTATTTTTCGCAGCAATGAGGGGGTGATCTCACGAGGTTTACAAAGCTGTTCCGGGCCTGGACGAGTCAGCAAGGAACTCGTGTTCCCGGATTCTGTCTGCACTAGTGACATAGATAAGCCAGAACCATTTGAACGTGACTGAGCTGCGGATGATGGTGTACCTGGTAGATTATCCTCCGCGAGTTCAACGTCGCCTTCTGAATTGATACGCCAGGTCTCGTGGGTTTCGTGAATATTTTGCTGGTCATTAATGTTATATTCCACCTCCGATTCGTCGCGAAACGCTGACATGTGACCATAGGATCTATTTTTTGTCGAGATTTTCTTTGTTTTTTTGGGTGGGTTCCAGTCTGATTCCGGTGAACCGGCAAGAAATGACCACCATAGATCTCTTTCCTTCTTATCTGGCATAACCTTCCGTGATCCGTGAGGATCGATATGCACGTGGATAGTTGGTTGAGCGATGTTCTGGAGGTCAAAGTTCATCACCCATTCAGGTACACAAGCCTGACGGCGGACAGTTACCTTTCTGAAATTTCGAAAGTGTGTTAAGAAAGTAGAACGCCAAAGTTCAGAGGGAAGGTTGCTATGTGAGCTATCGGATTGCACGAGATCAAGTGGCGGAACGGGTTCGGGCAGTTCGTACGGGTTAGTGACCCTCGTAACGTGCGGTAGCCGCCGTGCATCACGTCTGTGGAAGTATGAACAGAGAACTAAACGCAACCATGTCAACTCACCTGACCGTGAACAGGTATTCCAGTCCATCTTCTGGCTCGCGGTCAAAGTTTATAGATAAATTCGCCACAGGCAATATTTGTTTTCCGAAAGTTGGTTCATCATCGTCTGAATCATATTCTGTATCTTCCCATTTGCGTTTGAGACCAACGGAAATCATTTCAGTCTTGCGTATGACGACGTGAATGGCCGGCTTCAAGCTAGGAAGATATGTGGTGTGGTATGATGAGTTGGTGCTAGGCGAGATATATTGGACCGCGGGAAACGATACCCAACGAGTCCAAACCAAAATTTTATTTGCACACAGGGGTGCTTCCAGTCTCTCGTTTGGACTCTGTATGCCTCAACTACGATCCCATACACTTCACTATTCATTTATTGCAGGATGTCTACGACAGAAACGATGGACCTAATAGCTGACCACGATATTGACACAGAAACGTTGCAGGCCCAAATCAATATGTCCATGTCATTTGCAGAAGATCTAGTCTCATCGTGGATACAGCCTGCACATAAAGCTAATCTCAGCAAAGGCGCAGTGGATGCTCAAAAGTTACTCGATGAGCAACTACGTAGACCTCCTAGGTGTGTCATAGTATAAATGACGGTGGTGGTTTCTATAATTGACGTACATTACCGAGTAGACTGGGTGTTGGTGCTCCGATACCGGAATCTTCTACAACAGCTCGTGACGCTGCGCGTCTAAAGCATCACTTGATAGGGAAAGGACTCAAGCGCACCCCCAAAGATGATACCACGCTTAATCCGGAACATCATTCAGAAGACGAAGAAAGAAGGGGAGGGACGGTTAAAAAGAAAATGAAACTTGATCCGTTCGCAGTAAGATCGAAGACGAAAGCGAAAATGCTTGGGACCTCTGTCACGCAATCAACCCAGAAGCCGAGTTCCCCGCATCTGCAGGCGGATGGTGGGGATAACAAGACCGGGGGTGATGATGATTTGGAACAAGGACGCCACATTACTTCCGTATCATCCTCACTTGAAGCGAGTAAAATTAACTCACCTTCGTCTGTGAAGAAAAGGGGGAAGAAACCACGGAAGCGCTCTGCTACTGACAGCGAACGAAGCTCGAGCTTCCACGAGCAGACGATCCCCCATTCGCAGTCTATTACCACCCCAGACCGATCCGGCAATCAAAATCTCTCTGTCAATTCACCTCCTCTCGGCAGTAAATCGTCTTCCGTCTCATTTTCGACATCCGGTCCATTTTCAATGGCTGCTTTGCAAACAGGTGAGTCATTGTTCTGCTGTTTCAATACATGGATGTAAACAAGAGCACAGAGTTGAAACGGGATGGCGAACTGAATATCCCGGATATTTCGACTCAACATCCTTCACCACTTCCGCATGCACTTCGTCATCCAGAGGCTCTGCGTTTAACGGTTCCGCTGCTGAATCTTGACGGACCGCCGGACCGGGGCGATGGATCCGGTAAGGATGACAACCCGGATAGTTCCAAGAAGAAGCGCAAAAGACGCAAAAAGAAAAAGCATCCTTTTCAAAGTTGACGCGGAAAGTTAAATTCTCGCCTATACACTTCGTAATTGCCCATGCAGATCTATATCTCGCATCCACGAGTATCATCTTTTCATCTTTTCCATCTACTAAAGCCAAAGCACCCGACCCGAGACTGCCACTGTGTGCCTGGCGATTTATTGCATATTGTTGAAATTCAGTTCATCACATTGTCACGTCCCCTTCCCGTGTAATGCACAAACATATCGAGCCTACCAATTCGAGTTGACCGTCATCGAGTCTAATCATTATAGTTTCGACTATCAAATAATAGTCCTTAGAGAGGTAAGTATAAGTTACAGCATTACTTCCGAGATAAACAAGTCCCTGCAGGTGGTGTGTTCAAATACATAATTATGATAATAGATAGTACCTCAACACGTCAGGACTCAGGATGTAGTGTGATCATTTTTTGGAAGACCTCATCCGTGCGACACCTCGTTTAGAATTATATGACGGTTGTCGTGAAGTTTGTCTTGTAGGTCGTCGGCTGATCCGAGCCGCTTGTCGGCTGCTGTTGCTCCTGTGTGAGCTCCGAGCCAGTCCGTCGGGTCTAAGAGCCCGTCTTGTCTTTTTTGTGTTTCCAAAGCTGAACCATGAGAACAGTCCCGGCTTTGCCCGGTCGTTTTTGGCTCTCTTCGCAACCTTCTTCTGTCGCTTGATGGCTTTAGCTTCGCGCATTTCGCGTATGCCTTCTCGTCGAAGTTGCTCATTTCCACTAAATGTAGCGCGCCATTTGACTAGCCATCCATGGAAGACTGAAGGTTTAGGTCTGCTCCGGCGACGACCATCGGAGTGGTAGTGCTTTTCTGGTCATTAGATTCACAGACAAGAAAGACTTGAATATCAACTCACTGATGATTTCCACACGACCTCGAATTTCATCGCAACGAGATAGTAGAGTACTGATAGTGACCACGAGGGAAAGATTGATAAAAGCAAAAATGGCTTCTGGCCTCTGACTGCATGCTTTAATAACTGTGACTGTCAACTTGGCCGCCAGCTGCCTGGCGGCCTTTGTAAATCCCAAAAACATGCCATTCGGCGATGCGGCCACCGGAACGTGATCTCAGCACACCTTAGGCATGCCAACGGCAGCCACGCCGCTGCGGTCCACGCTTAGCATTGGTCTGTGCCTAAGGAATCGGAAATGGCGGCGGGCAGGCAAGTGCGCCCTTGAGTCACGTGGCACTCTCGGGGCAATCAACTCGTTTATGAGCACTAAGCGCACCAATAAGTTGAAGTGACACCGTAACCAACGGTATTGCAACGGTCCGTGATGTTATCCGTTCATGCTGTATATCGGATGAATGCCGAGCGATTGTGAGACCAAGACCAGTCTAATGTTTTCAAGATTGACCCAAAGTTTGCGGCTTTAGGTACGTCCAGTTCCCGGTTGCTTATCAATCTTTCTATTGCATGTTCCGCTCTCCACGCCTTCTATCAACATAGTTTGTTCCATTTGCAAGGCCGCATTGTATGTTCATATATTGATATTTTTTGACCCAGCTCACGATGATGGTCTGGTAAGAAATCTTCAGTGTACATCGATATCGATGACGTTGTTCGAAGATAGCCTTTACACTGCGTGCTGCACCGACACATAGACTCTGCCTGTCTCTGGGTGTGTACTCGACTCGGGTGACTGCAATACCCGGAATGTTCACGGACTTACTAGCGTATCACCGAATGAGGCCTAAACTTGCCTTATTTGGATAATTTCAGTATCTCACGTTGCGCGAGAAGAAGGATCGGAGGGAACAGCACAGGATTACTGGGGAGGGGTACCCCCGGATATGACGTAAGCCACGTCCGTCTCGTTAATAGTGATCTCAAAAATATAGCGTATTTTCAGCGTTATGACTTGGGGTGGCGGTGAACGCGCTTTTCATAACTGTGGTAAAATGGACTTCTCCACTGCACTGCTTTCATATCTTCTTCGTGTCCCGCTCGAAATTGGCTGTGATGAAGCCGTTTACCCAACGTTTACCACACCGCCATGTTTCTACCTCACAGAACGCTGAACCATGGTGACCACAAACACGGCTACTCCATCCTCTCCGAGCCGTGCTCGGAGGGCAGAATAGTCCTTGTACGAGGAGGTACAAAACCAACAATGAATTTGAGGAGGACTTTAGACATTCTCGCAGGTTTTCCAAGACAAATCAGTTAAACAACATGGGCTGGAAGAACGTCGACACAATCATCGAGGGCAAACTCTATCTTGGAAAGTAAGTATGCCGCGGATCCGAACTGCTGTACAGTCCAGACTCTAATTTTTTGATTTCTTCATCCAGTATCCATGCAGCAAGGTCACCGCGGTCGTTATCGGAGCGCAATATTTCTCATATTGTCTCCGTTTGCAACGACCCTATCCCTTCCGAGCTGCCCGAAAGTGGAATTACCTTTCTTCGAATTCCTGTGGAGGATGTCGACACCGCTGATCTCCTGATACATATGCCCGCTGTGTGTCAGTTCATTGATCGAGCCCTACAAGCACGAGGGGTGGTGTTGGTACATTGCCTGCAGGGTTTATCTCGCAGTGCGGCAGTAGTCGCGGCATACCGTTAGTTGTCTTCCTGCTCAGCTTAGCAGCGGTCTAACTGAATGTCTCTCCTAGTCATGTACACGAAGCGCATAAACGCGACGCAGGCCATGGACGAAGTGAGAAAAGGTCGGTTCCACTCTATTTTTCAGTGAGCACGATGAGACTCACTGGCCTGAATTAGCCCGTGAACAAGTTTGGTTCAACGCTGGTTTTCAAGAGCAGTTGGTTCTTTTTGAACTCTGCAGATACACTCCCAGCCCCTCCTGCGGGATTTACCGCTCGTGGCGGCAGAGGGTCAGCAACGCCCTACGGGGTAATTAAGAAACTGGGTTGTCGCTCAATTGAGATGGCGGCATACCTGGAAAAGTAAGCTATTCTCCAAAGCCGCTCAATTGCATACCTTCCTAGTTTCATCATAAGACACTCTAATTCTAGTCCTACAGAACATAGTAGTGGATCGTTTATCTTGTTGTACAACACGTCTTTTGGCATCTTTTCCTGCAGCATCATCATGTTTTCCGTGTAGCTTGACTTTACTTTGTATCATATGTTTCTCCATCGCTTTCGTCCTGCAAGTCTTACGTTGTACATTACCCTACCTTTTGTACTGTCAATATAATGTCATTTACTGCCATGTGCTCAGACCTGCCACGATGGCCGACAAATCCAACCTGAGTAAGATAGACTCTGTCGTGTGTCCATTAGTGCTAGATCTTAATCTGAGGCTGTGATTAAAGCTAATCTCATTATGAATCTGCGGATATACAAGTCGGTCTACTCGGTCCTCTCAAAGCGCGCGGCCTGCAATTGCTCATGCGTGGCAAACATATCGAATGAAACCAGATACTCTGGCAACATCAAATACAGGATAAGCCTGATAGCAAGTCTTGACCAGTCGCAAAGCAGTGTGAAAGTAGACGGGACACTGGCAGCAATTGACTCATGTCAAGTATCTCACCACAGCTGCCGGAATTTGTGAGTCAGGATCTAGGTGATTCGTGTAAGCGCAGCAGTCTACCAGGGACACGTATTGAAAACTCTCTTGGACGTGTCACGAGAATACTCAATATAAAGGTGTTCATGCAATGGCCAGACGATTAGATCACCGCAGAAACTCTTTCAGACAACATGGGACTTGTTATTTCTCACATTTTTTCAGGGCTATTCACCCAACAGGAGTCAAGTAAGTGCTATACACAAAGTCTCAATCAAAACGGGCTGCTTAACACATCCTACAGGACTACTGATGGTATTGTCCTGAACAAGATGTTGAGACCGATACTTACAGGATCAATAGCTTGGACTCGACAATGCGGGGAAAACAACGATCCTCTACAAGCTGAAGCTCGGCGAGGTTGTCACGACCATTCCTACAATAGGTAAACAGGTTAGTGTGACCTACCGGCCTTATTTATCACATAAATGCAGGATTCAACGTGGAAACGGTTGCGTACAAGAAAATCCAGTTCACCGTGTGGGACGTCGGGGGTCAACAAAGGATTCGTCTGCTCTGGCAGTACTGTATGACATTCACTATGTGGTCGTGCAAATGGTCTCTCATCAATATCCAGACTTTAATGATGCAGAGGGCATTATTTTTGTGGTCGATTCCTGCGATCGCGATCGCATTTCAGAAGCGAAAGAGGAACTTCACATGCTGATGAACAACGACCAATTACGGGACTCGCTTTTGCTTGTGTTTGCAAATAAGCAGGACATGCCTGGCGCTATGAGCGCGAGTGAACTCACCGATAAACTGGAATTGCGGATGCTCGGACGGAGAACGTGGTACATCCAGGTACGCATCCCTCGTCTATGTGGCAGCCCTGTGTTGATGTGCTGCAGTCTACTTGTGCAACTTCGGGCGACGGCTTGTACGAGGGCCTAGAATGGCTGGCTACCGATCTCAGGAAGCGTCGCTGGTAGATCATGCTTCTCTGTGTGGTTCAGTGGTAGGACGAGGGGTTTCGTAGTATGTTCGCAATATAGTGTAATGTTATTAGTCTTGGTAATGGTGAGGGTATTATTGTTCGCTGCATGGCCCCCTTATCAAGGTCCGCGTTAAGGCTGTTAGTTTAATAGTTGGCGATGACCAGCAGACGTGGAAGACCAAGAAGGGAACCGCCACCAGCGGAGTTCAAAAGGGTTGTTCACACACGACGACAAACTTGTTCTTGACCTCTAGTTTACAACTCATTAACGTCCTTACACTTCCTAGCTCAACATGGGTCTCTCGGTGTCACGTCTCCTTGCTGGTCTTTTTGGCAAGAAGGAGATGCGTAAGTCTCCACCATCTATACTATGATCCCCGATATCGACTAGAAACTGACTATTGTATCTTCTTCCAGGAATTTTGATGGTCGGAAATTGAGTTTGAGTCACAATGTCGTTCGCTAACTTTTATCCAGGTCGGTCTTGACGCCGCTGGTAAGACTACCATCCTGTATAAGCTCAAGCTGGGCGAGATTGTAACTACCATCCCCACCATCGGCAAGCTTTCCCCATTTACCTATGATACAAAATCCTCTAATTCTGCTGCAGGATTCAACGTTGAGACTGTCGAATATAAAAACATTTCCTTCACTGTGTGGGATGTCGGAGGACAAGATAAGATCCGACCTCTATGGAGGCACTGTATGCTGTCTTTCCATCTGCGTCATCACCGAGCTCATTAGTTTTCTTCAGATTTCCAGAACACGCAAGGTATCATCTTCGTGGTTGACTCGAACGATCGGGAACGTGTATCGGAGGCTCGTGAGGAACTTCAGCGAATGTTGAACGAAGATGAACTGCGGGATGCTCTCCTCCTTGTTTTCGCAAACAAGCAAGATCTCCCCAACGCCATGAATGCGGCAGAGATCACTGACAAGCTTGGATTACAAGCTCTTAGGCAGAGAACGTGGTACATCCAGGTCCGTCGTTTATCTCTCAAATCGTTAGATCCGCTGACAGTAGACGCCGTTAGGCTGCATGTGCCACTTCTGGTGATGGACTGTACGAGGGTCTGGAGTGGTTGGCGACCAACATTAAGCGTCGGTCTTAAGCAATATGTGGTTTTCTGTCGTGTTTGGATCTTGCACGCGCATTGTCTCCCGATCCTTACGATGTCGAAAATTATGTGCCCGTCTGCTATTTCTTTACTCTGCCTTCGCTTGCACTCCCTCTTGAATTACCCGTTTTCTCTTTCATGTGTTTTATAAATTTTGAGCCTTAGAGGCTGATATGCACTGCTATCAAAGCGGATCAGAAAGGTGTGCACACTGCAAGGCTCGACATAAAAGGGTATACGACATGTATCATCGGTTTTCTCCAGGAAATACCCGCCCAACGGCTTCTGCTTCCTTCCTTCGTCTGTCCCCTCTTTCTCGTGATTGGGCGTCACGCCGACTCGACCCGTACCTGGTCAGTTTCTCAAGGAGTGTCTGGAGTCTCTTCGGTCGGATAACGGAATACGTTGTCTGCCGGACCTGCGGTACTAGATAGTCTTGTACAGCGTCGTTTAATATTACTGATGCCATCTACAGCATTTGTACTGTCAGCCAACCTATAAAGGAGTCTGGGTATGTTTTTACCGAATGAAGTTCAGCGAAAACCGAGCTGAGATGGTCCCGGCCAATACGGGTTAATTCCCCTTCCAGGAACTCTGTATCCACCAAAATATTTGAGACGGCGTTCTCGTTCATCGCTGGGACGTCAGGCCCGATCATGAAGTTCTGATTGCAATGAGCCGTGAGCGCCCCGTGCATGATAACGCGCTGACGAACCGCCTGCTCACCATCAAGCACTCGGCGATATATCCGACTGCTCCTCGATATGCCTCATCTTTGTATACCTCCTTGATAACGAGAGAGTCCACAATTGTCGTGAGCCAATTAATAAGTTCATATAAGTACATGCTGGGTGTGTCCTCGCGGGATTGCGGCGTCCAATCATACTCTGCCAAATCAAAGAAGTCATCTAGTTTAGAGGTGATAAGACCCGTCACACGGTTGAGGGCACGGGTGATAGTGTTGGCAAAGGAGGAGGAAGACAGCCGGATAGCACCACCCCGCTGTGTCGACCTGATGATGGAAGGGTTTGAGAGAGTTACAAATGGCTTATGATGAATGTTTTACCGGAGACTCGTCAGTGAACGTTCCAGTTCCGAACATGCAACCTCAAAATGCTCGAGATTTGAAACAATCTGAACGACTTGACTAAGCGTTGATGTGCTACTTAAGCACTTGGAAATACTGCCGCTGATATGGTTTGCAAGCAGTTTGTCTAGCGACTGTCCGATTAAGTTTGATTAGTTTGACATCTTGATCCATAGTATCCTCACCTTGTTCAATAATTCGTCAATATTGCCATGATGCTGTGATACCCCATCAACAAAGTGATAAAACTTTTGTATGAAGTTTCGGATCTGCGGGTACATATTTACAAATGAGCTCAAAGATGGAGTGTAAACCATGACACATTACATCTTGGCAGCACAGGAAAAAACCTTGCGACCATGGTAGACTAAGAGGTAGATCGCTCCTATGGAACCCCTGAGCTGCTTATTCTCAGAAGGATGTGATGACATACTTTGAAAGAGCCTCTTGTTCTGACGGGTCCAACCATACGACTGCAAGCACAGAATCTCTTTCAGACGGTATCGTAACTTGCATAGGGAGATGGTCGTCTTCGAGGAAAATCTGGATTGTGGATCTTGAGCGCGACGACGAAAGAAAAACCTCGCATAACTTACACCATCAAACCTACGACTGAACTGGCCTTCAAGAAGGCCGGCATACTTCTCGAACAGCGTAAGGATGAGTGAGTGCAGTGACTGGGTGGCATACGAATAGGACTAGCAAGGCGGTCACCCTTTTGATTTTTTTGTGAATAATATCAGATACATACCTCCAGCGTCGTGACGAATCCAATGAGACACTCCTTTACCCTCAAAAAAGAATCTGGGTCAGTCTCGTTTGCCAAAGACTCGTTAACAGCTGACGCAAGACGCGCAACTAGCGCTTCCCATAACTCCTCGACCTCCCTCTCAGAACGGAAGTTGCCAGTCGTTTCAAGAACATGCGATTCTATGATAAAGAATCCGCATATTTCCTGAGTTAGATTGGGTAGGGAGGCGAGCGGAAGCGGATCCGGTAAAATAAGGTCTGATTGCGCCTGTATTCAGATTGAGTTGGCAAGAAGAGAAAGCAGAGCACTGCCGCACTTTACGATCTGCTTGATAAGATCTTCGCAAGTCATCAATTGAATCCAACGTTGTGTAGATATGTATGCATTGGTAAAGGGGCGTGAAATCAACCTTTAATTTCTCGCTGTCGAGAACATTAACTAACAGCAGGATGTTAATCGACCGAATGAATTGAGGGCAAGGATAGAGCTCACTATCGGACCGCTCTTGGATCACCATTTCTACTGCGCTTCCAACACGGCTCAACCTCAGCATAGGATCTTTCTCCCGACGTGATCTCCACTTGCGCGTCCGGTAGTCCATTGCTTCTAATGCCAATTTACCAACTAGCCCACTGACATTCCGAATCTCCAATAACCATTGCTTCATAGAAGCTGTGACCGCATTCTGGATTTGAATCCGCAGTGAAGGCAGAGAGGACAGCAGATGCTGGTAGAATGGCGTCTGGGACAGCGAATTCGAAGGCAGACTTTGTATGTCTTCCAGTGACTATTGGTTCCTTTCAATTACTTTAAGGGCCACAGGAGTGACGTTACATACCCGCAGGGCACTCCAATACTTCTCCTCCTTGATCAATTCGCCGATTCGATTCACAACGTCCAGAACTTTCAAACAAGCTTGCAGGGTATCAATTGCTTCATCAAGTTTGGCTGCCGTCTTCTTGGACTGCAGTAAAGTCCTTTTCTTCTCTACCAAGCCTCGACCGACTTGAGATACGCTGGCGTCCAAAGTTGTGATCTTGTCCCTGAGGTTGTTAGTATATGACTTGACTGTGAAAAGAGTCGAAGCGGAGGAGATAAATTCTTGGTAATTGTCCGTGCATATCTGCTCGATCTCGCTGTCTTTTGTTGCAATAAGAGCCTGAAGATTGCGCAGGTATGCTTCCTGCTGACGGTTCGCATGGATTTGCTTGATGATAGGTCCGAGTTGTTCAAGGTTCTCGGAAGACGATGACGGATCAAGAAGATGTATTTGTTGCAGCTGCTGGTCGATGTTCTCTTGGGTATGCCTTTGAGGAGCCATGGTTGCAACTGTCAATAGAATATTAATGTCCCAAATTTGGATGCAGGGCTGGTGTTTGTTTGGCATCAGCCTCTGATACAAACAAGTCCGTTGAACGGGGTTTAACCAGCACCACCGTGACGCGGACGTCAGGTCTGAGATCTGCCTCTAGAGGTCTAGTGACACACATCCATACCGAGGATATGAGACCGCGAGATGGGTGATTGTGATTGTACTACGAGTGTGCTTCACAGACAAATTGTCTGTTGCTAAACCCCAGTGTCATCCAATCCAAACGCTCCCGCACTCCGAGTCAGGCTGTTACTGAAAACCTATTCACTCCTGCACCAACCACGAGCAGTATCGTGTCTCGTAGAACAATTTAGCAAAAAAGTTTCTTTCTGCTATGCCAGCGCATCAAGACAATGGAGCCAAACAAGGTTCACTGGCACGACATCGACAAGATGATGGTTGGTTCGTGTGTGCCACATGACAATAGCACTCGAAGCATCCCACGGCAGGTCAACCAACCAACCATCATCTCCCCCACGGTAAGCTCGGCCGAAATCTAGCCGAGACCCAGGGATCAATTAATTTTGGGGTCAATGATCATATCTGATATTCCAGGGTGGTAATGCAGTCGATCAGCTGCGTGAAGCACGCTCACCACGAATTTTGACTCATCTCTTGAACTCTATCATCATCTTATATTTTAACAAAGAACAATGAGTGCTATCACTTTCCACGTGGATGCCGTGTAAGTCGAAGTTATATTGTCCAGGAGGCAAATCTGAGCAGTATCGCAGCTTGTTTGATATGGACGGTACCTTGGTCGATTCGACAGCAGGCGTGATCGGAGCCTGGGAGACGTTTGCCGAGACATATTCAGGCCTAGATATTCAAAAGATCCTGAACAGTGAGTGACTCTCAGGCGGGATCTTCCGTTTGTGAGTTGCTTCTCTTCACAATTAGGTGCACATGGTGTTAGGACTGTTGACAATCTGAGGAAGTACTGTGGGCTTACGTCTGAAGCGGAGCTCGAGGTTATCAATTTCTCAGTGGATTCACGCGTGATATTGATGTCTACCAACAGAAAGAGGCTGCACGGTTCGAAGAGGCCATCGTAACCTCCTCCACAGCTAATGGCAGAAAGGGCATTACCATTTTACCTGGAGTTCGCCACATCATAGATGAAGTGAATTACATATTACATTCCTTGCGCTTGATTGCTGATCATTACAAAGCTTGCTCCCGGAAAGAAAAATCCCAAACCATGTTGGGCCATTGTCACATCTGCAACCCGTGCTTATGCATCAGCTGCTCTAGAGATTGCTGGAATCCCGATCCCAGATGCCTTTGTGACTGCTGAAGATGTTACACAAGGGAAACCTTAGTACGGAATAGTGTCATTCGTTAAACCATTCAGAACTGACTGAACACCTTCACCAGCCCTGACCCATATCTTCTTGGTGCACAGAAATGTGGAGTTTCGCCGGAAAAGTGTCAGTGATTGTGTCAAAACAATGTTGAGGACATTGACCCGTCCTATAGGCCTTGTCGTAGAAGATGCTCCGTCAGGCGTAGCAAGTGGTCTTACCGCTGGGTGTGCTGTGATCGGATTGATCACATCGCACACCAAGGAACAGATGGAAGTCAAACATCCAACATATTTAGTTGAAAACTTGTCTAGGTGCGCGGCAACTGTTGGAAATATACGGTATATTCAACCTTCTTCGTTATTGTAGTGTGTCGATGAAGATGGGAGCAAATGGTGGCATAGATGTTGTGGTCAATATAGATTAGATGCATTTCATGGATGAAATAGAGTTTACAAGGCAGATGTAACTATTTGGCCCTGATACCGGAATAGCGAAGGAAAACTTTCTAGAAGTCTCACACCATTGGGGACAACCTGAATTGACAATTCACAAAGGCTACACTCGAGGGGTGGTAGGGTGGATCCGAGAATTCCGACCACGAGGCTGAATCATGAAATGGGATTGGCAGACATGTTTCTCTGACCGAGAGAGATTCGATGGCATCCCACATTCACGAAGACCATGCAGTCTTTCAGGCGCCTGCCCCGCCCACTAGAAAGGAAAAACCTCGGGCTAAATTGACGCTCGAGGGTCATGAAGACTGGGTGCGTGGCGTGGCTGTCATCCCTGGAACTCATTTCCTCGTCACTGCCTCGGATGATAAAACTCTTCGACTGTGGGATCTAGTCAAGGGGCAACAAGTTGGGAAGCCCTTGTTGGGTCACGACAGCGCAGTCGTGACAGTTGCAGCATCTCCTAATGGGCATTGGATCGTGAGTGGAGCGATGGACGGAAGCATCCTGCTCTGGGAAGTGGCGACGAAAAAAAGTGCGTCTGTCTCGTTCAAGGGACATAAGATGTGCGTTTCGAGCGTCGTCTTTGCGCCGGACAACAAAAAATTCGCAAGTGCATCGGATGACAAAACGGTATGCGTTTGGCTGAGGGAAACAGGGAAAATTGCCCTTGGACCACTCCAGGTGGGCAGTAATGCGTGGTCGGTGTCATACTCCTTCGATGGGAGCAGGCTGGCAGCAGGAACTGGGGAGCATATCATGATTTGGAATGCATTCAATGGAAAAGAACTCCTCAAAATAGAACAACAGGCAGTGGTTGTCGCATTTACTCCAGACGGTCTCCGTCTGATCAGCGGATGCATTCGCGACATCCGAATCTCAGATGCTGCAACCGGAGATATTATCAAACAGTTTGAAGCACACACTGAACTCTTTCAATCACTAGCCATTGCTCCCGATGGTACCAAAGTTGCTAGCACGTCGCTTGACAGCACGACGCGGTTCTTTGACCTGACTACGTTTGAACCTATTGGCGAGCCATTGGAGCATCCTGATGCCGTATATTGCGTGGCTTTTTCCGAAGATAGTCAGCTTGTCGCGACTGGTTGTGACGACACGCTTCTTCGTGTATGGTCAGTGCCTCAAAGCGATTCAGATAAGGAGTTCAAACAGGTGAGAAAATTATCCACTAGTCATGTAATGTTAATGCTAACCTGCGTTACAGTCCAAAAAGGTTCCCTTATCCCCTACACGTATCCTCGTACACACTGACTATTGACGATGTACAGGATGACCGCCGACGCCCTCGTCCATCCATACCAATTGTATGTAATATTCAGTGTTTGCACTCATGTATTGTCCATAATTTTACTCCCACAGGAAATCATTCCGCGTTTAGAGTCGCGACCAGTACGTACTGGAATGCCGCGCGGGTTCTTTGATGATGTCAGTCCTCGCGTTCAATCAACTCAATGCATGACTGAGTTGAATGTCTAGGTTGAAACAACCTATCCACCCCGCCGATCCGCGGATGGAGGTTCACAGAACCCCACACTGCGCTCCCTCATCAAGAACCTCGCCAACCGTCTCCCATTTCGCAGGCAGTTGCAACAAGGACAGTCCGAAGAGGAACGTTCACAACACTGGAACCGATTCTCGCAATTCCTGCGACAACGTACTTCCTTCCGTAGGTCAAGATCCAGCCAAGAGCCACAAGAGGTTGAAGTCGCAGCCGGACGTAAATTCACTGTAATGTGGTTCTTTTTACACTTTTGATTGTTCTCGCTGATTGATGCCCCCAGCGTCTTGCCGCTGCCAAACTGCCGGAATACAAAAAAGTCAATGACACCCGACATTTGTCTAGAGCGCAGCCTGGTGTGTCGCAGAACACGACGGCAAACGACCCATCGCCCGAGTCGTCTGACATTGATTCACTGCCAGATGTGCATTGGTGCAAGGCATTCTTATGCTATTACTCGTGTTGGTCTCATGGCAGATTGAGAAGGCCTCCGCGATGGCGCTTGGAGCGTATTGACCTTCGTCGCCAGGATCACACGACCAATGGCGCTGGGGCTCATGGTCGCAGTTAGTTGCGCATCGATCAATTTTCGCGCAATCGAACCATACGGTGTATGATACCAAACCTGATGTTGGCCGAATGAGCCTTTTAGACTAGTCCTGGTTCTTCGTGGGCATTTATGAGCTCTTGCATCACTTCTCCAATGTTTCACAGGGAATTACACTCTGTTCCACCATGTAGAAAATCATGTGCTATCAAGTATGCGAGCTGAAAAGCAATTATGATGATATGTTAGATCCTTTTGGATGGAAGAATGTCCCGGATAGAAGGACGGAAAAAATATCAGGAAGACGCGCGAAAGCGATGGAAACAGTGCAACAAGAAAAGAAAATATTAGGAAGAAGAATATGTGGTCGCTCTTCCCAGAATGATAGACCATCTAATATTCGCCCTCCTCTTCAACATCTGCAGAGTCGGTACCAACTTCCTCGTAGTCCTTCTCCAGTGCTGCCAAATCCTCACGAGCCTCTGAGAACTCTCCCTATAACGAAGTATGAATAAGCCGAGGACAGGTTGAACGATGTACATACCTCCTCCATACCCTCGCCAACATACCAGTGAACGAATGCGCGCTTGGAGTACATGAGGTCAAATTTGTAATCTGGAAACCATCGTTAGTATCCCACTCGAGCAAAGAATATTGAGAAGGATCACCTAGCCGACTCCAAGCGACAGAGATAGCCGTCGTGCTATACGAAAAGAAATTAGCAGCAGTCTATACCACATAGCGCATAGTCCCACTTTGAAAGCATGCAGAGACTGCGGGTATTCTTAGCAAGGTCACCACCTGGGACCGCAGCGGCAGGCTCGTTGCAAATGCCCAGCTAAAGGGATCCATCAGTCGAGCTTATCAAAGCCAAGCTAAGCACACACCTTGAAACCAGTCGGGCACCAATCGACGAACTGGATGGTTCGCTTAGTCTTGATGCTGGCGACAGCAGCCTGAACATCCTTCGGTACGACATCACCACGATAAAGTAGAGCGCAAGCCACTGTTCGAAGATTAGAGAGGCGCATAAAAGGGCCATGACACACATACTGTATTTTCCGTCTTTGGGGTCACATTTCACCTGAAATCACGTGAGCAAATCATGGCTCGAAGTATGGTGTGATCATACCATCTGATGTCCAGTCTCAAAGCAGGAGAAGGTCATTTCGCTGACAGAGTTTTGTTCGTGAGTCGCCTTCTCAGCGGACAGAAGTGGGGCATATGTTGCTAATGGGAAATGGATCCGAGGGAAACTGTTAATTGTTCAACAACTTGTTTTTGCCATGGAGAACGCGATGATGCTCACGGAACAAGGTTGGTTTGGAATTCATTAAGGTCGACGTTCAATGAACCATCAAAGCGAAGCGAAGCAGTGATCGATGAGACAACTTGAGCAATCAAGCGATTAAGATTGGTGAAGCTGGGCTGAGAGACACCAAGATTTTTCTTGCAGATATCATATATGGCCTCATTGTCGACCTGCACAGCCTAGTGAACACAGTAATACAAAAGATGGATGAAAAGACTAACCATAAACGAACAATCAGAATGTTCAAGAGTTGTATGGGTGGTCAGAATTGAGTTGTAGGGTTCGACTATCGAACTTGACAATTGAGGTGCAGGATAAACGCAGAACTCAAGCTTGGACTTTTTTCCATAATCCGTAGAAAGTCGTTCCAACAGGAGGGCACCAAATCCAGACCCAGTACCTCCGCCAAACGAGTGGAACACGAAAAATCCTTGTAATCCTGAACAGTTGTCAGCCAAGCGACGAATTTTATCCATGACTGGGTCAATCAATTCTTTTCCGACTGTGTAATGACCACGAGCATCTGAATGCGCAAAATCATGAGCTGCCCATAATGGATATGCAACTTGTTCTGCGACCTACAATTGTTTGCTGCGTCCTCCTTGCCCGTAATCATGGTCTCGGGGTGGAAGAGAGATCTGTAAGGACCGGTCTTGACTTCATCCACGACTCCGGGTTCCAGATCAATGTAAAGAGAGCGAGGAACGTGTTTCCCTGAACCAGTCTCGGAGAAGAACGTAGAGAACCCGGCGTCAGTCTTGTGAGCTTCATCAAGGACGCGACCGTCGGGCTATGTAAAATATTAGATAATGGTGTACTTGGAACATGGCGCGAACTTACGCTCAAGCCGTGTTCTAGGGTGTACAACTCCCCTGGTCGAAAGTTAAGACGATCCTTATGACGCGCAAAAGGCACTCACAGCAGGCATTGCCAATCTGAACACCAGCCTGACCAACATGAAGAGAGATGACTTCGCGCATGATGAATCGTTAAAAGAGGTGATGACTGGTATACCGGTTTGTCGTGACGGGAGGGAACAGACTCGGAAGTGCCGAAAGTTTCTACTTCAAGTGTTCAAAATTTCTTGGAAAGAACTTCTCAATTTGGAAATATTACGGAGACAACACGGACCCTCCGGCGCTTGATAGGCTTCCCGCATTGCATCCGATGAGAGATATTCGTAATTCATGTTCCAGTTAAAGTGCGTAAAAAACCTCGAGGACAAGCGGGATATAATGAACGGTATACGTAAATCGTGATGGCAATGGCAATGGTAAAGAAATTATGGCAGGAACAACTTCCGAGAATGAGGACCAAAGGATGATTGAATGCATCTAGTATTCGCCAGCTTCCTCAACATCAGCCGAGTCGATACCGACTTCCTCATAGTCTTTTTCGAGAGCAGCAAGATCCTCGCGAGCTTCCGAGAATTCACCCTCCTCCATACCTTCACCAACATACCAGTGAACAAATGCGCGTTTCGAGTACAGAAGGTCGAATTTGTGGTCGAGACGACTCCATGCGGTTGAGATGGCAGTGGTGTTTGACAACATGCACATGCTACGAGAAACTTTGGCAAGGTCTCCACCAGGAATGTGAGCAGGTGGCTCATTGCAGATACCAAGTTTGAAACCGGTAGGGCACCAATCAACGAATTGAATCGTGCGCCTCGTCTTGATGACACTGACAGCTGCGTTAACATCCTTGGGCACGACATCACCACGGTAGAGGAGAGCACAGGCCACTATAGCCGCATAAGCAAAATAGGACCCGCAATTAAGAGTGACTCTTACTGTATTTGCCCTCCCTGGGATCACACTTCACCATCTGGCTACCCGTTTCAAAGCACGAGAAGGTCATATCAGCAACAGAGTTCTGCTCATGGTGTGCCTTCTCCGCTGAAATGATGGGTGCAAAGGTGGCAAGAGGGAAATGAATGCGCGGGAAACTGACAGGGGGATTAGAATGTAAACTTGTGATATTGACAGTAATTGAACTCACGGAACAAGGTTGGTCTGGAACTCATTCAAATCAACATTCAGCGAGCCATCAAAGCGCAAAGATGCCGTTATAGATGAAACAACTTGTGCGATCAATCGGTTCAGGTTCGTGAAGCCAGGAGATGAGATGTTGAGGTTCTTTTTGCAGATGTCGTAAATTGCCTCGTTGTCCACCTAAATCCAGGGTAAGAGAATGTGATACAAAAACACGCGAACCCACCATGAATGAGCAATCGGAGTGCTCAAGGGTAGTGTGTGTCGTCAACACCGAGTTGTAAGGTTCAACCACAGAGTTAGCCATTGTTGGAGCGGGGTATACGCTGAACTCAAGCTTTGACTTTTTGCCGTAATCAGTTGACAAGCGCTCCAAGATAAGAGCACCAAAACCAGATCCCGTTCCACCACCGAAGGAGTGGAAAACAAAGAAGCCTTGCAGACCATTGCAGTTGTCTGCAAGACGGCGAACCTTGTCCATAACAACGTCGATCTGTTCCTTGCCGATAGTGTAGTGACCACGGGCGTCTAAAGCACACTAAATATAGCTATATTTCAGAACGATACTGATGGACTCACAATTGCTGGCGGCATCTTCCTTGCCAGTAACGAGGGTCTCTGGGTGGAAGAGACTCCTGTAAGTGCCTGTTCTGACCTCATCGATCACGTTCGGCTCCAGGTCGATGTAAAGTGACCGCGGAACGTGCTTGCCCGAGGACGTCTCCGAGAAGAAAGTGCTGAAGCCATCGTCGTTGGCAGAAGGGGATCCTTCGACAAGACGACCATCAGGCTATAATGAATTTTTTGAGTGAAAGCACAGGGGGTCCCCAGGAAAAATAATCACGCTGAGACCGTGTTCAACGGTGTACAGTTCCCCTGTAAAGATACATAATTAACAATCAGAACTTCATAGAGTCAAATCAAAAGCGAATTGCATGCGTCTGGCACGCGGCGAATGTTAAAATAAGAATAACAAAGGCGATTGCACATGTCAAAAGTGGCGGAACACTTACAACAGGCATTTCCGATTTGAACACCGGCTTGGCCGACGTGGACAGAGATGACTTCACGCATTATTTCTGGAAAATTTAGGCTACAAAGTAGGATGATTGTATATCAGCAATCATACGACACGGAAAGACGCGTCTAAAAAGCTTACTGGTTTAGACGGGAGGCGAGGATGGGGTGATGGTCCAGATCAAAGGGCGCAGGGTTAAAAGTGCAACAAACACATGGCGCTTACTTAAGCCAATCGTTCTCACGCCTCACCATCAGTACGTCAATAGACGGTTCTCTATGGGAGTTTGGCGAACATGTGTTGTCCCTCTATGTAGTTTCGATAAGTCTTTACAAACCAGTACAAACGTCCGCTGTTAATAATTACTCAACACGATCATCAAACCTTGCACTCTTCTCAACTGCCTACTGCGGCTAAGTTCACATTACTTACTAGCAGCCTTATCGCCAGTCTCCATAAGTGCATCTCCTACGCGGCGCGTGTTTTCCGCAGCTTTCACGGCAACCTTACGCCCAGAGCGACTGGAGTTACATTAGTATACTAACATGGGCAAATTTGAACGTCAACTTACCTCACAATGGACTGCCATATTCGCATACCGTGAATATATCCCATTCCAGTTCGCACCTGCTGCTCTGAAACCGACTGTCTAGGATGTCGGAATGGGGCATCATTGGGATCAAAAGCAGCGAGAACAACGTCCACTGTTTTCACTCTCGGAATAGTCTTGTGGGTTGTTGGCGCTGTGTGATAAATGCTCTTCTTAAGCAGAGCAAGCGCTTCTCGCTATAGCTGCTCGGTAAACACCTAGAATTTTAATAACCAAGCTCACTCACTGTGTCTCGTCTTGCAGCAATCGCTGTAGGTGGTGGCTCTTCATCCACTAGGTCTAACGGCCCCCATCTTCTATCCTCTTGAATAGCCCCATACACAGCATTCGATCTCCCGACTATTGGCATCTCAACAAGATCATCGCTCTCTCCCACCAGCGAGAGGCCTCGTTGCCTTGCTTTCTTAATAATCGACTTGGACTTCGCTTCAATTGTTTTCCTGTTCTTCATTACCTTGGTTGCGCAATACTTGAAACGCCTGTCCCACTCCTCTTGGCCTTCCAGCCACTTGAAAAGAGTCTCTTCCTTGATGATGCCAATCTCTGATGGCCTCAGTTGTAGAGCTGTAATATCCTCTTTCGGTTCCATGAAGCGAACTCGACCGTGGATGTCTACACGTTCACGAATCATCAATATGTCTCCCTGTTAAAGGTGAGCATTTCAGTGACAGAAGAGCCGCCAAGTGAATTCTCACCGATCGGTCATTCATGGCGCACGATGGTACATCAGACCCGGGTATCGGCTGCAGAACGGGAAACGGATTTCGGTCGAGGTACTCTGCCGAACGTTGGGTGACATGTTTCGCAAATTCCGCAATAGAATTGTAAGCATAGTCAGCCTATTCGATTCGTCAGCAACTGAAACATAAGATCATAACTATCTCACACTGCTGGTGAAGGTGAAGACTGTCAAAACATGACACATTCCTGGAGCATCTGTTTTAACAGACGGTCTCGAACGAAAAGAAGTAGTGTACCATCATACACTTGCAGATGGACTTTGGTGGGCGTACAAAATTTATGCGCATTCTCTTTCTGCCTCAATCCGTCTCTAATTACACCCTCCCGTACAGGGTACTCAGCTGGATTGGCTGCCTTGTGCGCCAGATATATTATTTCGTCGCGAAGCACTTCTCCATCGCCTGCCAAAATATACAACGGGCAGAGGTTGCCTAAGGAGGCTTGAAGAATAGGTGAGACTAGAGGATGCGACAATTGCCTTCGCGGACATTAACCGTTAATGAATGTAAGAATGGAATGGAGGTGTCTCACTCTGTCATAGCATAGTGCTGTATCTGCGACCGTATTTCCAGTGGAACATCTCCAGGATTTTTCATGAGCACCTTCGGGGGGTTGGGCTGCCAAAAATCAATGTCATCTAGATTAGGAATTGACACCGAACCCCTGTTCACAGCAAGCTCATCCATAGGTATCGTATTACTTCCGTTTCCGTTTTGGTCCCGGCTTCGCCCGTGCCCTCTGCCAGTGAGATCACACTTCCCTCCGTCGAAAAATGATGATTTCTTCTGGGATTTCAGGGGAATGCTTAATGCAGAATTGCTTGATAATTGGTGCTTGGAACCAACAGGCGTAGAATCAGATTTCTTCCCAGCGTCAGTGGGCAGAACCTGCGCAGTGTGTCTTGTAACATGTTTATCGGAACCAGGAATATCCGCACGACATGGCTTCAGCAGTGGATCGGAGTGTGCACGGGCAACGCGACCGCCTCCCTCAATTGGATCCACCGGCCACAATACAGAGGGTTTGTTCATGAATCCATGAGGAGGTATGATGTCCTACTAGCCGAATCAGAAAGGAATATCCTGCATCGTGCTCAAAACTCACCGTAGCCGTGTTTGTACGAATACTAGGAAAACTGTGTGTTAGATCTACCCACGGGCTGATGAGCACCGCTCCCGCTGGTAACGGTTGACCCAAATCTCGCAGTACAGTGAGCATTGTGAGACACAGTGCGCCACCTGCCGAATCGCCGGCGAAGACGATTTTTGAAGGAGGAATGGGTTTATGGGCAGCATCATGAGGTGGCTGAATCAAGTAGAGATCTTCGTGTGGGGAAAATTGGTCCTCGCGATTTCAATTTCAAAGATAAATAGTGATGAACTCACATGCTGCGAGAACATCATGTAGGGGGCATGGCCATGGGTATTGTGGTGCCTTCCTAGACAGAAAAGACTATATATAACATGATCACAGTGAAAAATGTTGACACTTGCCGATAGTTGACGGTAAATGCACGCCCCCGAATTTTATGCGCTTTGCAAAGAATAAGTAAAGATGCCAGGAACTTGCGTGAACATACCGTATTTGATGATTTGATAACGATGGGTATCTACAAAGCAGGGTAAGTCTGAAGGTGTGTACAAGTTGGATTGATGTTCACTGATGGACCCCCAATAGTATCCGCCTCCATGAATGTAAAGCTTCAGTTAAGGTGGTCAGAGAATGTGTCAAACAAAACCAGATAACTCACCATCGTGGTCTCTAATTGCTCCATCGACATCAGAAGTCTTTCCTCTTCACTGTACCTCCTCCCAGCATCTATGTGAACACTCTCGGGTCGCAAGTGCGACTTCTCAGCAATCCACTCAGCATCAATACCGTCTAAACCACGGACTTGCCACCATCTTTCACCTCCAACAACACGTTTAAGGTCTTCGGGCCCAAACCATTGTATCAAGAGGTCTGCCGCCTGGTTGCATGAATGCAACGGGACACGCACAGGGATAACAGCAGTCCAAGGTGGAGCAGGCACATGAGTATTTGTACTGATCACAGAAGATCATACTTAATGGAGAACCTGGTGGATATAAATTGCATCTCACAATGCTTGGAGAGATTCCACAGTGTTCTTTGTTCCAAGAAGAATGAAGGATTTAACGATGTGAAATGCTCTAGAAAACATCAATGAGTAGGAATGTTGACTGTAATGAAGCGCACTCGTCAAAGAAAATGTCATCAGTAGCCTCTTCTTTCTCATCTCCATTCTTCAGCTTTTTCGCTTTCCGTTTTCCATGAGTGTAGAGGGTCTTGATGACGGCTAAAGATGCATAAATGACTGCACGGACAGAGAAGACGGTCCGCCGTACTTGGCGTAATATGCACTGCCGCTGAGAATGTAGAGACAGTCATTTTTGTTCAAAGAACAAACCAGTGTGTACGTGGTAGACGTGAGAGAAAGTGCCAGTAGCCGTACCACACACGTCAGAGACGACCAATCTGAAATTTCGAATGACGTCAGGGATATAAACCAAGCCTGAGGCCTGAGCTGGAATGAGTGAAAATGAGCTTTCAGAGCTTTTGCGGCAACTTGTAATTGCTAAGTGGAACGTGGAGGTTGACGGAGCAGTCTCGACAGGTCTCGACACTGCTGCGCTGGATAATGTCCGTGGGATACATAGCCAGGCATAGCACCTGTAAAACACGATATACAACCTACTTACGACCTGCCGAATAATGCCAGTAACACTCATCCAAGAGACATAAAATAATCGTCTGGTTGCGCTCACAGTTGACTCCCAGTCAGTCATAGTAAGTAGTGCGCGCACTGGCAATGAATGTTTGGACGTTGTTGAGCAAAGCCTTTAGAAACAAACAAACGCTCATAGAACTTCCTTTTTGGTCGACCGCTTCTCTAAGCATCACCACTTATTGTCATCCTTTTTGCAAGAGTTTGGCGGTTTAAAAGTCTGTCGTTGACCTGGAATTCAAATGATTACATTCACACCTCTTTCTGGTGCCGCCCGGTCATCCCGAACTGTTCCACTTGCATACTTGCTACAGGTTGACGATATTCGTATTCTTCTCGATTGTGGATCACCTGACTGGAACCCCGAGAATATTGAAACTCAATCTGAGTCCGGGAATGGGGTGATTTATCCTTGGCAAGAGTACTGTGACATAGTGAGAAAGTGAGTGGCAACTAAAATGCAAGCTGCACGATTTAAACATTAGTTAGGCATGCTCCAGAGGTTGACTTGGTTCTGCTGTCTCATGGGGACCTTGTACATTCTGGCTTGTATGCTTATGCATACTGTCACTGGGATCTCAGAGCCCCATGCTATACCACACTTCCAGTCCAGGCAATGGCTCGCATTGCAACAATGGAAGATGTGGAAGGAATTCGAGACGAACAAGAAGTTGAAGTTGAGGAGGAGGAAAGCAACGAATCTGCGGCTCCCGAAGGGGCGGGAAGCTCTGAGCCACATTCGCCAAAGCTAAAGAATGAACCCAAGAAGTTTGTCGCTACCGTTCAAGAGGTACACGAAGCATTCGACGCAGTAAACACTCTAAGGTATTCCCAGCCTACCCATCTACAAGGTAACTTTTAGCCATGAAGCAATCATTGGCGGAACATTGATATTCCCGACTTCCAGGAAAGTGTCAAGGTTTGACCATTACACCATTCGCAGCGGGGCACACGTTGGGGGGAACCATATGGAAAATAAGATCGCCTTCCGCTGGAACGATCGTCTATGCTGTGAACTTGAATCATATGCGCGAGCGACATATAGATGGCACTGTCCTCTACCGTCCTGCAGCAGGTGGTGTCTTCGAACCACTTGCCCGACCAGATCTCTTCATCACAGACGCCGATCGCGTGAATGTCGTCACAAGTCGAAGAAAGGACCGCGACGCTGCTTTGATAGGTCTGAAAGTTCATCTCGCTCGAATACGTTCGTGCTGATGTCATTAATGGACAGATGCCATAAGTGCAACGCTGTCGTCCCGTTCTTCTCTTTTACTTCCTTGTGACTCCAGTACTCGTCTCCTGGAGCTCCTGGTGTTACTTGATCAGCATTGGAAGTATGCTGATTTTCGCTTTCCCATCTGTCTATTATCGCGTAACGGGCGTGAAATGTTGACCTTCGTCCGGAGTATGATGGAATGGCTTGGCGGGACAGTGAGCAAAGAAGATGTCGGTGTTGATGGAAGCGGAAGAACGGGAGGTACCAGGAGGAGACGTGGTGATGACGATGCAGATGATGAGGCGTTGGGAGCGTTTGCATTGCGCTTCAAGTAAGTGAAATCTGAAAGCAGAAGGTGATGGACTAAAACCATTCGTACAGGTTTCTGGAATTCTTTCCCAGTCCGCAATCCCTTCTCCAGACATACTCATCCAAGGAGCCGAAACTGATCCTTGCTGTCCCTGCCTCGCTTTCACATGGACCGTCACGACTACTATTCTCTGACTTCGCCGTGGTCCCAGATAATGTGGTTCTCCTGACTAGTCGCGGCGAAGAGGGCACACTGGGACGTATCCTTTTCGATAAATGGAATAACTCTCAGAGAGGTGATGATAAGTGGGACAAAGGTAGAATTGGTAGCAACGTTATGATGGATGGAGCCATGACTCTAAAGGTGATTTGCACGGTTTGTACCTACATGGCACGTTACTTATTCATCTGCGTCTAGATAAACTCCAAGGTTCCGCTTCAAGGTGCAGAGCTAGAAGCCTTCCTTGCAAAGGAGAAGGCAGCAAAGGATAGGGAAGCTGCTCATCAAGCATCTATGGCTCGTAATCAACGCATATTGGAAGCGGACGAAGACGAGAGCGACGAAGATTCGGATTCGGATTCGGATGAAGAAGACGAAGTCGAACGCGCATTGGACGAAAGCCAAATGGATACCGACGAAATCTCCAATACTGGAAATGGTTCGCCGCGAAAACGAAAAATTACCAAAAATGAGGACGATGCTGACTGGGGGCTTGACATTGACGAGGGATTGACGAAACAGCTACTCTCCTTCGACATTTACCTCAAGGGAAACGTCTCCAAGGCAACATCATTCTTCAAGAGCGCTGGTGGCCAGACCCACCGTTTCCGTATGTTTCCCTACGTTGAAAAGAAACGGAGGGTGGATGAATATGGCGAAACTATTGATGTTGGCATGTGGCTGAGGAAAGGTAAAGTATTGGAAAATGAAGCAGAAGATGATGCGACTAGGGAGGCAAGGCGAAATCAGGCTGAAGGCGAAACTGAGGTAAAGTTTTTAGGTGTAATAAATGATCATTTAACTGACGAGCCTAATGCAAGGCTCCTCGTGAACCTCCTTCGAAGTTCGTCACTTCAGAGGTTGAAATACAGCTTGCTTGTCGACTTCTCTTTGTTGACATGGAAGGTCTCAACGATGGTCGTGCGGTGAAGATGATTGTACCCCAAGTGAACCCCAGAAAGATGGTAAATAATTACGTCGATCTGACATTTCATATGCTAACGATACTCGTGGTAGATCATTGTCCATGCCCAGGCTGCCGCCGCCGATGCTCTCATTGACAGTTGTGCGAACATTCGATCTATGACGAGAGATATATACGCTCCTTCTGTCGGAGAAACGGTGCAGATAGGACAACACACCAACAGTTTCTCGATATCCTTGAGTGATGAGCTACTGAGCACTATCAAAATGTCAAGGGTAAGTTTATTTCTCAGACTTCGAGCCCATTTGAATCAACGTTTGGTAGTTTGAAGACAACGAAGTGGGTTATGTGACCGGACGCGTTACGAGCCATTTCAGCTCCACCATACCCATTTTAGAACCCTCGGGACCAACGATACCAACGCCAAATGCAAACGTATTGCATGCCCCACGAATACTAGGCTCCCGGCCAATTCAGATTCTACCGCGGTCGACAATGATAGGGGAGCTCAAGTTGACTGCACTTAAAAGCCGATTGGCATCAGTCGGTGTTCAAGCCGAATTGGTTGGTGAGGGTGTGCTGATTTGCGGCGCTGGGGCGAGGCGGGATGAATCTTCTAATTCTATACAAGACACAGTTGCCGTACGCAAGACAGGTCGAGGAAGAGTGGAGTTGGAAGGTAACGTTTCCGACATCTACTATGTCGTACGCAAAGAGATTTATAATCTCCATGCCTTGGTAGCAACATGATGTATCGTCCCCCGAGCTGGAATGAACCTATCTATTTAATTGCAGCATTATATTAAGCGCGCACAGCGAGTCTACAATCCAAGTATTAGTTGCACATGCTATTCCAAATCCGACTGCTATGTAGCTCTAATGATGAAATTGGCCCTGTCGTATTGTACCTAGTCATATATAAAGACTGTTCATATTCCCTTTCCAGCATCTTCTTTCAAACTCGCAATGCGGTTGAGTACCAAATAATCGCCTTGCCTAATTCCAGGAGTAACATCTGAGGGTTCGTCTAGAGCACCCAAGCGAGATTCTGAATCTACTGCAAGGTACGCGACACGCAGACCTTGGAATCGTACACACTCCTTTCCGGCAAGCTGCTCTGGCGTGATTTCCGGAGTGTGTGCGTCATGGGAGCCCGCACCCGGGGTTGCCTTGATTTTAGCTGATCTCGCCCGAGCCTCCTCGAGGGCGTCTGCGACACACCGCTTTGCAAGCGGCCAGAAACTGACTTCCACCATGGCACCCTTGATGACTTCCATGCTATTAGGGTTGATATCAGCCTTGAAGTCAGGGGTAGCCGCTAGGGGGTTATCACTCTTGAATAAAGGGTGAAATATTCTTGTCTCGTCGATGCGAACAGGGCTTCCAGAAGATGCATGTTCTGCGACCCACTGGATATATGCCTTGGGTTTCGGAGGAGTACCAGAATCTTCGAGACGACAGAATACCTCTGTCACCTCACCAGAGGCTGAATCAGTCTTGTACGATGTACATGTAATTGGGTAAGGTGCTTGGAATAGACCGACACTCTTTCCAGGAGCAAGGCGGAAGTAATCTTTTGAGTCCTCCAGCCTGAAGTCGTCTGCGTCGATGTAAATCGTGCGGGTGAATGGGATTTGTGAAGATCCGAGCTGGGGATTCTTGGGATGGAATGGTTTGTCCACCATTACGAGGTAGTCGTCGGGCACGTTCTCGATTATGACTTTGAGAGGACGCATGACCATGAAGAGACGTGGTGCACTTCCTTCCAAGTATTGCCTCACAGTCTGTTCAAAGCGTGCAATTTGTATGTTTGAAGCAGCCGTTGAGACACCCAACGTGCTGACAAATGACAAAATCGCGCCCGGAGGCACGCCTCGCCTTCTGAGGGCAATGAGAGTGTAGAGACGAGGATCGTCCCATCCGCTAACGTAGCCTTCATCTACCAGCTGGAGAATCTTTCTTTTCGAACTGATCGTCCCTTGAAGACTAAGACGACCAAATTCGGATTGCCTTGGTTTGTACACGTCCAGGGCGTCACAGAGCCATTCATATGACTGGCGTGAAGCAATGAATTCTGTGGTACAGAGGGAATGACTGAAATCCGTAGGTCAATCAACAGCAAACGAGAAATGGGTGCCACGATGCTCACGAGATGTTCTCGAAGCTGTCCACGAGGCAGTGTGTATAATCGTAGGTGGGGTATACCTTCCATTTATCCAAGGTGCGATGGTGGCTTGCATCCAAAACACGGTACGCCGTGAGGTCCCACATCTGAGGGTTGCCATCTGTTAGATCCATCTTCATCCGAAGATTGGCTTCCTTGGGTCGATAATAACCATCAGTCATCTTTTTAAACTCATCCAGTGATTCTTGAATTGGCCGTGATCTATGCACGCAGGCTTTAGGAGCTGATATTTTCTCGCCCCTGTCAGCTTTGATTTGCTCCTCTGTAAAGCAGTTCACATTCAACGGATAATCGTCCTGAGCGGAAAGATGATACACTCACGAGTACAATGGCAGACATAAGCTTTGTCGCGCTTTATGAGCTCGATAGCAAGATCGTATAGCTGATCGAAGTAGTCACTAGAGTAGGTTATCTTCCAGGGTTCGAATCCCAGCCATCGGATAACCTCAATAATGCTCTGGAAATATCTGGCCTCTTCTTTTTCCGGGTTGGTATCATCGAAGCGCAAGTAACACTTCCCTCCATGGTGTGCAGCATAACCGAAGTTCACGAAGATAGCCTTAGAATGACCAATGTGTAGATAACCGTTTGGTTCCGGTGGGAAACGTGTCCAGACTTGGCCATCAGTTACGCGCAGGTGCTGCTCACGAAGTTCGGGCCTGATCTGAGGGTTCTCTCCTGGCTTGTGCAAAGCGCCCAAGAATCCCTCTTCAAAAACAGGTTTTCTATTGGATGAACTAGAGCCAACAGCAGCCTCCGATGCAGTTGCTGTTGGCTGCGCAGCCTTCTCTTTCTTGGGATCCTGTACCTTGTAATCAGGAACAGTAAACGAGGGTGGCAAGGAATGTAGTATACCTTAGCTTTCGGCTTCGCAGCCTCCTTGGCACCAAAGGTTTCAGTAAACGCCTTCTCGACGGCGTTCTTAACTTCCAGAGGGTTCGCCCATCGAAGAGCTGGGCTGGCCTTGACTCCACTAATAACGGAACCAAGGTTAGGCCAGCCAGTAACGGAATTCTCGCGAATGTAACTCGTGACTGCGTCATGGAGCTCTTCAGAAGTAATGCTGAAGCCTGTAACATTCGATCGGCACCGCGATCTTATATCATGATGACCGTATCTCACCGACACCACACTCTGTATCAAACTCAAGCTCGTTGATAGGCGCTTTAAATTTCTCGAGGTACTTGACAGCAGCTGCACATAGTAATAGGTCACTGGCAAACACAGACGTCGCATAATAGAACTCACCATTGACCTGATCAACGGATTTGAGCTTGCCCTGCAAGATTGCCCTGATGGCGAAGGCTTGTTCGTCAGGTTCTACAGATTCCGTCTTAGCTAGCTGACCAGCAAATGCGGTGATGACGGTGGCCTGCTTTTCATCGAGGCGAGCTTCGGCAAGATCATATGAAACAATCAGATTGCGAAGAACATTGGCGCTTTTGGCGTTCTTTGCCGCTTCTGCCGCTTTGGCCTGGGAGAGACCTATAGACTTGAAGAGGGGGATGGAAGTGTCTGATGCCGTAGGATCGGACTCGGACTTGGTAGGAGCCATTGGTGGGTGATGAGTACTTCAGTCCTAGGGTTCGGGGAATTAGGGTTCCTGCTCTAATTGAACAGATCAGTGACTCGAACATTTCGTAAATAGTTACATAATTTGCAATTTGATTATCTGTGGGCGCTAGCTAGGTAATTAACGTATCTGATTCAGTGGGCTACGAGCTCCCCGACCTCACCCACAAGCTGTCGTTGTGGTGAACCGTCTGGCTTTTTCCCAACTATACGAATTTCCATCTTCCTGGTCGCAATTTCGTTTACAAACTTGTCTACGTTACCATCTATGAATGCCTCTGATAATTCTACAATCCTGTCCATCACTATGCGAGCAGGTCTCCGAGACACAAGCGGAAGGAGAGAGAAATCCGAGAATGATTCATGCTGTGAGCGTACTACAACAAGCACAAGTCAGGATCAACACCTGCATGATTGATGTAAATCGAATGCGAATAAACTCACAGATGGTCAGTATTCTCCGTTTCTCAGGCTCCCAAGCTTGTACCACGCCGATCAATCGTGCAAAATGATCCTTCCATAGGCTGAATTTTTCAGAGTTAATGACAAGTAACTGAGGCAAAATATCTCCTGGTCCTTGAGGCGGGCGTGGGCCAGGAGAAGGGATCGGTTCTAGCCAAGGATCCAAGATCAAGGCTTTATGAACAGGAATGGGTGCGGAGACGCCAGCAGGAGGATCCATAGAAAGGATTGTGAACTGCACAACTGGTATAAGTCGCTGCACATTTTGTAAATATGCCTTACTTGCAACAGTAGCACCACCGAATGAATGTCCAGCAAGGAGGACATCTTTTTCGCATTCGACTGCCTTGGTATCGACGTCGCTTAACCACGAAGACCAGTCAATGAATTCCTTGTCTATGGGCCGTAAGCCATGGCTTGAACCTTTGTATCCATCTTGAATGAATTGTTTAAAACTATGGAATGTAAGGTATATCTCATATCGCCTAAAAGTCAGCTGTTGCTGTCGAAAATTAATCATTGTTTTTTCCTCATTCGAAGTCCAACTTGGGGGAAATCTCTCAGTTCTAACTCTCTCAAGGAAATAATAAAAATAAAAATGCATACATCAGGTCCTCTTCTTTGACGTAGAGTCCGGGTCCAGTAGTCGATGAAATGAATGCGTGACCCGAGCCATCACGGTGCTGGATGGCTAGAACCACTCGTCCCGAGGATGCAAGACGAGTGCACACTTGACTGCAACACAGTAATTATCTTAATTTCGCAATGCAGAAGATAGAGAAATACCTGTAAGCTGTTCGACTACCGCCCAGACCGTGTGAGAATATTACAAGAGGCCAACTTGAAAGACAAGTTTCAGATCTAGCCTGAGTATGCTCTGGAGATGCAGTGGGGCGCTGCCTCAAAAGAGGTGCATTTGGGTAGACTGGGATCTAATAGCGCGGCCTGGGTTAGCCATGGTATTTAGCTCTGTAGTACTAACATGCGCACTTTCAACAGGCGACCGTAGAGATACACGATAGGCCATAAAAACCAGGTGGAAATCCCTGTAAAGGCATTCGATCATATTCTCCTATACAATGTAAGCCATAAGACCTGCCTGAATAATGTGCATACCCATGTAGAGATGCTTGCAGCGGACTAGAAACGTGAGCTTGACTCGCTGGCAGCGTAACTCCGATACTGACCGAAGAAGCCAGTCCAGGCCTTTCTTAATATTTCTGCCCTTTATGTCCGCAGGATAATAGGCAGTGAATATGACTTCATCGAGTTGTAAAGCAGGTTTCACAGAAGGTCCGCCGTCACTGTGACTGTTTCCGCGTATCTTCGCAGTGCCCAGCACTTTCGTGGATACGGGAAGTTTGAAGGTAGTCGCCCCTACCGAAAAACGTCCACAGGAGTCCGGCAGAAAAAGCATGAGTAATACGCCCAGCGCTCAACTGTATATGTACTACTTCAAGCTTCATCGCTAAGAGCTTCCACGAATGCTTACGATGAAATTATGCTTCCCATTATGGTAACAAAGTTTTCCACCCCCTTCGTACAGCCTATGTAAGGATTTTGATTTCATCCATCGACTCATCCCAACCACTCAATCAGCTTGATGTCGACCCAGCCTCTACTCCAGCGCACAGCTTCAAAGCGCATCGCACTCCCAGTGCGCGTAGAACCAAAGGTCTCGTTCGCCAATGAGCGCACTTTCTTATCATGGCTCCACTTCACGGTTGTCCTTGGTGGCCTTGCGGTGGGACTGCTGAACTTCGGTGACAAGGTGCGTTACCTAGCTGCTTTCGTTTATCAGGCTTGTTCTAACCGTTCGACCGACATAGGTTGGGAGGATTAGTGCAGCGATGTTCTCTGTCGTTGGTGAGTACACATTGTACTAAACATTTCGGTTGCACGGTTTTCATTGGCTGGTTGAAGCCATGGCAGTCATGATATATGCGCTGTATATATATCATTGGAGGGCTGCTTCTATCCGCAAGGGAGGGCGCGGACCTTACGACGACCGACTTGGACCCGTAAGTTCTCGGCAAACCTTTGTATCGTCTAGCTAAACGATTTAAAACCAGACCATTCTATGCTCCGCACTCCTCAGTCGGTCTAGTTTTCATTCCACCAGTTTTGATATAGCCTGATCCCCCCACAGTTGCTATCATCGTCAATTTCGTGTTGCGGTTCACACAGACGTGAAAATACGGTGCTTCCGATGGTGCTCGATCTATGGAATGAGATTCGGAGGGTTTATATCAAATTTATTTTTCTCTCTACAAGCAAACACGAATTGGTTTTTATCATGTATCGACGTAGCATGTGCACATCGTCAGCTACGCTTTTGTCTCTTACCAACTCGCGTGGATGCTGAAGTGCCAATGGACGACACGGACATCGATCGGCGTGACTGAACCCGAGATTTAGATAGGCATCGAGGAATATTTGAGAAAAGCAACGAACCTGCTTGCGCCCTCGACCGCTTCGTATGCTCAGTATACTCTGTGCTCTACCATCAATCTCACCCTCGGCATCAGCATCGGCGTCAGCATCAGCATCAATGTCCGCTCCCGCACCCGGGCCTCCGTCAACTTCCATCGGTGTTCCTTCCTTGCCATCTTCCTCTGCGCCTTCACTTGCCCTCCCGAGTCTTATTCGCAACACTCGAATATCTTGTTCTACACGATCTACGACCTTCTTCGTGTCAATCAAAGCAGTAGTCGCTTCGATGAGCGACTCTAGTCGTGCGCAGTTTTCACGGGTAGGCATGACCAAGCGTGTATGGTTGATGCCCAGCTCAGTAAGAGTCTGGGTAACCTTGGGTAATAGCGCTGCCTTCGGTGCGGGAAGCTTGAACGAGCGAAGGTGTACAGGGGTATGCGTGATTTTCGTTGTCGATGACGCGGGAGGTTCAACCCTGACAATGCAATGTTGTGCATCTAAAGCAGGACAATGAACTTCGCGCTTGGCATCTCGTATTGAACGACGTACCATAAGCTACTGACTTCGCTGAATGAGGCCTCTTTGGCGGCGGAGGGCCTAGAGAAATGATATTTGACGGTGTGGAAGGTAAATCAATTTCATTTGCATTCTTCTTTCTCTTTTTGAATCCTTCCGCAGATAGGGCAGAAAGCCCGTCTTCTTCAGCGACTATGTCAGGTAGTCCAGAGTCAATACCAAGCAACGTCCGGAGAAGTTCATCGCGCTCTTTCTTGAATTTGCGTTCGTTTTGTTCCAACCGTTTCAATTCGATGAACAGGGCTTCTTCCTCAGCAATTTCCTCGGGCGTACGGTCTTCGAGGCTGGCGATGTAGTCTTTCCGCATTCTCTCGCGGTCTGAAACATAAGTGCCATTAGATCCCTCACCACGGAATTATAGGAATCACGGACCTTTGTCAAACTGATAACTGTTGAGAAGCTGAGCTTTACTCGCCTCATCGCCTGCCCAAGGTCTATTCCGAATGAGTTTTCGGCAAACGCTGTAGTATCGGTCCTTGAGATCCTGCTGAAAGTCAGTGCCGTGCAACTGCAAAGGCTGTTATGCTTTACTTCAAGAGAGCGTGCGGGGCCATCTGGTGGAGGCTCATAGCGGTCATGTACCACATACCACCGTGTATCATACTCTCGCACGACGTTAAATAGATTATCAGTCTCCTCCTTCGTCCAATCTTTATCTGTAAAGAAGGTAAGTGGTGCAGGAATATCGAGAAATTAACTTGCCTTCGAGGAAACGAATGTATTCCTCTTGTGAGTAGGTATATGATTGAGATTGCACATTATACTTTGTAAAGGAGTATTCTGTGCGTCCAAATTTTAGTATTTATATAGTGTTGGTCTGATGGCCCACACCTGCATCTGGATCATCACCTGCCTTGACCCAATGTCCCAGCTGCAATGAATCGGTGCGTCCAGCATTCCTAAATGGTCTCCATTCCCTACATGCGCCATGTCAATGGGCACGCGTAGGGAGTGCAACAGGAGACTTACCACTTCACCTTTCCACCCGACCCGAAATTTGGCTTCTGCTTCAGACGTGGTTTAGCCAAATGAGCTACAAGAGAAGGTGCGGAGGGTCCAATAAGTGCGTAGAGCTCTCGAGAAATGCCCTCAGGTTTCTTCGTGACCTGCCCTTGAGATTTTCGAGGAGCTGGTGTGATGGAATGAACTAATGTTGAAGAACTTGGTAAAGATAAGGCGCTGCGTATGTCGGACGCTGAGACTGCCATGATTTCACAACGGTTTGTAGACTTGACGGTCTTACTACAAGAATTGTTTTTCTATAAAAGGAAAGCAAGGCAATTTCTTACGGCGCGCCAGTGGTAGAACGAGCGCTAACGTATGGAACTCAAAATTTTTGATACAGTAGAGCAAGACCTGAGTCGTAGCTAGACAGACCAACTCTGCAGTAAGCTGCTACTGAACGAGCTGGGGAACCTCCAGTTGTTCTTGCTTTGTTCACCAGAAGGTAGACGGCACGATGCACACGGGTAAGATACATGTGGTCTCAATTGTGTCACAAAACCTTCTGTTCCATGATTATGTTAATCAAGGTATACAACGAGTAAACCGACACAACCAAAAAATGAGGACATTTGATAAGACACGGAGGAAGGACGGAGAGTTATATTTTACCTTGTAGAAATATACTAGGAAACACACAACCCACCGCAGAATTGATGCCCAATAGACGGCAATTACCTGCCAGCCATCATTCTCAGTCTGTCAGGATGCATACCGCCTGGTCCCGCATTGGGATCATTTTGGTTTGGTGAGGGTGGGCTACCGCCCGGTGGCCCAAAGTTACCATGTGGCGGGAAGGGTGGCATGCTGCCACCAGGTCCGCCACCATTAGGGCCATTTGGAGGGAATGGAGGAGGACCTAGTATTTTGTGTGCTGAATCCCAAACTTTTAATGATGCGAAGAGATGGACTTACCGCCTGGGAAACCGCCAGGAGGACCCATTGCTGCGGGAGGGGGCATACCATCACTAGGAGGGAAAGGTGGTATGGTGCCAGGTGGTCCCATCATGCCCGGGGGCGGGAAGGGTCCTGGGGGGAAAGGCGGACGAGCTGCAAAGAAATTCAGTTTCGGGGTAAGAGGACAATTGGGTCGGATACCCACGCGGAAATGCTCCGGGAGGACCACCGAAGCCCATGGGAGGACCTGGAAACGGTGGTGGGGGTGCGCCTAGGTGATGAGGGCCAAACCCAAACCCTCCCGGAGGAGGGCCGCCTCCACTCTCGTACGCTGCGGTGATCTGATCGATGATACTCTGTGCTTTGTCATGGCCAAGCGCTGAAATCATGCCTCAATAACCTGTCAGTGTGCGAACGCGATGCTCACTCACATGCATAGTAGTCTCGGACGTTTGCTAGGTGATTTCTTCCGCTGTTATGAGCTTTGCGCACTACGTGATGCTTCAGAACCAAAATCTAGTTATTAGCAATAAAGTAACTCACCTGAAGCAGAGTCGTGAGTGAGAAAAACATCACAGTAGTCACAATAGTGTTTCTACACTGCGATTAGTAGTTATTGCACAAGATAGAATGATACAACGTACAGGCATGACTGGGTCACTACTAGTACTGTTGTTGGCGAAAGAAGGAGTTGGGTATGTACAAGCTGTCTGAGTTCGAAAGATAACTTACTGCTTACCTCATCTCACCTACACTTCAATGGATCCTTCATCGTCGGGCATCCAGGAGCCTTTCGACCTCATCAGATTATCCCTCAGCGAACGTGTTTTCGTGAAGTTACGGGGAGATCGCGAGTTGACTGGCGTACTTCATGTTCGTCGACTCGGTGTATTTCATCAGCTCGCACGTACTGAATTATTTTGGTCTACAGGCTTACGATGGTCATATGAACCTTATTCTGAGTGATGTTGAAGAGACCATTATGATCGTAGACCCCATCGAAGGAGGTATGGATGGACAAGGAACCGTCAAAGTAAGTCTCAAGCTTGATGCTGAGCAACGAGGCATTAGTTATGACTTTGTAGGTGGCCAAGAGAAAAATGGAGATGTTGTTCGTTCGGGGAGATGGCGTTATCCTGGTATGCGAATTTTATAGACAACTCTTGACTAGTAACTGACTAGACGGTAGGTGTCACCACCATCGCGGACTTGAATATCTCAGGACGTTGTAGGCGTCGTAAATCGATACTTTCTCTGCCAGTATATTTTTCGGCAACAATCCCCTTGCATGTATCTCCAAAGCGTCTCACACATGTCCTTGTAATAATTGGATGGTAAGAAGTAAAAATGCATTTAATACATAGTTCTGATCGAAGAGGGCGTGATACATGAAACGATTCATTCCAAGATACAATACTCCTACACCTAGGTTGCAGCTATTACAAGTCCAGAAGGTTTGATTTCATTGACCTCAGTTGGCACTCCTTGAGAGGCAGTATTGGGAGAGTTAAGGTTCATGGTAACCGGGGGTGAAGGTCCAGGCTGGTCTGCTGCAAGATCCTGATCTGAATCTGGAGCTACTGCGCCAGAAGGCCAAGTATCAGGGTCTCTGAGCCAACCAGCATGGATGACTTTAATCTTGGACACGCAAGAAAGTAGAAGTAAGATGGTAACAGATAATTTTGAGATGAGGCGGAACTTACTACGAGAGTTAGGGGAAGGCTACGTTTCAAACGACCACCATTTACAAGACCCTTCCAGACCTTCTCAATTCCATCCTTCCAAGCTTGTTCATTATTGACGGCACCTGGCTCACTAAGAAGTTGCTCTAATCTCTGACGAGACGAGGATGGAGGAGAGCGGCGATGGACTTTTGTAGGAGTGAGCCAGAGAGCCCGACGGGCGGCATAATGAGCTGGACCAGAAGGGGGAAATTCAGGGTTGGATATCAGAGATGAGCTGGTTGATCTGTTTGGGGATGGCAGTGGAGTATCCTTTGGGCGACTACGGGCATCACGGGAATTGAATTTTCCTGCAATTTTGAAAAAACGGGAATTGGGGGGAACTGGGGGAGCTGGGCGTTGTAGGTTAGTGGTATTAGAGACAAATTTGTCTAGCTTGTTGGGTATCATGAAAGAGCGACAAGTCCTTGGTCGGCTAGGCCAGGCTTGCTTAGGCACGCACTCAACACAAGGACTTTACGCGTATATACAAAGTACTAAAATTAGTCATAATACAAAATTAGAAATTAATTCCCATATAACTCGTCAGCAAAGGCTACCGGGCTCGGACTGCCTGAGACTTGCCTCCTCAGTTACGAGCCCAGGTATGCCATCCGCTAGGACTTCAAGGGTATTTTACCGCTTGAATTCGCCGTCACAGTCTACTACTTCTCTTTCAGAGAATGAAGATGACGATATAAACAAATCTTTGTTTTTTGGTGGTCCAGTTTCCTCTGTTGTATCACCCGCTCAATGGGCTTCTCGCCTACATCACTCCGCAGATGGAGCAATCCATTCATCACACTCTCCCATGTCCCAAGTTCCCCCAGAGGTCCTCATTCATATCCTCAAACACTTACACACTCCCAGAGATCTCTATCATTCATTATTAGTTTCGCGCTCTTGGTGCGAATGCTCCGTCGAGCTTCTGTGGCACCGCCCTGCCTTCACAAGACTTTCCACCCTCGTGAAAATGATGAGGGTACTTAGCCGAGGCGACCAGACTTTCACTTATAGTCGATTCATTCGCCGTCTCAACTTCCTCTTCCTCGGTGCCGACCTTACCGACGCCCTGTTCTGCCGCTTAGCGCAGTGCGACCACCTGGAACGCTTGACACTCGTGAATTGTAACTCTATCTCCGAAGATGCCCTTCTTCGCGTACTACCTTGCCTCCCAAACCTGGTCGCTATTGATCTCTCAGGAGTCATCGAAACTTCTGATCAAATCATCATTGGCCTGTCATCAGCCGCCAGGCGCCTACAAGGCATCAATCTCGCAGGATGTAGACAGGTTACCGACGCTGGCGTGTATGCCCTAGCTTCTAGCTGTCCCCTTCTCCGTCGCGTCAAACTCAGTGGCGTTGATCAAGTCACGGACGGTCCTGTTTCAGCTCTTGCCAAGTCTTGCCCCCTCCTTTTGGAGATTGACTTGAATAATTGCAAACGCATTACAGACATCTCTATCCGCGACATATGGACTTACTCTACGCATATGCGTGAAATGAGGTTGTCCCAGTGCATCGAGCTCACCGATGCCGCCTTCCCGGCGCCAGTCAAGCCTCAGGTGATCCCACGGAATAACCCTTTCCCAGCCGGCCCCCTGAGCCAGGATGATGGGCTTCCACCTTTGTTGATCCCAAGGCCCTTGGACCATCTTCGTATGCTCGATCTGACCGGTTGCGCCCTTATCACGGATGATGCTGTAGACGGGATTATTTCCCATGCCTCGAAAATTCGGAACCTCGTTCTCTCAAAATGCATCCAATTGACGGATAGGACTGTAGAGAATATTTGTGTTCTCGGCAAGCATCTGCACTATTTGCATCTCGGACATGCAGCCAACATCACGGACCGCTCGATTAAGACACTTGCACGGTGCTGCACCCGCTTGCGTTACGTTGACTTTGCAAGTACGTCCTCTTCTCCTTCGCAGTCCAATATAATTTAATTACATACAACAGACTGTGTTCTTCTCACTGACATGTCTGTCTTCGAGCTCTCCAGCTTACCCAAGCTCAGAAGAATTGGTCTTGTGCGCGTCAGCAATCTGACAGACGAGGCAATATACGCTCTTGCTGAGCGATACAGCACTCTAGAACGCATTCATCTTTCCTACTGTGATCAAATATCGGTCATGGCTGTTCACTTCCTACTGCAAAAGCTCCACAAGCTCACTCATCTGAGCTTGACGGGTATCCCTTCTTTCAGAAAACCCGAATTGCAGCAGTTCTGTCGTCAACCTCCACAGGTCAGTGGCGCAGATGCTCATACCTAATCAGTTGTTGATAGTCCTTTAGGAGTTCAATATGAGCCAAAGGATGGCTTTTTGTGTCTACTCGGGCAGCGGCGTTGCTAAACTGAGAAGCTTCTTGACGGACTTATTCAATACGATCACGGAAGATATGAACGCTGACGATGATGAAACGGAGTACGATGACGACTTTGACGAAGGATTTGTTGAAGGTGCTATGGATGCTGATATGGAGGGTGGAATGGATGGTGATGTTGACGAAGATTTTATGCACGATAGAAGATATAACTTCCACCATACGCCTCAGCCAGCTTCCTCCACCCTCCGCATGCACCATCACCCAGAAATCATCACTCCTGTCTCGCAGCACCCCGAGCTTACAATGCAGCGTGATATGACCTTGCGACCAGGACATGTCTCCATTGCGTCATCTCCAGCCGTGTTCTCTGCTAACAGTCAATCGGCGCCTGCGCCATATGCTCTTAATCTGCAACCCGTAGCGGAACCGTCTAATCCCGTTATGAGACGTCCTCGCTTTGGTTACCAGCCCGTCATTGAGATTTCCACTTCCCCCCCTCAGAGCGATGTTGCATCCAATCGCAGTACTGGCACACAATCGAATGGAGCGGGTTTTTTCCGCACATACCAAGAGCCATCATCATCTTCTGGTAGAAGTAATGGCGCTCTAACGCCCGATTACAACTTTGCAGAGATAGGTCATGGTCGGGGCACAGAACATGATAATATCGACCACATCGGTCCACCACCTCATCAGTTGGCAAGACACAGTTTTACGTCAACCGCGTCATTCAATGCCGCTGCAGGGCCTTCGGCCCAGGGCATCACCCAAGTGATGCACTCTGCGAATTTTGATTTTCGCCACGGGCAGAACCCCGAACGTCATACTTTAATGATGGAACAAGCAAAGATGACTAACAACTACTATCCTACTCCTTCTACCGGATCTTCCGACCGCCTCGTGCCATGGCCACCCATGCGCACTGAGCCCTTGTACGACGTCCCGTCGCACAACAGCCAAGAGTTACAAGCATCTGTTCAGGCTGCTCTCAGCCCTCCGACAGACCCCCGTGACACTGAAGGAAGAGGCAGGAGTGTCAGGAGAAGCTTTCGAAATACCTTCCACGCTGCTGAGCATTTTTTCTTCGGCCGCGGGTCGACTTCGAATGGGCAGGTCCCTGAGTCAAGTGTCCCAAACCCTTGGGCCCCAGGAAATGTAAATAGCACCGGCGATGCAGCTGGGAATGGCGGTCAGCCTCGCTAAATGAGTGCTGAATAGCCCAAAGTCCGTGTCCGCAGTAAGTAGACCCACAAGTTCATAGCAAGCATGGACATTACACATGTTCTTCCCCCCAAACACATTGCGCAACCTTTTTTTGTTGTAACCTCAAAACTCGGAATATTTATAACCATTACGCCAGTTATTGTTGTTGTTCTTTTGCCTGTATCGTTTACCACTAGTGCTGTCGTGTAGGTTTTATGGTACTTATAGTGTTTATGTAGAGGCAATCAGAGTTGTTCCTGGGTAAAGAGGTGTGGGTAGTTACTAGTTAGCTCTCACGATCTCAACTAAGTCACACTCAACTACTGGCACTCGCACAAGCAGGGTTGTCGAGACCTGCTCTACCCTGCTACGCTGTCGGGAAGCTGAGGCAAGCACATTCTAAGTTCCAACATGAATATTCGTGCAGTTAGGGTAAGCTGGCAACCTGCTAAGACGCATAAGCTGCTCATTTTCACCAGGTCGAAGATCTTGCAGGTATGCAAGACTGCAACCTGCACAACCTGCCTGAGAACTATACGATGAAATACTGTTCGCTTCTTTCGCCTCATTTCTTCAGATCAGAGATTGACAAAATTGACGACCAGATCTATATCACGCATTATCCTGGCCTTCGCTTTCGTATGTGGCGGAGGACCACAATGGACGGATTGTTGGTTATATTCTGGCAAAAATGTGCGTTAAACGTTTTCGCAGCTGAACTGTATTCTAATTGAATCGCAGGGAGGAAGTTGATGAGCAAGAAGGGCAATCTGCAATTAATCATGTTCCTCATGGGCATGTCACCTCGATATCTGTCATGAGATCATACCGCCGACTTGGTCTGGCTAAAAAATTGATGCTCCAATCACGTAAATTCGCACTTTGTCCAGGCTAGAACAACCATTGACATGTTCTTTTATTTCAGAGGAAGCGATGAGCAGCATCTACCGCGCGGCATTCGTGTCTCTCCACGTCCGCAAGTCGAATCGTGCAGCACTAAGTCTGTATCGCGACACACTTGGGTTTACCGTCAAGAATATCGAGGAAAAGTACTGTAAGTCTCTGGACCGCTTTGTCGTCTAGTCATTTGATCGCGTGTTCTTTAGATGCCGACGGAGAAGACGCATATGCGATGCAGCTCACGTTCGAGCACTAATGCGAAGGAAACTGTGGGGCAGATTGATAGTTTACAGCTATATATTTGACACTTAACGAATTACTGTCGCTCTTGCTGGCTACGGTTTTGCGTCGCTCCCCCCCTGATCAAGGTAGCGTCTCTTCCATTGCAGCAGCTGCTTCAACATCCTTCTGAGCCTCAGTATCGTCACTCTCAATAATCCCTCTAGCTGACATGACAGCTTCCCGAATGATCTTTGCCGTATCGAGCCCTAACTGGTAGTAACCGTCGTTAAATCTTGGATTGAACATATTGGTATGCGCTTGAACTTCATCTGCAGCCTGATGATTTCTTGCGGGAAGGAAATGCGCAGCTACAGGAGACGTTCGCTGAGGAAGGATGACGAACGTCCTCGGCGACGAGAATGAAGGTGGAGCTGGTGGAAGTAAGGTGTAAAATCTGGAATGAACTAAAAGTCAAGGCATCCAGTGATTCTCGCTCTGGTGGACGTACGAGCGGAATGTGACTCCAAGATGTACTTGTACATCAACCAAATCTCGCATACGTTTTCGCAATGCTTCCTCATCCCAGAGGTTGCGAACGTAATTCATGTGATCAGTAGCCCAGCTGTATCCAGAACCAATGTCGTCTCGGCGGTAGTATGCTGTTCCAGCGGCTGCGCCAGCCACTAGCGCTCCACCAACAGCATACGCTGCAGGTGCCCACTTTGCCCAACCACTTTCCTCAGTTGGGGCCGCTGCTATTGCAAGAGGGGGTTGCCCAGAGACGGTTGATGATGCTCCTTTCTTGCCAAACAATGAGAACACATCTGAAACAACAGTGCGGGCTGCACCGGCGTATTCCACAGCCTTGGTTGCACTATTCTTGAATACAGTGGGGTGAAGACCAAGGTACTTCAAAAGTTTAGCGGCAGTAGGAAAACATCAGTTGACAGTTAACCAACTCACGGGAGTGTCGAATGCTATGCACGCGATTATGTTCGGCCACAGTGGAGCGTTTTTATCAGGTCTGGAATTCACAAACGCAAGTAGAGCGTCAGCAGCAAGTAACCCTCCCATGCTGAATGACTTTAATCAATCATGTTACAACCATCATGCTTGAATTCCTGCTCACCTGTGGCCACATAGTACAACTCTGGTTTTCCCGGCTCCGCCCCCTTGACCATCCGCAACTTCTCTTTGTACGGTCAGAGTAGTTAGCCAGTCAGCAAAGTGTTCTACCGCGGCGTTCTGAAGGGGAGTCTTCATCTGCGTGCAAAGTTGAGGTGATTATCGCGCACCAATTGTCCTTTGGTCTGCACAGCTCATAGTCAGCAGCGTAAACGGCGACATGAAGAGAATGCCCTAACCTCGTATGCGGGGAACACTATACATTCCACATTGAGGTTCTCTATGACTTCTGTCAGGACATGCTCTAGCCTCGAGGGGAAGTTCTTGAATGTCGTATCAGTTCCCTTGAATCTACGCGTTGTTAATTGGGGTGCATTCCAACTTGCAATGTTTACACTAACCCATGAATGAAGACGATGAGAAGGAGGTCAGTAGGAAGCTGTTTGATTACTGCCAGACTATCTGCGCTCTTGTCTTCTGACGGCGAATCTCCCGAGCTCATGCTTGCGAATGATTGAGTATACCAAGTGTTGGCTTTTTAGTGGTTAATTATGAGATGGGCGGGTAGCGAGCGAACGGCGGTAGATAGAATGTAAATCTCAGCCTATTGAACTCGTGTCGTAATGGAATAGCCATGTACCTAGAAATGTAACTAATAATGGGTCAGTAAAGTAACTGTCTAATATGAATGAATACTCACATAGATCTCGGTCTTATAGATATTCGCTCCTCGTCGTATGTCCTTTATCACATACTACGTTACCGTTACGCTAATACAAGTTTACCGGGTCCGTATGTACCTGTATAGACGACTGCACAGTCTCGGACTCATTTATAATAAGCTTAAGCAAAGTTAGTGAGAGGGAGATATTCTGGTCCGGACTCCAAAGTTGTATTAACATTCGCTGTATAAAGTCTGTATCTGAGTATTCGATGATCGAACTTGCGCACTGCGCTGCCGCAAAGTCGCCATTAAATCTAATATCGATTATGGTCGTGGACCCGGGTTGCATTACCTCTAATCAAGAAACTTCAGGTGCAGGTGCCTCATACGGCAAGCCCAGTGGCAGGAAAGAGATAGAAGAAACTAATCTGAGAGAAGGCTCGAGAGATTGAAGATGAGATGGAGACTTGAACAGAATGTACTACAGGGAGTAAAATGACAGGGCAGATAGTTCAAATCGAGGTGCAGATGTGTTCTGTGACTCAAGGGCAAGTGAGAGGTGCCGGTGATGAACTTCATCATGGGCCAAACAAAGGGCTTCGTATGTGCAAGCCGAAGAACGAACCTCGTTTCAGAAACTACCCAAACGGAGAGGGGCATTGTATGTGTAAACCGGTGACTCGAGGGCTGAGTCACGAATGAAAGTTTGACTGGCGTCGTGAACTGATTCATTGAACTCAGTCGACCACGACTTGAGTCCAGTATCAAGGTTTTTACCTTTCACAATTGATCGTGAATGAAAATACTGCAGACTAGAATGTTTGTTTCGCACAGACCTATAAATATATTGGGTGGGCGTTGTGAATCTCCTGCACGATACCAGAACGAGCTCCTCAGAGCTTCAAAAGATCCAGTGCAGATGAATTCTGTGATATAATGCAGATCAGCAAACGACTCGGAGAGAAACAGAGAGAAACCGACCTCATTTGGAGCGAACTGCCGCATGACATCAAGCTTCAAATCAAAATGTTGTTATGAACCACAAATCGTACACGAGCAAGGCGCTCGTACAAACAAAATCACGGCACTCGCCCTCTGTGAAGTGCCAGTGACATGATTGATTCCCTGTAGCGAAAGCAGCATATTGTCGTCGCGAAAATGACTGCGGAGACCCTTACGTGCATTAAGGGTTACCAGCAAGGAGTAGCACTGGTAAACTCAAAATGACCATTCCAATCTCGTGAACAGAATATTTATTTTTGATTATACTTACGACGACCCAGATAGACATAGAACGCAATGTAGATGAAAGTATCGGGCCATATTGAAATCTGTAAGACGTCTATATCAGGATCACAACATCGAGCCACTTATAATGTATTACATACAGAAATGAAGGACACGCAAACGCTGATGAGCAGACCATTACTGATGGTAAGAAGAATCAGCTTATCTGGCACGGTATCAGGCCTCCGGAAACCAGTGCAAAATTTTTGGAAGAACGTGCAGATGTAGGCAGCGATAAGGACATCTGCGGCAGCTGCAACAGCATTTACAGACATTAACGCCCCTTGAGCGTCATGAGTTCGATGAAGACTGTCAACTTGATGCTAAAGGGGTAGATGCATTACCCGAGCTGCCTGATATTTTGGACGTGACTAACGCTCTTGCAACGTAAGCTTTGATATCACATATTAGTTGACTGATATTGATATTGAAGGGGAAACATACTCACCGACAAATTCGGCAATATGACAAGGGACAGGACGGACATACAGTCATACTCTCGTTACTTACTGCGTGGAAATCGGCAACTGTGCACTGGCGGAAACCACACATACATATATAGACATGCATGGGGAGCGAAGGAAGCCGTATGGACGATCAATACGGATGGATCGATTTAGAAAGCCCTTTGAATGATCATGAGCGCTGTGAAGCCATCGAACAGAATTTCGACCTGTAATGCAAATGAACACTTAGACGGAAACCATGAGCCACCGCCATGCAACCCACAACTGGACTCCACGTGTCCGAGGTCACTAATGATGTCGAAATCGGTGATGGAGCATGCATAGGCTTTCATCTGGAGTTTAGGCCGCAAACATACAGCGCGCTCACCTGCGTGCGTAATCAGAACTTGATGCATTGAATCTGACATGCAGCGCCAACCTAAAGGAAACATTAATGTCAGATGAGCAGCATATATCAGTCATCCTACGTAAATCTACCAAAAACTTGATGCGCCCACGAATCCGATGAATATCAGGTAACGTACTGAGTAGTACGCCCCAGGTCTGCACACATTGCAAGTGACTTTGTGATTGTGAGCTTCTGGCGGGGAACAAACAGCAGGAGAGCATGCCTCCGTAGAGCCTGCAACCTGAGAGTTTCAACAGATAGACTATTCGACAAAGAACCCTTACATTGCGGGGACCACAACCCCAATCGAGAGCGCTCTAAATATGGACAATAAGTTATGTAGTCGTAAGGGGTATACGTACGTGTTATCCAAAGCACCCATGGCAGAAACGCGTTTATGTTTGGATGAAGTTCCTGGGATGGGAGACGATTAGATGTTCCATCATAAATACAAGAACAATCTTTTGTATGCTTCTGTCCATGACTAGAATGTGAAGGCATCTAAATGTGGAATATCAAGAACGTGTCACACTTAAAGTTCGAAACACCGAAGCAACAATTGATAGGGACCACAGCCGCATCTGATGCAGCTTATAGTTGGATAGAGGGGTATCGCGTAAGATGTGATAGTGTTGCAAGACCTCCGAATGCGGAACATCAGACTCACAAAGGCATTGCACGTCAAGCAGCAATAATAAGGGCGTTGAGTTGTACCCCAAAATGTCTGGTGCATTTGTAGACTCGCGGATGTGAGGTGAAATGAAGTGAGGTCATGTTGTCTTTGTCGATCTACGCTGTTATGCAAAACATGATGAACATCTCATGTCGAGTACCGTCGGATACTCCGTGATCGAACGGGATTGCTCAAGAATACTCATGTCGTATACCTGACACACGATCAGCGTCGAGACCGGAACGGGAACGAAGAGCGTTTATGACTCACCACTCGTGTTAACGTTCTAATCACACCACCTTGGGGTAGCCGTCTTCGCAGTTGCCTGGAACAGCATGAATGATTTTTAGTATAGGAGCGCAGATACAGTACTGTATAAAATGAGACTGCAACAGCACAGCCCTTCATGGTGGACACAATTTTGAGCTACCGTTATCTGTGCTCAAGCGCTTGGATTGTAAAAATTGGTTATACAAAGATGATACACTTGCAACAAGTCCAAACTAAAACGAGCACTAGATGATCTAGGAGGATGTTAACAAAACCACACAATACACCTCAACTTTGTGAAAGCTCGTATGACTGGCTCTGGTATGGTGCTTGTGTCTGAAGCACTAGGGAATGGGATTGTGTAGAGTTCTGCGAAAGGCTCGAATTGGAAGTCATCTGAGAGTCTTGCGACAATTGGAAAGGCCCAAATGCTGATTTTGGTGCAGTGTCTTTGGGCACTGGCGAAATATGGAGCGTGCCAGAACGGAAGTGTCTTGCTCTATCATTTCGGGTCACAACGGGAGAGCTGCGATACTCTATGCACTCAACATCCTCCCTCTCGGCCGGCGGAGAGAGCTGCCTAGGCCGGTTAGCGGGGGTGTGTTCAGATTCAGACTCAGGCCACTGGAGATCAGCGTCAGCCACGTCCACAATCATGCCCGTAACGATGGTGGCTGGATCGTCGGAGGTGGACAATGCTGCACCTTCTGCTGCACCGTTGTGAACCGTCTCTGGTGCTTGGATGCTCTGGATACTGACATCCGCTGCATCCTCCCGTAGGAGCTGTCGCTCTACTGCATCTTGCGATGAGCTTGATGAATCAGTGCGAGAACGATGCAGAGACATGTTAAGTGCCTGAGCAATCTCGCTGAGTCTACTGTGTCGTCGATCAAAGGAGTCGATTTGAGCGGCAATATTAGGGCGGAATGAGAGCGTGCTGAGGTCTGGTGATTGCGGAAGAGACGCAATAGATGAGGTGTCAGCTGGTGATGACAACTGAGCAAAAGATGGGAAATCGCGTCCTTTCGCAAGAGCGGCCTGCAGAGAAGCAGAGGGTTTATGCAGATTGACTCTGTGCACTGCAGGAAGTGGCGGTGTTTTCTCCGGCGGGGGAAACGAAGATGATTGATGGGAGGTATGAGGCGTTAAAGAGGTTGTGCTCAGAATTCGTGATGGAGGTGCTCGCGATGAGGCGAATGGCTGAGAGCCCGACGAGCCTTGATCCGTAGAATTGGCACATGACAAATGTGATCTACCTATGTACAAAAAGGTAAATTTTGTAAGTTGGTTGTTCAAAAACACGCAAAATACGCGTATCTCAGAACAGGTAAATGACATCAGGGACACGCACTGTTGGAAAGGGGCACTGGCACCGAGCTGCCCGATGACTCGGTCATGCTTTGAGCCTCCGCTGCATCCTGCTTTCTCATGCGCACGATTTCCTTTTTGCTCATTGGTTGAAGTTGCCAGATATGATCATGCCTGACATGAGAAGCAAGCTCGTCAACGGTTGAAAAGGTGAGTCTACACCAGTCCCAACAACAGAAGAATGTTCGTGGTGGAGAAGGTTGTGGATGAAGTGAATCTGATTGAATCATTGCAAACCTAAGCTATGCGAATAGATCGTGCAATATTTATGTGTTCACAAATGTGCAGCAGGTTAAGACGTGAAGTTGTTTATCTCTGTTTAATTCTGAAGCTTCCACTCGCTGTATTGACATTAAACGGACGTAAACGTCTGTGTAAGCAGCTCAAGCTATCCCTGACGTCAACATGCAATCCGGGTTTCAAGATTCTGACATTTTATCTTATCTCACCCTTCCTCAGGACTATAATCCTCTTCCAAGTGTCGATCCCATCGAGTTTTTGAAAAGACATTTACATGAGCTACCTCCCAACATCATACAGCGATTCTCACTCGTCACAACACCAAAACAGCGAACAACGATTACTGGGATACGTAATCGAAGACTGAAATTTACTGAATCAAGACCACGGTCTCTGAGCTTTGCAGTTGCCCGAAATACCTGGCCAACACTGTGGCAGGGCAGAGAACGACGAGGACAAGAAGAAGGGAAGGAGGAGCAGGAATGGGCAAAAATGAATTTCCTAGGTGGTTCAGAACAACAGGTGGGCAACTTGGCTAAGCTACTCGGTGACATGGAGGAAGAACGGGAAGCGGAGAGAGTACGATTTATCCAGAGAACGCAGGCGAACGATGATTTTGTCCCGGAAGAGGAAAGTGACAGTGAAGACGAAAACGATTCAGAATATCCTGAAATTCAAGAGCCTGAATCTCCACAAGAGGCACAGGCGTTGTTTGAAAGACGCATAAGGGAACGATTCATATATGGCTTGCTTGAAGTGAGTCTTGTCGCTTTGCATGAAAAGCCAACTCGAACAAATTTCTTGTCAGGGAGCAGATTATGATTCAGTTGATTGGGATGAGTGGCTTGATGTAGATGATGATAGAAATGCAGAAGAGCGGTGGTTTGACGATGATTGACGGACATCAGATATATTTAGTAGATTCTCGGTATCGTCCCGCCGGGAAGCTGCTCCAGTAGGATCAGAGCTCCGGATGCTGAATCTTTTTGCTTGCCCTCATCCATCTCGTCGGCCCACCCTAAAGCACCTAAAGCATGGCTGCCCAGATTCATCAAACCCCGAGCCTTTCATCCGATATTCAGCGAGCGCTGCAACAAGCCGTCGGCGAAGTCAATAATGCATTTACGCAATCCCAGGACAACCAGTCGAAAAAGAAACGCGTTCGTAACGATTCAACCGGTGGAGTCTCAGTAGACGGCTCTCAGAAGAGGCAGAAGCGAAAGAAAATTTGTACTGACGATGTGGATGCATCAACCGTTCAAGTCAATCAGCAAAGTGTCGAGATGGAGAAAGATAAAAAGAATAAAAAGAAGAAGACCGACAAAGGGAAGACCAAGGAGGTCGTACAGAACACTGTTGACACTCTTAGTCCTCAGTTGGTGGAAGATGCACCAGAGACCCATCCAACGAGCTCAGTCGATTTTCTGAATGCTGTTGTTGCTGCTGCATCCGCTACAGCAGACTCGCAGCACTTGGATGTTTCACCGTACCAGGCACATTCTTCTTACCAGGATCATCATATCATGCCAAATCTACAGCATAATCACTCCTCACCTCCTTACATGACGTATCCTCCCATAAATTTCCCCTTTCCCTCTCCAGCACATCCTTACGGTCAGTCTTCATCGCACTCTGCAAATCTTCTTCCCAACTTGGGGTTCCCCGACGTCCAGTTGGCGTCAAATGACGAGATTCTTCGTGCATTGCAAGAGCTGGATATGTCCAAACTTGCCGGGGTATTGAAGACATTGGGTGATGCCGCTGCAGCAGCCAATGTACCTCTTGGTGTCCCTCCAGGGTTTATTCCGCATTTGCCTAGTCATTCTAACATGCATCCACAACCCCCACCTCAACCGATGGGACAACCACCTTCTACATCGGGAGCAATCCTGAATACTGCTCCCAAGTCGACCAAGACGACCCACAAACGTGTTTTGGACATGAGCCTTCCGGGGCCCGAACATGGCAATCCAGATCATGCTCACATGTTAGCTAACAAGTGGATGAACGCAACGAAACTGGCCGAGATGGTTAAAACACAAGGCAATTGACTTCCAAAGGTCGTGAACCATCGCTAATTTTTTACAATAGGTCTCGTTTACAAGAAGGGCAAATTTTCCGCAATTGAAGAGGAACAACTTCGGGCCGCTATCGAAGCTTTTAAAGCGGTGCGCTATTCATGATACTTGTCAACACGAATACTCAACATTGCAGATGACAGGGTCGAGGTCTTACAGACGATCAGCTCCAGGACATTATTTTCCAAAAGAACGAGAAAGGCAAAGACAATGCGTTTTGGTCGGAAATTAGTGGGTTTCCCTCTACTGTATGAAATGCCGGTCTAATGTTAATATCTCGATTAGCTTCCGCTCTCGCTCTACGCCCTATTATTGCCGTTTATCACCATGTTCGTAGGGCATTCCATCCCAAGAAGCAACAAGGCAAATGGATGCCCGAAGAAGATGCAGTGCTGAAACAGTATGTCATTTCCGCCCTCTTCGTTCATTAACATCTCATATGTTGGCTATCAGAGCCGTTGCGGACCTTGGTCAACAATGGGAAAAAGTCAGTGAGATTGTAGGTCGAATGTCCTCCGATTGTCGTGACCGTTATCGCAATCACATCGCCAATCGCGAAGTCCGGGTGACAGGGGCATGGACAAAGGAAGAAGAACAGGAGTTGACGGCAATTGTCACGGAGATGACAATCCAACAGGGCAAGGATTTTGATAACGATGTCTTCTGGGGCAAAGTGAGTGATAGAATGGGGAATAGGCGCGGCAGACAACAATGTCGAATCAAATGGTCAGCGCCTTTGATATGCGATATCTATAAATTTGACTTTGTTTTGCAGGACAGATTCGCTGAGTAAAACTGTCAAAAATGAGGGGCAAAAGCCACGTTGGAGCGCTCAAGATGCCTATATATTGGTCCATAAGTACGGCGGTAGTCTGCTGTCGGTTTCTGTATGCTTATTTATGTTGACAGGGTCGACTCCATGAACGTTAGGGACGATACTGAGATCGACTGGAAGACGCTGCCTGATTCAGATTGGAATTTATGGAGTGCCCACTCACTCCAACGACGCTGGTTGACGATGAAGAGAGGAATCAAGGGGTACGAAGACATGACCCACCAAGGTTCGTTCTTCAAGGACCACCAAGTGATTGTTGCTTATCTTACCTGTAGAAATCATGGATATCCTACGAGTCAAGAAAGCTCACCTTCCTCCCGCTTCGGCAGCACGTAAACGAAAAGTCATCAGCGCAGCAAACATTGATGAGCCGGCGGACCCAGAGCCTGGAGACGCGGGGCCAAGTGGTACACAAGAAGGTGCATCTGATAGCCAAGATAGAGATGCTGATGGGTCAACCGATGATTCGGATGCTTGATTTTATTGCTATAGTTATAAACACCAACATACAGTTATTGTTACCGTAATGCTTCTCAACAAGTTCTGACTTCGAACCAACTTTTGACAAACTTGAGACTTTACATTGATATTTTGTCGGTCAAACAACTCCTAGAAGACCGGCACTTCCTCTCATCCCCCTTCCTCTCGCAGCAGCAAAGCTGATGCACACGCAACTGAGCAGAAAGCCGGCGAACCTTGCAAGCTCGCTCAATACAAGCACAGCAAAAATTGATGAACGACTTTACCTGAAAAATGCGACACGAGATATGGACCTCTCCTCGTGGGGCGTACGCGACGATGTGAATATGGAGCGCAATACAGCTGGTGTGACTGGGAATCGACTAGATGGATTAGGTGGTGGCGGCTGTAGTGGTGGCTGATTTGACAATCTCGTCGCCGTAATGGTCGACGAGCTCCGCGAGCTGGTGGAGGTCATTGCTCAATCCCGTAGTGTTCCAAGTCGGGTAACGCCGAAGCCTGCGTCCTGATGTGGAGTTGTGGAAGTTTGTGTTGGCCGGGTATGGACAAGTAGACGCCCCCGGTGGCCCAAACAATTATCACACAGCTCGCGACAAAAGACAACGACAGAGGTTTTCATTGCTATGCTGGCGCTCCACTAGCATCCTGTTTGTTAGAACCCTCCTTCCGCGCGTGTACACCCCAAACTCTTCTATCGCTATCTCAAACGCATTATGAATAACCCAGATGTTGAGGACATGAAGAGGATCGTCGATCGGCTCCCCCAAACAGATTCAGAACGCCGAATCGTTCGTCACTTGGTTATTCGCGACCCCAATTGCGGGGTAAGTGACGAATGGGTTGCCCCAGAGATGGTTTTCTGTCGTCATTTGGAGTCGGTAGTGCTCTCTGGGGTAACAGACACGTCTGACAAGACTATTGTCCGTCTCGCACGTGAAAACTGCAATATACAAGGTCTTGACCTTACTGGGTGCAAGTACGTCACTGACGTGAGCATCATGGAACTGGTCGCGAAAACACCTCCTTTGCAGTGGCTGCAGCTCAGCGGGGTAGTACTCACTGATGCTTCAGTCTCAGCAATCGCTAAGACCTTCCCGAAGCTTGTGGAATTGGAGCTGAACGACCAGCCGCTCATGACGGCTGTGTCTGTTCGCGACATTTGGTCATATTCTAGAAAACTTCGCACTTTGACGTTGGCCCGCTCTCCTCAGTTAACCGATAGTGCGCTGCCTTCGCCGATCAAAACCCTCACTCCTCAGCCTTCTGGGGAGAAGCCGTTACCAGCTCGTCCTCATACCTGGCTTGATCAACTTCCACCCCTAATCCTACGACATACCGCAATCGATCTTCGTGTGCTAGATCTGAGTCACTGCCCGAAGCTGACCGATGCGAGCGTTGAAGGCATCGTGGCACATGCTCCATTGCTCCGGTCACTTGCATTGGCCGGGTGTCCTAACCTTACTGACAAGGCTGTTGAAAGCATATCCAAACTTGGCCTTCACCTCGGCAACCTTACCCTTGCACATTGCCCGCGAATTACCGACAATGGTATTGTGTCCTTGACGCGATCATGTACCGAGCTTCGATCTGTTGACTTGGCATGTAAGTGTTGATCTTGTTGAGCATCCAATCGTATTGCATGCTGACGCGGAACTAGTCTGCCGACAGTTAACTGATATGGCTGTATTTGAATTAGCTAGCCTAGAACAAATTCACCGCCTTGTTCTTGTCCGTGTACCAAAGCTGACCGACAACGCTGTCTATTTCCTTGCGGACCATACCCCTTCATTGGAGCGATTGCACCTTTCATATTGCGACCGCATCACACTCAAGTCGTTACATCACCTAGTCCGAACTTGCAATCGCCTTGTGCACCTTACTGCGACTGGTGTACCTGGTGCAAGGCGGACCGGCGTCGGGCGGTTTTCTGACCCGCCTCCTGCGGTATGTCCCAAGTCACTGGTATCCTATGACGTAGATTCTTATCATCGTGTCAACCCCAGGATCTGGACCCCGATCAGAAGTCGGTTTTCCGTGCCTTTAGTGGTCCGAATATAGCGGCGCTGCGCAAGTTCCTCGACAAGGAGAAACTGAGACGCGAACAAGCGGAGGCTCAGAACATTCCATTTGTGCCCCGATCGGATGATAGCATGGATCTGTATTAGGGGGGGAACGTTGTGACCTGGCGGTCGATCTTCAGGGCTTCAAGCTTCAGGGTTGCGCTACCATACCTTATGTGTCCATTTTATTCATCGTGTCGACGACTTACTCACCTCGCATACTTCACGTGCTATCACACTTGACGTGCTGTTGTGCTTCTACTAGGCCTTGACACTATTTCTATAATGATAACGCCAATTGCGTTGCAGTCAACGTGGTTCTTCTGTTCTTCTGAATCTTAGGGAGGCCGGTATACCTGAATTCTTATTAGTAGCGCGCGGAGATAAGTCACTGCGGAAACGAGAATGTAGCTCCACCAGTGTAATCCGAGGGTGTTTAGGTGTACAACCCGACGTGGTACAGACGTAAGACCTAGACTGAAGTCGACGTGGACGAAATTCACTGCGGAAACGAAATTGTAGCTCCACTAGTGGTGGCGCCTGAAAACTTACCACATGGCCAAGCGTTGTATGGTTATCAACCCGAGACCAACCCGAGAAGAATATTGCTGTAGATATGATGCTGGTAGACTCGGCAATCTAATTATAAGATACAGTGCCTCAGTCACTCGTCATCTGGCATCAAGTACTGGTCCGAATTTCATTACTGCGGTCGCTAAACTTCACTAACCGGTGTTCTTCCACCCACGTTTTGTCTTCTTCAGCGTTCCAAATTCGTAATTGGTTGGGAAACACTGAAATACCGCACGCACCGTTCTCCCAGCCAAACCTACCGGCTACCCGCTCGTTGTTGCTAACGAGTGAGTGCCGTCGGGGACGGCCTCATGTCGCATCATCCGATCATGGGTGATTAATCTGAATCAATTCGAATCCTTCCCCTGAGATTCGTGCGCGCTCTTTGCATCCAAGGTAGGTGGGAGGATAGTGATGATATGAACCAGATAAATTTCTAGTTCGGTTGCCAACCAACTTCTAGTTCTGTAGTTTGACATATATTATTATATTTATACATATCGCACAGCATCGCTCTAAAAGACTACTTGCGAATTCAGAAATCAATGCACGTGGACGTACGCGTCTGGTTGTCGCGGACCGCAAATAAAGTTTAATCTCCGCTTATGGATCTTGGAGAGCTCTCTGACGTATCGGTCTTTTTATACATATACACCCATTAGTATTTGGCCTACATCATCTCCAACTAATAATTGCATCATCTCCACTACTTTCGTTCGCAACGCCCCATTAATCGTCTTTCATTCTTAATTCCGAATCCCTCGCAGTGCTCACTAACAGGGCAACGACCCAGACTAAAAGTGTCAGTCGTTGGGCAGGTATATGCTCGCCAGGGTTGGGTCGCCCTCTACAACCATTGCAATCAATTACCAAATTCGCCTTCGCTGTCACGTTAAATTGGTAGCGCAGTCGCTGCAGGTCGTCTCGAACGTACTCACTGAGTTGTGTCTGGCGGGCAGCCAAGAGGCTCCCAAGGTCTGTCATCCGTGTTCAACACTCAGGGTTTTCTCTTTGGCGTAATTTCTTACATATTCTTATGTACTATCACAGACCCTTTTGACGAATGGAGAATGGCTCTCCCGTAGCGCATTTAGCTCCCTCATCTCGGACGCGCACGACATCTCGACGCCAGCGACCGCGTACCTCTTCATCACCCCTCTCCTTGCTGGAACGCCGGACAGCAAACGCGACTGTTTTCACTTCTGAGCATCTGATGTCCTTTTCAGTCGATACATCTTCCATACACGAGATTTCCTCTGCAGTCGTGTCTCGTTCTACTCGGCAGTCACCACGGTTTTCCCAGCAGTTTGTTCCACTCACACCCATCATCGCATCTCCGTCGAGCACCTCCGCGGCGAGCATGACAACCAACGTTACCTTTAACCTGAACTCCGACACGGATGATGAAAGGGATGGAAAATTTGCACACAGCGAGTCTGCTGCAGACGTGGAGATGACTATTCCAACCCCAACTTGGATGGCCACACCTCCAACACCACCTCCAAAATATGCCCATATATCTTCAACCTCTGTGTCCTTGCGACCACATTCGTCTTTCGTGACTGCCTCCGCCTCTTTCCCGGACCCTACGTTTGCCAGCATATCTGAACAGTCCCCGGAGTTGACTATGAAGCGTCGAGCGTCACTTCCTCCAATATCTGCTGTGAAACCCTTACCCGTCATTCCTCCCGCCGCACCGCCTTTGGCATTGACACCTCAACGTGACAATCCCGCTAAGCAAGGGACAAGATCATCCGGAAGTCCGTTACGTGTGAGTATCGGTGAACACAGTGAGGAACGATCACGTCGAAACGGCAAATCAGCAGCACTTCAGAAGAAACCATTGTTTCACATGCCGCAGGATGATTCAGATAAGGAGGATGACGGCAAGCTCCAGAAGTTGAATGGCCATCATAAGAATCCAGCTGAGGAGTCAAGTTCGGAAGCTGCCGATCATCCGCTTCAGGGAAAGGATGATGATCTTATAGGAAGCAAGGATGACGTGAGAAAATGTCATGCACTCTTGGAGTTGCTCTCCACGGAAGTCGGATACCTTTTTGATCTTAAGGTTCTTGTTACAGTGAGTCGATCGATCCGGATTGGCCAATTCTCGAGATGTTGATCGTCGCACGTTTCATCAGGTGTACCTTAGGCTTCTGCCCGGTCTGACGACTCGTCCACCACATCTCCCTTCTTCTAGCCTTGGGATGTCCCATTTCTCCCGTTCCGCCTCTCCTGCCTGCAACCCACCTTCATCGAACCCCGCTGTCCGCACACAATCTGTTTACCACCTGTCGGCCCCCGTGCCGTTCAGTCCCTGCGAAAACGTCCCCCTTGTGGTCAGTGCCCCACCAGCGCTGGTTGCTGTAATAAAGGAAAAGTATCCAATGCGGCGTGTATTCTCCCCCGCTGACCTTGGCTTGATAATTCGTAATATGGAGGACATTCTCAAGTTTCATGAACAATTAGTTTGTGAACTAAGGGCACTCGTTTCCCCTCTCGGCTTTCCGATGATTCTCGATGGGGCTAGTGGCGGCGTGACGATCATGCAGAAGGAATATACCCGCAATTTGGAGACATTACACTTAGCACTTGATGCAGTTGCCACAAAATTCATTGAACGGGTAGGTGCTATGCGATGCTTCCTGTCCCACAGTACTGAGTCTCCTTTAGGCACATGAATTTCATTTGTACCAATCGTTCTGCTCCGGACATCCTGAAGCATTCGACCTTGTCCGAAAAGTCCAACAGGAGTTCCCAGCCGAATGGGAGACGTTCGAGCAATCATGTGCCACCATAGCTGCTGAAATGCGCATCAATGGCTCGCTTCACTCTATCACCGACAAAGAAGCTGAAGATGACGATGGCGCAGACGGTACTCTCAGTGAAAACGAGTTGATCGCAAGGAGGCGACGGCATTCGCTTTCATCATTGGACGCGCCTAGTTGTCGGCAGAGTATTTCCCGCGTCAGCTCTAACGCCAACCTCAAGGCATCTGTAACCAGTACGTCTGAAAGTGGGCACTCAGACCGGGGGCAAACTGGCATGAAGTCGAAACTCGCATTCATGGATTATCTCATTAAACCTGTTCAACGTATCTGCCGTTATCCATTACTCCTCGATCAACTCCAAGATCATCCACGAAGTGCAAGCGGCAGCGGCGAGTCAAGCTCCGTGTCTAATGCGGAAAGCGGATCGCGCGATGCGGAGGTAAATTCGGTGCAAAGTGCGCTGAATGTCATGCGGGCCGTAGCCAGCTCCGTGGATGAAGCACGACGACAGCAGGATCTAGCAATCAAGTCCTCCCTCATTGCCTCACGGATATCGCAGGGACTAACCTTAGTAACGGCATTTTACACTAGACCTGCATCACACAATCTTTCTTTCGGTTTCCTGTCGTCCCTAGGCCCTTGTCATCTCGCGGGATCATTGGATGTGATCCACTACCCCAGTCTCAATGCGAGTAGCAACGGCACAGTCAAAGCCAAGTATCTCGGGGCTTTCTTGTACCCTGGGGGTTACATTATTCTTGCCAAAGTTCATAAAGTGAGGACATACGAGCCAAAACACTGGTTTTCCTTGGCGGGGTTTGACCTAGTCGACTCGACGAACGACGAAGGTATGTAGGTTTCAACTTATGGACACACAACGTTTAATAGCACCTTCGCTAGCCCTATTACCGAGTTGGTTTCGCCTTTCTGGGCGAGGTCACATTTTCGAGTTCGCAGCGTCTTGTCGCCGTGAGAAGGATGTCTGGAAGGCTGCTATTCATCATGCCCTGGAACTTCCTGCTGCATGGACGAGTGAACCGATATGCAGTTTTAGAGGTGATTCTAAAGGGGATTTCGTGTTGTCAATGCTAGAAGATACACCATACGAAGTGATCAGCCCTTTGCCCACTATCCAGTCTATTCCCGAGCTGGATAATGAAGCAGCATCTAGCAGAGACGAGAACCACTCACTCTCTGCCCATTCTGATCCACCGAGGTCGGGTCGGGCGTCCTACAAAACCGACCCATCTCAGAAATCTGACTCTGGTCATCAGCTCGGTCCTAGCCGTCGCTCATCCACCACATCCAATAGGACTTATCTTACCATGCTGTCAGAGTCGGATACAATTCATCTTGTACGCGCCACTGCCCCCGCACGTGAACAGGTCGATCGTGGACTCCTTGACGTGTTCTCGGAGAGCTGTCTCTCCGCTCGCTGCTATGCGCATACCCATGAAGAAGAACTATTTGAAGCATCGAAGGTGTCGCGGTCGTTCTCGAGGTCAAGCTCAGGATTGACTATGGCTGGTGCTATGAGTGTGGCTGCAAAGAATCGTCTGACCAAGCGGGAGAGTGTACTTGTCCCCAGGCGAAAGAGTTACATAGATGTTGGCGACATCCCTGCTGTACCTACCATCCCACCAGTCAAGCTGGCCAAACGCCGCCAACCAACGAAACTCAAGCTCGTTGCCGTTTCAAGGACTGCGTCTCTAGACGACGAAGTGAAACTAGATGGTGCCCCAGAGTCGCCTTCCCCTATGTCACAGTGTTCTTCTGTGTCTGTTTCTACTCCAGGGAGCCCTATCGTCCCCGGGTCACTATCTGCACCCACCTCGGTGCTGTCAGGTGTGGCTCCTCGACCAGACCTTACAGCCCGGAAGGAAGCTTTCGCGCCCAAACGAAGCCGTTCTATGGTCGAGAATGTCCGAGTCCTCTTCTCGCGTTCTACATCGCCAATGCTTCCCCTGTCATATCAACCATCTGATTCGGGTAGTGTATCAAATACACCAAGCCTACTCAAGTGGTGGTCGAAAGGGACGCTTCGAAGAAGGGTACAAAGTGCGCCCGATGTCCCACTCGAGGAACTTCCCTCAGATGCATCGACCAAGTCTCTCAGTAATCCACTTCCAAGCTTTCACCCTTCTTTGGCGTCCGCGGATCGTCCGATGTCACAACCTGATTTGATGTGCTTAAGTCAGTTTCCACATTCTGCCCCTGATTCGTCTGCTGGGGATTTCGGGGTTGTAGTGTCAACTCCAGTGCGATTGAGGACGTTGTTTGGGTCGCCCAGCCTCCGCCGCCGCTCGACCACTGCAGCCTCACTTTCATCATCTCCACTGGCAGGTAGCCAGGAGGGAGGATTTACTCCACGCACTGTGCGCATGCGTCGCAATCTTTCGTTTTTATCACGACTCACCCCCATGGTACCGGATACTGTTATGCAGAATTCATGATCATAGAACCACACCCTCAGGCTACATACCATAATTGACTGACTTCATTATTGTACTACTATTCATCGTCGCATATCTTATTTTTTACCAGCATCAGTTCATACAATCCCCTTTATTTCATCCTTTTCATTGTCCCATGTCATTATGGTCGTCATATATCACGACATACTGTACACGTAGGAATACAGGTTTTTTTGACCCTTTAAGCTTTAGAGCCGGTTCAACCAGTTTTAAAACTTATTCTGACGCGTGCACGTGATCAAACCTAGTCAGTCACGTGTGGACGCGCCGCATTGTTCGCTTAGTGCTATGTTCGTTTACTTGAGCCTTGTGTCTTTTAATCATCTCTTCATGAATATCTTTAATCTATGGATTTAAACAGCTCTCCTCGTAAGCAGATTCCATTAGCACGTGGGGATGAGACACCTCGTAAACCTTCCGCTCCATCTCTGACCAGACGGGTCTTCTATTGCGGGGTCGTGGTTGAGGGTTGTGATAGTGGCAGAAGGTTGCCCGAAGGTGAGCGGTACTGACGACTCCTGAAGAGTACAATCTGATTGGTGTAGATGTCCAAGATCTGGTTCTATCTCTAGGAGACCCCTGGTTGAGTCAGAATGATAGCCACATTCTGCCTTCCGCAACAGACACATCGTTCTCAGAACACCACCAGCCCGTGAGTGGTACATACTAACCTTTGTCTACAAAGGCGAGACGCTTCGCTTGCTCATACTCAGATGTGGTCTCCTTCATGTCTTAGGACGGTTTGCAGCGTAAACGTGCGCTTACAGATTCGACGGCTCTAACTGACGTGGTTAACGAACTCGTCAATACTGAACGATCGTACGTCAAGAGACTTCAAATACTGAAGAACGACTATGCAGACCCGCTTCGACAATTCTCCCGCAACAAGAACACCGCGATCTTGCCTGCGTATGAGGCTAAAACATTATTCGGCAATATCGACAATTTACTCCCAGTTAATGAGGCGTTCCTACTGGATCTCGAGAAGATGGTTGCACCTGATGGTCCTGAAACAGTTGGAGGTGTCGGGGATGTTGCCCTACGACATTTCAAAGATCTACGAGGGTTTGAGTACTATAAACAGTACTACGTCAAGCGAGAGGAAGCCCAGTCAATATTTGAACGCGAGATGATGAAGAAATCGTCTGGTTTCGCCGCATACATTGACGTAAGTGTTGATGCGACCCTTTTGGGGGCGCTAACTAGACTATTTGCTTCTAGCGCATCAAGTATTCGAACGCCGATGCCAGGAATCGTGTTGGTCTGCGGGAGCTACTCATGGACCCTGTTCAGCGGATTCCGCGATATACGTTACTCTTTCGCACCATGATGAAGTATATGGCGTCCGGAGATCCACAGCGCGCCAAATTGATAGAAGCCGATGATATCGCTAGCAAGATCGCTCTTGCGGAAACAGACGAACAAACCAAGCGAGCAGCAATTATGCATTGCCTCAACGCAACAGTGGATGGTTTTCCTCCTGGCTTGATTTCAATTTCACGACGATTCATTGATTGCATTGATGTCGATGATATTGTGCAAGATGGCTCAGCATCTGCATCGACCTCCGTCTCTAGCCTCGCTCTCAATGTGCTGCATTGTACGCTATTTCTTTTCGACGACAAGTTGATGATCGTCAAGCGACCTGGTAATGGCGAGAAAAGTGGTCGTTCGTTAGCTGGCTTGGACGACCTTGACAGACTGGCGAAGACTGGCGGTTTACCACTGCGCATGAAGAAAAGTGGCTTGAGTTGCAAAGGTGTCATTGATTTACCCGACATCGCTGCTGCTGACGTTGGTGGTGCTGGTGAGTTATCATATGATTGCTACCTTCAGTTTTTGTCATTCTTTCAGACTTTCACGTGTATATCGAGAATCCACCTCAAGACCAAAGTGATCGTTGGTCCGGTCGCTCGTTTCGTTGTCTTTCTGTTGTCTTCCCTCCTGCGCCAGCAAACCTCGACCCTACTCGGACTACCAGCGAGAAGGACCGGTTCCTTGAGAATTTATGGAATGCTCAGGCGAAATATAGGACCAAGTCAGGACAATCAGTTGTCGTGTGCGCTGATGAGCGTGAAGTAGAGTCGAGAGGAGGAAAAGTTACTATGGCTCGCACCTACTTCAATGTATACCAACGAACAGCCTTTTTGCAAGAACCCAAAAAGGTGCGTTTCATTTTTGTGCGCTGACCATTCTGTTTACAATGCGGACGCGTGCAGACCAAGATCGTCATGCATATAGACACGTTGGGGACCGCGGACCCCATTCCATTCGGAATAAACGGACCTCCATATGTGGTGGTCAGAATACAACCTATGGCGGGGGAAATTTCGCGATATACAGTTACCTCAAGCGATCCGTCTGATGAATCGGAGGAAGACATTGTTCAAACTGCAAGGATACCAGGTCGCATCGTCCAAACAAGTCTGTACCTAAATCTTGCTTTCCTTTTGTGATGATTGAGAATTGTATAGTCCATCAATACGGCCTGTTCAAGTTCAAAACTAGCAATGACTCCCGTCCTGCTACCCCAACCGCGAGCTCAAGATCTCGGGCACATATATTTAGCCTGGACGTGATCTCGAGAAATCTATTCAACGCCATACCAGGTTCTTCCAAGGGTGATTTCTTCGGTGGTTCCATTAATAGTCATCGCCGGTCGAAGTCATCTACCAGTCGCTCGTCTATCTATACCCAAACAACAACAACTACAGGCGACGGAAGTTTGACCAAGTTCTCTCGTCGATCCAATTCGACGGCTACTGCTCCAACTTCTTTGGCAGACGATGACTCTCTCTATGCCACCAAATCTTCGAGTTCACGCAAAAAATTGGTCAAAAGAAGTCGTTCACCGGGCACTTGTCGTTCCTCTCCATTGTCCCGGCAGACCTCTCCGTCACGAGATAGTTCCAGAATATCATTCTATAGCGATGGAGAGGAAGAGTTACCAGTTCGCCAGGACCCATCTGACCAAGATTTATCACTGCGTCTAGAACTCGCGCGACGCAACAGCCAGAATCAGCACGGAAAGCAGGCCGCGAAGCCTTCGTTGGATAGATCAGCAGAAGACACCATCTATGAAGGTATGGCAAAATGTGGTATTGGATTTTGCTGGCCTCATCGATACAATGTAGATGCTCCACCTCGGTCTTTACGTCCCACATCTCGAGCCTCTACAGCAGCAAGTCAGCGATCGACGACTCCTCGTCTCACGTCAACATCTCCAGGCAGAGGAACAGGACGACCTCGTTCTCGATTTGGTCCTCGTAGCATCTCCCCATTGCCACCGAAGAGTCCGACCAGTACTCCACCCGATCTTCCATCCATGGATGATGAGCTTGCGTTGGAAGCCCATATTGCATTGGAAGACCACATAGACTCTTTCCAAGACGATTCATCTTCCATTGAGGATGATGCTCCATCTCCATTACCACGCAGTAGACGTCAGCCATTCGTTACGAGTGGTAATATGGATTCCACGCCGAGACAGTCCAGCTCAACAACAGGCAGCGTGGAGCCACTCTCAATAAAAAAGAAGCCATCTACCAGGTCTAGTACATATACTCCAAGCCGTAAATCATACACGAGAATTTCCCCGCTGTCCAAGAGCACGGCGAGGATCGTGTCTCCCCGCAAAGTTTCACCTCAAATTCGAATCGCGCGTGTAGCCCACGCTCCTCATTCTCCCCAAGTTGACCATGCAGACGAACTGTTGCGGATCTCCCTATCTACCAAAGATGATGTACGTAAAACACGTATGTCAATTTGTCAATGATTTCATAGACAACATACAGGTTGAGTCATCACATCGTGTCATTAAACGGATGAAATTGGACCTACACGAGATTCGAGCTAGTGATGACATAGCGAGTCTCGACGAATCACGGAAGTGCTCTTCTCCTGATAAGTCGCTTGCTCGCACCCCACAGCGACCGATTCCCCAACCCATTGTACGTGAATCTATCGTTATTCACAAATTTCACGCTGCGACTGATATTCGTGGATTTAGACCAGGGAAGCACAGCAACGACTAGACGAGATGAGACAATTGATCAGTAAACGCCAGCAGGAGGGCACCCCTTTCAGTCGACCACGAAGTTTTGTGACAGAACTATTTACGCCTACACCACCTGCAACACTGGGTACATCGAACATCAGCCTGTTGAGCGAGTCCGTTGCTGATGCTGACAAGCTCCTGGCTTCTGCTTTGTCAAGCCATGATACATTGCACCAGAACCTTACGCAAGTGGTGTCTGATTTCAAGGAGGTACGAAAGGACAACAACTCTCGAAGTCATGACTCACCTTTTCCGCATAGAAACTATCGGACTTGGAGAAAGCTCGAGTGGAACTTCAGAACACGAAACGTCAATGCGAACTTGTGAAGAGTCTTCTTGCAGATGCTACAGCAGAGAAGGAGATCATGTACGAGGTCTGTGTCACGCATTATAATCGAATTCTAGGAGCTCATCAATATCCCAGGCGTTCAACGAAGAGCTAGATGCTATGTATAACGACGTACATCTCCCGGATGACGAAGCATGGACCAACATGACGGCTGATCTTCGCGAGTCGAAGGAATCGCAGAATGCACTAAGAAAGGAGAACTCGCAAGTATCATGCTTTCCGTTCCATTGATCCTCGACTGAATTTTGTTTCCTATAGACATTTGAAAAGGAGGCTAGCTGAGGTCGAATCTGAAAAAGAAGAGTGCGTATTCGTTTCACTTCGGAACATTCGACACAAACCAACTGCTTCAATTCCAGATGGGGTGCATTGCTGCGGGCACACGGACTTATCCCTTAGCTCAGGGACTATCTTATTTATCTTTTGGCATTCGCTTGTATATTGTTATCATCTCTGCACGCTCACATGTAATTCTGATCATCTCATATCTAGCAAACGTACAGTCTGAAAATGTGTGCCAATCCGACGAATTTGACTTATCGTCACTAGGATGTCACAATTGTCTATTAGAGTGACATTAAGTTAGCTCGAATCGTGTCTTATCACTGTACATCAACAACAAACCACATTCACAACCCAACTACCTCTCACCACAACACACCGTAAGCTTATAATTATCACTATTGGAACTCTTAACAAGTCCCTGTCGATTAGTGGTTAAATCGCCACGTTGTGGAACTCACAATACCGTGGCGCCGCAGGTTCAATTCCTGCCAGGGACATCTTTTTGCCTTCAAAAAAAGATGAAGAGAACGTTGTGTCGAACCACTAGAAAATGATTTTTTCTCGCCTGAACACCTATGACGACACGACGAGGACTTTCATCGCTCAACTTGACGTTCCTCGGAACCGCTTCCGCGCAACCGTCCTTAACCCGAAATCATTCTGCACTTGCTCTCCGATTGAACAGCGATGTCTGGTTGTTCGACTGTGGTGAAGCTACGCAGCACCAAATCCAAAAGTCTAAAGTGAAGATGGGTAAGATTGAAAAGATCTTTATCACTCATACCCATGGTATGTCGTTGTTAATTTCAGCATTGCTTTCCCAGCTGACGTTCACTGGCTGATAGGGGATCATATCTTTGGTTTACTCCCCCTCTTGGCAAGTATGCTGAACGGTGCCGGGGGAACAGCGGATGGAGTAGAGGATCCTCGTACACACATGGTCCAGGACCTATTGGATGTTTGTACATTTGCCGCACTATTATGTTGCCACTGATTGAGGCTTTCATCAGCCCATCGAAATTTACGGGCCCTTTGGAACCAGGGCATATGTCCGCAATGGCCTCAAGTATACACATACCCTCCTAGGCGCGCCTTACGTCGTTCACGAATTGCGGTCACATTCTGACCCACTAGATGGAGACCCCACCTCTCTAGCTCTTCATGCGTCCGAATCTCCAAATGGCCGTAATATTCCACAAACAAACGGTGTTTGGTCAGACGTGTATCACGATACCATTATTTCAGTTTCTGCGGCTCCCATTTTACACTCCGTGCCGTGCGTTGGTTATGTTGTAACAGAGGCGCCTATACCCGGAAAAATGGACCCTGCGAAGTACATACCACATCTTAAGCGTACCAAGACGCCGATGTCCGTTATGAGCCGCCTTCAACAGGGAGAGAGCATCGAACTCTCAGATGGCACAGTGTTACAAGGCCCTCTCAAGAGGCCCGGACGTAAACTTGTCATTCTTGGAGACACATATGATCCATCACCAATAGCCGAATTGGCTTCATCTCCGGACTTGCTGATACACGAAGCAACAAATGCCCATTTGCCAGCCTTGGACTCGCATACCAAAGCTGAAGACACATTTGAGAGTGTCGAGGCACGCACAAAATCCAGAGGGCACTCTACTCCCCAGATGGCTGGTGCTTTCGCGGCACGGATCAGAGCGAGACATTTAGTACTCAATCATTTCTCGGCCAGATACCCGGGGAACGACGATGTCGATCCAATGGCAAAGACAATTATGGAGGGCATTGCACGTTTAGCTGAAGAGCATCATAGCGGGAAAATTACATGTGCGAGGGATTTTATGAGTTTCGACGTGGATGTACCATAGGAACACGCATGAAATAAGTAGCAATGCAAATTCAATCATCTGGTGGGTCAGATAATGCGCTGCTTGCATCGCTTGCTTCTCCTTCTTCCAATTCTTCTCGGGCTTTTTTCGCCTTCACCTTTGGATCTTCTGCAACCTCTCCCATCTCTATGTCGTCATCTTCTTCTGGAGGTCGCAGTGACGAGGGTGTATGCGAACTGGGTGCGAATTCATTGACAGCGGGATTGAGTTTCGATGAGAGCGATGTGCCAATGGACTGGTCATCCTCCCCATCTTCCTTCTCTTCAGCTACCTCGCCCGTCTCCTTCTCATCTTCATCCAATCCTTCATCCACTATTTGTGAGCTGTCACGCATGTTAGGCAAATTGTCATCGGCTTCTGTGCCGTCTGGGGCTGGCGTAGCAGCAGGGGTCCCTACACCTGATGTAGCAGATTCTTTATCTTTGCCCATAAGGCGAAGAGAGCTCAAGTCCATGACGATACTGTCTAAAGCAGTTTTCTGGCCCCTTATGATTCGGTCCTGAGTCTCGTGTTCCGCGTTAATAGCAGCCATGTCATTTTCAAGCGACCGTATCGCCCTGAATGTTATTGAGAAATATACCAGAACATTTTGAACATGACCCACTGCTCAAGCTCCTCGCGACTTGGGAGAGTATTGATCTTCTCGGCAATTGTGTCGTATTCGACCTTTCGCTTGCGTTCCATGTGTGCATGCTCCAGTGCGACTTTCAGCTCCTCAATTTGACTACGCAGAGCATCATGTTCCTTCTCTGCGTATTCATTCCTCAGGCGTCCACTTCCATGCGAAGCTCAATGAACTCACCAATCTTCTCCCGCTCCCGCTGATATTCCTCCACTTGCCTCCGCTCGGCTTCGCATACCATCATGCTCTTTTTAAGAGCTAGTTCAAAGGACGATAGCTCGATTAAGAATGCCTCCCGTGCATCCTCGACTGTTCCAGAAGAACTAGGTGGCACAAGGAGATGGTGTACTAAGGAGGCGTAGTTGTGAAACTTTTTGACCACCCGCCGAAGTGGTCGTTCGTCGTTCGTAATACGCGTGTGTATGATAGCATCTGTTAAAAGCGCGTTGCTTGTCTATTAACATAGGGATCCAGCTTTTAGTATGATTGATTCATGCCTTCTTCTTCAGCAGTTAATGGTGGAATTGGTTGTGATAACTCTGGCACGGTTGATTCTGGGACTGCCATGAACGTTAGCCGTAGTACTCTAACACGCGGGAGTCGGGGAGTGAGATCTGATATCCGAGACTTGGATGCGAAGGGATTGAAAACAGATGAAATTCCGTCATGTTACATCAAGGGCTAAATTGTAACTATATTTAGGACAAGGACAACTGTTCCTTGAACATTGTGCAATGCGGACGAAAATGTAACAATTGTATTGTATTCGAAAATACCAAAAAATGTAAGAGATCATGCAAACGGACAACACAAATAAGTTAACCCCATTCATCTGGCACAAACGGGGTGACTAGATCATAAATCTCTTCGTTACCTCCCCGCCCTCTTGGAGTTTTTCCGCGGTTGATAACGCGTTTAAACATCCCACCCAGACTTCGAGAGGTATCAGAAAAGTCTGTACTGATCGGCCTCCCGTTGTCTCTGGGATAGCAAGAGTCGATATTAAGAGCAAGCCTCCGAAGGCCACTGGAGCTATCGTGAGCGGCCTTCCTGGAAGCCTGGACAGCTGATTGTAAGTACATTGCGAGGTTGGGAAAGTTGATTGGAAGTGTAGGGTATGGAGTGGAAGTCGCGGGAACCACATAGTATTTTGCCATTGGCGAATCAGCCCCATCACGGAGGAGCTGCGGTAGTGGTGACAGAGTATAAGAGTAAGGAAGTACGGTTACATCGCCATTGGTATACTTATGCGAGTTTGTGACTGATGGAGGTACTGGCATGTCAGTCGTCAAATAGATAACTGTTCGCCATTCCGAAGCAGAGTGATGAATCTGCAGTGCCGGTCAGCTTTGGTACTCCGCTAGACAGCCATCCTTACCTTGACAAACTGGATTACAGTTCTCAACTTCAGTTCATCATCTTTTGCAACAGTAAGAGCTTCTATGGTGGGCTCGACGCGAGTCCCACTTAATCGCGCCATTAGCTTCAACAGGTGACGCCAGGAGGGTGACTGAATGTGAAATATTGGTGCCTTCCCGTATGGTAATGTTATAATATTGGGCATGGCCTCTCCCATAGGTGACAATATTGTGGAGATTGATGGTGGTTTAAAGCCCATTGCTGCAAAGTTTTTAATGAGACGAAGAAGAGCGCACGACGACAATACTTACAGACACCCATCAACATATCTGGTTCAACATACTGGTTGGCGGTCAGTATTGGCGGGGATCGAGCGACAGAATCAGTCCCCTCGTCACCCTCTTCCTCCTGAGTGTCTTCGTCAACTGAATCCAATATATCTGTGTGAGATGGCAAGCTGAAGGAAAGAGGTGGACTCGTTGATGCAGTTTGAACCGACATTGTAGGGGTGAAGAGCGAATGGATTTGTTCACTCGATGAAGATCGACCACTCAAAGAACTACTCTCGGAGTTTGCGACAGACGGCTTGCGTGGAAGTGGCTGTCTGGGTGGTGGTAGAAGAGGTTCCATGCTCAGATTCTGCTGTGGCGATGACATTGGATGTGAAGATACAGGATTTGGACCCGGTAATGGGCGAATATAGTCACTCGAGCTCGATCGACAGAACTCGACGGATGTAGAAGACATGGTTGATGTTCCAGCAGTACCACAGCCAGCGTTCATTGATAAATCGTTCGGTTTCAAAATGGTCGAGACAGTATTGTTGTATGATGGTAGTGTTAGAGTGAAGGTTTCTCGACTCGAGATAGTGGCATCAGTTGCGGATTGTATTGATTCTTGACTTTCTTTGCCCGACTGATAGACAGATTTTTCGTCGCAGGAACTCTCGGATGTGGAGGGTGTAATCATGTGCAGAAAGCTTGTGCCTTCTGGGAATTGTTGATGATTCTGGGGGCTGAGGTGGACGTTTTCTAGAGAAACAGGTATGAAAGATGTCGAGGGTTCACCCGAAGAATCCTGATGTCCGTCGAAGATGTTATCAGACACAATCTTGCTGTAACTGTTAGCGAAGGTACGTGATTCTTCCAACGCCTTCATCAGATCTGCTTCTTCCTGAGCGAGAATGTCATCCTCCCGCTGATGCGCCTCTGACTCGGATAACGCTAGCGCTAGTGCGATATCTTTGTCATCGGTGGAAGATTCTTCGCTGAACATCGGTCGGCTAGATGGCCCTGCAATAGGACCAGGAATGGACTGTGGATAGAGCGGGTTGCGCTGTGAGGAAGCAGTAATTGCCATTGGTGGTTTCGGAGGAATAGGTGGTCGTGGAATGGTATGGCCAAGAGGTGCCGTAATTCCGATTGGTTTCTGGGGTACGGGAGGCGATGTTGAGGAGGGATGCTGCCTAGGATAGAAGTAATCGCCATAAAATGACGTATGCGATGGGGATGCAAGAAATGAGGTGGGAGAATTGTATAGAAGTGCAGTTTGTTGTTGCTGAAGACCAGCATCACTGGCGGAAGGCCGTCGACCAGGGGTCAAACTCGCAGGAATATTATGTCTCGTCTGAATACTGAAATTGGCCGAGGGAGGTTGGGATTGAAACGGTGAACCTGGCAATGTTGTATGGCGGGTTCGAGGTGGAGGTGCTCGTCCGTTACTCGTAGATGTCAAACTGAGGGATGGGGAGTGATGAGGAATCCACGATGCTGCACCATCATCGTGCTCGTTAACGCCGCCATATTAAATAAATTGGAACTTTGCTCACACTGTTGATTGTAATGCATCCCAAACCCCCCTTCACTCATAAAGTTTTAGCTGTTTACAGGTTTCCGAGTCAGCGGCTAGTAGCTGCGCTGATCCGAGTTATCAGCCAGCCAATTTTCCTGCGGCAGCCTAAAAGGGCCTCTGCAGAACAACTGCTGCGGAGGGTATCTGGAATCAACCTGGGAGGTTAGAGCGAGCAAAGAGTCTGAATGCACACAGAAGGATGAGTCTGGTGTGAGAGAACACGCGGAAAAGTCATTGAGCGCGCTCGAACTCAGTTCACGCTTAGGACTCGCATCTTTGGACATATTGGGCGCGGTCCCCTATAAACGCCCAAGCTCAAGCCCTGGTCTAAGCTGTGCGTCACGTCGAGTACCTGAATAATGTGCCTTCTGTCGGACAGTACTACTCTTGACATAATTCCTGAATAAATGTCATTGGCAGCAAGATCAATCCAGAACAAAATCCAGATATACAAGCTAAGGCAGTACTTTAACAGTCTAGCGTACAAAATGCAAAGGGACAAATGAATGGTGTAAACATGTATGCTGGGTAAGTGCTTGTGTAGAGTCAAAGACAAAGAATATGCATAGGTGGCACGGAATAATTGCAGTAAAAAAGATAACGAAACGACACGGAGACCGATGCAACGTGAAACGCGAGAGCGTAAAAAGGTCATGATACACGAGATGCAGTGACTTTTGCGGAAAGGCCTTGTACAGCCGAAGTCTTGAATCCAAGTCTCCGCATGACGGCCAGAAGATCAGCCCTCTGCACAGGTTTAGTGAGTGAGGCAGTAAATAAGCTGCTGTCGTTCGTGTCTGCAGCGCTGTAGGCACTGACAGCAACCATAGGTGTATTGGAATTCCTGCCATTAGTTGTCTTGATGTATCGAGCAGCACCCTCACCATCAACTACAAGTTGCGACAAACGTCAGGAAACAGGCACACTAGACTGAGCGTATCACGTACCGACTGGCATGTGTAAATCCATGAGGATACAGTCAAATTCTATGAGAAATTAGACCATAAAACCACGACACGGACATCAAGCCTACTTACTGATATCACCCATGGCAACGCTCATGGCCTCTGACCCATCCGCAACCACGACTACGCGGCAACCAAGACGTATGAGAAGCGTCTCCAGTATTTTGGCGGTTATTGGGTTGTCCTCGGCGAGTAGACAAGTCACCGCACGGTCGGTGGGATCGGGCCCTTTCTTCAAATCGATCGAGTGAACCGATGAAGGAGGTGTGTCGAACTGACTCGAACTTTGCCCCGCCGACGAGGGCCAGTGATCAGAGCCAGAACCTTCGCCAACACTACTGGAAACAGACGCCTTGCGCAAACGGCTTGGCATTGTGTTCCTCCGCTCCACGCCATCCAGATGGTTGAGTTTGAAACGCTCCAATGCTCCAAATTCAGACGGCTTGCGCGCGTGACTGCCGCTGCTACTCCCGGGTGTCGAAGGAGGTATACTTGCTCGTGAAGGAGATGAAGCTATGGATGAAGTGGACGTTGATGGTGAAGGAGGACCCTGAGAAAATGACTTCTGATCTAGAGCTGTCACTACACTGGGCGGCTTCTTGAACCTCTGCGAGGTGCTTTTCCTCCTGCTATGTGAGCCTACCGGGTCGGACAAGGTATGCGTCATCGGGGCCAGTTGGTCAGTCTTCAATTTGCGAATAACATCGTCATTCGCTTGTTTTAAGACCGGTAAGTTCTTGAAACTGAACGACCCAAAATCGTCACTAGCAGGCGACGGGGCTGCATCGCGACTGCCCGGCAGTGGTATAGGCTGTGCTGGGGGAGGCAGTGTAAGCGACGGGCTATCCATAGGGTTCGAGATAGCGATATCCTCCTCGTGGAATAACTGAGGTATAGCCCCACGCGGATCGAAGTAATCGGTCGATTCAGGATCAGAAACTTGAGGAATGAATGCTGCCTCTGTAGACGTCACTTTGTCCCACTCTATGCCTTCAAAGAAGGGATGCCCCTTAATTTCATCTGCGCCACCAGCCCCGAGACGAGCGGATGGGTCTATACACATCAGCCGTTGCATGAAGTCACGGGCCTCATCGGAGAACTCCACCCAGTCCTCGTGCCATTCGATGTGTCCAGAAAGGATATTCTCGAAAACCTTCTCTGGCGTCTCCGCATGGAAGGGGGGAATGCCGTATAAAAATTCGTAAGTTATGACACCAAGAGCCCACTGTGCGGTAAACAGCTTAGCAACGTGAACGCACAAGGCAATGATAAGGCACTAACCCAGTCCACTGCAGCATCATCTCCACGAAGGCCAAGAATGGTTTCTGGAGCAAGGTAATCTGGCGTACCAACAAACTTCTGCTCCCCCGGGGGTGTGTGACCACCCGAGTACGAGCGCAAGTCGGTGGTCAATTCCGTGGCAAATGATTGCAGAGGACTTTCACCAGCCCTGCTTCGGCGTGAATGATGATTGTATATAGATTCGGAACCAGATTCGCTTGCGTCATCTGTGGAAAGCTGATAAGGCGAAATTCCTTGTCGTGGCACCGGATGTGTTCCCTGGTTAAAATACGAACCTCCGCCAATCATTTCGGTTGAAAGTAAGGGTGATGAAAGAAAGCCAGAGTCAATTGAAGGTGGTCGCGAACGTGAATCATATCTTGTGCGATGCCTCATACCCATGCCCATGGGTTCGCGCGTTTGACGACCAAGGAGACCAATCCTACTCAAACCGAAATCAGTGAGTTTCAAGTGACCATGCTGGTCGATGAGAAGGTTGTCAGGCTTCAAGTCACTGCAAAAACGATAAGCATGCGGCTTCTGCAAATTTTGTAGAACTTACCGGTGAACAACGCCACGCTGGTGGAGATACTCAAGCCCCAGTACAACTTCAGCAATGTACTGCTTCGTCCACTCTTCGGGAAGCGAGCCCAAAGACTTGATGAGAGCGGCACAATCGCCACCATTCAGATACTCCATAACCAGATACAAGTTTTCCTTGCTCTGGAATGTGAAGTACAACTTGGCAACGAACGGCGACTCGGCCTGCTTCATAAGAATCATGCGCTCCGCCTTGACATTCGTGATTTGGTTCTTCGCAATCATATCGGCCTTTTTCAGAACCTTAATAGCGTAATAGTCTCCGGTCGCCTTCTTCTTCGCAAGGAAGACAGATCCAAAGGCTCCTTTGCTGATAGGTTTGATGATGTCAAAGTCTTTGATAGAAGTCGGAGTCGATCGTGATAAAGGAGCTGCAGACGATTGGCGAGGAGATAGAGGGACATTTGATACTGAAGGACTAAATATGGGATTCACTGTAGAATGACGGCGATGCCCGCGTCGTGTAGCAGTGGGCGCATCTCGAGGGGATATGCTGGGTGACAGGGGCGGGGTGACCAAAAGCCGCGGTTCCAGAAGGTTGCTGGCCGAACGTCGTGTTCTAACGGTAGCATTCCCTGGTAGACTGTCGTTGAGGTCCATGTATGGAGGCTGATCGTCGGGAGATGGTGATGCTGTGATTGGGGCAGCCAAAGCAAGAGGCGAAGATATGGATGATGGCGTGGACGACCTTGTGGGCATCTTGTTGATGATTTGCCATGCTGGAGGAGCAAACTGAGGTACAGGAGCAGAAACGGAGGCGCGACTAGCATTTGGGGTAGCGATCAATATAGGAGACGCGGAAGCCATGGGGGTAGGCTCGGACGACAGTAGTTCTTCAGATTGGTTGGTGGCACGATCGTCGTCAACCGGTGCCTCTACGTCTTCGGGAATAGGTAGAATCGATGGATCAATTCCATCGTGGTATTCACCCTCATCTTCACTGTCGCTACTTTCACCCGCTTCAACAATCGCTAGACTCTCGGTGACTTTCTCTTCCCATTCGTGCCAGATCTTCTCGGAGTACTTGATGGTATTCTGCATCCGAACGACATTGTCAACCTTCTGCATCATGATACGCTCCACGTCTTCAGCAAGCTGAGAGAGAGCAGCATCCTCAACAGGCGGCCGACACCATGTACGGATCTGGGACATCTTCCGCTCCGATCCTGGCGAAAGTAACCGCTGACGCTCGATTGGCTCCTTCGACTCCTCCTCCTTCAGAGAAGGCATGGAAATCTCAGAAGCAACCAGGAGAATCTCGTCAAGCGATTCCAACATCCTGCGCTGTGTCTTCTTCATGCTCAACCTCTGCATGTAATCCCGCCGGAACAACTGCAACGGACTAGGGATGCTCGGCAAACTTGAGTGCGTGAAAACGGGGACTCCTCTGTATTCGGGGGGCGAAGTTGGGGAAGGAGTATCCATGGCAGTCATAATGTCTCGAATCGTGTTCTTGAGCTCGCCAATAGACTCGTTGCACTCGACAATCTCAGCTTCAAGCCGGTGCACTTCGACACAGGTCTCGCTATGCTTCTCGAAGTACCACTGCGGGATTTGACACTCGCAAATCCGACACAATATGGGCTCCATGGAAATCGGCTGCACGAAGGGAAAGGGCGTCACTGGTTCGAGTCCAGAGCGGTCGGCAAGCAGTTCTTTGGAAGGCTCCTCAACAATGGGTCCATCTCCAACATCACCGGATTCCAGGACAATGGAGGGCGAAGGATAATCCCATCTTGGGGAACCTACTGGCTTGGCAACCCACATCGTGTGAGACGGTTGTGCATCCTCACGGTCGATCATGAGCATGCCTTTGCCCTCCATTTGTTGGTAAAGAATGCCAGACATTGAAGCATCATGGTCGCCCTCTGGCTCGACTTGAAGTCCGAAGCGCACCTCTACAGTATGCGAATCATCCTGTTGTAGTTGATAAGTGGCATCCCGAAAAACGGAACAATCTGCAGGGGCGAGAAGATGTGAAATTCTAGTTCCAGCAAGTTTCGACGGCTCCGTCCTAAGCGCCATAATACGTCAGACAAGCCGAACATCGCCAGAAACAATATCCTTACCCGACAACAACTCTCCATGCATAATTGACCCAAATAAAGTGGTCGCCGTCCAAACTTAGCTCCATTACGATGTTTTGGTTCTGTGCAGTCTCAGCTTGCAGACGTAATCTTTCGGTAGCCAGGACGCGTGCAGACTCATTATGTTCAACGGCTTTCCGTGCCGGTTGTTCTGGCGAAAGAGACGATAATGAAAGATCTTTTGGAGCATCATCTCTGGAACGCCTTCCCTGACTCATCGGCCTTGACAACCGAAGTCGACTTTCATCATCGGCCGTAAGACGTAGCTCCTCCTGGCGACTGCGGACAGTGGGTGTAGGCGCTGGAGGATGCTCATCGGGTGGCTTCAAGACGAACATTAGGGGTTCGTCTTGCTCGTCTTCATTATCATCGAAATTCCAGAATTGCTTTTCGGCCTCCCACCATTCGACTACACGGCTGAGACTGGCAACGGCAAGTAGGACTTGCACATACCAGTTCCGCCCATGCCAATCTGGATGCTCATCCCACGCCTTACCAATAATCTGTACCCGTTGAACGAGTGACTCGCAAACTTTAGGCTGGGCTGTGAGTGAGGCTGTTGACATATCAGTGACATCTGTTGCTACGCCAATGAGGTCATAAAGCGCGGTCATGATGGGATCAATAGGGTCATCCAGTAGTATGCGGGAAGAGCGACGATTGATGGAAGAAGGCAAAGGAATGGCCTCGGAAAAGCTACTGTGTGTTGCGGCCGGCGGAAGTGGGGATCTAGACCGGGAGGTCGAGCGGGAACTCTGGCCGGATTTAACTGGACGGATGGGAATGTGAACGCTGCGTGAAAGTCTACGGGAAGATATACTCTGAGCAGGCCAAGCCGTGGGAGGCATCGCATTGGATTGCTTGCGAGGATTGACAACGTCTGCCAGCGTGGCAGCTGCAACAATGGGGCTAGGGACATAATTACTGGAAGACGGCGTGGAAGCAACTTGTTTCTCCCATGTCGAATTGCTATACCTTCGCAAGGAGGGACTGAGGGAAGAGTTTGATGCTGCAAGGAGACCAGGTGATGAGACCCGATGAGTCAGAGAGGGAACCTTTGTACTGTCGTCCTCTGGTAACGCACGTTGTCGACTATGGCTTCTTTCTTGTTCAAGCTCATAGCCACTGTCAGAATAAGTATCAGCCTGGGAAGCAGGCCGAGGATCCGAAGAGTGGTATACGAAGGCCTCGCGAAGAGGCTCTGCGTCGCCGTACTGAGAGTCACGGTCAAAGTCCCTGTCCCGATAGTCACGATCGATGTCGCGTTCTTGGTCACCATCGCGAAGTCTCTCTTCGAAGAAGGCAGTGATATTGTTTATCACACGACGTAGCTCCTTGTCACAATCTGCCTTTGCGGTCTTGAGACGACGAGTGACATGTCGCCGAACGAAAGGCATGGAGACGGTATTTGAACCTGAACCATAGGAGGTGCTACTGTTTGACTGAGAAATAGGCTGTGGTAGCACTGACTCTGGAGCGAATACGAGGGGACTTGGGGGTTGACGACGATGAATACTGGCAAAATCAGACATGTATGCCTGTCAGACAATGCCAGACCAGGGTACTAGAAATAGTATGCCGCTAGGAGGTTGTAAGCGATAGTCAGACTTAGAAGAGAGAAGAAGTATTTAAACTGACTTGGAAGAGAGATGATGATGGTAATTAAAGGTCAAGTTAACATGAGGAAGACTTGCAGGAATTATGATTCTGAAAGTGTGAAAAGGAGGTGAAGAGAGAGATCAGGAGCGGGATCGTTTTGAAACCAAGCTCAGCCTGTCTATAGCTAGAAACGGTTTAAGACGGATTCTTCACGAGTCACGACAATCCGTTAAACTACAAATCCCACTATCAATACACAATATATTATAATTTCGCTTTTTAAACGGACTACGCCCAATCCTCGAATCTACGGAGCTTGATAGTTCAAATCTTTTTAGTTCAATAATTTATTAATATTAATATCGGTGACTGGGGGTCGCACACCAATCTATAGGCAATCTCCGACCCCGTGAGAATGAAACCCATCTATTCGGAATTACATAATTGCCGCTCCTCCTCTGCAATTCTGCCACAACATCACACAGACCGCATGCTATCGCTTTTTCGCGCCTTTGCCCGACAGTGTCCGCATTCCAGGGCCTGCTTTCCTCCTGTATCTAGATCCATTCATTCACCATTACAGAATGACCAGATACATTTGAGCACCATCCTCGATGAGCTCTCCGAGGCAAGCGCATCTGCAGGTCAGTCACGATTTCAAGGTTACCTGTACCCTCATATATCAATTTTGCTTAGCAAGTAACCCAAATACACCATGGATGCAGCAGGGCGTGCGCAGAAGGTTCGACCACAAACTGGTCTGTCGATTAAAAGCTCGTTCCATATTTTATAGTGCTCATACAAATCTCAGTTCATAAGACCTCATTACTTCTCACACGATCACCGGTTCAAAGGCCCTCCGCCATTTTCGAAACGACCTCTCATCGGTCCTGGAAAAAAAAAAGCGAAGCGACAGGACGTCTTCTACCGCTTGGGCATTGATCCTCTGCAAGAGGCTTCCAATGATGTCCTTATGAGCTCTTTTGTCACCGAAATGGGAAAAATCAAGCACCGCGCTGAGACTGGCCTCACCACGAAAACACAGCGCAGGTTGGGCAAAGCCATCCGTCGCGCGAAGATGATGGGCGTCATCCCCGTACTCAGTAGTGCAAGGCTTCCTTGGAATTAACATTAATCATTACTCCTCTCCCGCCTGTTTATCTGCATCTGCTCTTGTTGATCTATCAATACTTTTTTTCGTTCATCTGTTGCCTTAATCAATTTATGGAACCGGCACCAATCGTCCAGCTGAGCGACAAGTCAATTTCCTTCTTGGCAGTATTGTTCCTCTCGGCAGATGTAGCCCCACAGTCTTGTGTCTCTGGAAACAAAAGGGCACGCGGCTGATCTTTCGCTTTCCATCTTCGCTTGCGGTGGTAGGATGGCCCCCGCCTGATGGCGGAATTTATACTCGCGTCCTTAAAGCTAGACTGCCGGCGGGTGAAGATCACACTGGAGCTATACCGCATCGATGATTGCTTTGACAGCGGTTAATTGTACTAGCAATGTCCACAGGCGTACAGATTACATATGAAAAACGGACAGTCTTCCTTACATGGCGGTTAGTTGTGACAAAAGGACGGAAGGTTACCCGTAGATACGCACCCGCACACCATCGTGGTCACTGGACAATGCCAGCTGAGATCCCTCCTACCCGATGAAATCTCGCAAGCGCCCGAACCAACCTAGAGTTCAACTTGAACTCGCTCACGGTGGCTGCGATAGACGAAGTACACTCGAAGTTGGTGTTCTTGTCCCTGAGTGCCACTCGGTGTCGAGGGTCTCACTGTCATATTGCACTCAGCCATTCAGAAATAGCTCTACTATCTGAAAATCCAAAACCTTCTGGTCGAACTTAATTTCACATCGCCGCGATGGGTAAGGCATGATGCATGATGCATCATGAAGTGCTACACAGCCATGTGACAATTTGAAAGGCTCTGCTCTGTGGGACCCTTTCGACTTTGAACTCTTGGCTTCTGTCTCCATCACGCAGAACTCCGCGAGTTAACTGCGAGCCCGATATGCTTCTGAATGACACCCATGGGAATGCAAAAGAAGTCCGACGAAAGAGAATCTATAGTTCGGCCAGTAACATCGTACCCAGGTTCTGCACCACCTGGTTCCCAATTGCTTTTTCTACCGCTTCCTCCAAATGTCGCTTTGGATCCTGTTTCCCCACATGCCGTGTCTTGAGCTTGTCCGCAGATAACGTCGATTCCTCTTGCACAGATTTGTTGTATGCCTCAGACAGCGTGAGCATGGACTTCAGGGACCAGGATTGTCAGTATTGGAAAGTCGACGAATATAGATAACTGACCTTAATAGCCTTCTCATTGCTCTCCTTGTGTGAACAAAAGTCACGCAACTTCAAACCTTCTGTCCAGTTTCTCTTGTGCAGGTTCATCAACATCGATTGTTCAAGCTCTGTCTTGCGGTAATTAACGGCGATTGAATAGTAGTGCCTATTCAGTCCGTGCACGAGTGCCTGAATGGACGGCTTGTTGATGAGACCGATGTTGGATGTCGTCTGTCGCGGTTCACGCCCAATAATAACGGTTTGAGGGTTGATTAATCTGAATGCGTCAATGACGACCTTCCCTTTGACGGACTGAATAGGATCGATAACAACAGCAACACAGCGGTTCTGCATGCGTTCAAACGACTGCAGGAGGAAATCAATCGTGAATGCATGTCAAACGCGAGGCGGCATACTTCTTGTGTGTTGATGTCAACGCTCGAAAGCCAGCATCCGAACCCTGGATGCGAGTGGTACCACCCTACCACCATCTCCGGCCTGAAAGCGCATGTGCATCAGCGCACAGCTAAGTAAAGGTGTATTCCGCTCACCGTCCTGTCTGCTTCAACATGTCGAGCATCTTAGTTTGGAAAACATGATCGACCGACTCGACAGTCACGGTGGTACCAGACTGTGGCATGGCGAAGACATCCACAACTTGCACGGTATATTCATCGACAAATTCTCCAAGCATGAGGCCCATGACCTCCATAGGAACGCCAGCTCGACCATGTTTCAACATCTGACGAGTGATAAGCATATCTCCTGGCGGTGCTTGTACACGCCTCACCTTTAATAGTGCCAGAGATGATATGTGAATGACTTCTCCGCTGCACCGATCATGAGGTAACACATTAATCAATTCACCAGCAGAACTCACCTATCAGGTACTGCCGAATCTGACGGAGGACCCCGCATTCCACGAAGCTGACCACCCATCATTTCTGCGAGACCATCCATGCCTTCCATGTTCAATAAAGTGAAAGAATGACTGGGTTACTTTCAGTCGCTGACGCGTCTCGCGAGTCTATTTGGTTGTGTTTAACGACAGCCTCAGAAATTAACATATGCAAATACTACACCTCTGAAAGATCGGTTCCCTCCGCGTCTAAAGGACCGACAGGTTGGCTAGGTCGAAGTTGACTGTCCCACGGCCTAATGCCCACCAGCGAATTGTCGCAGGCTCTGAATCCATTCTTTGCACAACCAAGGCCTAGGTCCTCGAACACCCAAAATCAGTCCGTTCAACCCAGCCAAGCACATGAGCCACATCACAGCGAGCCTGAGCTTGCCATCTCGGAGCCCCAGAGGCCCCCTGCGGCATCAACAACGCCTCTTCAGTAGGTAACGTCAATTTATTTACAATCAAGCTGATATTTGTCCAGAAATCTTCCCGTCCGTACTGGCAATGCAACCTCCAGTGGAGCTCACCCATTCCAAATAGTGATGAATTACTTAAATTCAGCACGGGAGTCGCAAGAAATAGAACAAAAACGGAGACTTGCATGGGAACAAGAACAAGAGGCCAAGTACACACTACGACAAGCAGAAATGGAGCGTCGAATGCTCGAGATGCAGCAAGAGCTCGGTGCGCTCAAGGCGAAGATCGCCTTTGGGACTCCGAAAGTTCCGGCGACTTCACCCTCAGTGCAGACGCCTTCCGTAACGGATCAACAGTCCACGCCAATGACTTCGCCTGTGTTATCCCATTCTTCTACAATCACAGGACACTATGCATCGCCCGATCTAGGATATGCTGCATCACCCCCTATCTTGCCTCACACGTCAGCTTCAGAACCGCCTGCTGGTTCTCCTTCTGTTGGCAACACCACAAGCTCAGCTCATGCTTCCCCCCTTCTTTCTAGGCCAGCACGGTTTATTAACGTTGATCCCTCATCCTCCCGGCATGGCAGCTCATCTAATCCACGCAAGAGACCCACGATTGATACCACGAGTGGTGAAGATGATAGTGACGGCTCCGAGTATTCATTAGTAGAACGACCCATAAAACGAAAAAATCATCATGACACTCGCTGTCTTACCATACAGGTAAGTCCAACACCAAAATCTGCATTTCAATACTAATAACAAAATCAAGCATGCTATGCGCAGCCATCTTTTGCGCGTCATGCAGATCGAGGACGACAAACACCTTCCTGATATTCACACTGAAGGTATTGTGCTGGGCCCCAACGATCCTGTCCGTTTCGTCTGGGACAAGACACCTAAACAGTCTGTCCACAATGGACGAATGAAAGAACGTGTGCTACATGACATCAAAGCCCATCGCCACCTGTACAAACACGTTCCCGATAAGGATTTCAACAAAAAATCTCTGGAATCTGTTTTCGACCAGGCATTCGTTACATTCAGACAGAAATTCAGAGCTCAGCGGGACGCCTCTGTCGCTGTAAATCAGAAACAGCGAGAAGATGTCAAAGCAATGCGTTCCAGAAGATTAAGCCGTAAAAAGACGGTGAGGTTGTCCGTTCCACCAACAAGATAAATCCGATAATTGACTAGAAGCACTCTAGAAACTGAGCAATCGCTCAGACGCTCGAAATAAAGTTGAAGCCTTCGAGCATGTCGTATTTGACGGCGCATTACAAATGGAATGTATGTCTTCTGAGGAATCCGAAACTGAAGAGGATCCGGCCGTCGGTTCCCGTACGACTTCGTTACGTGTTCGGGGGCTCCCTTGGCGTAGCACCCGGTTACTACGCCTTTTCGACATACTGGATAATTATGAAAAAGCGGATAACTCACAAAAGCCGCGGAGAGGCGTCGGAAGGAAAGAACGATTTCATGGTTTACCAAAAGAAGGCCTCGTTCTCCCACCTAAAGGCGTAGCCACTTGGATGATCAGTAAACGCTGGATAAGTGTGATGCAGGCGTCTCACTTGGAGGTGTTGAGTAGTCTGAAGGATGTTATTCTGGACCCCGTTGGATTTGATTGGAGCCAATTTCATGCCCTTGGAGAGGAGAGCGAGGACGAAGAGAGTCTTGACATGGCACGACACCATGACATGATGATTGCGCATAATGGTTTACACTTTACTCATCCCGATGATGGCACGGCTATCAGTGCTATTTCTTCTTTGTATAATGCTCTAGTACATACCCAGTAGGCTCGAATGTGAAGGGGATAAATGACCTGTGTCATGTACAGAAACTAAGTGGAACGTTGAACAAGCACGAGCGTATTACGATCAGGGGCAAATCAGGGGCTAATTACCATTCTTGGGAGTTTCTCACAGTCTCGTGCCCACACGTTTCAAGGTCTACCTAGAGCACCTTCGATGATGTACCTTCCTCAACTTATGCCTATCTAATTAATCACCAGACTCTTCTTCCAATCATTGAGCGGCTCTCTTTGCAGGACTTACTTTTACTCAGATGCACCTCTTCACCCCAAATCACGTGTCCTTAATTGCTGCATGCTATCCTTCTTCATCAGTATTGGCTTCTTCTGGTCCTGAATATCGTCCGAATGCGCAGGAGCTCTCCAAGCTCACATACTATGCCGCTAATCGCCCAGGAAAAATAAACAAGCTCGGGGGTGAACTGGAAAAACGTGTCAAGGCAGGGTGTCACAAGGCTCAGTATGGAAATGCTCGAGCTAGAGCGTACGTCCTAGGAAGCCTCAAAAGTTTCTTGCAGATCTTTATAATTCTCAACCAGATCCTTACTTATCACACTTTCTGTCTTGCGCGCGTTGGCGGTAGAATGTCGACGTGATATATCGCTACTATCCCCAGCTTTGGTCGCATGCCTTAAGGTCACGTTGGATTCCCTCTCTTCTGACCTCGAAGTAGTAGCGCGAGCAGCCAGCGTGGTTAGTGCTAGACCTGCCCGTTTTGTTCAAGCAAAACTCACTCAGATTACAGTTTACTGCGTGGTGCACTTTCACTGACGGTCATGTCATTGAAGCGGATTCTAACTTGGCCCGAGATTACCTCGCTGTCTTAAGGCGATTTGCCCAACTATCCACCGCCGACGTCAAGTCGGTTGATCACGAGCTAAGAAACAGGCGAGTCTTCTGCTTCCCCATTTCTGACGAGTCATTTATTGGCTTGCTCAGGACTCGTCTAGTCGGATTGGCTGCTCTTACAGGCGCTGTGAATTCAGAAGCCCTTTATTGCTCTTCCAACCAATACAAGCCCCAAGTATCAATCATATCGCGTGCATTGCTTTTTCATGTCATGAATGCGGAGTTGTCTGTCCTCGACGAGTGGTAAGTCGTCGTTCTATATACGGCGAGAACATTCATCTTATTGTGAGTCAAGTGCGGAGGCTATCAAAAGCAACGCTACTTCAATATATCTTGCAGAATTTCGTTCTCGACCTGTCATTGAAAGGCGTGCTGCCTCCATTCATGCGCACGTAGACGGGGAGAGTGGTCCATCTTCCTTCGATGTTCTAAATACATCGTTAAGGGCACTACAACACATGATACAACACTCTGATGGCGCTCAAATGGGGCTCTTGATGCTGGCTACATTTGAAGGCCTAAGCGATCTTAAAGTTTGGGAGAAACTTGACCAAAGTCGATGGCTAGCTCAAAAGGCGTGTGAATGGGCCCAGTACCAGTATCGCTATGCAGTGCCTACTCGATTGGTGGAACAGCTCCTTTCGATCCAGGACTCCTCGATATGCACAGCCCAACATAGAGCCTTAGCTACTATGGTCCCCGCGGTCTTCACGTCCCCCGTACCTCTCGTTAATTTGTCCACATCAGATATCATCTCAAACCTTATCACTTTGGTCCTACGGCGTATATCGATTGATCCTCAGGATGCCCTCCTATCGTCGCTCGTGGAATGCATATCCTCTTTGGGTGCCCACATCTACTATTCTGACCAGATTCAAGACCTTGCTAGCGAACTTGTCAGCCGCCTTGTAACCGTTGAGATGCAAGGGGTTACTGGTCGCGACAAAGAACCTGGTGACCGCAGACGAAGTCAGGCTATCAGGTGTCTCCTTGCAGGCCTTCTGGGTCTCATGCGTGCTGCTGATGGCTCACAAGTGGTGTCAGATGATAAAAATACCCCCCAAAATATTCCCTCATCTTCCATTCCACAGAATAACGATCCTCCGCAAAGACCTCTCTCTCACCTTTCCCGGCGGACAAGGGTATCCGGAGAAGTATGGCACGAGACCCTGAGTCTTCTCTGCGATGGAGACTACTCGGTACGGAGCGATTACGCCCATACTCTTGTTGATTACTTGCGTAAAGAGATTCCAAAACGTGGAGACATGACAGATGAAAACGGTGTCAGACGTTTTCGCCCTCTCATTGAAGGTAGCCCGACGCACCAAGCAAACAACATCGGCATTCTATCATACGGCGACTCGGCGACACGATCGCTCCATGCTACGCATGCTTATCTTTTCATACTAGCGACAACTTCATCTCTTGGCGTTTCATTCAACTCAACTCCTTCGCCCGCCTACTCCGCAAGTGGTGACATCCCTTCTATCGGAGTCACAGCCCCTGCTCCTCAGAATGAGTCAGGCCCCGTCAATGGACATAGCACCGACCCGCAAGGCTCTTCCCCTGCCCGGAGGTCGCCAGGGCTTCTTGCCCGGATACGTAAAAGTTCGAATGCACAACGCTTGTTGGAGAGCGTACCTGAGAAAGTCTCGGCAGCTGCTTCGGCGTCCCTGTCAGACTATGCACTGATCTTGTATGTACTGTCTGCTATCCATGAGGAAGTTCCGACCCGCGGCCTTCTTGTTGGTCTCCCGATGCTCATGGCGCTCCATGGAACTACCGACGTTGAAGACGGGACGAATGACGCTTCTAAGCAGCGAGTGAAGGTGCTACATGAGTTGCTTGCTCGCGTTTGGCTTGTACTCGGTCGCGTCTGGGAATGCACGGAACTGGTGGCCCTCGCTGAAAAGGTCGGTTACTCTAGATTCTCTTTCCTCTTCTCGCAGAGATTATTGATCAACGAGACCAGGCTTTGTCAACAATGGAAGCGGCACCAACCCTGCCCTCTCTCCCAGAGTTTATTCCTGGAGTCCTACGACCAGCACAGACAGAAGTTAGGTTTCCTCCTATAGAGGCAGAAGGAGCAATGGGGCTATGGTCAAATGTCAATGCCGAGGAGGCACTGGCGATATTAGTGTCTTCTAAGTCTGTTCAAGATGCAACAGGGCTTGACCGTCAAGGGCTACTTCGTCGTTGTTCGGCAAAATGGACGGTAGATACGGCTCTCAGAGACTGTAAGGCGAACTGTTTGTTGTGGATTACTTACTTATCTGAAACCATAGCAGCGGATAGACCGAGCAACCACAGGATGATGGACAGTGGTTCACCGTTATTAAAGTTATCACCTGCTCTTATGGCTATCGAGAACCTCTCGTTACAAAGTCTGACACGGTCGGTCCGTGGGGTAGGTGTGACTGATTTACGCGATGCGCTTGAAGGACGTGCAGGAGCATCCAATCCAGCTCTTGTCAGGCGACCTTCTGTATCTACCCTCGAATGCTCGCCTTCTCTTGATCTTCGCTCCAGCCCACTTGGGTTAACGCGAAGTCGGTCTAGACCCAAGAAGCGTGCTGTCACAAGTAGTGCGGGTGAAGTAAGAGATGTTTTGAATAGGTTGGGAATTGGCAAACAGAACGGAAGTAGCTTGTTGAAGGCTTCCTTCCAGTGAGTGTTCAAACCAAATTTGCACGTACGTGCCTTTAGACTGATCATGTGCTACACCAGATCACCTGCTTGATCTTCTATGCTATCAGTTTGAGGCACCACCATTCCTTTCTCATCAGTTTCCGGTTGCATTTTCTTCTGATTCCTCTGTTCATCATGATCTGTCGCATCGTATTTGATCACATGTTACTTATCCATCGGATCTCACAAAAACGGACTTTAATTAGGATCGTTCGACGTTATCTCTTACCAATTCGTCTACTTTGAGCAATGGACACTATTCGGCGTCGAGCCTCTTCTTCTTTCTCCGCCCAGTAAGCTATCTCCTTTTGAGATTTGGGGTGTGTGCTCAAATGAGTCCCCTTCTGGATAAGAAAAAATTCTCAGAAAATGACTTTGAACGGGCCGAGAAACAACAACGTACGTTTAGTCCCTGCAAAAGAACCTCATACATTGCCGACTGTTTGGTAGCTTTAGCAACGTCGTCGTTGATGTTCTCCGTGTGGCAAGCGATCAATTTCGTGAGCTCCTGTCGGAGACGAAGGAGGCTGTACAAACACTGAGCGCAATTGAAGAGAAAGGAGAACTAAGTGATCACTTGGAAAAAATCATGGTCTCTTCTTCCTGATCAGTCAGAATGACGAAGGAATTAAACATTACAACGTATCTGTTGCAAATCTGCGGTGTGTAAGATTAGCCTGGCAGATGACTGCATCAGGGAAACCTACATTTGCAACAGACGCATCTGTCGTCGAAGTAGCTCTGCTGAAGTAGCTAGTGATTCTACCTTCCGCAAGCTTCTTCAAAGAATCACAATGTTCCGACATGATTTTCTGGAACGCGGGCCACAGCTGCAACCGCATGGTAAACAAAAAGTTTTCCAGGGGCGGGCAGTCCCTCTTCTGCACTTCAGTAATTACAGCCTCCGTGAGTCGGATCATCGTGAGTAGTGGCACGGCGGGCGGCATGGGTTCAAGAACGGTGGTCACGAAAGTCTGTGTATTGTTGGCTCCTCGGAAATACGAAGAGGATACAAAATGCCGTACCTTGCAATATTCTAGAACAGGATCTAGGATTTGTTTCCAGATGGCATCTAACGGCGCACGCTCAGTCTTGTCCATAAAGCCGGGTCGTGCTGTCACATCACGAGGTCCGTGGCCATCACCGCTGAAGGGTCTTGAGACGTGCGTACCAATTTCAGAACCAGCGTTGGACCTCCTATCGTCAAAGCCAATATCAGGCGACAAAACCGTGGCAGTGGGCGAAAATATGGCGCTGTTAGTTTCTATTGCAGGAGGGGGCGCAAAGGACTCAGAACGGAAGAAGGCAGCGATAAACGCATATTCTGCGGTGGCATTATCCATCAACACCAGAAAAAGGGACCTGAGAATGGCTTCGATAGGTTCTTCCTATGTAGATTGCCTCAAAATAGGCATGATATCAGAATGCGACCGCATAGGACTCACGTGAGTCTTGTCATCTGCCATATAAGCGAGGATGACGCTGGGTCCATCCATTTTTGCGTACGCAAGACGATCTTGATCTAGGTATGGTCCACCGTTGTCTCCGTTTCCTGAAATGATGGATTCAGGTTTCTCTGGGGTCCTTGCCTGACGCTCTGGTTAGTGACTGCATCCAGACATAAATAACATAAACACCTTGATCCATCCTAAGCTGCGAACATAACGACGAAAACCAGTCTCGTAGTATGTGCGGGCTGTACTAGTGTAAGCCTTTTGAACCTCGCTGGCAACGTTCGGCGCCTGCCGTTGGAGGAATACATATAGTGCTCTATACTTCACAAAGATTGAAGTCTGCATAACTTGCATGTTCGTCGTGACACTTGTTCGTATTGGCTGTAGCAATGCGAGAAAGAAAGTTCGTAATTTCGTAGCTGCCTTGATTAGGGATTGGAGAAACATGAAAAAATGGACAATAATAAATCCACGCACTACTATGCGAAGCCCTTCTGCAATGTCTCCAAGATCTCTGGCGGCTTTGACACGAGACCGAACCTTCAGAATATCTAACCGTCGTTCAAGGTCAGTGATAGTTGCTATCCAAGGCTCCCCAACATCTGTGTCTAAGATAGTAACTGCAAGTGACGGAGGTATAGCAAGGTCTGACAGAAGACTTGAGAGCGGTTTCTCTATTCTCTGGAGTCACAGCATCAGACCACCATCCTGTCCAATTCAGTTATGAACCTACACGTCGACTCTTCAGCCTGTTGTCGATGTCTTTGCTCCTTTCCTGTAGCTCTGATATCTGGCCGGATACAGAAGAAAGGTCCTTTTGAAATGTAGACAGAAACGATTCCAGAGAATCCAGAAGATTTACGCTCGTCTGAAGGGTTGAACAACTTGAAGAGTAATTGGCGTTCTAGTAGGCAACATGCGTACCTCAACCTGTTCATGTAGGTCGACAAAATCCTTCGCTTGGCCATGGTCTGCATTCACTTGTCAACCTGCTTCCAGCGGCCAGAAGTCACAAGTACTCACAAAACAGACTTCGTTGTCCAACCTCGGACGCAGACCTGGTGTCTTGAGTCATAGTGCCGCTTCACCTGAAGCAAATAAGTCACGGAACGGAGTGTCTGCAGTCGTGTTCGGAAGGAAGCTGTATCAACTTAGAAGCGATTAGCTACCTAATAGTAGATGTGCTCATATGCATTGCACTGCCACAAGTATTAAGCGGAATTGACTCGGAGTTTGCTTACTACTTCAATAACTTGACTGCCTGCCAGGCAGGGATAATATTATCTAGACGGAACGAACCTCTTCAGGCGTCTATTCGGTCTGCCTACAGGAGATAGCGCTGTATTAGTACGTGGACCTAGCAGCAACTGAGAGAGGAATGAACCACAAAGCGGAATCTTTCTCTCTTGCCACTGAAGAACTCCATTGTCCCTGGCAAGACATTCTTAGTTGGGCATCCGGGAGCTACGATTTACTTTTCTATCGTCGTCCTTTTTTGTGTACTGACTATCATATCGTCTTGCAGCTATGCAAAGCACTTCACCAGACGTCATCGGAGCTTCAGTATATCATTGAACTCGGTGGTCAGTGACTGTTCCCTGGGCTCAATTCGGATCTCAACAATCACACTCCTGTTTCCAAGTGTCTACAACTCTTGAGGAATAGAATCCGTGCATGGTTTAATTCCTCGGAACCCGTATCGATTATACCAGACTAATATGGCACTATGACGGAAGACTATTCCTTGCCGACGAGCATCTCTGCCTCTACAATCGAGATGAAGATTCAGCTAAGATCTTTCCGATGCCACGAAAGCCCTTATAGAAAACAATTGGGCGTGATTTATCTCTGCAATCACTGTGTTTAGGTTCCAAATACAGACAGTATCGATGTGCTCATGAACCCAGCGCAAAATCTGATCATCATCGTGTATGCCACTACTTTTCAACCGGGCGACGTGAAGTTCTTTATTGAACTTGGAGCCCTGGATGGAGGCGGTGATCACCCCCAGGCTGCCGGACAAACACTGTCCGTGTTGGGGCCACACCAGTGCGAGAACATTCGCTTTGAACCAAACAGTGGGAAGCTCAAGGGTTTGGGGAGGCGTATCGCTCTTTGGTGCACCCTCAGGTTTGATGATGCGGGCAGCTTTACACGCGACCGGACCATATGGTGGTTGCAGATATGGGACTGGCAATACTCTACAACGTCCATTGTGAGCCTTTGATCAGACATAGTTGGCTATGGCCTGACAATTGACACTCGATTTAGAGCGTCCTCAGTGCCTGGTGACTGAATAGATTTTTGTTTTCTCGGCCGTGATAGATTACTGATTGCCAGCTATAGCTTGAAGATCTACTCAATCGATGATATGTCCCAAGCACTACAATTACCGATGCGTTTGTTGTTGCATGTACCACCGATGATGAAGAGAAGGTGCATCCTTTCAGTGGACGACATTGAACATAGCTCACAACCGCAGATGCAGGCCCAACAAACAATGCGGACGTTAGACCCTCACCATCGACTAATATCCATCCTCACATTTTATCCGCATCCCGTCTTCATCATTTCCACTAGGATTTTGTTCTACCTTGACGTCTGTGAAGGAATGTTCCACGGTACCATGGAAATACTGAGACCCTCTAAATGCCCGTGTTTTCTATGACCAATATCCATGGGTTCTTGGCGTTAGCGGGAATCGAGTTTTGTTTAGTGCAGCGGATATAATGTCCCCGGGGCGTAGGTGATAAATGCTGGACTTCGACCCGTTAGCTATCAACTGCAGGCACGGTCTGGGACCAGTGATGAAAGAGCCATCTAGAACAAAAATCGGGTGAGTGATGGGAGGACGTAACAACATCCCTGCCTTACGTTGAGGTTGTATTGGACAGAAGGTTCGGTTCCTGCAGTCCAGATGAGATATGGGTAATAAGGACAGAATCTATTTGCTAAGACAACTCAAGAAGTCGTAGGTTTATCCTCTTGTGAAGAAAGTTTTACATGCTGATTTTTGAATCTAGAATGGCTTGAGCTCGAGGTCGTCGAGATTTAGAGCGGAGTCGGCTAGTGATGAAGATAATGGGACTTGTTTAGACTTGGACCATACTGTGTGATGACCCTTTACGTTTAGGTTTCAACCGGTCTGACTCAGAGTCATGTCTGATACACTAGACCACTAGACAGGTTTCGAATAATCATGCCAGGTCTGTCATTATATTTTCTGCGTCTGTGCCAGTCTGCACTTCCCTTCTTCTTACTAAAGTCAGAGTTTGGGCACGAATCGATGGCCATCAGCTTTAGGACTGCCCGAAGGTTCTCGATGGGTCGCTTTCTACTCTAGACATAACTGGACATCAATTCTGACCCATTTGTTTTTCAGGATTGATTGGGATGCTCTCTCTCGTATGCCTTGCACTCTCCCTCTTTCTCTGGGGGGCCGGATACTCCAAGTCGAAGAACATCGGTGCTGTGATCGTCATCCCGACAGGCGCATTCATCGGCTCGATATGGACGTAAGCTCATTCTGTTATCAGCCTTTGCACATCAGAGCTTGTCTAAATCATGCAGAATATTTACCAAGGTGGTACATAAACCGCAGCTCGTTTCAGTAGAGGCCACATGGACGTTTGCCTTGTTACCTTTCGAAATATGTAGGTCATTTTATACGAGGGGAAACCAAGTATTTATTTACTTTCACAGTACTAGGTCTTTTCTCCGTCAATCTCAACATCGCAAATGTGCCTACTGCGCATACCGCCTACCTGTGTCTCGCAACACTTATATGGCTCAACGCAGCTCTTGGTATGTCGATGTCCTTTGATTGCGTGGGGCCGTGCGTCTAATATGACTGCAGTTTTCATATACGTGACAACCATCATTCTCCTTGCCCTTCTTACTCAGGTTTTGCATGATCAGGATATTTGGTCTCGTGACATTGATTCGAGTCCGTCTCCGTTCCCACTGCATATCATCGTCGCATACGCCTTTTCGTCTCTAACTCGACCCTTCTCCTTGGTTACCCGTCAAAACAGACCGACATCCTCTGTATCAAAGGAACACTGTCTTCCTGGCTGTACTTGCTCCCGTAAACTTCCGAACTCCTCATCTCTTGCAGACTGGCGGACTCTCGGACCAAGCTTGGAGAATACTACCAGCGATGTATCAAGTAGTCCGCACTCCCTCATCAACATTCGTGTCCCGACAGCGATGGAAAGACCAAAACCAATTGCCGTCACACTTCGGTCAAGATAAAACTTGTCAGACTCCTACTACATTGTTACTAGATGCATAAATACATTTGCAGAATATACTCAAATTCACTGTGATCTCAATTAAGAAACCGCGATATTAATTACAGCGACGCACAAACATGAAGCATCTAGTAAGATTGTACAACTAGGGATGTGATGAGAATAAAATATGTTGTGACGCCCCCTCTCGTTCCTTCATTCCTGCGTCTGAAGTTCATTCTGGAGTTGTTTGAGCAAAGTGGGATCTGTCTTGTTTATATACTGATTGAAGATATGAATGCCCCCGCAGTTGCGCTCAGCTTCCTGTAATGCTGCAGCCACATAATTAGTGAGCTGCGTGATGCGAACAGGATCATTGTCTAGGAACTGCCGGGTACGTGTGGGGTGAGTGAGGAACAACGAAAATTTCGAAATTACCGACCATTTTTCGACGATCAAACTCGACGGTAGTTTCAGAACCTGCATAGTACGACTGCGGTACTTGATCAAGGTCCCAGTGGAGTGTCAAAGGGCTGTAATTAGTATGTTAGAGCATCAGGATGCATTGACAACATTCACCATTACAAACGTACCTGGCATCCTCATTTTCAGCCAAGCTCCTGCTCTCTTTGACCTCAAAGAACACGTCTGTCCAGAGGTTGAAGATCTCGTTCGGTAAGCGATCAAGCACTTCAGGACGACCGGTTGATACGAGAGACGCAATGCCAAGGGCAGCTAGTTTGCGATGACGAGGCTCCGACATATGGTCGAACTGCCATGTGAGCAAAGCATGTGAACAAGCTTAACGTTTCGTGATAATATAAGACAAACCTGCCGCCACCAATGGTCCAGCACTGCTTCCCAGATTTTAGCTTCAGAGAGATTCATAGTCTCCGCTGTTGCTGATACAAGCTGCAAAAACATCTGTCTGTCTGCTAGGGCGATCCTTGCGAGCAGATATATGCATTCGGTGAGCAAACTTGGAGAGCTCTGTGAATTTTGAGCACATGCGCATTGTATTCAATCAGTACAGACAACTTACCTCGTCGTGATTCAAAAGTTCAACAACGTGACTAAACAAACCAGCAAAATGCATGGCTTGGCCCCAAAGCGTAGCGGGCGCTAGCTGAGTTAGGAACTGGAGACAAACCAGTATGTCTTTCTGATTGGTCATTATGGCCTGGCCTGTAAGTGCCTTTACAAAAGCATTCATTAGCGGTTGGGCAAAGCTCTAAACACTTAGCGGCGCCCTTAGGTGAGTGATAAAGAAAGTACCTGCAAGACGGCAGGAGCGTCGACAAACAAACACGACTCGACTATAGACACTATTTTTCCAAGCAAATCTAGATTGTCTGACAACAGAGAGACTGCTAGAGGGACCAGGTCGACGAGACCGGGTCCACCAGCATAGCCCAACGATGATGAGTTGCGAACGGCGGCAAGCCAGAGATTAAGCGCATCTTCATCGAGGTTGATAGCAACCTTTGTTCGCATTAGCATATAGCACGTCAAGCACACAGGGAAGCCTTACGCCTTGAGAAAGACCTTCTTGGACAAGGGGGACAATAAGACTGTTTAAAGACGGCTGCTCCTTCGTCGCCTGTAGTGCATGAGTATGACTGGTATTGTGATGTCAAAAACTCACCGAGACTAGACTTGTCACGACAACCAAGAGTTGAGCTTTGAATAACCACTCCTCGCCCGCAGCAGTCCCTAAACTATGTTGAACAAACTGTGTGGCTAAAGAAGTGGTAATAGACTTACACAACTGAGGGATGCCTTCTGAAATCATTTGTGCGTGTGGTATAATCTAAAAAAAATGCGCATAATGAATGTGCTACAGCGTTGCACGGAAAACTTACTCGAGGACCCGCGCGTTCGATCACCACGTTGAGACTCTTGGCTAGACGTTGTTTCGCTTCCATTGTGTCAGCTTCGCCCATAAGTTTTAAGAGTTCAGTAACCGCAGTAGGCAAGTAAGGTGCGAAGACATCGATGTCGAAATGGACAGTCTATATAGTGTGAACATAGGATCGTGAATATGTAAAAAAAATCGTACATCGACACACTCCCGCAAGGCTGTGGCGGCAGTCAAACGAACAACCGAATCCGTGCCGGCACCTCTGTCTCGCAGCAAGTGGAGCAGGATGTCCCAAACATTAGGATCGTTGGCTGGTGAACACATATCGCTAATCCATTTTCCAATAAGCCATGCTATACGGCGCTTGATGATCGGATAGCTGTGGTGCTATATGAGTGAATGTAATTGTGATGTAGAAAGACAAAGTAGACTTGCTATTGGTTCGTCTCCCTTGCTTCTGCGAGGAGGTTATGTTGCAACCACTGGCTGAAAGGAATTACCTCTTGTAGGTGAGTCGCACAGCGTCCGATAGCACAGTAGAGAGCTTCTTTTTGTATGACACTTGCCGAATCAACCGTTGGTTGCGCTGGAAATGGGCTCGTCAATATAGAAAAACAGGTGAACTGTATATTCACCAATTATCTGCTTGAAGGTTGTCTCGAGTAGTGGCGTGACATAAACCTTGTATTGCGATGACAGAGTCATCAAGACGCGTTCACCGCATGGCTAAAATGATGAGTCTTGTGGCAAGCTGGGTCTACATGTGGAACGCACTCGCAATTCATACTCCCATTGATCGTTTTCTTTGTCTTCTAGATTGACCCACTCTTCTGGATCAGACATCCAACCCTCGAGATCTGCCAGGTTCAAGGGGATGAAACGTGTCACGAGAAGCCGGACGGCATCCTCGACAAACTCTTGCGAAAGAGCTGGGCGACTCTCATCAGCACAAGACCACAACTCCCAAAGACAGTCAATACTAGTCTCGGTTTTTGGGCCACCTTTGCGAAACGGCGTCCATCTCGAGAGATTTTCCTTGAACAAGACCATGGCCTGGAGGAGAAAACGCACCGGGAAAACCGCCGTTGGAGCGTCTATGTGGTACGATGAGCAAAGCCAGCATCAACATGGAAGTAAACTTAGAGACCTTGAATTAGCTCTGGCGGACCATTGGTGGCTTGCACAACTCTATCCCAATAGTAAAGGACGATTTCGTTACCTGTGGGAAGCTGAACAAATTTATCTGGTTTAAGTTGTTGTAGTCTGCGGAAAAATTTCCCAAAAACGCGGACATGACGGGTCAGTCTGTCAACGGACAAAAGGGTGAGACGATCTGATGGTCCGGATGTTCTCAAGGCAAGGACGAGGTTGATTCGAAGTTCAGACAGTATCTTCAATTGTCCGGTTGAACTCTGGAAAAGTTGCAAGAACTGCATATTTGATAGTCGATTAGTCACGCGTGGATTCTTGCATGGAAAAAACAAACCCAAGGCTCAAGTTTCGCAAAGCCGCCATCAGGCTGAGCGAGTCTAGGCCAGAGCCACAGAGCCATTTTTACGAGACACTTATAGGTGAAATGAGCCACGATGAGATTGTCAGCGGTGCGCTGATCACTGAGCGCTAGCGGCACGAGTGCGGAAATCATTGACGACAGTTTGGAGTAGTAAGCGAACATCACTTCATGCAGTTGATCGATGATCTAATGGAGAATGAGGCTCTGCAGTAGTGATGAAATGAAGAGCGACGTGCATGAACCATTGTTTTCACGCCAGCCAGTAGCTTGACACCGCTGAACTCCTTCAGAACACTGTTGAGAAGTGCGAGACCCCTGCGAAGGGCAAGGGTTGACCGCGGGTCGCCGTTGGGAGAACCACAGAGGACTTCAAGATTTGTGCGAATAACATCCATGATGTCGGCTAGCAGGGAAGGCCTGATCGAGAGATTAACGCTGCGAACCCAGTGAGATGACATCAGAGGTACCAGTGCATGGGGTAATCTTGGCGAGCAATTTTCGCAACGATTACTTCATTACACTCCACAATCTTATCACGTCAGTCGTAAATTAAACGAAAGCACATCGGGTGGCGATACTTGCCGTATCATCTTCCTCATCAAAAAAGGTCATACACCGTGACCGAATCCTAACTCGTTGCTCGTCTGATAAAAGTCTGCTTTATGTCAGCGAATAGATCATACATTGAAGCGAAACACGTACTTCCGTGATCTCCAGTGATTCAATGCCTTGTTTTTGAATTGAATAATGCTTTGCTTCCTCACAGGCAGCGGTACTGATCGGGTGGCGGCGATCTCATGTAAACCATCGAAAGTCCCAAAGTAGTCCAACAATTCCTCGACGCGTTTACTCGACGCGCGGACTTCGGCAGGGTTTTGGGACGACGCTTGACTGATGACTCGATATAGCTCCTGAGGATCAACGACTTTTGTGACGTGCTCAAGCTTGGAGGGTTTGGCCATGTTTCTTCACGTTGCTATCGACAAAGGATCGGATAACTCGACCCTAAGAAGAACGCGGTGCCACTAGAAGTCCGAATTAGGTCACGTTTTAAGGAAGTAAGTAATTAAGAACCAAACAGACTCAAATAACGCGTCTCACAGTTTACTACTGGGTTCAAACTTCAATCAGTTTACTTCGTCCTCTATTTGCATGAAACATTACATGGGATCCAATCCACGCCATGCCAGAAATTACTAAACGCAGGCTACTACACGATAACGAGCTCGTGGAAGACTCCGAACCCGAAAGGGAGGAAAAAAGGCAACAGATGAGGGAGCAAACAAGGAAGAAGAAACGTTTGCGGCTGGACCCATCATGGGCTGATATAGAGCAAGATGTTATTGAGCTAACTGATACCGAACTTGATCCTTCCGGTCCATCAGCTACTGTAGGTGGTCAGAGCCAGATCGACGAACTTAGTAGTGGCGGTGAGCCTTTTTTGACCGTATCTTCAAAACTATTGGTGCTCATGTCCTCTCAGCTTCCAGTTGTAGTCCACTCACAGAGCTGGCTTCTTCCCGGGAACTTGAAAATGCCGACCATTTTGCGATTGATACACCTCGCGTCAATGTACCCAATACAACGAACGGGCCCTATAAAGCCCAGAATATGACCGGTATGGACCGCACTTCTACATGCCCCACCCCGCCTCCTATTGCGACCCTGGAAGTGCCGCTGTCTAGCGACTCCGAGGGCGATTCCCGCCTGACACTGTCTCGCTTTGCTTTCCGAGCGCCTCTATCCAAACCTAAGATCACCGACCTCGGAGGTTTGTCGTGCTGGGGTAGCACTGTCGTAGCAGACAAACTTCCAGAATCAACCTCTGCTCCGAAAGCCAGACTGAAGCGCCCCAGTATCCATCGCTTCTCCAATGACTTCTCAGATGTGCAATTTGCATCTCTTACAACCTGCGTTAGCTGCAACTTGAAGTGGACCTCGACAAAGACTGCAAGCCAAAAAGTTATCCATATCCAAAACTGCGCAAAAAAGAAGTTCCTTTTCGATGAAACAGTTCGCATGCTTATATACAAAGAGACTCAATCATCCTCAGACCAGAACGTTTCTCAACGGAGTGACCAAAAGGCTACAGAAGTCGGCCAAAAGTCGGCCACTTTCCTGGAAACGGTTGTCAATGAAGGCTCCCGGACGAAGAAAAGCAGACGCCCTCAAATCTTAGGGACCGTCAAGTCTCTCCCTGAAACACGCAGTAGTATACTAGGAAGGGCGCGGGCCGTCCTTGATACTTCTATGCAGCACGGAGGCCCCGTCATAGACGCTCGGGTGTCTAATTCCATCCATGGAGGTAGAAGCGATGTTCCCTGCACTCAAGCTTTTGGAAATAGCATGCTTGCTCGTCGAGTAAACTCGTATCCTCGTGCGCAGTCGGGACCAGCGCTGACCCAGGCTTTCGGTGAAAGCGCCCTCGGCCACTTGCAATCTAACTTGGGCCTCGTTGCGCGACATGCTCAAACTTCTGGTCTGTGATATAAGCATAGTGACGGCGGCGTGGATCAGGGGAACGACCTACTTCTAGTGCACTATCAGGTCGAGTTCACCCCAATTTATTCTTTCAGATGCAGATTCCACTTCAAACTACTTTTATACGTATTTAATTCGACGAACATCCATGATTGTTATTAAATATCCGGCAGACTTGCATCGCAGTCCATCTATGCATCAGCAGCTTCAGCCTCATCATCAGAACGTCATATACCAGGTCATTCCCTGTCAGCATCTCTCACCATGACAACGAGCCGAGCCGGGATTGATCAATTTGTGATCAATGTTAATGAGCGCTCAATTGGTGGCCGTTTTCAGTTTAAGCAATCGGCGTCTTCAACAAGACTCGAGCGCTCAAATCTGAGCGCTTGAACGATGAATGAACTGATCACATTGATGATTGCAAATATTTTATAATAATAATATTCATTGATTCTCGCTGTAGTTTGTAACATTATGGTCTGAACGTGTCTTTCCTGCCTCTTTATTCATTTCCGTGGTGCTATTTTGTAGCACAACAATTAGATCTGACTATAATGTTTTACTATCGCCTTACATTTTGCCCTCAATAACTCACAGCATTCCAATAAACGATCAAAATAAGGCGACGGTAAGTTTTACGTAATGAGACATCTGTGGAGAGTAGTCTCCAATATTAATGTTGGCAAGCACTAATAAGGTTTTTTATCCCACCTACATATAAGTTACTCTCTCCGTTCGAACTTCGTTGCTTGCGTTTGATGAATAATTATGCCTGGACGTCGCTCTCCTGAAGACGACACCACTCTCCTCGAAGATTCCAAGTCCAAAGAATATGACTGCGCCCGGGATGAAAAGGGGAATCAGTCCGAGACACTGGATCAAATCCATATAGAAGAAGATGGCGATTCCGATACAACCTCAACAAATTCTTCGGATGAATTTGACTGGGACGAAGAAGAAGTCGCTAGTCAAGTAGAGAATCCAGAAACTGGCAAAAAAGCGAGGAGGGGCAGGGCCCTTTGGCTCGGCTTCATGAAGCTCGCAAGACCAGTCAGGGCTCTGGTATTCGGCATTCTTGGTGCTGCATTCTTCATAATTCCGTTGCTGGTAGTGGAGTTGAGGTTCAAGGACAAGGAAAGTGCTCGGCTGCAAGTCCGTGTTTGGTCCCTTTGGTTGTCGATCACCTGGGCAGCCTCCTGCGCAACATATTTGGTTGTGGATGCAATTCCACGCATTGTAATCTACATTATTTTCTTACTTGGTGGCCAAGTCGAGCGTTTGAAGACGCAGATTGAAGTATGTAATGCTCGGACTTCTCTTGGGCAGTCCGACTGAATTCATTGGTGCAGTTGACACTTGCTGTTTCGGCATGGCTAAAACTCGCACTCGGTATTTCATGGGCCTGGATAGCACTATCTGCAATCACGACCTTCTACAATCCTCCTGGCACGTACTGGGTTATTATCAACCGTGTGATGCAGGTAAAATGCTCTTCTCGTCTTTATCATATTGACTAAATGTCATTCCATTCAACAGGCTCTCTTTACTGCAAGTATCATCCTGTTGGTGGAAAAATTGTTTTTACGATTTGTCGCCATCAACTTCCACCAACGTGCACTCGCAGATCGTCTCGCGGAGAATCGGACGGGACTGAGGGCACTGGACCATCTATCAAATGCACAACCCGCTCCCGTAAAGAAAGGTCCAAACGTCAAGAAAGGTCGCAAAAATACTTTGAGTTCTTTTGGGACTGCATTTGACCTTTCCGCATTTCACGGTAAGGGTCACCGCCGAGATGATACAGATGGAACAGCCAGTGGGCAGGTCAGTACAGCTGCTACACCTGTTCTCGAGAAACACGAACACGAAGCACACCATCGGTCGGACAAAAAGCGCCATACTAGACGTGCAGAGATGAAAAGACAACGCAAGAGGTATATGCCAACTGTTGTTGTCGACCAGCTGACCGGCGCTATTGGGCAAGTTGCACTTAAGAATTCCAATTTTAACCGAGGTAGCGACTTCTATGCCCTGGATTCTGCACGGAAGCTCGCAAGGAAGCTCTTTCATGCTCTCAGTGTCACCAGCCCTGGACGCTCTCATCTTGTCGTTGAAGGTATGGTAAATCTATGATAAAGAAGATGGCCTCACATGGGTTCTTGATAGATTTCTACCCTTATTTCCGTTCGACTGCTGAGGCGGTAGGTCACGGCATCTCTATGAGTTCATCCGTCTCACAGTTTCAGTAGCATGCTGCTTTTGCTATTTTTGATAAAGACGGCAATGGTGACATTAGTAAGCGAGAAATGAGGGAAGCTGTACAGAGGATTTATCGAGAGCGTAAGGCCCTGACTGCCAGTCTGAAAGTGAGTTCATGTTTTCATTTGAGAAATACTGCTCATTGCTTCATGTAGGACGTTGGTTCAGCCGTGGCGAAGCTAGATGCAGTCCTTGTCTGCGTTGCAATGCTCGGGATTCTCTTCACATGTCTCCTTATTTTTAACAGGAGCGACACGCTAGCCTCGCTTGTTCCTCTTGCAACAATCATTCTTGGATTTTCGTTCATCTTTGGACACTCTGCGCAGACCCTGTTTGAGTCGGTAAGCTGGAGCAATTCGCTCGTCTATCATGCATGTCAAGTTCACTTGTGCTTAAACAGATGATCTTCATATTTTCTACACATGTCTTCGATGTCGGCGATTTGGTTATGATTGACGACCAGGTGAGGTGTTTTCCTTACGCGAACAACTTGCATCGAACTGACAAGTATCTCTTCAGTACCTCATTGTCAAAGAATTTGGTCTATTTTCCACTACTTTTCGTCGAGTCGATGGCCAAGAAATTATCGCACCGAATTCACTGCTGTCAAGCACAAAACTCGTCCATAATTTGCGGCGGTCAAACAGCATGTGGGAGAGCACGACACTAATGATAGCATACAACACACCCCTCGAGCTCGTTGAGCAGCTCAAGGCACGCATTCAAGCATACATCACAGCAAATAACAGGGAATGGAGTGGATCTGCGGTGAACATCGACAAAATGGAGTTCCAGAACGCGATTCATCTGACGGTGGGCGTTGAACGTAAGTGTCTGCGTACTAGTTTGACTACGGGGTCTGATACCTGCTTCAGATCGCCCGAACTGGCAGGACTGGGGAGGACGCTGGACGCGGAGAACTGCATTCATGAAACATCTAAAGAGCATTCTGGAGGATCTGGATCTCAAATATACGATGCCCGTACAGCCTGTGCTACTGCCCAACTCTCCACGTCCGACGAGCGGGTTCCGCAGTGTGGGTGTGGAGGTGAACACCCGTGGTGGCGAAGAGAATCTCACTGCATGGAAGTAAGATGGGATTGTGAAGTTGCATTGTGCTGTAGTCCCTTATACTCTACATCTCAAATCTTTTTATAGTATAGCGAACTGGAATAGACTTTAGAGCTCAGAGATCTAGCTAGAATCCTGTTGAAGGGTGGTAATATGGCTACAGTTAGATATAAACAAGTCAGTACCGCAATAGGATAAACCAATAATTCTAAAGGTCGACGTGTTGAAAGCCGGAATCGACAAATTCGAAAAAGCAAGCTCGAGACAGAACCATGCTAAGTTGGATAGCTATATGAGAGCCAGTGCAAATGATGATGAAATCACAAATATTATCATGCTTTCGGGCTCAAGGCTCTGTCTGCCAAGCCTGCGACCTCGATGACGCCGCCTACAAGGTGCAAGCTCCCCGTGACGAGCACGCTAACGTCGAGTGTCTTACGCGCTTCTTCCACAGCGTCCTCGATAGATGGCAGAACGTGCACTGTGCCAGAGTAAGTTGGGACAAGCTTGTTCCAGGCTGCCTCAATCTCTCTCTGAGTCTTGAGATTGAGGTTATCAGTAGTAGATATTGCGGCGGAGGTAAGGTCTGTCGGATGTACATATAAGCTTGCATTTGAGATGGGTGACAGCACTTACCGCCTTTGAAATTGCCGCTGGCATATGTCACATTACTGCAGAAAATGACCTTGGCGAAAAATTCTTCCTTCTTCTCCAGGCTGCCATGGATCGCCAGTTGCTCCTCCACTTTTTCCAAGATGGCTGTCAGGAAAGCATCTCCTGAACGTCCACTGGTGCAATTGAAGATTAGCACTCGGGGTGGGTGATCGTCAGAAACGGGGGAACTGGAATCTGATATCAACTGGATGACATTGAAACCAATGCAGATAACAAGCGTACACGGGAAGCCCGACTGCTGGGCTTACAAACCATTCCAGACAGCACGCAAGGCTTTCTTGTGTATGTGCCCCATCGAGGAACCATGTCATAGCCCCAAGCTTCGAATCGGGTACTGTCTGGCAACGGCCAGGCCAGTGAGCATTTTTGAGGCCGTCCATAAAGGATGCAGGGAGGAATCTCAATGGTTCTATCTCTGATCCGCTCCATGTTGCGCTAGCAACACCACTGGTGTTGGGATCCGACATAGGAGAGTATGACTGATCCTTGATGCTGAGGAATGTATGCACCAATTGTACCGCGAGACCCGCGTTCGATCTCTGGTGAGCACCTGCAAGACCTATCACAACGAGTTAATTGTGTTGATAATCGGCAAGATATAGAAAAAACATGCCTAATGGGATAGTGGAAGGGAGGGCGTCAATAACTGTGAACTGAGATGCCTGTGGTGCAAACACGTATGAGCTACAGGTAGGTGAAAGACTTAAGAGGGTGCGAATTACCCTCTGCTCTACTGCACAAACACCAAGCTCCAATATGCCTTCCTCAGGTTGTTGAACAGTAAGGGCCGGAACCCCTTCCTATTCTATCAGTCAAATACTTATGACGTGGACCTGAAAAATAAACGCGCCTTGTATATTCCACCCTTCTGATTTGCAATCTGACTGAGCTTTTCCCCCAAAAGCCTTGTGTGGTCATACCCGAGGGCGGTAACGCCTGTAACGACTGGTTTGGGGACGATATTTGTGCTGTCAGAGCGGCCACCAATGCCTACCTCAAGAATTGTCGCATCAACCTGATGATTAAATTAGACAGATAAATGGTCAGGATTGCTGGCGCACCTTGAGTTGGTAGAAAGTGTAAAAGGCCACGAGCGTTAGGTAGCGAAAGTAGTTTGGCATGAAGGGGGTGGTGGCGGCTTCGCACTGAACGGGTTGTTTGTCTAGTACGGATGACTATTACTGCAAGAAACGGAAACCAAATACCTTCGTATTCTGAAGCAAATTCCATACTTCGAAAAAGTAACGAGTAAATTCCTCCTCTGAAAGTGGCTCGCCATTTATGCGAATACGCTCACGGACTGCGACCAGGTGAGGAGAGGTATACAGGCCTGTGTTACTTGTCAGAGGACGCTCTCGTAAAGCTGGGAAAGTAAGGCACACCAGTTTTCCAGCCTGGCCTAGCTGCCCTCAATATTGAATCTGTGAATGCGCTTGTAGAGCCCTTTCCTTTTGTTCCCGTGATATGTATGACATTCAAATTATTTAACTGGGATGGCTGTAATGGTACTTCTTCATAAATAAGACAGTAAGGTTGGTATATGACGTACCTTAAGGCCCACCCTACGTAGATAATCAATCATTTCAGGTATAGCATTAGGATTGAGCTTCGATCCTGCAGCACGTACGGCCTCCAGGATAGCAGCATTAGTTTGAAGGCTGTTCAGTGCATCTATGGCGTCCCTGTAAGTCCGAGTTGGAATGGGTGTGCTAGACATCCTGCGTCCGTGAAAAGGAAAGAGTTTTAGTTTCTTGTTATGAATAACAATAGTGAAACGATAAGGAATGCGCATCAGCGGACATGAAAAGATAGCACAAGATCTGTGGCAGTGGGTAATAGGTAGTCACTCAGACATCACATGACCGGGTACGCGTGATAAATATAGAACAACCCCTCCTGAAACACAAACCATACTGTACCACCATGGACAAGTTTGTAACTGTACTCAAGCCTGCGCGCTCCTCTCTCAAGGAAAAGGAGAAATGTACAAACTTATCGCGATTTACTCCATACCCTATTTCAAAACCAAAGATCGATAAGAACTTGAACCTCCCAAATGAAATGTCGAAGTCAAACTACCCAGAGGCTGTGGCACAAGATAAGGCGCGCTTGCGCCAGTACGTATCGGTTAAATATTCTTGCATTTTTACTGACCGTAGCACCCGACAGACTCATGGCCCCTCTCAAAAAAGACGGTACCTCCTCCAAGCCCTCTGCTGGGGAAATCACGAGGCACCTACTGAACACTCTTTCCGATGAGTCAAATCCAATTACTCATTCTAATATATATGAACGTTCAGGTGCGTTTATATCCCACCCATCTTCTGCTTTCGTATTTCATCAATAACTTTTTTAAATTATCTCCAGATTATGTTGTTTCGGCCGCATCAGGCCACCAGCGCTCCGACAGACGTGGTGGCGGGCATAACCGGGGATACATTGACGAGCGCTCTGAGAAGCTAGAAGTCCAGAAGCATGAGAATGCACACGACTTATACCCAGTAAAAAGAGACGAAACAGAAGGAAAAAGGGGTGTGCTGAGTGGTGTACGTGTCTATATCGGTGGCTACCTTGCGGGAACAACCGACGTCGAGATGAAGCGGATAGTTTCTGGCGCTGGCGGTGTCACGTTGTAAGCGCAGTCTCTCTTGTGATCTCCCAAGTCTTAATCTCGCATTAATCGTTCACAGGCTTTCCCCTAGCGGCGCCACACATATTCTCACGTCGCAACAACTCTCAGGTTCAAAGACTCATAAACACCTCGTGTCAAAGCGCGTACCTGCACATGTAGTGCGGCCTGAGTGGGTATTCGAGAGTGTGAGGGCAGGCCGCAGGTTGCGCGAGTGGGAGTTTACGGCCATTAAGCCCGGGAACACTATGGATTTGGAAAAGATGTTCGGGAAGGGGCTGTGACTGGGAATATTTTCAAGGCTGGTCCTCACTGTGCTGATCTAGAGAATGTACCGATACCAATGATTTATTGTTATTTTTATTCCAATTGCTATTTAACGCCAATAAAGATATACAAAGATAATATACACTACAAGCCTATGTAGTAATCTTGAATGCAGTGATCGAAAATAGATCTGCGTACATAGCTGAAATGTTTTTCTGACACCACTTGAACGCAAGCGTCAGGTCATTGATTCGATTTGTCTCAATGAACTTCGGTCCTTGTCGATTAGTGGTTAAATCATCGCATTGTGGAAACACAATTCTGCGAAGCCGGAAGTTCGAATCCTCCCTGGGACATACCACAGACATTATTTTTTCCTTATTTAATTTCAAGTACCCCAAGGTGCATGTGCCATATGCTCTATCACCTTGCGACAAGCGGCCTTGATTATATGTAAGATGAGCACTTCAAGCCTCACTCCCTGTAAAAGCATAGCTCCCTAAGCTACCTGTCCCACTCCCGAACTCGCTGCCAAGATCAAATTCACTTCCCTCGTCACCCTGACTGCTTTCTGCATCACTTCTCTCTTTATCTCCATCACCCATGTTTTCAATTTCAGCCCCACCCAACATGGAACGCCTAAGGTTTCCGCCTTCGCTCTCTAACCTGTATCGATCTGCACTCCTCACTTCCTCCGCGCATCGCAGACATGTCCATCCGCATGAGCCATCATCTGCAGCGCGGAGCATGCGCTCAGCAAGACAAGTATAACAATAAACATGTCCACAAGAAGCAAGATACGGCGTTGTTATTGGATATGGAGGTTCTTCATCTCCCTCAGAATTATTATCGCCAGCATCACTGTTTGATGATGCAGGGAATGCCGGAGTGTACGATGCCAGCGCGCCAGCAGCATCACCAAGGTTCACATTTAGGGACGCATTCTCAGCACAAATTGCGCACTGGTCTGGCGGGAGGGAATAATACTTTCCGCGTTTTGGTGCGCGTATCTTTTGTGTAGGAGAGGGAGTAGGGAAAATGGATGAAAAGGTTGATGTGAGCCGTCGTGCCACGGAGCGAGGATTGATGAGCGGGAGGAGGAAGAGGAGAAATTCCTATGGCAGAATGAGTCTCCGATGAAAGCAAAGAAAGGAAAGCGTACTGTAAATGCGTGCCAGACCATCTGGCGATTCATAAATTCATAACTAACATCACGTTTGATGAGAGCCTGTGAAGGTTCAAGCCTCATCGCTAGGAATCTATCAATAATTGTTCTGTACCTGCAATAAGCCGTGTCAAAAAAAATTCCCCGACAATGACACGCACTGTGAGAACGTACCTCCCATTCCATAAAAATGCAACAAAGTTGAGCAGACTGGATGCACCATGTGCGGTCTCGAGACTCGTCAAGGCAGCCCAAGCGCGGCGACGGATATCAGAGGCAGGGGCATCTGGCCATGCATGCGAAAGCGCATATGCATGGAGTCGGTTGCGGAAATAGGGCACGAGGATAGTGAGAGCACCATGGATAATTAGTAGTCGTCGTGAGGGCCTGGCTGCAGTATATCATTCAGACGTTGAATATTTGCAAGAGATATGTTCACTCACAGTTCAAGCCGGAACTTGGAACGGAATACCGCAGGCCCTGCAGCATTGCGCCATAGCTTGCACCGGAACTCCAGACAGAGAAACGATAAAGTACAAGCTGGACGATCAGTGCTAGCTCTGGCTCAAACCGTGATTTCATAGATGCCTATTCCCGCTTCAGTAGATAACATACTGACACGTAGAAAGCGTACGTTGACGGTCGCAAGGGCCTTCGAAACCGGCTCTATGAGTATGTGAACAAGTTCAGCATCGAGGAGCTCGGCGTCTAGTTGTCCGACGCGAATAATGCGAGGGTTCGGTCTAGGAAATGTTGGGGACGTAAGAACATCTCGCATGGAGTGAAGGTGGGGCTGGGCAGCGTCCCATGCTTGCTGCCATACACGGCTGCTCATCGATGATTGAAGCGGGGATAGTACTAAGTTGGAGTAGGCACGTGATTACATATTGAATTGACTCGATAGTAGATACTAGATTTGATCTAACAACGAACGTCGACGATGGCAGAACAACTACAGCAGTTAATACTGGATACTCTTGATACCCAGTCGACTTTACAAGATTCCCGTGCACTAAAAATCCCTGGTCAATCCAGCCCAGCGTCCAGTCATGATGCACAGATCACCATTCTCGGTGCCCTGAACTCGCTACTCAGCCGGGAGGCTAGTTTTTCCTTTCCTTTCTCTCATGATCTTGTATTGAGTGAACATGCAGATGATAACGTATGAAACACATGAAGTTTCATCGCATGTGCTTACGCCCGAGGGCGTCCAGATCGTGCGTGAGGGCTCGCATGAGGCTCGTGTCTGGGCCGCCCTCCCTGAACGTGGTGGTGCCCCGCTCAGCGCGCAGGATCTCAAGAGAGCAGTCGGAGATGAGGCTGCGAAAGTCGGACAGGGACGCGCGTTTAAGAGTGGATGGATCGCGAAGGAGGGGAATGGTTTCGTCAAAGCCGTGCGTGTTTCGTGCTGATATTTCTATGACTGCAATTAATGAGCCGGTAGGTCTCCAATATTACAGATACGACACATACAGAGCTGCGCGAGTTAGAGTCGTCAGGGACACTCGTGGCCGGTGAAAAAGCGCTCGCTGAATTACGAAAACGCAAGCTTATCATACAAAGGTTCTACTTGTTCCTCCAACGTAAATTATCAAGTCTGACTGTTGCAAAGAAAGGGCCAGTGGTTCACCGTGCATAAGGGCGCAAATTTTAGTACTTCGATTGCAAAACCGGAGACCGATTTGACCGTTGATATGCTCACTTCGTGAGTTTAGTGTCCTAATGCAGTAGCGTTGAAACTCATACTGCTCTAACCCTAGCGGCTCTTGGAAAAAATCCACCTTCAAAAAATATAACTTTGACGCAGACGGGATACCCACATCCGGCGGCGCTCTCCACCCTATCCTTAAAGTCCGTGAGGAGATCCGTAGCATTTTCTTAGAAATGGGGTGCGTGATCATCTCATAGTGCAATTATTGCAGAATTCTGAGACACTTTGATTGCGGATGTTACAGTTTTGAAGAAATGCCCACAGGCACTTTCGTTGAATCCGGATTCTGGTGCTTCGATGCACTTTTCGTTCCCCAGCTACATCCTGCACGCGAACTCCAAGATACCTTCTATCTCTCTGGTATGTGCCTGCCTCCCTTGCATTTGTCAACTTATCGAAATCTTATAGATCCCTCGACATCCCTCCCTCCGCCATCCGATTACTACGAACGCGTCGCACATGTGCATGAGCACGGTGGGTATGATAGTATCGGTTACCGCACGCCCTGGTCACACGAGGAATCGCATAAGCTCCTCTTGCGTACGCATACGACTGCCTCATCCGCTGCCATGCTATACAAACTCGCAGCCAAGTGTCGAGGCGAAGATATCGACGGTGACCTGTCCGCGAAATCGCAACCTGGAGCTGCAAATCTGAGTGATGATGGGTTCAGACCAGCAAAACTCTTCAGCATTGACCGCGTGTTCCGTAATGAGACAATGGATGCTACTCATCTTGCAGAATTTCACCAAGTTGAGGGCGTTGTTGCAGATCGGAATCTAACACTTGCAGATTTGATTGGTGCGTTGTGGATCCTTCCTCTATCTATTTTCCCTCCATATGGACATTTGCTAATAACCTTGCATCTGCACAGGTTTCATGCGGACTTTCTTCCGGAAGATGGGAATGAAGAATCTGAGGTTCAAACCTGCGTATAACCCGTACACAGAGGTGTGTCTTGACCCTCCTCTCCATTTCAGGTACTGATTGAAACACGATAGCCTTCTCTTGAGATCTTCGCTTGGCACCCCCTCCTTGAAAAATGGGTCGAGATTGGGAACAGTGGCATGTTCCGCCCCGAAATGCTTGCACCTATGGGATTCCCGCCTGATGTGCGTGTGCACGGATGGGGAATCGGGCTCGAACGACCAACTATGATTCGGTGAGTAGTCTTTCCTTCGCCTAGTTGTATTGTCCCACTCCTTCCTGCATTCTATTATCGGGGCGTGATACTGAAGCTCTTGACACAGGTATGGTGTTAGCAACATCAGAACGCTTGTCGGGCACAAGACGTCCATTGAGAATGTGGAGAACTCGCCGGCCGTCATGTTCTAGATGCGTTTGAAGGGGTGTACGCTGATTTAGAAGATACCGATGATGTATCGTATAATTTTAAGTGCACACTTAACGAGTGTCACACAAAATAAAATAAACTGAGGCAATAATAATTTTTGTAAACAATATCAGTGCAGTCAGTGTAGGTACAGCTCAGAACAGCACCGTAAGGTAAGCTCAGAATGAGCCAATGGTTCATAATTATTACAGACTAGTAGTTACACAGAAGTATATGGCATGTACCGTCTACATCGGGCATTGCCCCAAGACAATAAATAGGATTTTTTGAAAAAGCTTAGAATGAGAATACAGCAGCATTCTTCCTCGAGCCGAACATGTACACGAGCGCTTGGGACATGAACAGCCCAACCGTGATACCGATCGTGACGGCTATCATGGCACTTCCAATGTCCACACCGCTTCCATCTGCTGTGATGCCTCCCGCCTGCGACAGACCCGACTACAAAATCGTCATCAGCAAACCCTAAGAAACACAGCAAGAGATAGCACCCACTGGTACAAGGAACAGCACACCCGTAACCATACTCGTAAACGCTGTCCCGCCCATCTTCCTCGAATAAACATTCCCTAGCAATCCCACAGTGAAAGCCCCGATAGCGCTCACGATATCGCTCCGATTGAAGATATAGTGATTAGCGACTTTGTTGCTCGCGTAACTCGCGCACGAGATGACCACCATCACTGGAAGTTGTCTGCTCCGCCACGGTTGCAGATTCGCGAGGGACGATAGGATACTGAACAATGGGACGATGACGAACTGCGTCCAAAAGGGGAAGGGCTGGAGGTACCAGCCAAAGTGTTTTGGGCGGTAACATCCATCGATGATGTCTGTCTGCATCACGTTCGTATTGTTCGTGAAGGTGAAAGTACCGTAGACGGGTCCTAACCCCGAGGAGAGCGATGAGTTGCCACTTGTGGAGTTGTCCGCTGCGAACGTGCCGACGATGGTGGCGCTCGTGGAGATGTCGGCGGCAAGTGTGGTGAGGTGGTGTCGTGCGGTTGGATCGAATAGGAGGTATAGATCTGACCCGATCTGCAGACCGAAACCCAAGAAGAGCGTATAGATGAGGGCGTATACCATTTTAACGCTACCGCAGACGATATTTTTAGAGGCCAGCTCCAAGGAACTACTCACTGGAAATAGGTCAGCGAGAGAAATGACTCTAGAAGAAGTACTTACGGATCAAATAACCGGGAAGAATACCGATGATTGCAGAGGACGAGACAGCCGTATAACAGAAGATCTCGCTTCTGATACTACTGAGCCCTCGTGCCGTGAAGGACACCAACATCGCTGTTGTAATCCTAGCAGACCATGAATATCACGATAAAAATGCGAACATCGAGAGATCTTACTCAAAGACGTTCGCATACATAGCGCTCTTCGCAGCAACCCTGAGTTGCAGGAAACACAACACAAAAGCGCCACAGCCTGCGATCCACATATCGATAAACGAGCCTCCAAACGCCAGCGGACAGATTAAGACAGATAACCAGAAACTCAGAATACACCTGAACCACCACGGGTACAGCGGTTTCGCCAACAACAGCTCGTCAAGTTGCTCCGTCGCCTTCCGCGCACTGATTTCGTCGTGCACCACAGCGCGATAGATGATGTGGACCTTGTGTAAGCTGCCCAATGAAAGACCTCCACCGGACTTGATGAAGTGGGTTTCCGAAGTCATTGTGTCGTTGTCGCCGAAGGAACAGATGATGACGCTCGGTAGATGGATGAACTCGGCGTCGACTTCGAGGATGCGCGCTGCTGCAAGAAGTTGGGATTCGATACGGTGAGAAGGCGCACCGAACGTCATCAACGCTTTTGCAAGCTTGAGTAGGAAGTTGTGGCGATGGATGATGGCTGGAACCCTGCAATGAGCTCCAGTTGCGCGGACAGAAAGGAAGACTTACAAGTAACGTTAAACTCGATCTTGATCTTTTGTTTCTCCTTTCTACGCTTGCGATAGTCCATCTGCCTCAGTGCCGTCCGCTTCTCGTCGTCATAGTCATCAAGACACTTCTTCCTCACACCAGTAATAGTAGGGTCATCTGGGTCCAGCAGCTGCGAGTACTGGGAATTATCCGTATTCGATCTTCGCATGGGTGCACCGCCCATTTCTTCGTCGTACTCATCGTGAAGCTGAGCAAAACGACGGCGTTGGAAAGGGACGTTCTCGCCCTCGGCATCGACTCCATACAGGTCGATGAGGTTAGAGAACAGGCCACGTCTTCTTCCGTCCGTGTCGTTGGCGTCACAATGATCAAAGTCATTGTCATCGTCCGCGTCCTTGTCGTCATCATCCAGCCTGACATCGTCATACTCCTTATACTTATCTTTGCCGTCCGACGTCTGCGCCTCGATATCTGTTAAAGTCCCCTCACTATTCCGAAAGTCAACATGCCGCTCATCGTCGTTCCACATGTACACATTTCGCGGTGGAGGGATATCATAGGGGTGCTGATAGGACGACATTGAATATCTGGAGTCCTCGCCTTCGTATAGCGTAGACTCTGAATCATTGTGAGCACAACCACGAAACCTTTGGTCAGGAGCAACTGGAGCCTCCGACGCGTAACCTGGGAGCGTCGGTCGCCTGCTTCGTGACGCTCGGAGATGGGCCTGAGCTGAGAAGGGATCTGTGAAGTCTGGTACTGACGCACGAGGCCCCCTGGTCGGAGGTCTTATAGATTCAGGGGTTTGGGGTTCAGGAATTTGGGACTCAGGAAAAATGTGCTCAACAAAGCGCGGACTCGGGTTGAATGAAGGAGGCCTAGGAATACGTGAAATGTGACTAGTGCTGATAGAGGGTCGCGCTTGTCGCTGCTGCTGTTCGAAAGAAGAATTTAGCGATTGCCTTTGGGCTTGGCGTCGCTGGAGAGTGTTTGTAGAGGACAGTGGTGGGTGACGGCCTGAGTCTCCATTGGGATATGGGTTGCTATGTGACATGACTTGCTGGATAACAACGAAAGTCCAGCTTTCGAGGCGAGGACTGCGAGAAAGCTGATAGCGTCACTGAGGAGGATGCCGATGAAGGCGTATGGTTCGGTGGGGTGGCAGGAGAGAAAGATAGACGGTCGATATAGGCTCGAACTGGAACATACGAAGGAAAGTAGTATCTGGGACATTTCAATTTAGACCAATAGTCACCAAGAGTGAAACAGTGTCCAGCCAAATTCTAAATTGAGCCGATCGCAATATTGAACAGAAGTACGGACGATACGAGTAGTTGAATGTGGGCAGTGATTTCGTGCATAAGTCGCCAAGGTGACCTGTAGGCCAAAGGTGCCCTCGTCAAATGAGTATGCAGGAGATAGACTTACGTCCCTCAAATAGCTACACAAAGCACGGGGATTCGTCACGATCAAGTCTACGACTTGCGATTGGATGGGTAGGTCACAGATTTGCACCAGTGAGCACATAATGCTGAGGCTCATTTCTTAGATCAATCACTGACGGGACGCAATCAGCGCCGCCTTTGAGTGGATAGCATCTAGCTTACCACATCTCGGATATTTGGCTCCACAATTGAAATGTTCGCTAGGAGTGCCCAGTATCAGCGTCATCAAGAACCGTTGTATTCGCAGTTGAACTTTAAACAGCATGCTCCTCCCACTCATGCACTGTGACACCCATAATGCCCTCCTCTGCGCCCTCGAACTTCCTGAAACCCAATCGGGAATAAAATGCAGCCGCCTCTGTATTCTTTGGATCCATGCCCAACCAAACGCTCTTTACATCATTTTCTTTCAAATTCTCCATCGCGCGTGCGATCAACTTCCGCCCCCATCCCTGCCGCTGATGGCTTGGCAGAATGTCGATGTGCAGATGGGCAGGTGCGAACGCCATCATTGCATCGCTTGCTCTTGGGAAGGTGATTATGGTGTTGATATAAGCTTTATCTGCAGGCGTGAGGGCTGCGTCAGAGTCTTGCAGCAGGGGTGTATAACGGGCTCTGAGCGAGGGCCACCAGCCCGCTTCTGCACTCTCCTCGAATTTGCGGGTGTCGAAGGCGCCGAGAGTGTACCCTACTACTTCTCCATCGTTTTCAAGCACAAAGCCCCATGTTGATTCAAGGCTGAGGTAGGGGAGAGCGTAGATAAGACCTGGGAGGGCAGGATGGGAATGCAAGTGCTCGGATGATGTGCCCGCGTTTGCGGTGAGCAAGCAAATGTTGGAGAGGGCAGACAGGTCAGCTTTTGTGGCTGGTCGGATGATGGGGGCCATGATGATGGAGGTAGAGGAAGGGGTATGACCTGAGCGCCGGAAATCACAAGGTGTGTCGTGTGATATTAGTGCATGGGTAACTCATATTGTTGCATCACCGAGGTGATGCTAAAAGAAATTTATGGAGATGGGCTGGAAGCTCAAAGCTGAGGGTAGACCTTTACCTGAGAAGGAACTACGACCGTTGGCCGACAAGTTCCCCCGCCAATGATATTGATGTTGATCTAACCTGATGAAGTTAACATGACATTATATAATATTGTAACCCCGCATGTAACCCCGCAGTAAATTGGGGTGCATGGTGCCGAATTGTGATTGGTTGCGGGCTGAATAAAGAATAGTCTAGGCCGAGGGGCCAGCCCAAATCATGCGAGTTTATAACTAGGGCACTTTCGACTTTTTCCCTTACCGCCTCTAGTCTCGTGTCTTATCATCTTGGATTCTCGAGTACAACATCTAGACTATTCTATACGATGCTCTCGTCAGGGTACGTCGAGCAGCAGTCTTACGCCCAACAACAAGCGACTATGGCTATGAATACACTACTACCCACACCGCCCTCCTCACCACCACGGGTCGGATTACATCCTGTCGAATCGACAATTACGCTTCTCGAGAATTTAGTCGCGTTCTATCATCAGGAACGGATGTGGGTGTATCGCACACGTGCACAACTAGAGATGACACTACAAGAACGAGACGTTAGCACAGTAGCAACGGTAGATGAAGAAGGAGAGATGGAGAAGGAGGAGCCAGACTCTACTGAAGAAACATCTGAAACAAGCAAGTGGGTGAAGAGAAAGAAGGCATTTGGATTAAAGCTAGAGGGAATTGCAACGACGAGAGGAATGCCTAGAGGTGGAATCGTGAAGCAGCGTGCACCACCACCGATGTTACCGGCGTTTGCTCACAGCAACCAGACTGGAGGACAACCTGTACTTGGATCTAGTGGAAGGGAGCCTGGAGTGGAGATCTTAGAAATGTTTGAGAGGATGATGCAAGCTAGGATGGAGAGCTGCGAGCGGGTTACTAGGATGGTTAGAAACGCCAGTGGAGCTGGTTCACCAGGGTGCTCACCGCCTAACGGTCCGGTTTACGGTCAAAGTAGTTTCTTTATAGGTGCTTAGCTAAGGGCTTAGCTGATGGTGTTGGTTGTTTTTATTTATTTATTATTGATGTAATCCTCCTTCGTCTCATACCATGTCTAATCGTTATGCTCCACTCCCTAATCCACGTACGGACCCAGATTCAACAGAACTAGAAGCTGCTTTCGACGATCAAGACGACGACGACGACCACAGCGGTTATGACCTAGATGAATCGAGTCCTCTGACTTATCCAAATCCTTTGAATTCTTCATCTTATAATTTCGAGTCTCCGATTTGCGACTACGACCAACCTCCTCCTGGTTCTCCCCCACAACCATCTTCTCATGCTGTACCCAATGAATTCGGAAATTCCAATGGCGTAATACCTGTCTTTACACTAGACTCTTTGCCCCCGCCCCCAACAGGGCCATGGTGGAAGCGAACCGCAACTACCATCCTACCATCCCATTATGTCAACAGATGGGGCTTCACTTCTGAAGCTAGCTCTCGCACTCCCATTGGAGGAGGCACCAGAAATGACGGCGTATTCAGCAACGTAGCTGCCAAACCATCACAAGGCGTACGTGTTCAGGAAGGTAACCATCAATCAATCATTTATCAAAGAACGTATTGACTTTTTCGCAGGAGACAACGTATACCTCGTTCCAGAAGAATCTTCCAACACAGCTCCCCCAACTTACGCAGCAGCTCAAGCTGACGCTGCTCCTCCTTACCACACTCATTCAATCTTCCTTCCCTCTTCCGTTCATGCATCCCTCACTCACTCCCAAGGCTGTGTCGTCGTAGATGGCCTTCCCACAGGCACCCTTTTCTCCTTCCTCTGGAACGCCCTTATCAGCACCACCTTTCAATTCGTCGGCTTTGTTCTCACATGGGTCATGCACACAACCCACGCCGCTCGCTACGGCAGCAGGGCAGGTCTCGGAGTCACTTTAATCCAATGGGGCTTTGGCCTCCGCGCGCGATTAGACGACACAAATGGTACACCTCTGGGCTCTGACCCAGCCGATGCCTGGCCCACATTCGCAAGCGCCCAAGACGCCAACGAGTGGTTGGACGCCAACCTCGACCGTCTTAACAACACCACACTAGCTTCTACCGACCACATATCTTCCTGGTCCAACTCCGGAGAAGGAGAAGATGGGAACAATGGATTCCTCGCAAACGCAGCAGCCAGTGAATGGCTTTCCTTCTTCCTCATGACAGCCGGTTGGTTCCTCCTTCTCACAAGCGTTTTCGGTTTCTGGCGCGTTAAGCGCTGGGAACGCGGCATCATCTCCTCTTCTTCCAATTCTACCGCGTCACAGCCAACAGCAGACGATGAGACAAGGAGGCAGTCACTCTTTGAGCGTCTCGGAATGTTCCGCGTTCCTTCACGAACAGGATCTTCGGGTGCAGACGGATTGGAACGGGTGCCTTCCCATGTTGGTGATGATATGGTTGGCAGAGATACAACGTTGGAAATGCAATCGCTCGTTCCAACCGATCCAGACCATGCACGTCGGATCAGGCGAGCAATTGAGCGCGAGCGCAGGCTGTGCGAAGACTTGCGCGCTGCAGGCCTCTTGTAAAGTCGTTCGAGCTTCAGACTTCAAGGAGAGGATGTACCGTGTATTATGCTTTTCACGACAGACGTTATCTATTTTTCTAGGATTAAAACGATAATGGTCACAATCGTTCATACAGTCGTATTTATCGCAAATCTGTTTCTTGGCGTCTTTTCGTCTCTCGAGATTAGATTTCATTTCAAGTACATCCTATATCCTTCTGCGCAATTTATTTCCAGTCGTCAACTATGACCGCTTCAGGAACACTTCCATGTTGAATTCTAGGGCTGAGCAAGGGTATGTGATCTCGAACTTTTCGAGTACGGTGGGGTGTAACACGCCCAGCGTGCCGATCACGATGTCTCGGTCTTGATTGATGTGAAGCGTGTTCTTGAGCTCATCAGCAAGCTCACGTGTTTTTGAGGTCTTTGAGGGTGGCGGGCGGTAATAAATAGTCGCTGCGCGTCCAGGGAAGTACGCAGGATCTAAAACACATTAGTACTACGTCACGCAAAAAACAACCAAAACATACCATCCCCCTCCTTGATGTAATATCCCACATCCTTCCCATCTCCCCTCCCAACCCTCGGAACTTCCAACATCTTCATAGCCCTATCCAACAACCCATGCACGACCTCAAACCCCGCACTCCTCGAACACCACACCGCACCCGCATGTCTCTCATTTCGCGCTTGTCTCTCCCGGGATGTATCTTTGAACACAACATCGCTGAGTTCGAAAACACGGACTGGGAGTGCGTGTGAGCGGTTCTCGCGAATGGTTTTAAGGAGCCCTGGTAGGAGGGACGTGCGGACTACTTGGAATTCGAGGGTTTTGGGATTGGCAATTTTTACTGCTAGGGAACCGGGGTCGGGGCGGTTCATGAAGGAAAAGTTTTCTTCGTGTGAGCACTATTGGATTTTGTTCAGTGTGTTTTAAGTGCGCTGAGGTGGAGGAGGGGAAGGGAGGGAAGAGACATACGAGAATGAAAGGTAACGCTTCAACCCATCCTGCCATCGCCCATTCCTTCCGGATGACATCCGCGAGCTTGCTGATCGGTAAAGGCTGTGCGACTGTGCTGGTCTGGGGGAAGATATCTGGGAGGTTGTTGAACCCGTACGCGACTGCTGCGTCTTCCATTATGTCGACCTCGTGGAAGATGTCCGGACGCGTGCATGGAAGTGAGACGATTAGAGCATCGGGGTCATCAGGTGAGAGGGTGGGTGAGAGGGTCATGCGCGTTAAAAGGGACTGGATTGTGGAGGGCGTTAGGGAAAGAGAGGTGCAGGAGTTGATATACGAGGCGCGTGCAGTCACTGTACGTGGTGTGATATCAGGAGATATGCGCGTCGAACCGTCAGGAAAAACGATCTTGCAAGGCTCGATCCTAACAACAGATCTTCAGCTCCCCGAATCAAACTACAGGCCCAAAACGACGCACGTGAAAGGCTCAGCACAATACTCCGAAAACATACTCGCAACCATATTGATCACGATCTGCAACTTCGTATCATCCGTGGCAGTTGTATCAATGAATACATTCTTGGTCTCCAACGTGATCTTACTATGCTCCGAATTGATGATGGGGGGCATACTCAATACGTGGTCCTTTGCATCATAAATGATTGGGTAGACATCAGAATCTCGGATGATGTGCAAGTACCGGGAGAGGTGTTTGTCCGACTCGTAAATCTGCATGAGCTCTGCGGCGGTGTGCGCTGTTTCCCGACCGAGAGGCGCGAAAGAGATGTTAGTGGGTGTACGGGCTTCGTATCGGAACGGAGGGGTGAGGGTGTCGAGGTCATGTGTTCCGATGGCAACGAGGCTTCGCCTGCGCCCGATGTTTTGGTGTAGTTTGTCTTGGAGGTCAATGAAGGACGCGTAGCTCATGGACGTGAATTTGATGTTGCGAAGCACTGCACATGCGAAGAAAGGACGGATGCGTTGGGTCTGGGAGTGGGAGTGGTAATGTTTGTTAATGCGGACAATGCGAGGGGTAAGCGTACCTCTTGGGAGACGGTCACGGTGATGAGATCTTTCTCACCGCCTGGGGGATATGCGAGTGTATACTGCGGCGGATCTTGTTTTCCTAGAAAAGCGCGCAAGGCGCGGGAGATACCTTCTAGACAGACCAGATCGTATCTGCGTGCTAGTCAGATGTGCATTGCGGTTGCGCTGACTGGCAGCACACCTGTTTGCGGGTACTTCGATTTTTAATTGCTATAGCAAAGTATAAGCACAAGTGTAATTAGTAAACTAGAAATCGAGACGCACGGGACGTTCTGCGGGAAGTCCTTTCTTGATCGCAGCTTCTACCTCCGCTGTGGTCTTTTTATTGGTTCAGCAATTATTCCGGCGATAGAAAAACTAAAGAAGGGCGTACGTCTTCATCTAATTCTAGTCCATAGTCAAAGCACAAACTATCGAATTCCTCCGTGGCTGCGATGTGATTAGACGTATAGAAAACACGGTTGGACGAGGACCTACTATAGTGATGTCCGAGCCGCTCGAAAAGTTCGGCTTTGTCTACTGAGATAGTGGGCATGATCGATTAATAGAGTATATGAAGCCAGCAGTGTGTAGCTGGACTTCAGGATTGCTTTCTAGATCACACTGGTTTCAGACTTGAAGAAACTATCACTGGCAGATCATATCGAGTCAAGTGAGAGACCCCTAGGCACTCCAGGTTATATCGGGGTCCTACCACAGTGCTAACATTAAGTCTTTCACATGTGCACTGACTAGTCTCGTTGAACATGTATATTCCAATATCCTTCACGCTCCTAGTAACGTCATCACTGTTCTGCCAGCTGGTTACCTCCAAAACCCATGAACCCACCGAGTTACATTTAATACACCGTGTTGTGCACCCTGACCTTCCGGTGACACCATGGGCTGAGCTCGGAACTGTCACCGTCCCATCCTTCAAATCCATTTCACCCACTGGCTCAGCTGCCTCATTGTCACTGGCAGAGTCATTACGAGATGACCTTGCAGAGTTCTCAGAGGCAGTCGATCCTAATATGCAGGGTGCAATGTACCACGTCGCAATCGAGCGTCTGGAATCGGAGGGGCCAGTATCGAGTATCAAAGCAGTCAGCCATATTTTATTCCGATTTGTGAGTGAAGGATTGATAGACTTCATATAGTGCCTACTCCCTTCCTCCACTTCCGCAAATGTAGTTATCCATTTCTCTGCGACGGGAGAACCATTTGCGATCGACTATTTCGTTTCGCCTGTACCTCAAGATGGAATATGTCCTGTGACGAACATGGGGAGCTACCCGGCACATAATGCGAGCGTGGTACTCAAGTCACCACGGATGGCGCCTCTGTATGCATTCTCTCACGTTCTTGAACTTGTTTGACTGACACAACATCCGTGTCTGTAGACCTGAGTTGCGGATCCCACCTCCGCTTACGCCTGAAGGCGAGCCAGTAGCACCCGTCCCTGAGAAAAGTTTCGTGCAGAAGTATTGGATATATATGGTTGTTGTTCTCGGGGCATTGCGTGAGTTTTCGGTTTCTTTTGTGATGCGACATGAGGTCACTTTTATAAGTCTCAACTCGCTCGTCTTCTTGTACCTTTCCTTTGTTGCGAAGCATATACTGACTGCGTTATTCGATCAGTGATTTCTGGGCCTGCCGAGGACTCTCCTAGCGGGGATGGGAAAGGAGGGAAGTAGATTCACATAACTTATCGTGTTAACTTTCTGAAGAGGCTCTGCCACCGTAAGCCGGCGCATGTCAACGCGAGGAATTAGTTCTGCCCTGGTCGTGAACACGGTTACGACGATGATGCAGAAAAAGTTGTTTTTGATCAGCTGTGACAGTGCTCTTGAGCGGTCAATTGGTAAATATATATCATCGGCTTGCTTATCAAAGTAGCAGGCATTGGTCTGACAAGTAGAAAATTTGTACAAGATGCAGGACACTCTTGATCACGCACTGGCTTGCATGTCTGTGATGAAGCCGAAAAATCAGTCCATCCAATGGACATGGTGGCCCATCTGGATTCGCCCCGATTGAATAAAGCACTGCATGTGCCCCAGGTAGACAGTGGATCAAACAGTGCCTCTTCGATATTAAGAGAGTCGTTCGATAGCAATCTGACATCTTACATGTACATGATGTGTTTGTTTCTGGCCTGCATTTATCTATTCCAGGATCCAAGCGTTATTTCACTGTGATCGTCAGCGACATATGTAAAGTGCCTTCGCAGTCTACATATACAGTATCACTAAAGCAACACGGTCAGGTCCAGTCCAGCCCACAACACAGATCAAACTGATGAAGAACACTTACTTGTCCATAGGCCAATCACCCAAGCGGTAATATATTAACGGACGAGGGATGCAACTGCCAGATCTACAGAATGGACAGCAAGTGAACAAGGGAGCGATGGGTTAGTCACATAAGTAAAATGAGTGCCTTGAGTTAACAGCGGGAACAATAAACCTACTCAGGTGCCAATGAAAATTCTGTGGTAATGATTAGAGGTTCCGGGGTTGCACAGTCAGGCGACTTTCTGTGGGCCTCTATCCGAAGTTGATTGCTTCCTTCTACTGGCAAACTGGGCTCTTCAAGTCGACAATCAACAACCCACTTTCCATCACTGCACAAATAAAACCACAACGTCCACATACGGCCTGCATGCAGTGAATAGGACGTTCCTATCAGTACTTGGAAGAGAAGTAATATCGACCACATACCTCTGGCAAGATATTCTACGGCAATTGCCTGTGCAGTACGAAGGCGTTTCTGGAACATCCTGAAACAGAAAGAAGCAACGAAGCGACCACTGCTCTCTTGTATCTGAACCTCGTCTGGAGTACATCCCAAAAACTGTCTCAAGGAGTCATCCTTGGCTGATAGTGCATGATCAACTAATCCTCTCTAGGGGCATCGAGTACCATGCACTCACAGCTAACTATTTCGCGCAAGTCTAGCTGCGTGAACAATGTGTTGTCGCCAACCATCATGCACGCAAGACGCAAATCAGAATAGCAAGCAGGCGATGGATCGGGAATGAAGTCCATAAACGCCCACAGGGCTTCTAGGCGGTTGTTCACGATCGCCCAATACGGCGCCGTGTGATCCTCGATATTGGGTTGTTGCAAGAGTTTGGAGAACTCTGCTGCTGGGAGAGTGGCAACACAGGCGCTGGCAGTTTGAGCGACGAAGGAAGGACTGTAATCGGGAGAGGAGACAATTGCACGGATGCATGATAGGCATTCTTGCTTGGATTGTAAAGAGGCCCGGGGAAATATCCAGCGACATAGCTTGGACCAGATGGAATCTGCCGATACGGTTGACGTAGAAATTGCATCGTATGAGGGGGGTGCCGGAGAGTTGCAAGGGACGGTCACGCTGACATCGAAGGCTTCGGACTTGAAAGTCATTGTTGTAAGAGCAAATAATAGGGGCCTGCCAAGATCTGTGCGTCTCACGTGTCAGGGATGCCTGAAGCCATCCCAACCTAACTGGCGCGTTATGATTCCTTACACAAAATCCAAACAAGATCAGCTTCGTCGAACAAATGTCTCTACCATTATCCACCCGTCAATTTCGGCCTCGACCTAGCTAGCTATTAACAGGTGAATGACTACCAAGCGGCTCTCCACAGAACACTACATACCAGTAGCATGCGCCATCATCGATACAGCATGCCTGAACGTTAAAGGCTTGAGTCGTGTGTTGGATGATGATTGGGGTGGCATCTGCTGGGAGTAGAGTCATTGAGGAAGCGAGGGGAGCGAATATCTGGGACATGCTGACGAGTGAGTGATTTCCACTACGACAACAACGACGAGTAATAAGATTCAGTATAAGATACTCAAGTGTACCTCTGAAAGGTGCTTGAGAAGTCGGAAGCACCAGTCTATTTGCTCTTCAGCTGCACCATCACACGTCGAACGTCTTCCGCATATCACGTCCAGGACTAAAAGCAGTCACACTCGCGTCAGGAAGGTGATGTGCTAGCGGTGTCGGTAAAGGGAGCTAATGCAATCAGACAATCTGCTTCTCCTTAGTACACCCAACGACCCAATGGCATAAATATTTGAATACCACGACGAAACAATACAAACGGATTCTCCTGCACTCTGCAGACTAATGTCCAGCAAGTGTAAATCATATCAAGCATCTCCCATGCTACGCACGCTCCTGGAAAGCAATTGAAGTCATAGCGGTTGCTGTATCGGAGTCCAGTTTAGCGTTATATTCTCGAATGCTGAACGCTATTGGACAAGGCGTGGTCCTAGCACAGACAGCTGCGCCAATTTGAAAATTCGAGGGAAACCCAGATAGATCTCAACGTCCAAGGGGAATAAAATTGATTGGACGTAATACCGCTTGGAGCGGTGATTTCTGAGAATTCCTGACATAAGAACACGTGATGAATGTTTACGAAATAGAAAAATGTTGAGTAGGGCATGAAAAGATGGCTTGTGTTGGTGCGCAATCATGAGACGCCTACAAAGGCCACCGCCCAATCCCACTGTTCATCACTCCCCCAAGTGCCAATATATCGGCAGGGGATGAAAGTGGTTGCAGGCATATTGTCTCCGAACAGGACGCGCGAGACTGATGACCCTGTTCGAAAACCGATTATCAGCACAAACATTTGGGAGTCTGAGATCCAACGTACAACTAGGTGAAAAATGAGCTTCTACTCTGTGGAACAATCTTGCTGAGAGTGCTGTTGCCCAAAATGCAACGAGCAACGGTATTTTTTCCAGTTCGATTGCATCCTCCCGCGATGGATGTCCACGAGCGCAGATAACCACGCACTGCGGCGAGGTCTCCGACACGTCAAATCGAGAAACTTGCCAGTTCAATATGGGCGGCCTGGTCGAACTGAGGATCACTTCGCTCGACACTTTCGTGCCGCACTCGGGATCGACATCCCCTGAAAATGCGTGAGCACAGGAGGCCAATTCCTACTTGTCCTACACACCAGATAGGAACTCTGCAGTGCGCAATATCTGGGTGCGTTCGGCATGGATATCCCCTGGAAATACGTGAGTACATTAGGACGATGCAAATAGGCATGCACCTACCAGACACAAACTCCGGAGTGTGAGATACTTGTATGAACGTGTCTTCGTCTAGGATCGTGAATTTGCCTGTATGCACCAATACTTGTTTCTCGACGCGTGCACCGCGCGGGAGGGACGCGACTACCAAGAACAACGTTGGGGTTTCCTACAAAATTAATATTAATATCAATCTTGATTGCAAGTTTTTAATCTCTTGGCTCACCTCGCAAAACGTTTCACAAGCCCGTCGAGTGTGTATGGTATTAGCATAGTCAACAAGCCAATAAAGCGAAAGCAGCACATGACCCCCTGCAGTGTTGGCGGCGCGAATGACGCGATCCGTGTGCTGGAACACCAACGCAGTTTCAAGTGCCAACGAAGATGGAGAAGGGAGCGTTAAAGACGCAGGGAGTAGACCGATCTGGCCGGATACGAAAACATACGGCTCCACCTGATCTAGATATTAGAAAGGCCTCTCACGTCGCAAAAGACTGGACACACGGTGACAGCTTGTGAATAAGGACCAATATTAGCAGGCGCCCAGTAGCTCAAACTCTGTACATGGAGCGCTCTCCTTGTGTTATCCTTGCGCGCGACGCATTCAAGAATCACACCCACCCCCTCGGGAAGATCCACACCCACACAAGCTCTCGAAGGAGGTGAGACACCAAAGAACTCGGCGTATGCCTTGTTTGCAGCTGCGAATATCTTGGGAGCAAGGGAAGGCAGTAAGAGCGTGATATTAGCTACATCTTCTATGCGCAGATCGTGCGATTGAAGAATTCCTGTAGGCCGATTGGGACTGGATATGAAAATGATGCAAATGGTAGATTGATACCTTGTAATTGAATAAAGCAGTCGCGGACTTGTTCTTCTAGGGGTATTTCTGAGTCTAGAGACGAGTCTGGGTGGATGTTTCCGATCGCGAGCCATGATCCGATAGCGTGTGTTGATGGATGGTCTGGGATGTGGTGTAGTTTGTTGGTCGGTTCATATGTCCCGCTAGAACCCTTTTCGTATTGCTCTAGGACTGAAGTTTCGACCACGTTCTTCAATTCACCGAATCTATCATCCAAGAGTGGCGGAACTTCGACCTTGCCATCTGTAGATGACTCCTTGGGATGAAGCGAAGCTTGTTTAATACGCAAATATGCAACAGGCGCAAAATCATTGTCTGTATGCATCACGACTTCTGTTCCATTCAGCACAATACGATGTTTGAACGACGGGCTGTCAAGAGTGAGAGTTTCATATTCTCCGCCTTCACCACAGATATGCAAACCATAAAGGTTGTTCTGCGACAAAATGAATCATTTTGTTTGTGTAGAAGCAATGGACGCACCAATCGCGTGAGGGTGTCCTGCATTTCGTTTAATGTTGTTCCTAGGTGTTTCACTGTCAGACCGATGCCTGCTACTTTTATGAGCACGCTTTTAACTCCGGCTGCAATCATCTCGGACAGCAATTCGGCTTGATCGCGCTGCCAGAGGTATGCTAAGGGCGTGAGGGAAAGACGACGACACCTGTTGAGCGTGAACATTACAAACTGAATTATACGTGGCCAATACGCACACATGTTCGACGCGAACGCGTTGGTAATTTGAGAGAATAGCGCCGACTGAGACACCTTGCACATCCGGGTGGTGAACCTGGTTTACTATGAGACCAGGGTGAGATAAGTTGGCGAGAGTTAGATCTGACCTTGACACGCTTTAATAGAGTATAGAGATCCTCCGTTTCATCTCCTAACACGCCAGCTCCCCCAGCACTACGCGAACCATACTCTGCATTTTGCTCGATAGCATCACCTTGTATGACGTGTCGATAGAGCGGAACCTCGAGAGCGCGAGCTACAAATTCGATCGCGTCTTGGCCTACTGTCTGGTACATATACGAGTCGATCTCATCTATGGAGATGAGGCGCTTTCGTGAAAGAAAAATAAAGTCAGACCTTTTCCTGATTGCGGAGAGAGTGTCGCTGCAGCTACAAGTTGGTGACCATTGGCGTTGCAGTGGGACAAGTTGTAACAGCTGTCTTTCCCTCCACTAAGGAGTGCGACGTACTTCATTGTTTGTGGCAGTAAACGATAAACGATGTTACATTAAATTGGCTGACTACGCTACTGATGTAACTCAGGTACTACATATAGACTCGGAAGTGCCTCGTCCGAAGGTCTTTGAAATATACTATCATACCAATCATGAATATGACTGCAAATGTCGCAAACGTCTAGGTCAATCAAACACAAGCTCTGTCGACGTCCGAAGCCTCAGAGTCGAACAAGGCCGATGAGACCGAAGCAAAGGGGCAGGATGATGAATAGAATGTCCGAGCGCAAGGAGAGAGAGGCACGACGATGACAGAAGTGACGTCGGGGCCGAAAACTACCAAGTATCAATGTTTTACTTCAATATAACGCTTAGGAACACTTACCGTATAAAACCTATAGCAGAGCCAAACGAGCGCCTCAGTTCTGTTCCCAGATACTGAGACGTGAGTTAAAATACTTTACCTTTCGACATATACAAAAGCTAACGTTTCGTAGTTCATACCTGTTAGGTACACGCTTCGTCAATGCAGAGTTCTGTTCCCAGATACTGAGACTTCATACCTGTTAGATTCTATCCGCTCCCGTTAACTCCTCTCAAGAGGTTATGAGCCCTGACATGACCACCGATAATACGCTCCCCGGCACTACGTCCTCGTTGTTCAACGTCCCAAAACTTGCCGAAGATGGCACGAATTGGATTACCTACAAGGAGAGAACGTTGACAGCGATAAGTGCCCGAGGTTTGATGCGATATGCAGATGGTCGTGCCGTCGAGCCGTTACCCTACCTCATTGGAAAGGTATCGGGGGTGCCGGAAAAGCCGGACGGTTCGATTCCTACTCAGAAGGAGATCGATGAGCGCGAAAAGAAAATGGATGAATATGACCAAAAGAACTCACTCATTAAACAGCAAATCTTCAGTACGATTACAGATCAACTGTTGCTGCGCGTCCAGAAGTTCGAGACTGCCTCGGAGGTCTGGGAAGAAATCTGCCAGATCCACGAAGGCAAGACTGAGCTCGTCCAGATAGATTTGCGTCGGCGTTTGCAGGAGACGAGATGCGACGAGGGAGGAGACGTCAAAGCTCACTTCGCGGAGCTCCTACATCTGCGCGAGCTACTTGCAGGAATGGGAGCTGGGATCCTCGACACGGATTTCCATGCTATCATCCTCGGTTCCCTACCAGAGTCCTATCGCCCGCTACTCTCGTCCATTAACGCGGCAGCCAAAATCACAAAGACGCCATTGTCTTCCTACGAACTAATCAGCATCGTTACAGAAGAATACGAACACCGTCAGCTTACCGAGAAGCGCCCCAATAAAAGGGGGAGCGCAGGTACTGCGCTCAGCGCAAGGGAGCCTAGAGACAAGGGCAAAAGGTCAGCTACGTCGAGCAAAACGAATGCAGACGTTACCTGCTATAATTGCGAACGCAAAGGTCACTATAAGACCGACTGTTGGAGGCCTGGAGGGGGAAAAGAGGGCCAAGGCCCGAATCAGCAACGGCGTAAGGGTGAGAAGGGTCCCAAAGAGACGGCAAACTCAGCCGCAGAGTCCGGGTCCCAGGACCAATACGCATTCGTATCGTCCGACTTGGCAAGCATAGCCAGGGACCTCAGGGTGCCCCTCGACCGACGAGGTGCCATCGTAGACTCTGGGGCCACCTCTCACTTCTGCCCAGACCGGGCAAAATTCTCCAACTTCACCCCCATATCCCCCCAGGACATCCACACGGCGGATGGCTCAAGTCTGAGCGCCGTAGGTCGAGGAGACGTCGAGCTAGAACTGCCACTTGGTGAGAAGCGCACGAAAGTGACGCTGAAGAACGCGTTGTACGCACCGGCCATGGCGTTCACCCTAATCTCCACGAATCGCATTGCAGCGGCCGGCATGGCCGTCCTTTTTGAAGGGCGCATGTGCAAAGTCTTGTCCCAGGGCCCAAAACGTCGAGTCATCGCGGAAATTCCGCAGGTGGAGGGTCTCTATAGCATAGCAGCGGGAAGATCAGGTCAGCACCATGCAAACGTTGCCAAAGGAAAACTTACTGTGAGTGAGTTGCACCAGGTGCTGGGGCACGTCTCCCAGCCTGCAGTGCTCGAGGCCGTAACAAAAGGTCTCGTCGTGGGCGTCACGCTGGACAGTGACTCCAAGCCGGAGTTCTGCGACACGTGCGTCAAAGCCAAGTCAGCGAGGAAACCCTTCCCGAACGAAAGTCATAGCCGGGCATGCACCTATGGAGAGCTAGTCCATACGGACCTATGGGGCCCCGCACAGACTGCCAGCTTGGGCGGATGCCGATACTATATCACCTTCACAGATGATTTCACGCGTCAGACGAAGATCCAGTTCTTGAAGCTAAAGAGCGAAGCACTCACCGCCTTCAAGGCCTATGAGGCCTGGCTCACACGCCAAACTCCAGGCGTCCAGCTCTGCAGGGTCCGGTCAGATCGTGGGGGAGAGTATCTAAGTGCGGAGTTCGACGAGTATTTGAGTCAGCGTGGCATTGAGCGACAACTGACGACTCACGACTCACCACAGCAAAACGGAGTAGCCGAGAGGCTAAACCGCACTCTCGTCGAGCACGCCAGGGCCATGTTGCTGGCGAAGGACCTCCCCAAGTACCTATGGGCAGAGGCCATCAATTACGCCACCTGGCTAAAGAATCGCCTACCGTCTAGGGCGACTCCAGGTGCGACTCCGTTTGAGCTGGTCACAAAGACCAAGCCCAACCTCTCCCAGGCTAGGGAATTCGGAGCCAGGATCTTCGTGCACCTTGAGGGCGCTGGGAAGTTGGAGGCCAAGGCGGAGGAGGCAGTTTTTGTGGGGATGGACACCCAGAGCAAAGCCTACCGGGTATATTGGCCGGGTAAGAGCCGTGTTTCCGTCGAGCGCAATGTCACCTTTGCGCCTAATGAGGTGACAGTGGCCAGGGATCCCCTGAACGAGGGGGAGTCCATCGTCATGCGGCACGACAAATATAATAGTAGCAACAGTAATAACTCACCTGTCGTTCAGCCTATCCCGCCACCTGCTACCCCAGCCAGAATCCAAACTCCACGTCCATCGACCCCACCTCCAGCTCCAAGGTCCACCCGCACCAGACCACCTCCAGGATATTATGCGGCCCTCAATGAGGGGGAGACCGCGTCCCTAGCCTTAGATTCCCTAATGGAGGCGTCAGCGTTAGACCTCCTGGATGAACAGGCGCACATTCACCTTGCTTTGGCTGCTGCAGAGCTGGAACCCAGCCTGCAACAAGCTTTAAACGGTCCTGATGGAGTGGAGTGGCAAGAAGCGCTAGATTATGAAATAAGTCAGCTCGAGAAGTTAGGTACGTGGGAAGTTGTTGACCCACCTCGAGGCGCCAACATCATACCTTCCCATTACGTCTTGGCGACCAAACGTGGACCCGACGGAGAAAAGTTGAAGCTCCGGGCACGCCTCGTTGCAAACGGCCAGAGACAGAAGTTTGGGGTCGACTATTTCGACACGTTCACCCCCACTGCCAATATGAGCACGATCCGGACAGTCCTGACGATGGCGGCTCAGCAAGACTGGGAAATCCACCAAGTCGACATCAAGAGCGCGTACCTGTATGCAAGCATCCAAGAGGAAATCTATATGAGGGCGCCACCGGGGTACCTAAGGGAGGATCAGCGTGGAAAGGTGTTGAGGTTAAAGAGGAGCTTACCGGGACTTAAGCAGGCAGGATTCGAGTGGGCGGAAGAGTTGGCGGGAGTGTTTGCGAAGCTAGGATTCAACAGGTCAGGAGTTGATCAAGCGGTCTATTTCAAACGCACCTCCGATGAAAAGATGGTCATAACGGTCTCCGTCGATGACATGGCCGTGACTGCGAACCACCTCTCTCACATCCGCCGGTTCAAAGACCAGCTCCAACAGTACTTCGAGATTTCGGACTTGGGGGAACTAAGTTGGCTCCTGGGATTGAAGGTAACGCGGGACAGAGTATCACGCACCTTGACATTGTCCCAGAAGGCCTATGTGGCCACCATAGTCGAACATTTTCGCCTGGACGAGGCGAAATCAGTCCAAACGCCCATGGAGCCGGCCATCACACTATCCACAGATCAATCCCCATCCACGCACTCAGAAGTCGAGGCCATGAAGGACGTACCGTATCAACGTGCTATCAGATCATTGATGTACGCGGCCACCAGCACCCGCCCGGACATAGCCTTTGCTGTCACGACATTGTCGCAGTTCATGCGCAGTCCCGGCAGGGCGCATTGGGAGGCAGCTAAACGCGCGCTACGTTATCTGAAGGCCACTGATGCATTTGAACTTACCTTAGGTTCCAACGATGCCGGCCTGGAGGCGTTCGTCGATGCGGATTGGGCGTCCCAACCGCATAGGCACTCCATGTCCGGTTACATCGTAATGTTGAATGGAGGCCCAGTCGCCTGGAGTGCCCGAAAACAACCGTTAATCGCGCTATCCACAGCCGAAGCGGAGTATATAGCACTTACTAGCGTCGTCCGGGAGCTTCTGTACCTAAAACTCCTCCTCACCGAACTCTACGACCCCCCCACTCTCCCCATTCCGATATTCTGCGATAATCAGGCCGCCATCGTGTTAGCGTCAAACAGGAAGTTCCAGTCACGTACCAAGCATATCGACTTGCGTTACCACTTCGTATGCTCATACGTGAAGGACGGGACCTTCAAGATTCTCTATTGCCCCACTGACGACAACGTGGCCGATGCGTTTACCGAGGCCGTGCCACGCCCCCGTTTGCAAAAGCTAAGGGCCCTGATGGGACTAGCTTGCGCTCGAGGGGGAGTGTCGACGTCCGAAGCCTCAGAGTCGAACAAGGCCGATGAGACCGAAGCAAAGGGGCAGGATGATGAATAGAATGTCCGAGCGCAAGGAGAGAGAGGCACGACAATGACAGAAGTGACGTCGGGGCCGAAAACTACCAAGTATCAATGTTTTACTTCAATATAACGCTTAGGAACACTTACCGTATAAAACCTATAGCAGAGCCAAACGAGCGCCTCAGTTCTGTTCCCAGATACTGAGACGTGAGTTAAAATACTTTACCTTTCGACATACAAAAGCTAACGTTTCGTAGTTCATACCTGTTAGGTACACGCTTCGTCAATGCAGAGTTCTGTTCCCAGATACTGAGACTTCATACCTGTTAGATTCTATCCGCTCCTGTTAACTCCTCTCAAGAAGCTCAGCCTTTCTGACCACTGGATTCGTCATACGCTTGTACATCCCCCAAATTTGCCCTGCCAAACGAATACTCGCAACATGCCACGATGGCAAAGAATAAGAGTCTGCAGGATTAGAGACGTTGAGAAGAAACAAGGCACGCTAAACGATAAACGATGTTCAACAGCTGTGACAGTGCTCTTGAGCGGTCAAGTGGAAAATTTATATCATCAAACCAAAAAGCTTGTTCATCAAAGTAGCAGGCATTGGTCTGACAAGTAGAAAATTTGTACAAGATGCAGGACACTCTTGATCACGCACTGGCTTGCATGGCTGTGATGAAGCCGAAAAATCAGTCCATCCAATGGACATGGTGGCCCATCTGGATTTGCCCCGATTGAATAAAGCACTGCATGTGCCCCAGGTAGACAGCGAATCAAACAGTGCCTCTTCGACATTTAGAAAGTCATTCGATAGCGATCTGACATCTTACATGTACATGATGTGTTCGTTTCTGGCCTGCATTTATCTATTCCAGGATCCAAGCGCTATTTCACTGTCATCGTCAGCGACATATGTAAAGTGCCTTCGCAGTCTACATATACAGTATCACTAAAGCAACACGGTCAGGTCCAGTCCAGCCCGCAATACAGATCAAACTGAGGAAGAAAACTTACTCGTCCATAGGCCAATCACTCAAGCGGTGATATATTAGTTGATGGATGTCAATGGATCTACAAAATAGCAAGTGAACAAGGGAGCAATGGTTAGTCACATAGGAAAAATGAGTGCCTCGAGTTGATAGCGGGAGCAATAAACCTACTCAGGTGCCAATGAAAATTCTGTGGTAATGATTAGAGGTTCCGGGGTTGCACAGTCAGGCGACTTTCTGTGGGCCTCTATCCGAAGTTGATTGCTTCCTTCTACTGGCAAACTGGGCTCTTCAAGTCGACAATCAACAACCCACTTTCCATCACACAAATAAAACCACAACGTCCATATACGGCCTGCATGCAGTGAATAGGACGTTCCTATCAGTACTTGGAAGAGAAGTAATATCGACCACATACCCCTGGCAAGATATTCTATGGCAATTACATGTGCAGTACGAAGGCGTTTCTGGAACATCCTGAAACAGAAAGAAGCAACGAAGCGACCACTGCTCTCTTGTATCTGAACCTCGTCTGGAGGGCATCCCAAAAACTGTCTCAAGGAGTCATCCTTGGCTGATAGTGCATGATCAACTAATCCTCTCTAGGGGCATCGAGTACCATGCACTCACAGCTAACTATTTCGTTCAATTCCAGCTGCGTGAACAATGTGTTGTCGCCAACCATCATGCACGCAAGACGCAAATCAGAATAGCAATCAGGCGATGGATCGGGAATGAAGTCCATAAACGCCCACAGGGCTTCTAGGCAGTTGTTCACGATCGCCCAATACGGCGCCGTGTGATCCTCGATATTGGGTTGTTGCAAGAGTTTGGAGAACTCTGCTGCTGGGAGAGTGGCAACACAGGCGCTGGCAGTTTGAGCGACGAAGGAAGGACTGTAATCGGGAGAGGAGACAGTTGCACGGATGTATGATAGGCATTCTTGCTTGGATTGTGAAAAGGCTCGGGGAAATACCCAGCGACATAGCTTGGACCAGATGGAATCTGCCGATACGGTTGACGTAGAAATTGCATTGTACGAGGGGGGTGCCAGAGAGTTGCAAGGGACGGTCACGCTGACATCGAAGGCTTCGGACTTGGAAGTCATTGTTGTAAGAGCAAATAATAGGGGCCTGCCAAGTCCACAACGATCTTATCCACCCGCGTGCGTCTCACGTGCCATAGACATCAGGTAATCGACCCGAGAATGATAATGCTGATCCTGTACGTCCAATCAATTTTATTCCCCTTGGACGTTGAGATCTATCTGGGTTTCCCTTGAATTTTCAAATTGGCGCAGCTGTCTGTGCTAGGACCACGCCTTATCCAATAGCGTTCAGCATTCGAGAATATAACGCTAAACTGGACTCCGATCCAGCAACCGCTATGACTTCAATTGCTTTCCAGGAGCGTGCGTAGCATGGGAGATGTTTGATATGATTTACACTTGCCGGACATTAGCCTGAAGAGTGCAAGAGAATTCGTTTGTGTTGTTTCGTCGTGGTATTCAAATTTTTGTTATTGGGTCGTTGGGGTGTGACTGCTTTTAGTCCTGGACATGATATGCGGAAGACGTTCGACGTGGCTGAGGAGGAAATGGACCGGTGCTTCCAACTTCTCAAGCACCTTTCAGAGGTGCACTTGAGTATCTTATGCTAAATCTTATTACTTGTTGTCATTATCGTAGTGGAAATCACTCACTCGTCAGCATGCCTCAGATATTCGCTCCCCTCGCTTCCTCGATGACTCTACTCCCGGCAGATGCCACTCCCAATCATCATCCAACACACGACTCAAGTCTTTAACGTTCAGGCATGCTGTGTCGATAATGGCGCATGCTACTGGTATGTGGTGTTCCGTGGAAAGTCGCTTGGTAGTCATTGTTTGTAAGGAATCATAACACGCGTCCATCACGGAATCGGGCTGGAGATGATTTTGATTGATGATTTTGGTAAAATCAAATCGAATATACACAGATTATACCCAAAGACAAAGTAATATAACAGATTATAAGAAAACTCCGATTTTGATGAAGATGTGTATGTCTCGCAACTGTGATACTCGGTACAGTCTATAACAGGCACTTGAGCCAACAAAACTTCGTTGGCCTCCTGTTGCACAACAAAGAGGTATTATATAAATCTGTCTGGTACAAACTTATAAGGTATGTTCATAAATATATAAAATAAAATTTTGAGTCCATCAATCAATGTCTGAATATGCTGCGAAATTCGAATGCATCAGTGTTTTTTGTCTGTATCACTGTTGCACGCCCACTTGAGCCAGTCCCAAAAAAGTAAGTCGGACATTATCTTTACAATCGGTAACGTTAACAATGACCAAACTATTCACTCAATTTTATATGTTTCGACAGCAGCAGTGATTGCTTTCTCTTTTTCCTGGCTGGCAAGTTGCTTTTTCTTGGTCTGAGAATATGGGAACACATCTTTTGGGGGAGAGTGGGTGAGCAGCACGTCGGACACCATTTCCAGTCTTAATAGCGTACAAACCATATATGGCTTATCATGTGTCATAGATGAAATAATTAGTGCTGCCATGGTTCGGTTCAGTCCGGTTCAGAGGGTCTTCAACAAGAACCGAGAACCGGACCAACGGTTCGGTTCGGCGAAATCGTCGAACCCAGAACCGGACCATTGAGAACCGTTCTCAATGGTCCGGTTCGGTTTTTTTTGTGGTCCGAACTCGAACCGAACCGTAAATTTTTCTATAGGTACAGCAAAAAATAATTGACGAAATACTAGCTACACATTGAGTAACTAGTCTAATAAAATTTGCGCGTACCCCTCTGCCTCTGTAGCTGCCGAAAGATGTCCATTACAGTAAGCAGCCTTCATTAGCTGTAGAGCAGAGAAGGTGGATGATGCGAGCGCATTGCGGCGCAAGGTTGATGTGATTCCCCCGCTAGAGAAAGCACGTTCAGAGGGAACCGCACTACCTTGAATCGGTAGATAATCGCGGGCAATACGAGAGAGTGTCGGATACTGTAGCGAGTGTAGCTAATGAATAATGTCAGTTGAGAATGTGTGAATAAAAAAACAACTTACCCCCCACCATGCGACGACATCACCTGTCTCTTCTAACGGCGAAGTAAGATACGAGGTGAGTTCGTGATGGGAATCGCGCATGCGAAGTTCTGCGGCTTGACGTGCCATGACAGCATCACGCATCCAGGACTGGCCATACCGAACAGCTTGCAGTACTGGTGCTTTCGGCGGCACACTGGCTTGTTCTGTGGTAGATGGCAGCGGGGGAGCCTTGTGATACTTATCGAACTACAATGTACATAATTATCAGCCGCTGGTAGAATACATTGAAAAAATAAGACTTACCACGGCTTCAAAACGAGCTCTCCCTCTCGCAACCTTTTCATCAGTCCAGCGGGTCTCTACGTATGCCAACTTGAAGTTAGGGTCCAGAACTGTAGGTACATTAGAAACGGCACTCAAGAAAAAAAACACTACTCACCCAGACAGATGAAATACACATCTGAGTTGCTGGTCTTCTCATAGTATTTCTCCACATTCTTGAGGCCACTCTGGATTGCGTCAGCAATCGATGCGTATGCGGGATCATTTGCCATCGTCTGCCATGTATCGGCAAGACATTCGAGTGTGGGTATCGTGAGCCAGGCTGTGGGATGTGTCGCCGAGGAGAACGACTGTTGCACAGTCGCAGGCTCCTGTAGTTATTATAGCTGTAAGTAAATAAATGAATGAATAAACAAATCAAAAATACCTTGAGGACATTATGAACCAGTCGGATCTTTTTCCAGTCGGCTCGATCGAGTTTGAAGTCGCTGTAAGATTTGTTGCGCAGCGTCAGGACTTTGTGACTCTCGTCAGCAAGGAGAGTAAAACGGTTGACGGCCTGAAAAAAACAAGGCATTAGAGATATTGAAATAAATAAAGACAATGTGCGTTCGTAGTGTTGAGGTGCCTCCGCGAAACATATGCTTGTGTGCTGGTTCACCGGTGTCCCTTATCCAAAATCAAAATTGAATTTAAATTAAAAACAAATAAAAACTTACTTGCACAGCGTACAGACCCATCCCTCAGGGATACGAGTGAATATAGTCCGGATGTCTGCTGTACGATTGCTTTTTGAGACCTAAATGCAAGTGTCAGTGAAGGAAGACAATGATGAAGATACGACGTACAGTTTGACTCGCAGTTTGACTCTCAGCCTCGTCATCATCATCATCAAGCTGGGGGATCAGCTCATCAGAGGATGATTCTCCTGGATCAGGAGCAGCCGAAGGGAGATCTTCATCAGCCGTATCTTCGTCATCAGAGTCCAAAGGTGATATGAATCGCATAGCAACTTTTTTAGACACTGGGTGCTCTGTAGCACTAGATGATGCGCGTGCACGCTTCCTTGTGCCTGAGGATGAAGCAACATTGTCAGCATCACGGATACGAGCTGAGGGCTTGGAAGGGCGGCCAGAGTGCCGAGAGCCTGCAGTGACGGTTGCTGGCGTATGTCCGGTCTTGAGTAGAACTGAGAAGGCATTTTTCTTGGGTTCCGTTGAGGGCACATTGTCGTCAGGGTCGTTTGATGGGACTGGTGGCAAGGGCACATCGTCGTCAGGATCGTTGTAGAACGTGATCTTGGATGCATCCTTGAGGGTGCCATCAGTATTGAGAGCGCAGGAGTCTGACATTTTCAGGGAGACAACTCACAGTTTCGTCGTCACGACCTTGTTTTGTACACAGGGCAGGGAGAAGACATCTGCGCACCACAGAATACTGGTCTCCTAGGAGATCAGTCACAGCAAAAAGCTTGTGGAGGATCATAGCGGCCTAGGGAGATGTAGCTAAACATATGTCAGTTGATTAGACGCTTCAGAGACGAATTAGTTAGTACTCACCTTGAAAAAGGCTAAAGGCAGCCTGATAATACAAATCCTGGTCGAAGTCGAAGGTAGTGCAAATCCCAAAGATCGATCGATCAGATGACGACGACGTCGAAGTAAATGATGGCAAAGTCGACGGTTCGGAACGGTTCGGAACGGTTCGGGTGTCCCAAACCAGAACGGAACCGTTCCGGGATGACCTAGAACCGAGAACCGATTTTCGGTCCGGTTCTGGCTGGTGAGAGAACCACGGACCGAACCACAGAGAACCGGACCAAAAGTCCGGTTCGAACCGTGGTTCTGGACCGGACCACGGCAGCACTAGAAATGATAGTGCACATTTCACAACCTTCCACCGGCATCGCACTGGCAGATGGCCATACACAGTATTCACACTTTCTATTCGATGAAGTTGTTGGCAGATGTTGTGTCCATTGATTTCACAAATTTTGTTGACAAGAATAATTCAATATGGTCTTGTAGCATTGAAATAGTGAGATTTCTGGCACATTTCAACACACAGCACAAGATTGTGAAATATAATTAGGCCAGGCAGGATCATATATAGAAGATGACTACGAGACAACAAAATGTTAGCATACACTTTGGTCAAATATTGTGCGAGTGTTGTGCTATGGGTGTTTGGTTCAAGTGATGGTGGTGGCTCAAGTGCCTGTTATAGACTGTAGATAAATATTTAAAGGAAGTCTCGCATCTCTCCAAAATCATGGTCTATCGTTGTACTATGAGTCTGGCTTCCCGTTGACCATTTGGGATTGGATGCAATTGGCTATGGCATCATTGTAATATTTATGCAGTATCGTCATTGCTCACCACAATGGTGTGTCTATGGAGATACATTGTCAAGAGTTACAATATACTTGCAATATTTACATAGTATGGTCTTGATCACAGTTACAACGTGTCCAGGAAAATAAACTGTCAAAGGTTACAAAATTGATGCAGCATGTCCAGTTCTGATGCTGTACTGGATAGCCCTTCAATAGCTAAAATTCATCACTGAAACTATGTTGTGGTGTTCTTGGAACGTTCACACGGTAGAGTCAATAGGGTTGAATAGACTTAGAGGCTCGAACGAGATAACTGTCCAAACTAAGATGTATTCGGGGGTGAAAGATCAACTGCCCTACAAGTAGATATACTGTATAATTTTGACCTTAGGTTCATCACACTGTTGCAAGCCCGACGAACCTAACCTATTTTTTGTGACAGTCACACGCAAATTCAGCTGACGAACCTAAATGTGTGACACTTTGTATTCATGCGATTTCAAGACATGTTACTGTACTAGTACATACTAATGCTCCTCAAATGCACCATATTGTTTGTTCGTGACACGTCTGCGCTTGCCCCTTCCCAATGGAACGGGTTCCCCATTGGCAGGAACTTCCTCAAAACAATCAGCGGCAGTGTGAACAATCAGTGACCCGTCCAAATCAATTCTGTACCCATCAGGTGCATGCTTCTTTCCTGATGCTACAAACTGCAGGAGAAGCTCCAATGGAGCATCGTCACCTGGTTCCTCTTTGTCGTTGACAGTATCCTCAGGCACAGAGACAGTAGCAGCAGCGTCTTCGCTACTAGCATCAGTAAATTCACATATTTCTTAACACTGCTTTTTTTCGAAAGTTAAAACTTATTTACAACTTATTTACCTTTATTTACTTGATGTGTTGTGTTGGCAAGTCGAAAAGCAGCGCAAAACAAACAAGTACGAAAAAGCACAAATAAGCTGGTAAAAGTAAGTTCAAATACTCCAAGTACAAAAAGTGTAGTAAGTATTATAAGTGTTCATTGCGTCTATAATTGATTAACAAGACGCTAGTTGAGTTCATACCTTCAAAAACAAGTTATTGCGGATGCCGTGTGAGGAGGCGCCAGTGGACTGATGTAGCGCTCAGGGCTGATGCAGCGGTCAAAGCTGAATGAGACGCGGAGGATGTGGAGGCGAATGTGGAGGGCACGGACGCTTCACTGGGGTTCTGGAAAAGACTCAAGGGGAGGCTCTGGTACAAGGATCGAGACGGAACTAAGGTGAGTACTGAACCATCGTCTGTGCAAGTTTCGACTGGGTGTTTTCCATGTGATGTCCTGGGACCTGACCATTAGCAGTGGACTGAGAATTGGAATGAGGACCCACCTATGTCATGCATGGCAGTCAGGATGCTGTCTCGAAGGCGTGGTGATCAGCATATTTATTGACATAGAATGAGCGGAAAGTATCAAGAGAATGATAAAACTTGAGGGAGTGAGGAATGTACTCAGAACCGTAGATAGGTATCAGGTGTGCTGCACAGAAGATGGTATCAATATGAATAACAGCAAGGTTCCTCGAGCCATCCTCATGAAAACTTGGAGTGACCATCCACATGCCAGTATTTTCGTCGGGACAATCACCGATCTTCTCGAACCATTGTATGAGAGCGCATGGATACACTCCTCCAGAGCTGTGTTGAAAAGAAAAGAAACATACGACTCTCGCAACTTCGAGTCCTCGCATCCCTTCAGCATCTGAATCTGTGTTGATGAACACGCAATCATTGCGCAGGTACTGATTCCGCCAGAGTGGACATGCATGGATGTGTTCACATCACATGCCACCAATGCCACTCGGATCACTGGGAGCATAAAACGTTGCGGCAGCAGAGTTGAAGACCATAAGCTTGCCTTCATGTCGAGGCAAGCTAGTAGTTGGGATATCTTCAGGGTTGTGGACATCATCCGGGTTCAGCTGAGAGAACAGAAAGTACCAAATGAGGCATCATAGATCTTGGACATCGACTTCCTGTGCCAATGCTGCTACTGTCTGTGCCCGGTGTCGTTCTGTGTGATACAGTGGTGTGTATTGAGATTAGACATTGCATGAGATTACTTATGAGGAGTTTTGGCGAGTGCTATATGAGCAAGCACCCCTAGATCGTCAACTATTTCACCGTTGTCAGCATCGATCACTGGTTGCGGTTCAACAACGGGGGTATCTGGTTGTGGTGCAATAGCAGGGACGACTTGTTCGTTTTCATCTGCCGTTATATATTGTTGTTGAGTATGTGAGAAGAGGATTAGAGAAAAACCTTAAACAAACTTACCGAGAGTAGCTAAAGTACTTGATAAGATAGTGCCAGTGAGCATCCCTCGCGCCTCAAAGTCCACATAAGATGCTGCGAGCTTATCAAGGCGCTGATTGGTCACAAGCATCTGACCAAGAGCATTGTGCCTGCTCGACCACCGCCAAGGCTCCTTTACCGCCTTGATGTGCTTTGATTCTGTAATTGATGAGCACAGTCCATTAGGGGCGCCGAAGAGTCAGATCATGTCCACATAATGAGTCATTGAGTGCTGGCGGGGGAGTGAGAAGGTGGGAACAACAATATCAAATATCTTGCGGTAATGGTGAAAACGATGAAGAGCGTCTTGAATTTGACTCAAGGTATCTTCGGTAACGACGTTGCACCAGACAAGATAGCAGAATTCCAACAATGTGCGAAACACGTGCACCATGTCTTGAGGTACGTGGCCTTGGATAGCTGGAAGAAATACCTTCATGAGCGCTTTGGAATCATCGCCCGTCCACTGTTTAAAGTCATGGCCTTGAGGAAATCATTGTAGACCAGAGAATGATGCTACAGCAGCGACTCTGACTTATTGTTAGAGAACGTCATTGAGTAAACAAGTGAGATGACATACCTACGATCTATGTCACTCATGATCTCCTCTGATCGTTTGGTCCCATGCACGGCCTTGAGGTACTTCGCTACCCAGTCGACGAGATGGTCTTTGAAAGCACCCTTAATTAGCTGGTGGAGGAGGTCAAACGACAGCAACTCATGAATGTCAGCTCGGGGGAAGTCATTAGTGAATGGCTACACAAAACAGATTAGTCTGGTATTGAAAAATGGCCTGTTCCACTCACGACGAGATCACAAATGAGACCATATTCATCCCACAATATATCCACGTGTAGCTCTTTTATCAAGAAATCAGTATGCTCGTGACAGCGGTACACGCCACCACCATCAAGGTTTGTGTGAACTCCAATACATCTACATGAGTTGTCAGCATGATACTGACTCCAAGTGCCAATACTCACTTCGGGCACCAATGTTTGACAACACAGGATAGCACGAGTTGTTCCTCGTAATCCGCTATGTAGGGTCCTAGACTATATATAACACACCGGAAATGACCATCTCCACAACGCACAACCTCATACTGGGTCATAACAGGTTTTAGGCTGGAGAGAATCGTGGATAGTGAGCTGTGGAATAGCTGGTGGCGAAATATCTGAAATATGACATCTTTAGAATGTTCCTTGTCAGCTGTAACATGCTCAGTTGAGGTATAATAAAATTTAAAACATGAATATACGTACTTTTGGGTATGGCGAGAAAACTGATGATGACAAGAGCATCACGGTGTGCATGCTGCACATTGTTGCGTACATTACCGATCGAGGCATAGAGGGGATAGTATTTGTTGTTACCAGTGCCCACAGAGACAGTAGTCTTGTCACTACCGAGAATGATGGGGACCAAAGCAGATCCGTGTGTTTCTGGGTCTTTCGATATGGTGTCCTTGATGGAATATTAGCTAAATCCCGAGTGATACCAAAAAGAGAGGGAAGACATACTGCCTGTTGCCATGCCCAGTCTCCTGACATGAAGTCTTTCCATCGGCGCATGTCATCCGATGAGCCATGTTCACGAAATGGCACATAGTCTATTTTGTCCTGGTAGGTAGGGTTGGCAAGTATGTTGTGCACCATCGCACGGGGGTCCCTATACCAGACACTGCATTTCAGAAAAAAATGCAGACAGACCAAGCTGCTATGCGCGCTGATGCACCAAAGCCTGCTCATCCCTGCCCACGCCCCGTCAAAAAGGCTGTCAAAGCTGCAGAGACCTCGAACTTGACTGTGGCCAAGGATGGAGCTGTTAGCGCTAATGGCAAGGGCGGTAGGGCTGGAGGTAAATTAGCAGCCGGTGACATTGAACATCCTGAGAGTGATGCAGAGGAGGAAGAGGAAGGGAAGGTGCGACTGCTGGGGCCACCCAAAAAGAAGGGCAAGAGGACAGTGTTGCCAGTGAAGACACCAGTGAGAGATGCAATCGAAGCCACGGGTGTTGACATCTTGATGGACGAATCAACGATGGCACGTGATGACGACAAGAAGTTTGATGATGTGTAAGGCATTTATTATTCCTTCTTAACTATGATACACCATCTGACAGAAACGGTTCTTTTCTTTTTCAATTTAATGGTTCATGATAATGATAGCATACCATGTTCCAAAATTTTTGGTCTTGCTGTCCAGTGTATCCACGGTTGGAGGTCGAATATTCCTGAGGACAGTGGTTCAAAGCCAATCTCCGACTTGAAGATCAGACCATTTCCTGTGCCTTCCGACTTTTCTAGTACTGCTCCCTCCTCTAAACTCACTAGGGGGACCACTATCAGTAGCAGTGGCGCCCCGCTCACACCTATCAATACTATTGCCGATGCTGGGGCTAGTAATGTGGCAGATCATTTTACGACCCTGTTTGCAGACGACGATTTGGCAGAATCAGACGAGCGTTCTCAAGCCCTTACCCGTATGTCCAAACCAAAGACTGCTCAGGTGAGTTTGATTATCTAGTTCTTTTTTTTTGATGTGTTAACTGCATCACCAGAGCATCAACATCTCTTTCAAGGTCCCTGATACTTCAGTACAAACGAACTTAGCCTATCGCAATGCCAATCTGATTCCCCAACAGCACGACACAATTCAGCCTGACATCATTGCGGACAAAGACAATGAAATGAATGCTGACGCAGCTCCCCCAGTAGTAACTTCGCTCGTCGACTACACATCTGACACTGATAGGGAATCTGATCTCGAACCTCCTCCTTCTACACAGGTTCCCAAAGGATATTATGATGCTGACATCCGTCGAGCTGCAGCTCTCGCTCAAACTCAAACTCAAACATCCTACTCTACCATTCCAATGACAAGTGTCAAGCGCAAGCTCGCAGATATGGAGGATGGCTTGACTGATGACGCGATCGAGGATGACCGGATTGAGGATGACTGGATTGAGGATGACCTCATGGTCGATGATGACTTTATGGACGATCATGCCTTTGTGATCGAGGAAGATTCATCTGAAGTCGAATTTGTGGGTCACACCAAGCCCATAGTCAAGACCGAATCTGAACCAGTATCCTTGCGGGTCACTTCCACGGTAGTATGCTTCAGTAATTAATGTTTAAATTATACTGACTACGAATTTTGTAGACTAATGTTGGCATCAAACATAAAGGTCCCATGGCAAAGCGGGCAAAACCTTCCATCGCACACACTCACAGTCTTTCCAGCATTTCGAGCATCACTTCTGGTGTCACAAACGTTGCACAGGTGGAGATCCTCCCCCGTGCTGCTTACAGGATCAAACATCTTCCTGGAGGTCCTCAGGCAGTGGCTAGGTGGAGTGCTGTGTTCATCCCTACTCTTATTTCTGCCATTGGAGATCAAGATGAAGTCTGGGGCCATCTTGAGTCAGAGACAACTCTCTGCGCCACTATGCAGGATGCCTGGGATGTGGTTTACGAGGATATACTGCACACGGTCACTACTGATGGACCTGTTATGGCCCTAGTAAGTGATTTTTGACGCAATTCATAGTATCTGATCTTTTTTTCTTAGGCCACCCAGCGGCTATCAGAGTGGTGCAATGGCATCGGATCTACTGCTGTTTCCGTACTCACACACTTCATGTCATTGCAGGCTGATATCGAGACTGACCAAGACCGCAAAGACTTTGCCAACAACTTACTCTCCGGGCTAGGATTCCTGTACAGGAGCGCCACAGAGGATGGTCATCTCAAGCAACCCTTTCAGTCAGAACTCCTCATACAGGTCCTTGTACAGCACAGATGCACTATGTTGGGCGCTGTTGATAGCCACAGGAAGATCACACATGCAAAGGGCGCTCTTAGTCTTGCCACTGCGGCGGCATGTATATTCACTTTCTCGTCGTATCACAACTAACATATTTCTCATGTTTCAGATGGAACGTGCCCTCAAGCTTATCGGGCTCGATAACACGCTCATCAGCGAATTGGAAGTCAACAGTAGAGGCAAGGCTGTCAAGATCCCCCACAGTTTGAACAAAGCATTGGGCAAGACTAGCAATGCTCGAAAGGCCTTCTCAGACACCAACTATGGCATGGCAACCAGGGGTTACATGAAGTCCATCAACCGCATGAAAGAGTCAGTCCTCCGAGACGTCTGGGAATGCACGAAGGACATCGCTGCAAAGAGGCGTGGTGTGCCCCTCATTCCAGATGAGGATTCTGAGGATGAGCGTGCGCTCATCTTCGATATCTGGTACTGTTCTTTTTTATTGTTTTCTAGCATCTCGTGACTGATGGTTTTTGGTGCTACTTTTTGTTTTATAGAGTCAGTACTACTACTAGTATACCCACCTGCATCTCTGCCGAGTTGTTGCCGCTACTGGCATGTACTACTACTTGTCGTGTTACTATTTGCTTTATTATGCATGTTTGAGGTCTCTTTTTTGCTACTTACCAGTACTTTCATATTGCTTTCCCTCCTTTTTTTCACTTAATCTACTTATCACTCGGCGAAATGCAATGTTTTGTGGTCATTTTCATCTCAACAAGTGCGAAATAAGTGTGAAATAAGTGTGAAATAAGTCACAATAAGTATTGCTACTTGCATTGTAGGAATACTACTAGTAAGTGCAAAATAATTGTCAAAAAAGTCAAAATAAAGTTGGAAAAAGTTGAAGTCAAGAGGAGGCACCTGCTTTTTCGACTTATAATCGTCTTGTGGCAAGTTCACGGCAAGTTGATATCACCATTCTTATGAATGGCTTTTCCGCTCCTTTTTGGGAAATATCCGGCGGCAAGTTGCAAAAAAGGAAGGTCAAGAAATGTGTGAATTTACTGATGACTAGTACTGTAGAGATATGACACTAGGTTCATCACAGGTCACAGCCATCAACGAATCGAACCTATTTAGTGTGACTGTCACACCAAATTTTTGGGAGCCGAAGCTAATTTGTGACATGTTGTAAAAACATATGGAAAAACATATGAAAAAAAACAATGTTTAGTTAGATTCTACCTGTTTCTTCTCAACTTTACAATACGACATGAAGCAGACAAGAAGCCTTGATGAGTACAAGGTGCAGCAATCACAATTCATGAAGCTATTTTTTGTGCAGTCACAGGTCACATGGACATTCGAACCTGTGACACTTGGTGTGACATTGTCACACATCGCACGTGACGAAGCTAGTGTCGAATCTCTACAGTAGTAACAGGTTGACTTGGACAACGTGATTGGATGTGCTCCCACATGTCTGGAGCTGTTCATGGCAAGTCGCAAAGTGTGCAACGTGCTTCAACACTTGTCAGGCTGTCAAACAAGAGGTTGAATGAGCTGTCAATCCCAGCTGTGCAGAGCGAGAAAGCCTGCCAGTGCACCCCATGTTAGTGGCCAAAATCAAATGACGAAATTCGATCTTACTTGTTGTATGATGGCAGGCTTATTGATGAGCTTGAAGGCTTCGACAAACCATTGGACAGAACGATCACAAAGTGTTGGTTTTGTCACGTCAAGTTGAATATTGCCTGGGATCTTTCCAGCTGTGAGTTGAGATACTGTTTCCGAAACAATGTCGCTGTGCTGCAGCTCCTTGATAGCCAGCTTGAGTGGGCATTGAATGCCAACATCACAGGGCTGTGCAACACCAGTTGTGCCTGCAGGAACAAAATGGTAACAGATCCAATCATAGTTGGCATCCAGCCAGGTGCGAAATGCAATAGAGCGATGAACAACCCAGCAATCGAGCTGCAGGATACATGGTTGATCAAGCGGGACACCTCACTGCTGTTTCTTCTCCATCCAGAATGGTACTAGGATCCCGATAATGTAGGTACACATGGTCTGGAATGTGGCCCAGTATGTGTCTGTGTTTGAGAATACGAATTGAAAGTTCATGTCGAGCACTTCATCGTAAGATGGTGCATTGGATGATGGAAGGGACCATTTTGATTTGCCGTCGTAAACAATATGGAAGGGGAGAAGATCACCGCCTGCAGATATCCCAGTGAGAAGAGTACAGGCACGTTTCTCTTCCTGACCAACAATAGCAACTTGTTTCGAGCCGATCAGCTCGTATGTACTGCCACCTGCAGGCTGGTACACAATGTTGGTTTGGTCGATATTGATGAGAAACTCTGGATGTGTGATAACATCGTCGCAGATTGTGAGAGTGAGTCGAAGAAACTGCTCTAAGCAGACATTGTCAATGTTGGGAGGCAGCTTTTGTGCTGCGCGAGTTCCTTTGCACATGGTGTACTGCAGCTGATCATACAGAAATGTCTGCACCCATGAGTCTGAACATTTGAACACAGAGCCATCTTTTGCTTTCACAGTGAAAATGGCTGGTAAGTCATGGCGAAGAACACCAACAATGATACCTCGACAACGAGAAGTGCTGAGTGCGACACCAACTTGGCAAAGTGTGCGTATTTGGTGGACAATTTTCTTCACAGTGTCAGGATAGGGTGTAAGGATACTTGTTCATGTGACGACACCTGATGCCAGGTTGCCCCTCTTTGCACGTTCTACAACCCTGTCTTTCCACCTTGGATGTGATCCTGTGCGATCAATCCAACGACCAACAACTTGGGGCGTGAGAGACCGACAACGTGAATCTAGTTGTCGTGCATGATAACATATGGCATGGGGTGACATCATGAGTCCAGCACTGAGACTTGCTGCTTTGAGAATCATTGGCCAAAAGATAGGGCTTTGCCAGTTGACGTGTTGAGCATCAACTGGGCTGCGAACTCATTTTTGACCAGCATGCGATGATTTTTTTACTCGGTGAAGCTCCTCTGTCATATCCCGCGTTCCGGACCCGGACCTATCACACACATCATTTCCGGAAGTCCGGATCTGACCCGCGTCTAACTTCCATGCCTTATCCCTTTGTACATTCCTACTCCAGTTAGACTATATCATTTTCCGTACCTCATTTCATTTCCGCCTTTATTTTCATCTGTTCTAATCTCCGGGTTCATTTACTATTTTCTGATAGACTAGTGTTTGACTTTTCTATACGCTCTGTCCACAGCTTTGTATAGCTTCGGACTGCGCATCTCTGTTCTCCGAGAAGTCCTCAGTAGTATATAAACCCTGTAGAATCTATGTACATCCTTAGTTCGAATATCATCTTAGACTCTGCTCATTCTCTCCTCCGTCCGACTTGAGTTTCTCTCTCGTCGACCTCCGCTCGTCTTAGGATCGATTCCTATAGACTTGTCACCTCCGCCTCTACCTCTGGTAGTCCTCCGCTGTTTCCTTTCTAGTTCGGACTTCATCCGGATTAGTCTTATCTCTTGTTCCCAAATGTCCGCCGGAATTCCCGCGCATCGGACATCGGACTCCGGAACATCGCCCGACGCCCTCCGGACATCATCCGGTAACCTTCAGACATCGTTCGATAGCCTTCGGAAGTTAGGGGCGCAGTGCATGAGCTGAAGCCAAGCCCTTCGGATCCGACCCTTGAGCACGTTCTTAACAGTGAAGCTCCTCCTTGACCGAACAATGGGGGCGTGAGAGCTCCGCAAGAGACTGGCTTGATTGGAGAGCAGATGTATCAGGATCTGACTTGGAGTGAACTTGGGTGTCGTTTTCAGAGGCTGACCGTTTCAACTGCAAGTGTATACATTAACATGCGTGTTCTATTGATGACATTATCAAAAACACAAACCTCTTTTGCACGAGCTCGGTGTGCACGCTGGCGGTCCCTGTCATTTATACACTTCTGGTGTTTACGCTCAGCATCCTTAAGTGCTCTTGAAAATTTGATGTTGTGTTGCTTGTCTTTGTGCTTGAGGTCACACTGATGGATATCAGCAAGATAATCCTCATGCGAGACGATGCTGAAGTGCTTGAGGAGTCCCGTCTTGGGCTCAGAAGGTGAGACACGATAATTAAGTGTGATTTTCGGACGCGACTTGAGAGACTTGAGAGCTGTGGCCTGAGACTGCAGAGGGGGCAAAGAAGGTGTCGGGGATGGAGAGCGTGAGTAGGAAGTTGTGTGAGACAAACAGGGTGATGAAGGAGAGTAGTCTGACATATATACATCATTGTCCTCATTGTCCTCGGAAAAGTGACCATGGAGGAGGAATATGAGCTCCTGCATGTGAAGCAGGTCCTTTTTATCATCTGTAAACAGAGGGGTGTCAAAGAGCTGGTGACGTATGATATTTATCATGGCAATTGCACACGAGTATGCATCTTCTTGGTGGCCATGAGGAAGTTCCGCGCCTTTCGAAAATGATGTAAAGCCATGCTCGTGCAGCCACTTTTGAATTAAATCAACATCCTCTCTCGGCCATGTCCAACCCAAAGAATCACCGTAACATATTTCTCTGTTTTTCGCATCCACCAAAAAAACTGTCCAGTGTACGTCATTGATATTGATGGGAAAAATAACAGACGTGAGCTTTCCATCACATAACAAATCACCGAGTTCACAGATCCTCGTGAAGCCCCTGTCAAACATGTATTGAGACCATCGCTTTGCATCATAGCGCAATGTCTTCCCAAACGTCAACTCTTCAACAACTGTTGTCTTGTGGAGATGAGTGTCAGACTGAATGCGATGTGAGATCTCATTGACCATGGCATCAACAAAGTGGCCTTTCATTGGTGTCGAGTCAAGGAATTCAGCAAGATCCAATGTCTGAAGGAATGCTCCAGGACCTTGCAATGCTGTGTCCCATCCAAGAGTCTGCAATGCGCAAGATATTTTATCAATTGCAGCAGCAAGCTCGATATCAGGACTACCAAGGCCACAGCGTGCCAACCAATTATGTGCGAGAGACCATGTTTGCTTTGAGGCAACTGCATGGCCTACATCATACCAATAGGTAAGGACCCAGCATGGCAAATTGCCTGGAAAATGTGGGTCGCACATGGACTTTGCTCCGTCATGTACAGCCTGTTCGAATGTGTCCAGAAGTCGAGATGACAAATGGAGAGGTGGGATGGAGTGTTGGAAGAAGCTGCTAGCAAAATTGGAGGTATTGCATTCGACGGAGGAGAAAAACTTGCAGGTATCGAGTTCAGTGAGTGCAGGATCAAAATCAGGAAGAGTTGGTGTGGAGTCGACAAGAACAGAGACAGGGAGGCTCGAGAGAGGAATGAAATATGTGTAATGGGGAGGTAATTTGAGGAGGCGATCCTTCTGTTCTGCAGAAATGACGCTAGGAATATCAACATCGTGTGAGATTGTGGGCACATCTGAAGCTGGATTGCTGTGAGGAAACATGAGTAATTGGTAGCAAAGACACAAACTGTGTGACACACACCTATAAATGAGCCAGAATTGAGCTGAGTATTGCCCACCCAAATGGCAGACTTCAAGCCAACACAGAAGTAGTGTGAATCCTTGCAAGTCTAAAGGCATCGCTGGAGCCAATGCCGGTGGTCGGTGACTTGACAAAGCTATTTTAGGTTGTGTCACATGTCATGATGGTCGACGAACATGCTACAAATGATTACATAATGTGGGGGCGAATTTTCCACGAACCTAAGGTCGAAATTATACAGTACTTCAGTTTATATACTGTAGGGTAAGAATGCTGTGGAAAACAATGGAACAAAGGTAAATGAGTAACTAAAGAATGTGATGAGAAGGAATATCGGTTGCCAACATCAATGAGTAGATGTTGGCTTTTGACGAGCATTACATACACCCTCCAGGTCCTCTAAATGAGAGGACCTTTCTTCAGGTGATGCGAGTTCCTTTAGTTCTTGCGTGTTGGCCCAATGGACGCAAAGGCAGCTGAGAGAAGGACCAAGGTAAGTACATTAACTATCAATATACCAATAAGAATGAGTCTACTGAAAATGTCTTTGGTGGTGACATCTGGCATCCGCGAAGCCTGTTTGAGGTCGAGCTGCTCGGCAGCTGCGATAATTTCCTCTATGTCAGGCCCGGGGTCTGTCGCTGGTACAATACGTGCAGGAGCAGGAGCTAGGATGGTAGCAGCATTGCTGTTGACCTCAGCAATGACCTGAGCTGTGGTGTGGGGCTTAGGCCAATGACTATGGACCAGCCGTTCACGAGGGTAGTAGTTGGGGTGTGAGGAGCGGAACGATGGACCTGACACTGAGTTACGGTGGTCCAGTGTGAGGTTATGGCTGCGATGGCCGTATCGTCTGAGCTCACGAGCACGCTCAGCTCGAATCTCCTGGTCAAAAGTATGAGCTTCCTTTCGCGTAGCAAGCTCCTCTGGGTAAAAGGAACAGAGGTGAGTGGGGGTGCGGAATGTATCATCGCGGGTGTGCTCACTGGCTTGAGCTTCCGCCCTAAAGAATCACATGAATGCCCCTAGGGCATCCACATCTTTGTCAGGCCAATGTGGAGGGTCGAAACGCCCTTCACAGCCTCTTCAACCTTGGCCAGGTCGGCCTCTCCCAGCCCGGATAGACCTATGGGTCTGGGTGTGCTCTCCGGGCTCACGACGAGCGGGTGATATGTCGATGAGCATGGCATCATTGGAGGGAGGAGTTGAGGGAGCTGGCATGAGGGGAAGACGGCGGTAGAGGTTGGTACACTGCTCACTCATTAAATAAGGGTCAGAGGACTCGCTTAGAATGAATTGGCTGGCGAGATCAGACAACATTAAGTCTGTGACGCCAAAGACAATATCTCGGGCCTTAAAAAAAGGTTCTGTGAGGCAAACGGGGATAGAGTTTGATGAGGTCGAAATTTTTCTCAGCAAGTGAGATATGCCTGGGACACCCAGGGCTTCGAGGTACTGGGTGAGAGCCTCTAGACGTGATATCTGGTGGTAGGGTAGCCACACTCTATCGCCAGTAGAATACTTGACTTCAAATAACACGTCAGAGCCAACACCTTGGTGATTGGAAATTCTAGATACTGACCACTCCTCTAGGTGTCCAATATCGGACGCGTGTTCCAGCTGTCACCCTGGGAAACGACAGTCATCATTGGGGACGTGGAGACAAAGGAGGTGGGCGTGAAATGCTGGATGTATCCCTCGTTGCTTAAGTTGTGATGGGAGGTCTAAGAGGAAGGAGTTATTCTTGTAATTGTCAATAATGTGATACGGGCCGATATACTTAGGCGCAAGTTTTCTGGCCCGTCCTTTTGGTAATGATAGGTTCTCCATTGATAAGTATACAAGGTCTCCTTTCACAAAAGGGGACTCTAGTCGTTTACGGTTGGCAGCTGTGGTGTTTTTGACGTGGGAGGCTATGATGGAGTCATGAGCACTCATAATAGCGTCTTTCATTCGCTGGGCAAAGACATGTACTCCGGGGAACTTGGAATTAGTGTTCCAAATGAGTGGGGGTGGGAGTCTGCCATAGTTAAGTACAAATGGTGTGTCATATCCCATATATTCACGCTTCTCTTCCGGACTTTGGACTCTTAGATCCGGTCCGGTCTGATGCATAGATCCGCGTCTGATCCGATATCCGATAAGCTTCTTAATTCATTTCCTGTTCATATAACGTTAAACACAGCCTATTTGGTATTTCCTCTTCCCGGTGTCTCGGTTATACTTATTACCGGTATGATTACTGATCCGTTATCCTATGCTTCATTTCCGACTCGCGTTTGATAAGCTTTGCATATGCTTCATACATAGCCTTGGACCTTTGCTTATTGATCCTTCCGTTATCCTCTTAGTATATAAACCCGTGTATATTTCCTGTAGTACCTCAGTTCAAATATCATCTTAGTTTGTCCTCTTTCTGTCCTCCGGACTTGAGTCTAAACAACTCTTGTCAATCTCTGAGACTTCGGATCGATTCCGATAGTCTACGTCTCCGCCTCTATCTTCGGATAGTCTATACTCTGTTTGTTTCTAGTCCGGATCCGTCTGGATTAGTCTTATACGCGTTTCCGATATCCGGAAGTCATCCAGATATAACTACGAGACTCGTCTGAACCTTCGGACGTGTTATCGTTAAGTCTTTGAAATAAGGGACAGTACTTGGGAAAGGGGCACAGCGTACGAGCTGAGGCCGAAGTCCTTCGGATCCGATCCTACGACCTTAACATGGTTGATACTTAGTGGTCTCAGAGCATGCGGAATTGAGAGCAAATTCAATGGTGGGCAGCTTGATGGCCTAGTCTCGTTGGTTGGGAGATGTCATCTGGTGCAGCATTTGCATAATGGTTTGATTGGCGCGTTCGGTTGCCCCGTCAGATTGAGGGTGAAATGAGGTGGACATTCTGAATTCAACACCTGTGAGCTGGTGGAAGTGTTGCCAAAATGTGCTGTGAATAACGTGTCATGATCACTAACGATGTTGGCGGGCATACCATGATGTTTATATACCAGATTGAACATGACCTTGGTGATATCTTTCGCTCTATACATTTGTTTAGTTGCGGCTAAGTGGACCATTGAGGTGAGGTGGTCAATGGCGACTAGGATCATATCAAACACACTGAGTAGCGTTTTGGACTCAGGTAGGGGGCCAATGAAGTCTATACCAATTGTCTCCCATGGGCGTGTTGGAACTTCCAATGTTTCCAGGAGTCCATAGGGTTGGTGATTAGACGGCTTTGAGACTTGGCACATTGGACATGACTCACAAAAGGCGTGGACGTCAGCTATCATGCTCTTCCACCACACACTTTTGTGAAGGTAAAGCAGCGTCTTCGAGGGTCCTAAGTGAGCTAGAATGGAGTGTGCGTGCGAGATCATGATCTCGTGAGCCCGTCTGGGGCCAATCTTAATATCTGGTATGCATAGGGTACGTTTTCCGTTGTTTCTCAGGAAAATTTGACCACCACTCACTTCGAAGTTTTTAAATGCTCTTGGGTTCTCCATGACTTTAGTGAAGAACATGTCTTCGTGGTAATGGTTCGCAACTGACTCGTTAATGTCGATAGTCAGGTTGCCAAGATTAATGATCTCAGTCAATGTGGGGTAGGACTCGACGTTTGGGTTAATAGAAGGAGGGTAGGGTGCACGGTCAGTCTGCACAGCTTGTAGGTCCTTATTTGCGCCATTGACATCGCTTACTTCAGCATTTGTGACAGTTTGGTGTTGGACCGCGTCATTTAGGTTCTGGGTTCCCGTGACGTCATTGCTTATGTCATCAGGTTTGTTCTGTAATTGTCCAGACCGTCCAACTTCTATGCTTACGTCATGTTGTAGGCTCTTGTTTACTGGTAAGTTGCACCTGTCTTTGTCCTTATTGCTAATTGTCTTTACGCCAGTCACCTTTCTGTCCTCCGGTGATATCCCGGTCTACTGAGTTGCTAGCTTGCAGCTGGTCTGTATGGCCTGTGCCCTCGGTGTCCCTCTTTTTAAGGGATCTCATGTCGTCCGCCGGGTTAAGCAATCTCATGTCGCTTGCCGGTTTAAGGGACCTCATGTCGTGCTTGGTGAGTGGTTCTCTGGATGGCTCACCCTTACTGATGCCCTGTTCATCTGGTAGCTTGGATATGACAAACGAGTTTGTCAGGACTTGTTGGGGTACGCCTCTGTCCTGAGGCTTTGTCATAACCTGGTGAGGAACACCTCTGCCTTGAGGGTTTGCCAAGACTTGTTGAGGCACACCTCTGTCTGCCAGGTTTGTCAGGACCTGTTGTGGAACACCTCTGCTGACCGGGCCGGTTAAGACTTGTTGGGGCACACCTTTGCTCTGGCCATCTGGTTTACTTTGGTGAGTGCATTTGGTGCGCTTGCGGCCAGGTTGGGTGTCGCTGGGACCACTGACTATCTTTTCTGCCAGGCGCATGGATCGTCGGTTCTCGGTTGCACCTAGGAAGAGGGGTGTGCCAGTGTATACCAGAGCCGTGACAAAGTTGAGGAGGAGTGTCCTGGGTACGTCTTCCTCCTCTACACTTACAAACTCACTTTGAGCTCTGACAGTACCCTTAGACTTGTTACTGTACATGTGTGACAGCGCGTCTGCAAGGGTGTTGTCTGCCCCTGGTAAGTACTTTATTTGGAAATCAAATTCGCTCAATGCCTCTAACCACCGGGCTTGTCTAGGTGATAATTTATGTTGAGTGGTAATCCACTCCAGGCCCTTATGGTCCATGAAAATGCGGAACTGGACGCCAATCAGTAAGTGACGGAATCATTTCAATGACTCTACAATTGCTAACAGTTCCTGTTCATGGATTGGGTAGTTCTGTTGCACGGAGTTGAACTTCCCGGACCAGAACGCGACCACATCGGCTTGCTGGACTGGGTCGCCCTGTGAAAGCATGCCACTTGCTCCTGTAAAGGATGTGTCAGTCACGAGGTTGACTGGAGATGTGCCATTGAGAGTGCTAGGTAAGTCAAGTGCTTTTCATCTCGTATCTCAGTGAGCATTGACGCACACCCATACTAGATCAAACACTCGTTGATCCATTGGGGTCCATTCCCAATGGATGGTGTGCACAGCAACTTTCGAGAGGTGCTGCATGTGCACCCGTATGCCCTCACAGCCGGCAGCAAGATATCCGACAGAGCCGATGAACTGCATTAAGAGCTCTTTGGAGGTAGGCGTCTTCCAGTTGGTAATTTTGTCGACCTTATGCGGATCCAGACGTATCCCTTGGTCATCTATGACATGCCCCAGAATGGTGAGCTCGTTCTTGAAAAACTGCAGTTTATGTTTACTTAAATAAAAGTGATTATCTCTCAGGGTGTCAATGACGGTCTTCACGTGTCGTACATGATCTTCGGGAGTATCTGAGTAGATGACTATGTCATCGAGGTACACGTCCATGAACACACCTATGTATGGGCCGAAAATATGATTCATTAGTGATTGGTACGTGGCTCCTGTGTTACAATCTCCTATTTGCATAACATGACTAATCATAGTGCCATCGGGTGTAGCGAATAAAGATTTAGGTACGTCATCTGGTACTATCCATATCTGCTCATACGCGTCTTTGCCATCCAGGAGCGACCAAAAAGGATGTGACGAGACGTTTCTTAGGATAGTATCAATATCGGGGAGCGGGGACGCTAGTTTGTGGGTATTTTTGTTGCACTGTCTCATATCAAGGACGGTGCATAGTCGAAGCTCTCCATCCTTTGTAGCCTTCTTCATCATAATCATAGGTACTGCATTAGTACCACTGAAGAATTCCCAGCGACCCGTGTGGATATAGTCATCTCGCTTGGTGCGCCAAAGGGGGCGCAAGGCCTCTGGGCATTTGGACTGTCTCCACGTGTATGCATGGCCTTCGTCGACAAGGGGGATGACGTGATTGATTGCTCTGAGTGGAGGTAATAGTGTGTCTACTGCCTCTTTGCAAATGTCACTCGAATACTGACGAAGTTCTTTAATGTAGGTTCTTATTTCCTTGGAGGACACGTCTATTCCTCGCAGTTCGAGAACTTGAGTCTGCGCGCCGCGGATAGGTAAAGGCTCGATACTACGGATTTTGATTTTGGGTGGATTGAAACCTAACAGTACTTGATGTTGAAACAGGAACGGTATCCCTAGGATGATGTCATAGGACTCAAGGTTCACGATATCGAAGGTGCGTGGACATTTGATGTCCTGATACTCAAGCTCAGCAACTGTTGTGGCCTTTACAGAACTTCTGGAGCCCGAGACAGCGAGTTGGAGGGGGATGGGTTTCTCCAATAGTGCGTATTTCAATTTCAATTGGTCTATGATAGTACTTGATACGAAGTCGGTCAAGGACCCAGAATCGAGTAACGCTCGGCACGGCTTTCCTTCCAGTAGGACTACCACCACTAGAGACTTTGGCAAGAGTCTTGACGTTGTTTTTGGTCTAGCTGCCTGTCGTTGGAGGGTACGAAGATCGGGTAAGTCGTGTTTCGATCGTGTAGCCATCCCACAGAATAACTCACCTGTCTCTTCAGTATCTTTGTCGTCACTTGATTTGCAGCTTTCCAACCCCGGTAAATTGTCCAGTGAGTGGTCCTCATCGTCCTCTCTGAAGTCACTGTTTCCCCACTCAGACATTTCCCAGGAGGAACTGTCCAAGTTGTCCCAATTGGAGGCTTCATACTCGGGTTTGATGACATTGTCGTCCACCCCGAGACGTTCGAGAGCGGACCTGGTTCGAACAAGATGCTCTTGGTTATAGAGTTTCAATATGGTGAGCCATTCCACTATATCGAAAGATGGGTCGCTCAACTGTGAATAATAGACAATATACTCATCGCGATTGTGCTTATCGCTTAACAGGTAGGTGTCCTTGTCACCCCAAGTTATCAGGCTAAAGCAGTCCTTTCTAAAGGTGCTATAAATTGGGTCAACAAACTCATCTGAGAGGAGAGGGACGGCCAGTCTGAGTTGGGCTAACACATGGTGAGTCACGACTAAATGTTTAGCATGTTCTAACTTTTCGAGTTGGCTTAGGTCATCGATCATGTCCACAGCAAAGCCATAGAGACCTTGGGCCATCCCTTCAGCTATGGCAGCATTCCGGATATCAGCAGTCATCACCCCTACAGTGTTCGAGCGAAGGGATGTGGTTTTCGGTTGTTGATAAGGAGGCAGCCGGTGCCATTTGGGGCAGTCTTTGGCCAGGTGACCCATCTGTTCACATTCAAAACACTGATTGAGTTCTTTTAGCTTACGGATGGTCTCAGTACTCTTAGTGTTATGTGGAGGATGTTCATGGCCATTTGGCCTGTTTCCTGTACATCTGGAATTCTTATTATCATGGTGAGTTCTAGCTGACGAAGAACTATTGTGATTGACAGTGTTTGCAGTAAGAGATTGTGTCCGGGGACGATGGTCTCTTCGGCTACCGTGGCGATCACGACATTGAGTTCGGAACTCCTGGTCTGCAGCACCAGCAGCCAACATTGGGTTCAAGGTGATCAGAACATTTGGGTCTCTCAGGTTCTCAAGGAACGCCCGCTTGGTACATAGTGCTTTTTGTTCAATGGTGTCCATGCTGACAGTATTCGTGTCATATCCTTTGTCTACTAGGGACACCTTTATGAAAGGCTTACAATTCATCCAGAATTGTCAGACCAGCTTGCGCTCTCCTACGTCTCCAGTAGTATCTGCTAACTCTTGGAGCCGGCGTATATAGTCACGCACGGAGTGGCGACCTTCCTGCTTGCAGTCGAGGAACTTCTGCCTTTGCATCATGCGGAAGTCAGTGGGGAAGATGTAGTCAAACAGGTGTTCGAAAAACTCGGTAAGTGAGTACCGTTTCTTCAAGTCTAGGATATCATGCTCATAGAATCTATAGGCATTCCCACCAAGGTATTTTCCTAGCATCTTGATGCTTTGCTTGGTGGATAATTTAGCTCTGTCCCTCCAGTCTTGCACCTCTTTCACCCATTTTTTGAACGTTGAGGAGTTGGCTTCTCCATTGTAGGTGAAGGGAGGCTCATGTTTGAGGAAACCCTGCTGATATTTGAGCAGGTTTAGTCGAGCTCGGTGTTTCCTCCTTGCAGCGTGCTTACAATGCTTCATGCCTTCTGAATCACTGGAGTGATCAGACTCAGGTTCTATAGCAAGAATCTTCGCGTTAGGATCGTCCGAGGAGTAATCGCTGGATTCGTTTTCCTCGATGTGAGTCCGTGATATCCTTGATTTCCTCTTGTCCGGGTTCCGTGATTCCCGCTTGGATGACTTACGACTCTTTCCCTTTCTTAGGTCAGAATCGTCCTCTGATGTTTCAGAAGACAATGTATCATTCTCAGAGTCAGAGGAGGGGTCAGATGAGTCTGACTCACTCGGATCACTGCCGGCCATCACCCTTTTAACAGAGCTTCTGTTGGGCAGCAGAAAAGATGCTCTCAGGTACTTTGCATCATTCTTGGTTGATTTAGGAGGGTGACCTTTTGGACCAGCCAGCGAACTAACTTTCCCTGTAGGATGTGTGTTCTTGAGGGTCTGTATGGCAGGTAGTTCTGTCAAGGTTGGTGGGTCGTTCTCTGTTTTAGCGGTGACCTTCTGTTCACTGATGTTTGCAGGGGGCTCCATTAATGTTGGGGGGTCGTCCTCTGTCTTAGTGGTGACCCTATGCTCACTGATGTTACCAGGGAGTTCTGTTGAGGGTGGTGGGTCATCGTCATCAGTCACTTCTGACCAGTCAAGAACTGCTTGCAGGCGGGGAATATTATTACTGTCAGGCGACATGAACATTTGTAATTGACTGATTACGGGGCACCGGTATGTATTTCATTTACTAGGGTACCTATTCTCTCATCACTCCAGGTAGAGCGGACTATGCCACCTTCTACGTCATCCGGTAGTGTGGCTCTCACATGGGCGGGGCTGGTGACAGCACTCGTTGCCTGAGTGGATTCATTTTCCACTCTCTCCAGGTTACTAGGACCGGATATAAAGGGGGGCTCCATGCCTGTCCCTTCTTCTCTAGGGACAGCTGTGCTGTCCCGAGGCTCTGCATGCTTGGACTCGAGTCCAGCTGTGCATGTGTCATCACTCATGCTCAGCAACCTAGTCGGAGAGAGAGAGGAGAGGCTTCATCTATTGCACTAGTAGCAGTAGGCATCTTTTTACGATATTGATTTTGAATATATTGGTTTTGCATGGTTAACAAGAGTCAAAGTTTCGGAGGGTGATCAAGCCTCCTTGACGATGACTGTAGTGGGAAGGGTGAATAAAGATTTTAGATTTATTGGCAGTTATAAATATGTGGCGTTCTTGGAACGTTCACACGGTAGAGTCAATAGGGTCGAATAGACTTAGAGGCTCAAACGAGATAACTGTCCGAACTAAGATGTATTTGGGGGTGAAAGATCAACTGCCCTACAAGTAGATATACTTCAGTTTATATACTGTAGGGTAAGAATGCTGTGGAAAATGATGGAACAAAGGTAAATGAGTAACTAAAGAATGTGATGAGAAGGAATATCGGTTGCCAACATCAATGGGTAGATGTTGGCTTTTGACGAGCGTTACATATGTACAGTTGTAATCGATACGATCAGCTAGGTAGATACATAGAAATTCAACATAATGCTTGGAACACTGGCTGCATTCTAGTCTTCTTCATTTGCTGCTGCATTCTGCATCCTCAAGCCAGTAAAAGTCCCCCAGCTAAACTGATTGAAGTGAGAGAATGGTGACACAGAAGTAACACCCTTCAGCTTCACAGTACATATGTCAAAGGTTCTGGAGTTGAAGGGGATGTCGAGGTGCCCAATAAGAGACGTGTCATTCGTGTCTTGACACGGACTGAGGGGGGATGTTCTGAGTTTGATGGATTTGGAGGGGGTGAGAGGTTTGAAAGGTCGGGTTCGACACTCAGAGGAATATTCTATTGACGTGGAATGTGGGAGATGCAGGCCACGATTCCAGAAGAGTGAGGGTAACTTGTTCTAGGAAGTGATGATTCAGGCAGTCACAAGAGCATATGAGGAAATTGCACAAACATGTCAGTATAAGTGACATGACAAGTATGAAAAGACTCACTGGTTTCTTGAAGCCTTTTTAAACTTGACAGAGTACTCACTAGAAAGGGTCATCAATGTCAGTATGGCTTTAGGTATACGTGGTTAGATAGGCTGGAGCAGACAGGGATATTGTTGTCATGAACAGCTATACATCTACGAACTTGAATGACTCCGTGAGGAAAAGGAAAAGCTGTTGATTGAGGCAGTCAAGGCACCTTAAATCAAAATCAAAGGTTATGCAGCGGGTTCATGTGAAGCCGAGCGTAGAAACAAAACAGCACGAGTATGGTGGGTATCGTTAAGAGGTGTGTGGCAGTACAGGAAATTGAGTTGGCACTTGATTTGGCTATTTTGACAAGGCCAGCCTGCCCCATGAGAGTATTTTCACATAGTAAGTTACACTGTGATGTAGGTCAAAAACAATTGTACCTGTTTGACTGAAATACAGAGCAGCCTCCAATGCCTCGAACTGTGCGTGAAACCCTTCTGTGTGGTCCTTGTGCTAATCTATTCGACACGAGACTGCAGTCTTCTCCCTAGTGACACATTGGAACTTGAAAGCCTCTGTAGCTGCACCATGATTCTTGGACTTCAACGCATTCTGCATGGCTACGACGACATTTGTAGGAGCAAGTGAAGCATTGATACGTATCGCATTCAGCAGGTATTACATAAACAATATGGACTTGGGACTACGAATGCACGAAGATGCTCAAGAGCCACCGTGACCGATTACTACTATGTGTACTGTGACAGTATTAGTATTTGGGGTAATACTTACAAACACATTGCTGATCAGAGAGCCAATTAGATTCAAGTGTTCTCGGATACATAGTTATCTTTAAAAAACAAGAATCTGCATTGTCCATCCATATCCAATTATCAGGAAAGACTCAGGTTCTCATTAATGAATCAGCCCAGGACCAAACACAGTGATCGCTAATGGAATTGTGAGGCCTATCCCAATAATAAGGGCAAGCCCACATCCTATCTTCGTGGACAAGGGTAATTCATACTCAAGTGCGAAAACTCCTGTGAGAAATCCAAGGATGGAAAAAGCCACACTGCTGCTGTGAGTAACACAAGTAACTGCAATTGAATGTTTGGTTACCTCGTCAGATATAAGAGACTTGGTATGCTTGCAAGGATCACAAAATTAGACATCTTCCCTTGCAAGTAATACACCTATTCAATTACTAATGTTAAATCCAGACTACAGAAATAAGAAGATGATCGAACCGGAAAGTCAAGGGATCGCATTCAGTGGCCAAATTGTTGTGCCACCATGCATGCAATAATGCAGTGGACGCTGAGAACAAAAGAGATGGAACATAGCGTCTTTGTAGCAAGCGTTGAACCTAAACCTGGGATGGCAAGGATGCTGGCATTGACTGCCATGATGACACTTGCCTAGCAGCCTAAGTGGTAAGTGTTCTCATCTGGGTCTATGACATAGCACTTACAACCGTAGTTTGAGACTTAGCTTGTGCACTGAAATTGTCTATGAAGCCCCTCATGTCCATCCCATTGACAAGATCATCAACATAAATTTTTCGGAGTCGTTCAAGCACCATTATTGGGATCCAGAGCATAGCAACTGTGACGCTGGCCATGAAGGGAGATTTGTCCAGATCTCTGCGCCTCTCACCCAGTGAATGTGTTCGCATCAAGCGAGCTTCGGGTTGGCCATGGTGGTTCAAGTATTCGTGGTGTCCTATTTTGTTTCTCAATCGACGTCTGATATGAGAAAGGGACATGTACGAAGTATGTGCAACAATTTACCTGCTGGTACATAGTGAGATGAGTTCAAAATCACCTGTTTTTACAAGACTCACATACCACATATTGCGACACCTGGCTCCTCCATGACCCCATCAGGTCATGAAAGTTCTTCTGTCCTTCAGCCATCAGCTCGAGGACGTAAATTGAAGTCAGGGTGCATACCTGCAGTGGCTAGCTCCCCAGCCATTTCTTTCATTTGCTCCAAAGTCCAGAATATCGAGCCCGCAGTAGATTGTTCTAAGGCTAAGGCCTCTGTTGTCTTTCAGCTCATTTTGATCAGGCACCTGGATGCAAAAGAACTCACCTATGCGATACCAATTCAATTGAAGTCACAAATGTCTTACTTCTGAAAGACATATTTCGATCCCATGCAGGAAATATTCGACATGTTTCCTAGTCCAACAGTGAGAAATCTTCTAGTTTGTTTCTGTCATGATATCACTCACCAGTATTGGGCCTCAAGTTCGAGTCCTATATAATGAGATTTAACAGTAATACACATAAAATGCAACCTACTTTTGTGGTTCCAGTTCCATACCATCATACATTCTTGGAAGAGGAGATAGCCATCCACAGGTTCGATCCAGGTGATAATGCGATTCTCGGGCACCACATAGCAATATGGATAGATTTCTTTTCCTCTCGCTAGGGTCGGCTCGATGACTAACAACCACTGTTTTCTGTTCAGTTTAGTTCTTGACACCTCAATCCAAGATTCGAGCCTATGGAGCTGTTCATCCGAACAATCCCTCATGTTCATTCCGGTGTAAGTTTTCTTTGTCGCTATTGAGTGAGCAAGCAACTTGAAATAATAGAGGATACTCACACTTCTCGCATTGTAGTGGTATACCGCTCCTGACGGATGAATAAATTATTCCCAATGCCCACGTACTTCACGTCTGTCACGATGCCGGCGGTTAAATCGACTTTATCAAAAATCAAGGCAATGAACCAAGCGAAGTCGATCTGTATCTTCTGCACATTGTAATCGCGACTCAAAGATTCACTGTTGAGCATTGTCAGTACTCAATGTCTGCCTTAGTACTATTAACGCACACTCACAGCAATGTTATTTTGGTGTACTGCCGAAGCTGCGTCGGCCAGATAGGTATGCTGCGACTGAGCAGCTTGGTCTGCGGATCAGTTCCCTCAGTTGGGATCTTGCATGGCAGCTTGAGTACGCAGCTGTAGTGGGGCTCGAAATAAAATGTACCATCGTGGCCATCATGATGGTTCGACTTACCAACGTGGTAGCTGTTCACACGATAAGACACAATGCTGATATGATAATAGGCCGGCTAGGAACCATTAGACCCTGACTCGGATACGATGATATTATTAGCAATCATGCAGGACTCGATATGTCCCTGGCTGGATGATGAATGATGGAATGAAGATATGGCAGTATGTCACCGCAGGACGAACTGCAGTATGTTTATATTGTATGTATGTAGTTTTTTGACAAAAGACCACCCGATTATCACGTGAATACTGGTGATGTACTACTACTAGTAATATGTGATGGTGTGGTACTATTGTAAGCTGGCCGCTATAACGGACACTATGGTAGTCAGGGTTTGCTAGTAGTAGAAAGAAGCAGTGGCAAGTGGAATAATATGCTACAGATGGGGACGGGAATGGTATTGTACAGTGCCAAGGCTTGTGCGTTCATCCTCTCAGCTACAGCTGAAAGGGTGTTTTTGAGTAATTGTTCTGATAAAAATGACGATACTGACCCAAAGCAGTGATTTTACTTTATTTATGGAGCGGACGAAGCTGTCCTTGATGGCTGCCAGATGGCGCGAGCGCGGCACAACGACAGTCTGAGGTTAAAATTGATGGGGCCATTGGGTAATTTGGGCGATAAGTTGTTGCTAAGGAGAGTAAAAACGGACCAACAGAATCCATCCATATGTCAACTTACATCTAACAAAACTTAGCTCCATACTTGCCACTGATCACAAATGATGCTCACTAAGACTTTTCGATCTCTTACAGGTAGCGGTCCCATGCATGCTGTGTGTATTGCACGAGACATCTAATGACTATGGTGTTATTGCCAATAGATTGACATAAAGGGGCTTACCTTTAAGATTGCCCAAAGTAGTTTAGTAGCGCTGAATGACCGATAATTCCAAATTGAGATGTTGACGATCAGACGCCAACCAAACAATGATAGACACTTGTGTCTGCCCGCATCAAGTGAGTCGTTGAACTCTAAATTGAAATCCCACCTACATGCTTTCAGTGAGCAAGGTTTTCTGGCCTTTATGCAGAGCACTTCCCAACTCCTGCCTACACATGTTCGTACCAGTCTGGTCTGGTCTGGTCTGGTCTGCTCTCAGCTCATAAGCTCGTTGTTCGACTTCTGCATAGTCATCCCTGTGCATGAGGGGGTGAGCAGCACAGCCAGTCACCGTGCCTATTCCAACTATAACACGGTGAGCATGACAAATCATTGATTGATAATAGCAATCGTTTCAAGACTCACGTGCTAGCGACAGGGATAAACTATTTGAATCCATGAGATACTGTCATACAAATGCTGCAACAACCAGTCATTGCACAGAAGATGTAGTGAGTCCCCAACTTACTTGAATAAAACCTCCCGACCGTAAAACAAGAAAGTATTTTTCAAGTCACATATGCATGTTAGATTCTTGCTCTAACGCATCTGCCTCAAGCATCCGCTGCAAAGTGAGACATTTCAGTAACCTTTCAAAGGATATTGTGGCTGAGTGAGCATCAGGAGTGGCAAGTAAGTGGTCGGTTAGGTATACGGCCTGCCGAAGGGGGCTTTATGCATGGAGTGCAATTGTAGGCACAGATTGAGGCAACAACTTGGGAGAATGTAGATTGTCGACATTAAGAAAGGTCAGCCCTAGGCTGTGTCTGGCCCTGAAGCTGGGTACATTCTTGAGTCTTGAGTCCCATACCAAATTGTGCGCTGAAAGGTCTGCAGCAGTACCTTATCACTCCACAGTACATCATATTAGCACACACCTAATCCTTAATGATCGTGTCATTCCTGAGTTCATCGCTGGTAGTACATCAACATTTCAAATGACAATACAAAATATAGCATGGAACAGATTCTCAATCAAAGTAGGTTGCCGAAGCATGAATCATGTGCCTGCAGATTGGCTCTTTGCGAAAATATGGATGTGAATTCTGCGTTTGGAAGACTAGTGAGATCGTGGATCATTTCAGTGATAGGCTCAAGATCTTCATATTGCGGTGCCGTCTCATTTATGCAAGTTCTCGGGCTTAGGGTCTTGGTTTCAATAGGAAAGACATTCTCACCACTGAATGTGGATATGTATGAGCACCGAGATCAAGAATCATGCAAAGGGACACTGACGGCAAGAAAGGTATTTTTCTCACTGCCTCCTTGAACTGGGGAAAGCTGTCCAGGTCAGCATACATCCTGATTAGACTACCCATGAAGATGTCATACATGAGATCCAGTCTGTGACCCTGGGTCTTCGGTGAGCGCCAGATATGAAATGTGTGGTATATCTAATTCGGCAATGCAATCATGATTGGTATAAGCAACAAAGAAAAACACGTACAATGGTCATTAGAGTCCCCACTACGCCTTTTGCAATAACATTGTCATTTCACACTTCTTCAGGGAATAGATCTGCAATTCTCCCATTCTCATTTCTGTTCTGGGCCAAGCCGATTGTGGGTTGCAATAGCGCTATCCATACAAGTTCCTGAAACATATGAAGTTGTGTTGCTTCCATTATGCCTTGTTGTACCTAAGTCATGGTAAGTCATTAAATCAGATCATATCAATCTAGCTTCTCACAAGTTCCCGATTGTCCAAGTCGAGAAGCACAAAAAAGTAATCAACTCTTGCCTGCTTGGCCTGGTTCTGATTTTCTGAAAATCCCGTTGGTGTATGAATGCATCCCCAGACGACTTTGCGCATATCTGAAGTTCTGTTCACAATGTGATTCAAGAACTGGTCATAACACTTAGAGGTGAGTAAAGGTAAAGGTAAAGCACGAGAAAGCATACAGTGAGGCGAAGCATATCCCATCCAATGGATTCAAATTCCATCTTGCCTGTTACCACTGTCACTAGCCATGCTGTTAGATAGTGGCTCATAGAATCAAATGAAGGTACTCACATAGTTGGTCATGTAATTCATCCATTGTTGTTCCACTGAGAGCTATCACTGTTAAAAAGCAGCTGGTGATGAGCCGTCTGTATTGTTATTCAGGAAAGTTCCAAGGGTTCTGTAATCCGACCCAAAGGTTTCCCAGATAGAGACACTTCGTCAAAAATATTGGGCAGTTCCAGGGAGTGTGTTTCAGTGCCTCGGTGATGGCTGATCGGTAGTCGGGATGGAGCGGTGCATCTACACCTTTCCAGATGAGCTGTTTATGGAGCACAATCATTGGAGTGATGGGGATGGGTTCGCGGTATCCAACCAACGCATCAGAAGCCATTTGGTAATCATCGAACATTGAATTGTCCAGGTACCCTTCAGACCCAGTGACAGTTGGGAAATTGAAACCAAAATCAAAATTGGTGGACCAACTTTGCCCGTTTGATGAAGGGCCAGGTGGAAAAAAAGTAGATCCACCCTCACCATCAGCAGGAGGGAGAGAGATTGAATGTTCAAAAGGCTCAGCCTCGATGCGAGTGAGAGTGGCAGGAGGCAGGAACTGATATACAAGAGGTGTAACCTCGATGGCAGCGCGAGGGGCACGAAGCATGAAGTCATGCAGAGGTGCAGCTTCAATAGTGCTGAGAGAACCACAGGGTGAGAATCCATCTGGGAATGGTGCCACATGGAAGTGGATGGAATCGTCATCGTTCAACATGCTAAGCTATGGATGGGAAGAATCATCCCTCAGCCACACTGTGTACAGGAAGTAATGCTCACGGGCCACACAACGCTAGTCAAGCCTAACACATTTGGGCGACAAATCTTGCTGTCAATCAACTGCAGAAAATCACCGTCACCGGTCTATGGTCATCCTTTTAATGACAAAATTCCATCACAATCAAGATCTCACCTTCTTCTTTTCATATACTTCAGAAAACATTATTTTATTGTGGCTTGGAACAGCCAGGATGCCTACAATATCCAGAATGCTGTGTTCTGAGTTCATCGATGCATGCTCTGCATGCTACAAACCGATACGATAAGATGAAATAGATAATTTTGAATGAAACTCAAGTAGAGGGGCGAGACCTCCTGGTTGGCGTTCACAAGATATCCTATCAGACGAAAGTGCTCAGTGAATCCGACAAATGGGTGCTGCAATCATAAGTTAGAGAAAGAAGTATTTGATAGCTGGTATCGAACTGGATCACTCTGAATGAAAAGCATCAGCAATTGATATATACGGTGCAGAGTATTATACATACTGGTAGCTGGAGAATCCTCAGGACTTTATTCTTGTCCAGAAAGTATAGGTAAGTTGGAGAGGAATAGGCTATTTTCGGTCTCAGTCTAAGATCGTTTTGATCCTGTTTGAACTCACATTGCATCTTATTTTTGAAAGAGTAATGAGGGGGGGAAAGTTAGAGGTGGAGACACTGGCGAGACAAGTCAATATTAAATAGAGAAGCGCTAACTTGCGATGGCCAGAGATTGGCAACCAGGATAGCGATGAATTAGGGATGCCCAGAGATTAGCGATTATGATGACCAGTGGCCACAGCCAGAACAAGAGATGCGCCAGGTGGTGATGGCCAGACGGAAATGACTGAATTATCTGGCAGAAACAACCACAATTGTAGGTCCTTGTACACGAGCGATTAGTAGAAATCATCAATGAAAATACGCCAGCGCCAACAGCTGGGGGACTGGATACGACACTAGTTTTCATAATCGAACACATGTCTTGTAAACATGTCATCTAGCGCCTCAATGAGAGACTCTGTGCTTCCATTGCATTCCTGGTCGAAGAAATTCAGCTCCTCGATGCCAACATGGTTGTTCTCTTCATCCTCTTCATCCTCATTGTCGGCAGGAGATTTCCAGTTGGTGGTTTCTTCCCTTTCCAAACTCTCGTCATTCGGTTGTTGTGTCATATGTGGGATAGTGCGAATTGCCTGTTGGGTCAAGGAAGAACATTCCATCCTCACCTCATGAGAGTACACGTGCCCTACTCCAAGGCCATAATGGAAGCGCATGAGGGCATGATGATCCACAAAGCTTATTACATTTTGTATCAGTAGATATTTAAATAAGCATGAAAACTCACCTGTTAACGTAGTACTCGCGCCAGTCTTGATGGTCCCCCGCGATAAGTGAAATTCCGCATTTGCTGGGGTTGCGCCGACCCTGGGAGAAAGCGGGTATGATGTGACATGCCCTGAGCACTATTCTTGGGTCTACAAATCCGAATGCATTAGGATTCTCCAGAGGGATGAAGCGAACACGGCCTAAAGTGTGTGTGCTCCAAGCATGACATTGTACTGATTCATACCAGTGAACAAAGAGAAACTCGAACCGGCGGGATTCGTACACATTTCCTACACGAATAATATTGACATGGTGTATTCCAAGGACTTTAGCATAACGATAGTCGCCATCGTGGCCATCATTGTTGCAATTATCATGATGCTTAAGGAGCATGATGTTACAGTGAGGGGTCCTCAGATTTACGATGTCTTGAGCCCTGCGAACATCATACATCATGTAGTTAAACCTTACAAGGTTGTGGTGGTAGATTCGATTCCGCTTGAAGAGAATTGAATCACGTCTTTGGGTGAGATTAGCTGATTGCTCCCTTGGTTCGAGACGATCCAAAATATGGTCTTTCAGGCTAGGCAAGAAGTCCTGAGTCAAATCTCAGAATGGCATTGATGAGGTAAAATGCATATTACCTGCATAACAGGATCTTTTGCGTGGCTGCGGAGGTAGTGACTGAATTCATTGTAAACTTTCTCACTTTTGCCGATGTGATGGTGTACATGGGGATCGCTTGTTGATTTGTCCGATTCTACACAAGAGGTTTGTAATTGGTTCCATTGCTTGATGCGCCGTAAATGTGTTTGGTGACACTCGATCTGAGTCAGCTGGGGCACAACAGCCCTTCGATCAGTACGACGGTATCTGCCTTTTGGTGTGCAATGCTCCAATTCTCCCTAATGAAAATTGGATTGAGGTAGAGATGGCAGCTGACTATGACTCACTGGTTCAGTGCTATAGGAATCTGTTGTTCCAAAGCGATGTATGGAGGCCACGTAATCCCCAAGTGCATGAAATTTGTAAGTTTGAAGGTTGAATGACTTCTTTCTATGTGGCTGCTTTACAGGAGGTACGTCCTGCGACCGTTCCGATCTTGCAGTTTGCTTGCCTTGACCATTAGCACCTGTCCTAGGCTTTCGAGCCGTAGTCCCTCAAACAACATTATTCATCTTGCCTTTCTCTCCCTGTTTAGCTGCTTCTTTTGCCTGACAGCAAGATCGTGCATCAACTTCGCGATTGAGCTCTTGGGTGTGGTAAGCAGGGCACACTTTAGTCTTGAACTGGCGAAATTGTTCGCCGAGATCAGTAGTTTGTCAGTCGAGTATCTCTAATGTTAGGTCAGAATGCATACGGAGTTTTGCAAGTCTGTGCCAGTGTGCCATTATGAACAAGAGGTCCAAAACAATCTTGTTGTGCTCGTCGGGGAGAAGGCCATCGAAGACTGGAATTGAACACTTAAACAGAGTTAGTCCACGAAGCCCTACATAAATTATTCTGAAATCACACTTGTAGGAGATCTTCAAAATTGCATGCAGCCATGTTCGACATTTCAGAAGTGTTGGCGGAAAAACGCCTAATGGTCGCTTGTCCGAATGGGGGGACCTGCCTGTACCTGTCAAAGTTAACTGGTTGTTAGCCCGACAAGTCGTTGTCATCATAAATGCTTGGCAGACCTCCTGTCAAGCTCATGAATCAGGTCCTTGTTCAGGGCACAAAGAATTCTCAATAAGTGAACTAGAAGCATACGCCAGACCCCAAGCTCAACCTCATGCAGAAGGTCGACAACACGTGCAATGAACATGTTGAATCCTAAGGGACCGAGGCAGTCGGAAAACGCGTTCTAATGAAGAGTTTGTAAAGCGAGAAAATAAGTTAATGATCATACTCACAGAGGTCGGTACCCAGGAATTAGGTTTGAGATGCGACTTGACTGAAGTACTGTCAACACCATAATTCTTCTGGTAGATCAAGTCGCGTGCTGTCAAAACAAGTTGACTCCTTGAGGCCTCGGAGCGTGCAAGAGTCGTACACTGTTGCCTGTCACAACTCATTCCTAGATTGTGAAGCCACCCCATTGGTACTAGACATCACGGGCAAGGACAACCTCCCAGCTGCCAAATGGTCGCGACAAGAACTCTGGCTTTTGTGAGTTGCGATATCTTCCAGATAACAATTAACAACTTACTTCTCAGGATAGTCAGCAGAATAGGTAAATATTCGCAGATAGAATCGCCATTTGATGCCATCACAACAGTTGATCACAATCCCATGTTCATATGCCTCTAAAAACTCGGGATCAAGTAAAACCCTCCACTGAGTTTGGAATAATTCACAGTGACAATGAGTTGCACATTCACAACCAACTCCCTTGCCTTGGGTGTAAGTACTCGTAAAATTTTTGAATGAGTCTGGAAGCTGCCAGACATCAACTGTAATGTAGAGGAGGATGATTGAATGACCATCATACCTTTTGAAAGTATGTGACATGATTCGCCAGATTGCAAGATGGTTGACACCAGCGGTACTTTGATTCATTCCCAAAATACATGTATACCGGCCATAGCTTTGTGTTACCGAATGTCGTAAGGTGTGTAGCGTCTGACCAGAACATAAGTGTGACAACGATGCGAGGTAAATTGCATTCTGGCTCTCCAGGAGACTGCTGAATTTTGTGGTGCACGTCCATGAAGGCCAGTGACGTGTATAGTTCTCCTTGAATGTTGACTTTGTGTTGAAGATGGGGCGGGTTCCATCGCAGCTGGTAAGGCTCGTAATGGAAGAGTTCATTGTCCTGAGCATTCAAGAGCTTTTTGCGAATAACAAAAACCAGATGTCGATGATAAAGATCTGCGGCGACATAAGGTCGAGTGCCTGGCTGAGATGTAGTTCGAGAAAATGGAACTTCAATTGTCACTTGCGTTTTACACCAACCTACGTCTTCATCCTCCCATTCCTCTCCTTCGTCATTGACACTCGCACCTAATTGCGAGTTGATCTTATCCCAGTGTGTATTTCGCACATTGTCAGGATCAAAATACAGACATCCAACTATGTCAATCAGCTCCTTAAAGCTCTGATGTGATTTTTGTACACTGCCATTCCAGTACCAATGGCCGAGCTCAAATGAGGATTGGTTGGGGTATGGATAAAATGAGATATCATGAGGTTTGGGAGGCTTGGGAGGGATAAGTGGTTATGCTGGAGTGCTAGCTGGGATAAAACTAATGTCTTGCAGGGTTACAACCTCTTCTGGGTCATGAGATGGGGGAGTCGATGAGAAGAATTGGTGTACAAGGCCGAAAATATTCCTTGCTGTGCGGAAAGGAGGAGCCGGGAGTGACATACGAGCCCCGGTAGACACATTGATAGAATCCTCAGGTACATTTGACTCTGGATGTTGGTCAGTAAGACTGAAAGGAACACTCAGAGGAGGCTGCGGAAGCATGTCATCATACTGCCTATAGTGCAGTGGCATAGGAATGCCAGTACATCGGCCCCTTCGCTGCACTAGCGATAATCCCTCGTCTGTTTGCGTAGATGGACCAGATGTAGAAGCAGGTGGACTGTGCGATGAAGGATCACACAATGCTTCCTCGCCGGGGTGCGTAGCTAACAGAGTTGAATGAACAATAGAAGTTTCTACCGTCAATGTCCCATTAGCCTGATCATAAGATGACGATGGTACTCGCGGGTGGTCTAATAGTGTATTTGAAGTATATCTGCCACTGCTATCTGCCCGGGACCGTTTTACAGAGCTGATGAGTTCTTTTGCTTTAGATAAAGTGGAGAACAACCTTTTCTTGCCTTTCAAGCAGGAGCGCTGGTGCCTAGTGTAGGCACTCTCCTGTGTGAATTCCCGAGTACAAGTGCATAGGAAAGGGGTTGGTCCTGATGGTGAGTCCATGAGAAGCGATGAGGGCTGAAAGGACGGGAATACTGATGATACACGATGATTGTCCCTAGCACTACTGGTAGAAGGTCAATGAAAGAACTCAACAATACTGGTGACACAACAAACCGTCAAGTTGGCGCCAAGCATTGGCCAATGGGGTCAACCAATTTCAGCATCAGGTTCCCACGGGCAAAAAACCTCTGGCGTCAGGCTATGCCGGGCCCTGGCGCAATTATGACGGTAAGAAAAGCTGCATCAGGCACTAGGATTTAAGTAGAAGCCACTGTTTCATTGAGGTAGGAGAGAGACTTCAGATCCTTCTGCACCATTCTGCACAATGGAACCACCATCCTCACCTTCCTCTATCATAACCACCCCACCTGCCTATCATGAAATGGCTCAAAAGTTGGCAAAATTGATCATGGAAGCGAAAACTTGCCACTTCGCCCTGTTGCACTATGACAGTGCTTCAGAATCGATGATTGAATGGTGTTGGTGAGATGTTACTCTGGTCCTAAGCGATGTCATTTTAATAAATAAAAAATGTAGGCCTGCCGATCGTGAGGGAAGGAAAATTCTGCCATCCAACCTTGAGAAGCACTGCAAAAAATATGATTTTCGATATCCATGCTGTGTATGTGCCAATGGCGGTGGGAGAGGGGCATACATAGAGGTAGCAGTGTACCCTTGGTGGAATAAGACCACAAACAACACTTTTTGGATTGTGAGATGTGCCTCTGATCGATGTGGATACCAAGGTCAGTGTTATTTAGTGTTCTTCATGTGCAAGAAAATCTCACACTGATCATCGCCTAGTAAAAATAGACATGTACTCCCGACTGGCACCTTTGGCTGCCTTCTGGTACCCGCGAAGAGGTATGGATTTGTTGCTGCAAAACAACAATTTCATTGATATGCGATGCAGAACAGCGAGCCCCTCCTATTCAACTAGAGTGGACCTTCAGAGAGCAGATGGAGTTGTTGAACGAACTCGACTCACCTGTTGGCGACAGGATTGGTGCGAGAGAGTTCCGTGTTCTATTTAAACGCTGCAAAAAATGCATGCAAGTTGGAGCAAGGCCAGTGATGAACCACCATATTTGTTCTGGAGGCGTGCAAAAGCAACAAAGAAGATAATTATAGATTTATTGCCCAGTAACATGGGCTAAAACAAACAACAATCAGAATTAATTTTAAACATGCATGAAATGACTCACTTTTTTTTTGTTATCTGCAAGGATCATAATGAGCTCGAAGGGCAGATCTCAACATCAGAGCCCAGGAACGTGTTGATACCACGCTGGGCCCAAACATCATTCATCAAAATATTGGGTTACAGCAGCATACAGGAAGAAGACAAAGAAAAAAGTGTTCCTTGGGATACTGAATCAACATGATATCTTCCTGAAAATGCTGAGTTTGTTCTAAAACAACACCTGCTCAAAACGTTAGTTTTCACCTATGCACGGTCATTGTCATGCTGACCTGCGTATTTGATGTCCAAAGGAAATGAATTGTTGTGAGGGCGCGGGTTTTTTTTCTGGAGAGTTAAGAGTTCAGATCCCCCAGGTTCAAATGATTTCTTGAAACTTTCACAATCCGCTGCTGTTGATCAGCTAAATAACGAGAAATGACAAACCCATACAAGCTGAAATCAGCATAGCACCGATGCTAATTCAGGTCCCTTGCTTGAAGTGCTGTTTTTCCAGCTTCATCTGTGTTGAAGCTACTGTTTGTCAACACAATCTTAAGGTGGTTGGGTTCAACCGAGCATAGCTCAAGGAGGGGCACTAGCAGCTGGAACCACTGGATGGGCAGGACAACTGATTGTGAATTTGATCGTGTTAGACTTGAAATGGAGGAAGTGTGGCACTCGCTATTGTTTTAATGATAAATTTAATTGCACTACAAAAACATGCTCGCGATAAAAGCTAATATTTCGTCTGTGAAACACAGTATTAAAAGGGAGAGGTGGTGGGTATAAAAGAAAGGGTGTCTGGAGAGAGCATGAGTCTGAACGACTTTGAGCTCGTCATCGAAGGCAATGGAATGAAGGAATGAAGATGCACGTTGTTTTCGGACGCATGGTGCTGGAAACTTCCTATGATAGCATGTTCCAGGCCCTTGGAAATGAAATTGATGAGTAAGTATGCAACACTGAATATATAATATAATCATTTAAAACTGATTAAAACTTAATGCTCATCCTCACCTTCGCTCTTGCCATTTATCTCAAAAGGAACCTCCTGCATGGCCTCTAGTTGAACAGCTTCTCATGTAACCTCTCTACTACTGTTCCGTACAATAGCTGACTTCCTCTTCCTCCTGGTTGATATCCCAGTTTGTCTTGGGTTCTGCTCACTGAGTTTTTGAATCAACCTACATCCACCTCCGTTCTTTTGGCTCTATTTGAATACGATTTCTACACCTTCCTATCAGAATCCTTGCACTCAGTGATGGCATTTGGAGGACATTTTGATCTAGGTACCAGTTTTTTTCTCATGTTGCAGTTGCGCGTTAAATTAAGACCTGTCATACAAGGTGCACGTCTGAGTGCTGTATGGGGTATCAAGCGCATGTCAGTGCTCTTTGCAATTATATTTGGGGTGAGTGCTATGTTTGTCTTAAAGACATGGTATGCGTGCTACTTACACACGATCTCAACATGATCTAACATCAGAATGATGCACTCCAAGCCCACCAGGACCAGGCATCGACACGAAAGCCTGATGTCATATTCTTTCCTTACAGAATGTCTTCCTGGACGATAAAGGACCGTGGAAAGCACAGGCTCACTGACGCAACAGAACTGTTCAAAACACAACTTCTTCGCATAGATGTGCTAGCTTCACTCAAGTTCAAGAGACGGGCGACGGGTTTTTTACTGTCTCCTTATACAGTGAAATACTATTCTTACCAAGCTCAGCGGGTAGAGCCTCCCGTGTCTGACAACTCCGCAGCTGCGGTTTCAGACCCTTCACAGACATATGCCTGGCTTAATATGAAATTCAGATGAGTCAAGCTAAATCTTCCCAACAGTACACAACTCTAACTAACCGTTTCTCTCCAAATTGCTGAAATGTCGTGGTGACCTAGCTGCTCCCATAAAGTCCACTATATTGTCTGCATGGCGATGGCACGGCTTTTGGGCTCTATAAGACTTCCAGTAAATATTTATCTTCTATGAGTAACTATGCTAGGAATTCATGCGCCAGATCCTTTTTTGATGGCCTGTCAACTTTAAACTATCCTTTGTGGGTCGCTATGCTAGGAGGCTCCTGCCTCATATTACGTTTTGATGGCCAGTCAACTTTCAACCATCCTTCGTGGGTCGCTATGCTAGGAGGCTCCTGCCTCATATCACGTTTTGATGGCCAGTCAACTTTCAACCATCCTTCGTGGGTCGCTATACTAGGAAGCTTCTGCCTCGTATTACATTTTGATGGCCAGTCAACTTTCAATCATCCTTCTATTGGCTCCTATAGTAGGAAACTCCTGTGTGGATCACATTTGATGGCCATTGAAGTTTCTCACTGGTTCAATCGCCACTACAAATAGACACCATCTCCACATGTAATATTAGAATGTGAACACGAAAGTACAGTCATTAAGACACCCGTGATGTCAATCTGTGTTTCACCTTTGCAGCTGTTCGACGATTCAGCTTCTCGTATAAACATTATCCGAATATTGAACTCACTAGGCATTGAATTGCTTGATGCCTACATAGAACTTGTAGCCACTGACAAGGCTTGTACATGAATTCATGTCTGTTTGCACATCCTAAAGTCTTTCAACACAGCTTCAGACAGAATTAAAATTTCTATCATTTTTGCTCAAAGATCGAGTCTACCCTGATGATCTTTGGGAAATCGTCGGGGAGCGCATTGCAGAAGCAAAGCAGGAGTCAACTTTGCGACAACACCAGATTATTTGCTGTGATAGCGGATTCAAGAACAAGAGACATGTTATTGTAGAGCATCTTCTCATGGAGAAGAGGAGGAAATGAGGACAGATGGAGGTGTCTTTGTATAGCCAGGCCCTCAAACACTTGCAGCAACACTGGATGTGTGAGCTTCTTCAACCTTGGTGTATGAATTAGTAGCCTAAACACTATTGCTATGAAACAGTCCATCATTCTGCATGTCCAGTGAAGTGAGACGTCAGATCTTCCTCGGTGACCTCAAGTCGTTCCATAGACCACAGAACCTTGAACTGCTCAGCAGCTACGCAAAGGAAATGCGAAGCATGGTTAAAGAGACGAAACACCTACCCCCTGCGGGATGCTGAACCTTTGCTTGAAAATTGCTCTTTTTTGGACGGAACTGCCTCCTCAATACACGAATTCGCCACTACGCATGAAGTCAAACACAAATCTGTCATTTTGAATGTTAGTATTTTTTAGAATATTCTCTGCTGTTCTCACTGTCTCTCGGAAGTGCATCGGACATTCATTGCCCCTGTTGAACATGTGGGTCACCATTGACATTCAAGAAGCATTCTGCGATGCATTTGATACAGAACAAGCATGTCAGGCAGGGCTGATGACACGGTTTCTTACTGTTAACAGCAACCACATCGACCAGCGTAACATTGGCTTGGAGGTGCTTATCTTATGGGCCAAGATGCGCCGCACCCAAGCTGAAATCGAACTCTATACAGTGGCCATTCAAAATGCCCGTGAATTCGACTTCTCTGACAACACTAGTGGGGTCCTTAGTCATGTTTTCTTCCATTGCTAATGCCTTAACAGGTGTCTTGTCTTCTTCCAGTGGATTTATTCCACCACCTCGACCAGATGAATTGTGTTTCTATGACGAGGACTGTGATGATGTGACTGATGACTTTGATGACTTTGAATTTTGAGTAGTGAAGTGTTGTCGGTATGGTCATTACTATTTAGTGATTCATTCTTATTTATTTATTAATCATCATATAAACCATTGCTAGTTGATTGCTAGTAGTTGTACTATGTACTACAATTGTATGAGGTCTTCAGTCAGAAACAGCAAGTAGCATGCTTCACGAATGCCATACTTGTCAAATCTGTCCCTGTGCACTGTAGTGTTTGGTCCTGTGGAAGCAATTTATCACGCCCTCAGGCTTAGGTTGGCATGCTGGCCATGATCATCAACAAAAGTAACACTGTCATATAATCACATACCATGACATAGAATCAATAGAATTGGTACCAGACAGTACATGTAGTATACGTACCACTGAATTTTCATTGTTTATGCCACATCAGTAAAACCACCAAATCATTTTCCGGCCTTATGTTACTTTAGTCACATGTATGTACAACCAGAATTGATCGTCTTCATTCAGACATATTTCATATTATGTCCATTTTCCAGAACATAAACCACGCTGAAGGTGAGGAATCTTGGCTGTGGGTGGAATCACTAAAAACTAATGGGGGCTCTACAGCAAGACCTGGATATGAGAATACTACTCGACCCAAAGGACAACTACTGAGAGAAGTTCCTCGTTAATAAAATGGAGGGAAACTCTGTCAACTAGACGGGTGTTAAGAGGCGTGAGAAGATAATGCGTGCGAAGGTGTGCGTAAGCGATGCGAAGGCACGCGTGAGTGGGAGGTATGAGATGCACGCGTGCGTGAGCGAGGGCGCGCTTCGAGTTATAAGTGAAAGGGTCTTCAAGAAGACAGTAGAAACACGAATGATAATTGATAGAGAAGTATGATCAGATTTCAAGTGCTCAGGTGGACTATACACTTTGCAGTATACTGAGATAAGGGGAAAGTAAAAAAAACTGTCCTAAGAACCCACCCTTCTTTTTAAGAAGGGGAATTGCGCCCGAGAATAACGCTATGTGGCGCGTCTGAGCGCAGTACTGAACCGAGTAACTATATCAATACTAATTATATTCTAAAGCCTAAGATAGGTGTTCTGTATGTAAGCGCGCACATTGGACCAAGGATACGTCAATTCAATGAGATTGATAAAAATAATGCACCAGTAAATCAGTGAGGACGTAGGATGGACAGGTGGACAGGAGCGCAAAGACCAAGGGTGAGGCGCACGGACATGTGTGCAAGGTGCAAGTGCACGTAAGATGTGCGCGAGTGCACACAAGACTGATCCTATGGATGAGAGCTGGAACGTATAGGGGATTATGTGGGTAAAGGGCTGCATATTCAGCATAGAGACGTGCGAGTCTCTACAATGCTCACTTCGATAAAAGATTTCCGTTGAGTATCATGGTGGTGGCACTGATTATGATAAGTCTACTAGTGAGTCTCGACCCATGTGTTCTTCCCTTCAATCCCATCTCGATTATCTATTAATGTTTCAAGGCTCACTCAGGATACAACATTTCACGCGCGTGGACACCCGATGGCACACAACTTTTCTCAGCTGGAAATAATTCTAATCCAAGTATATGGCAGTGAGATCCATCGGCATGGAAGCAGGTTGGTCATCCCTGGAAGGCCATTTCAAGCATATCTACGCCATTTCCCTAAATCCTGGCAGCACTCTCATCGCCTCCGCATATCAAGATCATTGTGTCCGCCCCTTGGCGTCTCTCATATCGAATTGTCTCATTCAAGCACTCGTGTCCTGCATTACATTCTCCACAGATGACCAGCGCATCATTAGCAGAAGTGAAAATATGATCTCAGAGTGGCCAGTATCCGAAAACACAATTACACAGGGCGACGCACCAGGTAATTTTGTTTCATTTTTTTGCATCCTTTCATAATCTAAAAATCTTTCTTATGCCAAGGTTCAAGCCTACTCTGATTTCAAGGCATGTTCCTACCTTTGACTCTTATAATGGAATGTGGACATGCTTTGCGCAGTTCTTGTGCCATGAACCCAACAGCTCGCGACACATGCATAGCTTGGACTTGCCTACCACTGATAAATTGATGTTGATCTAACAATTACATATCCTATACCAATCGCGCAATCATCATGGTGTGAAAATTAGACTGGAACTGTGCGCTTCCTGATTCAACCAAGGTGATATAGACCGACATTTCTCCCTTATGATAGCTAACTTTGGTGGATAGTCCGTCAGCATTCAGCCTTCATCTGTAGGCCATGTCTCCAAGGCATTAGCCTCTGTAGAAAAGGGCAGGTCTGTGCTGTGAATACAGCATTTGACCTCACCTCCGTGTTTACAAATGGAAACTTAAAGACCAGCAGTCATTTCCTTTTCTTGATTAAGGCAAGTAATATTTCTTCTTACATATCATGTGCTTCATTGCAACTTTTAGACTGTCTCACTGTTCAAAGAAAATGAACATGAGCACTGATACCCAGGTCTTTCATCAAGCAGTATCAGAGGTAGCCATCACGAAGATCATGGTGCTTTCTCGGCGAGCACTCCCATCATGGATGGATATCCCCGAAAATGATGAGACAGCAGAAGTCGTAGTCATCAAGATTTCTTAGATTACTATGATGTCTTGGCATCTGGTGGGGCATGACGCCTGCGTTTGGGCACTGAAGAAGATATTGATGAAACTATCAGACGAGGAGCACACGCATCACATGCAACTACACCATACACTTTGTGAACTTCCTGCAAGGTGGAAAAGCAGGTATTGAAGGCCGTCAACTGGGCAAATAATTGCAATGGTATGTCTTCCTCTGCAACCTGCTAGCTTTTGGTTGATGTAGGATCGCCCTCAGGATGAAATGTTCTTTGTTGCGAGCGCGTTCTCAATGCTGATGATTGATCTATTCAAAATTCGATTGACTGAGACAATGCACGACCTTTTTGTATCTAAACATCAATGCGAATTGTACAGGTCTGTCTGAGAAGTTTGAGTTCTATACCATCAACTAACCACCACCTTCTCTCTGGGTACCACCTTCTTCTATTTACTCAACTTCACCTGAGCAAGACAGTCAGCTAATTACTAGATGGAGAATCGTCAGACATACTTTGAATGGGAGAAGGAGCATCCCATTGGATCTGACGCGGAGGGCAAGTATCAGTTCCTTGTGGTGCGTATTTTTCCAATACCATTGTCTGATAAGTTTCTTCTAACCAACGAAGCCTGTACATTTGGTACAGTTCTTCAAGTCTTGCACAGCTTAGTTCCGCAAGTTCCAGTCGTTCTTTAAGCTTTACTATGGACTCCCCCTCCCCTGTTTTATAGGTTTCTACTGGCAGAAGGGGAGTCTTGTTGTCCCCTGCTAAGGGATGATTATCACCAACATCCACCTCGCTATTTATGATGAGCTTTTGGAATCACCAATGACGCTGTTGACGAACTTTGGTATATCATGATTCATGAGTTCCCCACTGCTTTGATTTGTGTTGCATGACAGCTCAATTCTAAAAGTAGGTGTTCAAGTCAGCACCGCAAGGTGACGCTACTAGGATGTCCTTGCAATTTGAACATCTGACACAACCACTGTGACATGGGTGGACATATTCTGTAGTGCATGTTTTGTCCTGACACACTCTGTCCTTATATAATATTGTAATTCGATTAGACAGAGCGCTTGGGCTGGTCATTCCAGCCGCCAGTCGATAGCTTAACCTTAAACCTATTCCTGGCCACTATGTGCCAAGAGACTTGGCTGCCACTCAACCATGGCCACTCCACCAACAGCCTTACTATTTATATCACATAGGCTCATTATAAAAGTTTCATTCCATCTGCGAAGTTTGCACTACGTTTTCTTTCTCTGCAGCTTCTATGACTACCGAGGACACCACTTCTGGAATTCCGAGCAAACATGGCTTGTCGGCCCTCCAAATGGCCCCCCGAAAAAAAGTGTGAGCTGCTCCAATGTTGTCACAGGTTTTTGTTGACTCATCTTGTCACCTAGCTCCTTATCGGATCCGCTCGTCTCCCACAGACTGTTACAATAACATGTAACCGAGAACCCCTCCCACGGAGGTCATCATGACCTTAGCCCCTATCCCGCCTATACACCGTCATTGGAAGACTTACCGACTCAACGGAGACTCGTAGAGATGCCTAGAACGGCCTGGATGCCGTTAGATGACCTAGACCAGCCTAGGCAACATCTGGACGGACCTAGATGGTCCTCGACCCGGATCATGGAGAAGCTCTGCTTCATGGTCAGAAGAGAAGCCGCATGCCGCAGCATGCGCAGTTAAACTACAAGGCATGTTTAGCCTTGAGGACAGATAGAAGAGGCATGGTAAGCCTCATGTATAGATAATCGCCCGCATGGCATCAGATAAGATGCCCTTGTATAGACACACTCATACTTACCTACCATACGAAGTATTGGTCTGTGCACACGGACGACAGTATATAGAGCAGACAGAATCATGTATATTCCCTACTTGATTCTACTAGGTTTTCCCCAGAACTTCCTCTGAAAGACAGTCCCAGTCCTTCAGTCTTAGTCGCACCTAAAGGCAAGCCGACACTACCTTTAGTCATATAGTTCCGCCAGCCCTACAGCTTGACGAGCCGCCGCGCTTACCAAGCTTGTCGGAGGATACCTTAGCATTTCGCTAAGCTCTGAACCCGTCTCTCCAGTAGCGAGCCCGCTATCAGATTAGGCAATCCGCCTAGGGAGAGCTCGACCTATCCTAGTTGTAACACAGATGACATTTTGGCCGAACGGTGTTTGCGCTATGCAACTACCCTTCCCTACTTACCAATGGTATCTTGAGGCTAGAGCAAATGGAAAATACACCACTAGAGGACTTGTCCGCTGAGTAAAAAAATTATCTTTCTTCTCGCTCGCTAATTGACATGTTTAGCAGTGAGCGGCGAGAACATCATGTCTTCGAGCAGCTCTTAGATTCTTATCCCGGCCTTTTGGAACGATTGACAAACAGGTCTGAGGAAGAAATCCTTCATGTCGGAGAGCTAGTACATTGTTCCTTCTATGATCAGAGTTCTTGCTAACAATTCTTAGATAGGTGAGGGAGCCGCAGGCGCAAGAGGTGACAACACGAAAACGTTGAAGTCTGCAGTACTAGATTGGATTGCTCTGAAAGGAGAAGCGATCCAACCTCCCCTGCACAGAAACTCCAAGATTGACCGCAGATTTAACCATGAACTTACAGGCTCCTTGCTTTGTCCCGCTGGATTAGACTGGAACAACTCACAGTAAGTTTTGGTTTGCTGGCATCTATAGTCCTAACATGTCATTTTCTCATGGCTTTGTACACAGGACCAAAGAAAACCTCTGAAGTGGTGAACTGTTGGTCTGCAGAGATCAATGGCCTGTTTTTTGTATGCTCATTATATTTACGATGCTGAGGATCCATGGTGCGGACTCCTTCAGAGTCACTTACTTGTATGCATAGGTGGCATGTGTCTTTTTACTTAATTCATTTACCGCATTGTATTCCCCCAGGCTTACAAGCACATTTTTACGTCTCCGAGTTTGGTCGACAGGGAACCGAAAGCTACACGATCCAGCAATGCTCATCTCCATGGCATGAACTCTGCCACCATTGCATCCATTGCTTATGTTGCAACCCAGGTTCGTTGAGCACCATACTTTTTTGTATGTAGATGATTTTGACATTGATCGTAGGTCCGATTCGCTCTAACCTCATCTTTGGTGTTCTCAAGGACCGATACAACTACAGACTCGGAAACATTTTATCATAGCCTCCTGGACCTCCTAGAAGACCCCGACGAGTCAAAGGAAGTTGATGAATTGCTGATATGGTGGAATCGGTATGGAACTCATTCCTCATCATGTCGCTGAGCCTCACCTATTGTCACGTACCCAGTCAAGTCTTTCCCACTTCTTCTGCTGCCAAGCGCAATATCACCGCCAACAGTGTGTTATCGAAGATCCGACAAAAATGCCTTGCATTGAAAAAAACCTCAAATATGAACAAGGTTTCTATGTAGCTTTATTCTTTGTAGTAGATACAATTACATCCTACTTAATGTCAGCTTGGTTTTTCTTGACTTGTAGTGCTGAATTATCAAGTCGATGTAAAAAATGTTCAATTGCCATCATATAGCAATATGTTCCCCTTTGCTGTATTTGTTTATGCGAGCAGGTCTTGCAAGACAAGATCTGTGGTTGACATTCTGCCCCATGATTAAATTATTAAAATGACATGGTGGTGGGAGGCACTGTGCTGTCGTCCTTCTGCGACCTTCGACCCAATGTAGCCGGTTCCTAAAACAGTCTGGCATTCCAAGACTTTGACTGACTCCATCATCTAGGGAGAGTCCGTGAACGACAAAACGACTTGCAAACTATAGTACACATGGTGACCATATCTTATCGAGCTTAGGCAGGATGGTAGAGTATTGGCGCTCGTCGCTCGCATTACGTACTTAGCGGACTTGGGAAATGCAGCCTAGTCATGTAACCACATACCTAATGTTGGAGTCAATGAAGTTCTTGTAGACTTAAATAACACAACCTAGTATTGTAACCACATACCTAATGTCCACGTTGATGAAGCTCTTGTAGACTTGGACAACAGAGGCTAGTGTTGTAACCACATATCTAATGTCAGCATCGATGAAGTTCTCGTACACTTGGCAGCAACATAGGCTAGCATTGTAGCTGCATATCTAATGTCAGCGTCAATAAAGTACTTGTCAAAACTGTAATGGCAAGCTCGGCTTGCATGAGTCAACCATACTGACATGACTCAATACAGTATTGTGGATGCTTGGCGCCCTTGGACTGTAGGTGGTGTCGATCCAACATAGTCCAGCCATATAAATCTTTACCAGACGCTGAAATTTATTCAGAGATTGTGAAGGGTGCAAAAACAGTCAAAGATTACATACAATTACCACACCAGGGCAGAAATGTAGTGTTTTGACACTGACCATCAACTAGGTGACATTGGTCACTCTCGACAACTAAATAATCCTTTCCCACGGCTGGTGAGTATTGCAATACTACGCCATCTCGGTGACAGCTGACAACTAGACTGTCATGGTTGTGTATTTTGTGGGTTCCATCCAAGTAAGTCCGGGTATATAAAACTTTCTCATGCGGAGTACAATTATGATAGATATTACGCAGATTTTAGAGCAGATAAAGCTGTCTAAGAATTTAGAGTCTGTTCGGACAGCGAATTTTCGCAAATTTCAAGATTCAAATTTGCTTTGTCATGTTCCTGAGCACGTCACATCACACTGATAACAGGTATCGATAAAGTCGTCATACACTGCTGTTTATCATCCAGCAGAATGTACAACCCCGATCAAGACCCAATAGACACGGATGACGCAGGATCTGATGCAGGTGACACATTGAATTTAATAGATATCAATATGGAGGAAGATGATGATGAGTTGGATGTGCTGGAGGGGTTGTTCTATCCTGCAGCTTGAGCAGTCTCCATGATCGTCATTGACGCAGCTAATCAGGCATTTGAAACATATTCAAAGGCCCACCTTGAGAAGATACCTTATCACACTTCAGCTCTGTCAGGAATCGCGTAGGTCAATGAACTTCTTGCCGGGCATCCAGACCGCATTCGATGTGAACTCAGTGTACGCCGGCACATTTTCTATGTTCTGTTAAATCTACTTCATACTGCAGGATGTTGAAATTCGAAGCATGTCACCCTTGAGGAGCAATTGGCCATCTTTCTCTATGGATGTGTCACAGGTCTTTCTGTCCGCCACCTTGGTGAGCACTTTCAGTGCTCTAATGATACAATCTCAAAGTATGTATTCATTCCTATCACACTATGTACGCTTGTTGCTGAAAGTCCACAAAGGTACTTCAAACACATTCTCACTGCGTTCTCATGCCCCCCTATCTACACAACATATGTTTGGTTACCTGATGCCACAAACCCGATACCCCCCGAAGTCTCTCAAAACACCAAGTTCTATCCCTACTTCGCTGATGCCATTGGCGCTATTGACGGCACACATATAACTTGTCACCCATCGGCCGAGCAGCATCATGGAGCTCGCAATCGTAAAGGCACTTTGACGCAAAATTGTCTTGCCACTTGCTCATTTGATATGTTTTTTTCTACATGCTGAGTGGTTGGGAGGGATCAGCAGCAGATGCACGTGTTTATCATGCTGCTCGCATGACAGATCTCAGGATCCCTCTGGGAAAATACTACCTTGCTGATGCTGGATTTGCATCCTGCAACGAGCTTCTGGTCCCATATCGTGGAGTGTGCTACCATTTGGCTGAATGGGGCCAGGCGAATTTAGTGTATGTCATGCTAACAGTTATCTACTGTGTACTAACTTTGTTCTAAAGGCCCTGTAACCACAAAGAGCTCTTCAACTTACGACACGCTATGCTTCACAACGTCATTGAGTGCATATTCGGTGTCCTCAAAAGCCACTTCAAGATTCTCCTCCTTCCACCCAACTATGCGATGGAAGTGCAGGCACGTATCCCTCCAGCATTGTGCTTTGTGCACAATGTCATCCGTGTTCATGATCCGAATGACTTACAAGACTATTGCGACCTCGATCTCGATCCAGGAGTGCATGACACTGGTTTGCTTGCTGAAGGTCCTCCTAATGAAGAAGCACGTGTTCATGCGCAGACACAGCGTGATACAATTGCATATCAGATGTGGGAAGATTATAACAGAGAATGACAGCGCAGAGGTTTTCCAATCATCCAAGAAGTTTTGTAGTCACTAGTACTTATTCAGTTTTTGTTCCGGTAGCTACATCGTTTTCAAGCAAAGTCTATTCCGCAAACAAGCGGTCTTCACACTGATACATTGACACTAATAAAGTTTGAAAGAGACATAAACGTAAACTCGAACTATTTGAAGTACTGTGATAAGAACAACTTCCGGAGCTCATCCTTCTGAATGGAAAGGTATGTGTCAGTGATTGCAACATCACCTTGAATGTACATCATAGCTGCTACCATCTCTGAATCAGTCAGACCCTCCTCCTGTTGCACATGCATGATTGCCCTTTGCTTGTGTACCAGGATAGGATCCACTGAGTGAGCAACAGTATGTGTCATGCATTCTTGCATGTGCAAGGTGCATTCTTGCATGGTGCTTGTTGCACTGTTGAAGGCTGACCTGAGACCATGGATTTCAGTGCTCATGTGGTCAAACGCCTCTGGAAAAGATATGCCACTGCGGCACTGTGATTTTATCGATTTCAATGACACTGATGTGCCGCTCACACCAGTTTTCGTGGAGTCAGAAGGGCGGCTGATGGTCCTTGGGCTATCATCACCATCAGCAGCTCTATGTTTGCCCAGTGCCCTTGATGTGGTGGGCGTAGAGGACATGCTAGCGGTGGGGGACTCCAGGATGTTTGTACCAGTGAACAAGGGTGGTTGGCGTGCAGGATGTTTGTACCAGTGAACAAGGGTGGTTGGCGTGCAGGATCGAATATGATTGGAGAGTTCGGTGTATCTGGCACCAGTGGGACGTTTGGGTTGGCATGCTCGATAGCGTCAAGTGCTCTCTCCGAGTTCTGCCAGACCCCAAGTCAGTGATTCCAAATTCACTAGAACTAGTACTTACATAGTTTGGCAGGGTAGCTATGCTAGTCATGGGGGCGGTACTGCTGCCTTGGTCGCTGACTGGCACTGCAGGCCACATGGTAGCATGGTGCACGATATCCCCTCTTCCTTTTGACGGCAAAATGTCCTTTAAAGCATCATAATGCGGCCAGCCTTTATTCTTGTACTGCTTTGCTTGAGGGATACTCTAAACTCGAAAATATATCAGCACGTAAGTTGCCATAACGATGATTAAATACCTTCACTAGGTCTGTCCAGACAGACTCAGATGCCTCCATGATATTGGCACCATGCTCCAGACTAAAGTCGATCCCAGAATAATTTGCTAGCCTGTCAACAACATTGAAACTTGCGCGAATCTGAAGGCTCATGAGTAAGTACAATCGCACATAATCTAAGATCTTACCCGAGACCACTTTGATTGGCATGCCTCTGAAGTCTTGACACGGCCTTGCATTGAATGATCGGCGGCCATCGCAGCAGAGGCAGCAGCCCAGAATGTCTTGTTGAAGTTGAGGCCTTCTCCACTTTTGGCATGGTGTGTGGAGATGTACTGGATGAGCCATGACTCATCATTTAAAGTCCAGTTAGTGTGCTCCCTGGGCTCAGGCATGAATTCCTTGGCTCTCTTGCCACGAGTTCTACAGCAGAGAGGTGTGGTACGGGAGGAGGAGCGTGTCCCTCGAGTAACTGGCATTATAGGGTATCAATAGAGTCTGTCACGCAGGTCACATCGGATAGCTCAGGAACATGACAAAGCAAATTTGAATTTTGAAATTTGCGAAAATTCGCTGTCCAAACAGACTCTAAGCCACCATGAAATATGGAAAAAAACAAACGTAAACCTAATGAAGAATGCCAAGGAGAAATGAAAATATAAATAATCATTAAAATGCAGGCAAAGGCGGTAACAATGTTAATAAAACTGAGAAGGCACCAATGCAGTCTAGATGCAGCTATTTTCTGTAATTATGAAATAAATATAAATAGCTATGAGAAGGATAACATGAATACTTACTTTGATTTGTGTTTCCTTCAGGTTGTGCAGGCGCACCAGGTTGTGTCATGAGGTGATTACACCTGGCAGGATATCCAATTGCTTAAAATGATGTAAGCAATAGGAGCCGCTAGGACACCTTGGCTGGCGATGCCGCAGATGTGACAAGGATGCCGAAAGAGGTATACCTTGCATATTTTAGGGGTTCAGATAACACCCGTTCGGCATAGTCAGTCGACTCGGAGTTTCTGATACCTCCTAACATTTGACTGGGTTCCCGGCATATTTGGGGGTGGGGGTAGGGGCTGTTGGGACACGGACACGGTTGTGGTTGTGATTGAATAGGGAACTTGAGTTTCAATATACATTTATATACTATATTCTTGCTATATTTCCGTGTTCACTTCTTTTGTAATTACAGATTGGCATGTGCCGGCGCACTGTGCTCCGAAGCTAATTAATTCGATCGATCGATCTCGGGCGGTAGACTTCTTCCTGCGGAAGCAATTCGCGTTCATCTATATCTACATATTGTTGTCGACGCCGAATGATGCAATGCAAAGCGTGTGCGCGATACGATGCGAAGCTTCGAAAGATCGGAAGAAACGATTCAAGGTACGACGCAAAAACGATACAACGACTTCGGCACGTTATATTGGAATTCTGTCACGTCAGTCCGCAGGCGAGCGGACGGCTTGTTTATTGTATCAATCTCATTTGTTTTATACCGACCTCTATTTGCTTGTTTTCACTGGGCGTGCGCGTGAAACCTTGAGGTATAGTAAACGGGCGATAGAACAATTGATAGACATGAATTCGGAAAACTTATATACGAGATACAGCTGTTGAAAATGTAATGTATGATACAACGATTTGTCCACCCTAGATCACATCAGGGCTCCTCTTCAGCCCTGAGCTCCTCCAGCACAGCAAGCCCACTCCTCATCTGACGCTCTGTCTTGGTGGGTGGCACCATACGACAGGCAGCAGCGCCGATCAGCGTGCACAAACCTCCGAACCGCAGGACCCATGCTACGCCATTCTTACCCAGGTATGTGTTGTGATCGGGCTCGAGATCGGGAGAGGGAGTGACGACGTCGGTGGTTTCGTCTACGATACGGAATATCAGAGATGAGACGAGGGCGATCTAAATGGGAGGAGCTGAGTGAGGTTTCAAGGGAACAGATCGACAAGACTCACGATAAATTGTGGCATCACAATGGCAAGGTTATGGATGCCGAGGATCGTGCCACCTGCTGGCCTGGTCTCACTATCGCTGACCTCACCCCCAGCATCAGAATTTGATTCGACTTCCGTGGAGCGACCAAGTAAAGGATCTTGCTCGGAGGCCTCAGTTGTCGCTTCAGGTAGATGTGGAATCTTTGCATGTATCTCTTTCAACAGCTACAATTCACGACAATTCAACTCAAATCCAGTTGGGAAAGAACATAACTGACCTCCATGATAATGGCGAACGGCACCCAACATGCAACAGCCCAACATATCCCAATCAAACTAATTGCGACCGTAGCTTGCTTGACGGTGCTTATCCAGAATGTAGAAAACGTTAGCAAAGTGAACAAGATCATCGCTGCTGTCCATATGTCCCGGAGGAGCCATGGCATCTTGGGAAGTTTTATAGTACCTTCTTGACGCCACATGTGAAGTCTACCGCGGAAGCGTTCAATCTGAGCATCTTCATCATCACCTTCTACAGGGAGAAGACGATGGTCACGTCGTGCAAAAAGGGGAAGTACGCTGCCGGCAATAACAGCCACTACATTGACGTGAGCTTTTGCTTCAAATGGTATATATCAAGACATACCTATGCTGTATAGCAACATTGCGAATTCACCAGTACGAGTGGCTAACTCGTTGTCGGGCTCCTCACCTGTCTCGTAGGCCATGACTTGACCAACATATGTGGTACTAGTGCGTAAAATCAATTAGAAAATGAGATATGAATTAAATTTGAGATTTCTCACGAGTAGAACAAAAATGGGAACCTGATTCGACGCGTCAGGACATCCGGTCAAAGAAGTACCTATACCACGCACCATCCCATGAAAGCAAAGATCTGCACAAAACATACCCTTCTGATAGGTCTCGGAAGCGTTGTCATCGCATTGTATATATTCTCCAAGATTTCACCGAACTTGCCGCGCCTAGAAGTTCGTTCAACTAACAAGTCGGTTCCATATCAATCCACCGACCTCTGGTTATTCTTCCTTACTACGGAAGCTTTCTCCTCATGACAGAAGCAAGTGATCCACACAGTGGCAACAAGGATAGTCATGCTGACAATACAGAACTTTCGGAACTGATCGCCACCCAGGAAGCTCAGGAAGGGCAGTTTCGCAAGAGGGATGAAACCTTGACATTGCGTCAGTACAGTATCGGTAAACTAACATGGACAACAACATACCAAACCCGTAGCCAACGATATTACCCGCTTGGCACATACGGCTATGCCAGGCATTGCCGGCATTAAGCTGATCAGGGGGAGTGATATCCAGGAGAAGATTTCGCAAAGACGCTTGGAGAGCGTTCAGAGCAAAATCAAGAACGTAGAACGCGAAGACAGCTATGCCGATCGCAACGTTTACAGCCTGGTAGTGTAAGAGACACGAATGGGGAATTATGAACATTAACATACCTGCTTTGTGCGTTCTGGATCCCAGTCACCAGCACCTCCACCAAAGATGTCAACAAAGAAACCAGCGATGTTCTGACAATACGCCAACGCTAGCGTTGAGACGACAAGTGCACCGGTCGATAAGACTACCCAGTATCTCCGCCGATACTTCGACGTGGACGAATCAGATATTGCACCTTGTGAACTGTTCAATTGACTGTCCAAAACCTATCTCAGAGAACATACCTATGAGAGGTTGTGCAATAAGACCGCTAATAGGCCCAGCTAGCCAGACCAGGCTGGTAACCTGTTCTGATATCCCCAATGACAAGAGAAACGGAGTTCCGTATCTAGCGGGCGTACTATGTTAATATTTTTGGCGAACCGGTACTATTGGAAACTGACCCTAGCTCCACCGTCCACGCGATTTGGGCGCCAGCCATGGATATACTGAGAGTAATGAGATTCCATGTGGTCAAGCGTGTTCGCCCGGGTTCGCTTGCGTGTTGCTTGCCAGACCTGTCTGCCTGCTTTCCATTTCCATCTACCGCCTGGTGTGATTCTTGTTCGACAGACTGCGTTTCTTGTTGAGAATAAGATGTTGTGCGCGACCTGTGGCTAGCCGGCCATGCTATCTGGGTGGTTGGGTCGGGGTCCGCGTCAGGATTGTATGCAATGGTCATTTTTCTGCTTAAGATGGTGACAAGGAGGAAACCAAGGGTATAAAAAACAGCGAAGTAGAACTACCAAGCTGATCAGGTTCAGCAGTCTGGACGCAAAGAGGCGCAGACCCTCCTTAAGCAGAGCAGGCGAGGTAAGTGCTATAATAACACTCGTAATCGGCATTCTCCGAACAAAGGTGGCGAACACCCTTGGCAAATCTTGAGAACTGGGGTCTGATGTATGAGTGAGGACGTGCAATCGCTACAGATAAATTGTGCTACAGTACTAGTGCAAACAGACAATGCCGGGTGTATAAAAATGTCCAGACGAAAACTAATCCCACTACGAAAATTGAACAGTGTAACATACAACCAGGTGTATGTAGTACAGATGAAAATAGTACAACAAAAAGACTATCCTTCCAGCTATCCGCGACTAGAAGCTGCTGAAGAGCCTCTCCGATGGCTATGATCACCTTGGGGTGGGTCATTGACAGGGATGGGAGTAGAAGGGGGCTGAGCAGGTGAGGACTTGGACGAGAAGATACTGGGTAGTCTCCGGCTTATGGCTGCAGCAGTGGCTGATGATGCAATGCGAACCCCTTTCTTAGGTGGTTCTGGGAACTGCGCATATAACATGGGGGGTCCGGTAAATGTCTCAGATCCCTCCAACTTCTCCTCGTGTTGAGAGGTATCTGAGGAAGATGCGCGTGTGAGAATGGGAATTGGCGAAAGTGCAGCTTGTGCTGGACGCGCGCTGGACGGATTTGTTCCAGACCGATTTCTCAGAGCGTCTGCTTGGCTGTTCTGGGTTTGTGCGGCAAGGGGAGATGGAGTTGTGCGGAGCTGTGCAGCAGAAAATGAAGGTCTGAGAGATTTTCGAGGTGCCGTCGATCCGGTGATGGTTAAAGAAGCCAGTGCGGTGATATCATCACCGTTTGCAGAAGGACCAGCTGAAGTGAAGTTGTTCCCATTCTGAGATTTATTGTCTGTCGACGCTGTTCCCGCACTTCCGCTACGATTTCTCCTCATGTACTTCTCTATCTCGTCTGCATCTCGCTCACGCATGCGGTTCACGATGGGTGACAGTGAATTTGGTTGCGTAAGAGGTGGATTGAGTGTAAGCCCCTGCGAAGGTCCCGGGGAGGAGGGGAAAGTGCCTGTACTGCTGGCCGAGGACATATTATCAGATCGCTGCGAATGAGTATGGGTATATTGACATGAGGGTAACCTCGATGGCTGTGACGTCGTCGAAGATGCTGAGAGAGATGAAAGGCTGGTTCCCTGCCCTGGCCCTTGCCCAGCACTGTCTACATCGCCGCTGTCAGACGTCGTGGTGGTGCGACTTCCACCTGAGCTGCTTCGCATCCGAGACGCGTTCCTTCCGACGCTGGGTGGTTTTAATGGGATAGGCGGCGGTCTGGCAATGGGCCATTCGTTGCCTCGAGCAGCGGCTTGTGCAAACACCATGCGTCTAGATTTCTTATTAGTTTCAAATTGCATACGGGCAGAGTCCTGCAAAGTGTCCCGTGTGCTGAAACTTTGTTACCGTTAACAACCTAGTAATTGGTACGAAAAAGTGCTAGGCTCACGAATATGCGTAATCGGACGCAGTAAATCCGTCATTGTTTCGAGCAGCAAATTGACAACCTCGTTCAATTAAAAGCTGAACAATCTGGGGTTGAAAAGTAAGCGAGGAAGAACGTTGCAATGGATCAGATGTGCTCCGCGTACCGGTATATGACCCCAAGAACTTGCACTGATGGGGATTAGTCAAATTCCAAGACCCGATGACTGGAAGAAACTTACTAATGTAGAGGAGTATTGCCTTTATTATCCGACAGATCGAAGTCAGCACCCAAATCACACAGCATCTTGAGAAGGGCATCAAGATAAAATAAGCTCAAGCTCATGATATAATCGAGGTTCCGAGTGACTCACGCGAACGAGTTCCTCGTTCCCTTTGAGAGCGGCCATATGCAACGCCGTTTTCCCTTGTACGTTGGACCAATCAAGAATCCACGGGTAACGTTCGTAGTAAAGTCTTGCCATGCGAAGCGCAGCACCCATGAGATCGACCTGCGAGGGACCTGGCGCGTAAGGGTTAGGTGGTGGAGACTTGAAATCGGCCAATAGCATGAGAATAGTGTTGTTCTCGGATTCCTGATAGATGACGTGGTCAAAACCTCTGAGGACAACACTTGTGGCGAGCGCGTACCCTGCTGAGTTCTTCATCGTCATGCCCAGCTGTAAGTAAAAACTCGAACGTCTCCTCATGTCCCAATACAGCGGCCCAAGCTAATGATGTGTAACGCTTTGGACCGGGGTCAGGATTCCGCATGTCAGTTCGTTGAATGAGTCTCTTGACGAGGAACAGATTGTTCTCTGTAGATATGGGGATCATTAAAAGCGACAGACTGATACCGGTAAAATGAAAAACCTTTGACCGCTCTACGGAGGCGTACGGTAGCATCTTTTTCTGCCATGTACAGAGCAGTTGACGGTCGGGTGAAAGAATGAGGGAGATGGAAACAATTGAAGTTAATTACGACGGCTGACCCACGTGACCATATGACCCTTTGACTTTTCATCTTGCTACCTAACATCTTGCCAACTCTCAGGATTTTGTTCCAACGAGATCCGAGACCAGTCTCGACCACGTACGGCGTCTCTGTCCGAGCAGGAGTTTCTGGTGAAACATTAATCATGCCAAAGGTTGTCTCTCGTTCAGCGGTCTCCTCATCCACGGATGGTCAGTCACATCCGATATTCCAATTACTATCTGGTCCATCAGTTGCTCATTTTCTTAGCACGGCCAACGGCATCAGCCGCAGCTGCTCTCAGGGTGTATTGTGAGTACCGTACTACGCCAACGTTGGCCGCATTAGTTCACCTGCGTCCCTTGCACAGACTGTATCTGTGGCGAATTCATCGTGCGCGTTTTCAGTCAGGCTCGGCACTCCTGTCACGAACTTACGCAAGATACATGACAGCTCGTAATCGAAAGAAGCCTTTCAGCGCTCCCAAAGCGCCAGACGGATGGTGCTACCATCATTCGCTGTCAGGATAGCGGTACAGAAAATGCAATCGTTCTCAAATTAAACGCCATATCGACCGATCCCGTTCTAGTCGAAAGGTACGAACAAACTGGATGCATGGTGGGTGGGACTGATTGGAAGGTGCAGGCCAGAGGGACATGAGCGCCAGTACAGATTCTCATGTCCGCGGTGCAACTTATTGGTCGGATATCAAACTACCCCGCCTCCTGTCAAATCTGGTCCATATCTGTATATCCTCAGGGGAGCCCTTACGCAGATGCAAGGCCAAGTTCCCAAGGACGCTTTTGATAGCGAAGCTGCCCTCGACCCTTCAGAAGTTGAAACCCAATAGTACGAGACGGGGCTGCCACCGAATTGAAATATCACCTCACTACCCGCATCGATAACAATAACAATATCTTTCTGACAGTAATAATACAGCATGGTTATATAGGGTCTAGGGACATGCCCATCAAATGCGGTGCAAAGCTGATAGTAGCGGGTGACATTTATAACAGCCGATCACATATCTTGAGCAATCGAAAGGGTACCTGAGAATTATTGTTAGTGATACGTCTTGGTAGAGTAAATTTGACAGAGTAAAAGCGGCTCAGCTACCGTTGTAGAAAAAACTCACAATCCATGCATCCAATAGACGCACAGATTCATACAGTGTGAATAAATATGTCATCACCACCGCAGGAACAAGAGAAGAGCGAAACATGTAACTGTAAACTCACCATTCGCGCCAGTTGCATCTTCCACCGCAGACGTTGATCGATATGCGGAGGAAAGAGAATTTTCAAAATTTATCTAGGATGTGTTTGCTCGTGTTTGTTTGTGTATGTTCCAGAAGCAAATAGTGACTTCGTGATGGACCCTGACAGAGCCCAGAGATTTAACCTCAAAGTCTACAGCGCGTGCAAAGACACCTCCCTCCGTTCTGTCACCAATGAAGCAACATCTGCATGGGGGAGTAGAGCCAGTGCTACAAGTATACGGTCTGTAGGTATTGACGATCAATGTAGCAAACTGGTTCACCCGGAAGTCAACCTGGACCAGGCCCAACTTCCACTCAGCGAACCTCTCTTCCAGAGGAGATAATTTAAGCCCAAAACCTGGGTTCACAGACGACGCAGTGGAAAGTATCAGGTTCTTGGTGTAAAATGAAACTGGCCGATGAATAATTGACGATCTGGAGCGCATACTGATCAACAGAGTCGAGTCTGTAGCTGATATCGATATCAATCTTGATGCTTGGACACAACGGGCAGTCGAGTGTAACCATAACCCGCACTCATATTCGAATGGACGCTGAGAGGGAATATCACCAGAGAATCAACCGTTCTGTACGTTTCATCCTTACCGATATATGTTAGAGTTTGGAGAGAATATAATAATGTATTGACCACCGATTGTTACTGTTTGTTGGGCGTCTCTTCACTGAAGTTACATTAAATAACGCGCGATTGACTGATCCATCAGTTGGTTATCACAATATTCCACCTCAGCGTTGAGTGTGTATATTCCGCTACTTCGTACTTACATGGACTAACTCATAGCATAGCCCTAGTATTCTCAGATCATGATAATGGAACCCACCTTTAACAGTGAATTACAACGTCTAAGAAGCGACGTTGAAAGACTCTCCCTCGAGGCTCAGCGAAAGGAACGCGAAGTAACTCTGTTGACTGGTGTCATATGCCGGCTAGAAACAGAGCTAGCTCGGAGTTCCAACACGATACCCACACAAGCAACCATCGGTGGCGCAAACCTGCGTGACTTGCTCCAACTTTCACCGCTAGATTTGTTGGCTCTGGATGACGACATTCGGTTGATGAGGAGGAAGGTGCTGGATAGAGTCCCTACGGATTATGCTGAGGGCGTGCAGGAGTATCTGACCAAGGCTATGAGGGAGGCCATGATCAGGAGGGGTGTTAGGTATGATGACGGCGCGGACACCGATTGGTTGAGTCCATGGATGAATGTCTATCAAAAGCCGGAATTGGAGGATGATGTTAGGTTATTGGGGTTGAGGGATAGCAGGAGGGGCATGCCGGGTAGGGTTGAGGGTGGGAGGTACGACATAACCGTTGCTTGCGATACGCTGATCGGTTTATCGCGATGGAGAGGTATTCATTGAGGACCTTGTTTCCATTACTTTCCGAGCGGTTGTTAGGCAGATCAAACACTCACTGACAGTTGTTTCAATGTTTCCTGCTAAAGACAAGGCTTTCTCCGCCAACCGATCTATTCAAATATGCCTAATAATAGGTCTCCGATAAATCATATGCGTAGAGGCGCACCGGCCTGCGAACCAGTTAACTGAGGATTTCAGCAGTAGGCGACAAGCTACGCGTGGAAACATACCGCGTGTTGCGCGCAGACAATAGAGTGTTCCAGTTCAAGGTATGTTCGTAGGTCCCAGCACTAAAAAAGGCAATTATTGGCGCCGCATCTGATTGCTTGCTTTCTTCCTCGACCTTGTCCGAGTCTCACCCGGTCGCCAGAGCAGCAGCAACCGACAAGGCAAGGTTTGGAGTCAAAGTACTTAAACAGCCCGAACTTTCAACATGAATTCCCCCCGAGCAACATACCTAACTCGCACTAGCCGCATCACCCGTACGCATTAACGGGATATTAAATGGCTTCCAACAAAAACACTCACTTCTCTGTCTTCCCTTCTGGTCCTGCTTCTACCAACGTATTTGTCCTCTTTGGTCATGCGCAGTCGCCCCGTGATGACCACGTCATGTGCGAAGACCTTCGAAAGGTTTTCGGTTCCACCAACTTGAATGGGCGCACCACCGCCCAGAGCTCCGGCTCCTTCAAAGGGTTGAAGAAGATTTTAAGTGCCATATGAATTTGGCCAGCGGCATTTTCTTATCGCCGGTCCGTCGCGGTATAGGGATCCCGGGTCCGTAGACATAGTGTCGCGCGAGTTCGTGGCCCTCATGTGCGTCTATCGCATTCATTTTACGCACCGCATATCCACTTCCCCTCTATCCCCATCCAATCGGTGCTGTGCATGTTATAATCGCTATCGGAGACGATAATCACGCTCTCGTACTCAGCGCTACCGCTTTCTCAATGACCACCGGGGTGAAAGTTCGCGCTAGTAGGGGGGGAATAACCAAGGGACTCGTCCGTTACCATATCATATCGTATACCCCCCATACGGAAATTTATCGTTTCATTTCCCGATTCTCAACTTCTGGCTGATTACGAGTCAAGAAAGATGCCATCGATATAAATGGGTCTGCCAACTTAATAATACCTCACGACTAGAACGTGTTACTTGTTGGGCGATATGAAAAAAAGGTACCATCTTCATTGATTGACAATGTGAACCCCCATCCCACTTTACCAAACCAAGAGAGCCAAGCACGGCAGCGCCCGATTCCTCTTAGAAACCCAATCGCACGCACAGCATGCCATGTCAAGGTACCCGCAGTCAACCGCTGCCAGTTCATGCCAAGGGTCCACCCAGCGCTTGCTGATTCCCGGGAATTGAAGGCGCAGGCGGCGAACCCGAGGAAGGTGTCAAAGCTGAAACAGATTCAGATGCCGGAGTAGATGGTGCACCAAAAAGAGCATTCCGCGTCGCCGTAATAAGATCCCACTGGTCTGTTTCCCCGTGCACATCAAACATGTTGACTCCAAGCATACCCGTCTTCTTTACGAACGCGCCTTTCATGGCGAGAGATTCGGGATCGTCGTACGGAATAGTCTGCGCGTCTGAATGCAAGAAGGGCGTCGCGGAGCACTGATCCCAGGAACGTTGGAAGCCGCTTGAAGGCACGGCGGCGTACGTTCCGTCATTATTACGCTGCAGGACGCCCTCGGTCACGAGATCTCGAAACTGGATTTGATGGTCGTCATCAGAATTAACAGTGGTGCGCCTAGCGAGGCGGTGGAGACGTGGGGCTTCAGGAGAGCGGCGTTGTCGGAGGTGGTCTACGCCTACGTTGCTGACATAGCCATATGCTGGAATGCCGAGAACCAATTTGTTAGCAGGGAAACCTGCTGCTGTCCAGGCGTTGTACCCGGCTACTGCGTTCTGGGATGGCTGAGTAGAATTTCCACACCCATCGTACAGGGGCGCATTCGGACCAGGGGGGGTTACAGCTATAATTTTACTATGCATCAGTACTTTCCTATCGTTCGATTCAAATGAAAATGGACCTTGAAAATCGTCGTAATTCATGAGCAAGATCCAATCAACTATCTTCCCAAAACCAGACGCGTCCTTGATAGGTTGACCGTCGGGGCCGGCGAAGGGAGTGTTCTGAACAGCGGCTGATATTTTCGCTCCTAGGGGGAGCTTTAGCCTAAGAAGCTTCAGGAACTCGAGCATGTTCTCTTCATCGCTTGGACTTTGGGTGTTGCCTTGTCTGCCTGCTTGTCCGGGGTACTCCCAATCGATGTCGACGCCATCGAGGTTGTATTCGGTGTAGGTGTCGAGGATATTGTTGACGAAGGTGTTCCTATTAGCTGGTGTAGACACCGCTTGCGAGAAATAGCTTAAATTCTATGAGTGACGCGGAGGAAAAGAAAGTCAGGGGTACTACTGACTGACTGCCTGTCCATCCCCCAATACTAATCTTGACCGACGTGGATGCAGCATGCGCATCAGACACGAGGTTGCGGAGTAAGGTAGACGCATCAGGCGAATCAAAGACGAGTTTGAAATCTGCGTCTGGGAGAGCAAACGCAAAGTCGATGAAGTCGAATAGCCCAAAGTTCATGTTGGCGCGGGGTGCCCAGTCAACAAAGTAGGTCATCACGAGGGTCCCTGGAATGTTGCGTCCGACATGGGCATGGGTTGCCAGGTTCGCTGATTTTCCATAGCTAGAAGATAACTGGACTGAAGGAGCGGAAAGGGTAAGGAGTGGAAGGAGAGACAACGTTGCGAATATGCAAGATAACATGGTGAAAACGTAGAGAAGACGAATGTCAATCATGAGAGGACATGCAAGGTAGACTCGTTTTTAGGTTGGTATCAGCCACTGGGGCTGACGCGACTGCAGCGGCGCACAAGAACAGAGTGCACGATTGAAAGTGGGGCTGACATCTAGACTGCATCACAAGTGACTGCGTCGCACATAGTGTTAGCCATGAACTCGCGTTTATTGGCTGTATTTTGCCAGCCTCATCCAGCAAGTCAGCCGCAAGGACTTTATTACTGGGCCACACACTCAGCATGGAAGGTGAAATACAAAAGGGTTGATGTGGACGTACTACTTCACGAGATCACCCGGCGGCAAAAGATGGACCTGCAGGGTTATTGCTAAATTTGAAACCGCGGAATAAGAGGAGCGGGAAGTGCTAGTTACTATGGACGCGAATCAGTGTCAATTTGGCGACCAAGGATATATACAAGCTGAAAGGAAGGCGTGCACACTTTGGAGTGGCATGCGGTTCAATAGTATATTTGTCACGGCATGGCGGCGGTAGAGTTTATGTGCCGAGGGGTACATGGAGGGTCGACAGGTACAAGATTCAGGACAAACTTCCGAGGAGTTAAATCAGTGTTATTGACCGGATTGAGGGGACAATGATGATGGTCTAACGCTGAATAGAACAATGGGCAAGCTGAGGAGTCCTGATTTGGATGGAAGGCTTCTGGTTCTTCTTAGGGCCGTTTCATGTACAGTTAATTTGATCTGATCATTGGTATCGACGACGAGCACAATATGCGAATCGAAGAAGTGCGTTTTAATTAGAGGATCAAAGAGTACTTGCAATGAATCGGAGTAAGACTCGGAAGATCCATAGGAGGAGAGGCAGTGTACAATATTGACGTATTTAACTCCTGTTGGTGGCTTACCCTGGTTTCCATAGTCCCACGCGTCCTCCGTATACGCCATTGCTGTACCGCACTCCGACTTGCTTTGTAGTAGTTCGGGGTGGCGTAGACCTGCATTGTCCATTGAAAAATAAATATGACTAGTGCACGTCAAAGGCAACTCGCTTTCGAAAACACGTTGAACGGTAACTTGTGACTCAGTATATTCGGTAATAAGTGATTCGGAGTACCATATCCCCACTTGGGCATGTCACACCGGCTCAATGGTAAACCAATTACGTTCGTGACTCGGACTGCATTCGAATCTTTCGGAACAACTTGTAAACACCTTTTTATATAAAAACCACCTCAATAAAATGTACGCCCATCCACCATCATCATCACCATGTCCTTTTCTCGTCGTTCTCAATCTCCTCCTCCTCCCATGCCTTCCCCTGAGCTCGTACCAACTCCTTTACCCTCACCACCCCCCATTCATCGAATCTCTCGTTTGACCATTCCCGCAAACAATTCACCTCCAATCCCCCCTCGCCTTATAGGCTCCCCACTTTTGCAGAATACTCTAAACGCGTCCAGGTCATATGACCGCTTAGACAGAAAGGCAAAGGAGGGTCTCTTTGGTGAAGACGATGATTTCGGCGCTCGTAAACACGCTTTGGGAAGGAGAAGTAACTCATCAATATCATCACTCCTTATTTCTTCCAATTCTCCTTCTCCAACTCGCACTACAAGGCCCAGCTTCGGTCATTCATCAACCCGTTATCGCTCCCCGCCACCTAGCCCTACCATCGCGTCTCCACCACCCCCAGTTCCTCCTATCCCAGCATTCATGCTCAGCCCCACAGACAAGAGGTCCGTCGTGCGGTCAATACCTAATAAACGAGCCACTGCTCCCGCACACCTCCCTGTCTTTGACCTCTCGAGGTCACGCTGCGAATCATCTCCTCAGACTCCTGCCGCAGTCACCTGCATGCAGTTCTTTACCATACACAATACTCCTCGCAGAGACTGCCGAGTCTGACCGTGCACGACGCATGACCGTATCACCGAGCTTCTATCTTGATGAACCTTAAATAAGGCTGCACCAGCTGCGTCTTGTGCCATCATTGTACACACAACAACTTAACATCATTGGGACGACATCGCTTGCCAACGACCTTCCTTGCACATATCCATATATTCTTTCTTTAATATTTATTCCTCTTTTATGCTCACCACCCGCGCCTTAATGCGCCCGATGCACGACATCTGTGCTTTTTCGTTCCTTCTAGTATACAGCCCCACGCTCACTTTTGTAATACTCACAAAACGTACTTACTATACAACGCCTCACTACCACCAGTACCATAATATGTTCTCGACCGTGTTCCAACACTCGTAATGATATCAAACTGTGTTTGAAGTTCCCCTAATCCGAAGGTCTCGGGAAACACGTACTAGTTGAAATTTTCATGTGTACGACAATTCGGCTCAAGACTGCCACCGTATCGATCACACGACCCTCCACCCGGCGCGCATCACTCCGCCACAGCACTTGAAATCAAATATAAAGGTTTTGGCGTCCCCTTACGGACCTGCTGACCAGTGCCTTACTCGGAAGGAACACGATAACGTTGTCTTATGACGTCCCAAGACTTTTCCACAGAAAGTAGAAGCCGCCACTCAAGCGGGCGTCATCGACCCGGACGTGCAACGAGGCAAGACGAAATTTTCTTTTATATATCCTTACGGAACCGCCATCCATGGCCTATGCGGGTCTTGGTGTAAGCGTCGGGCACGGATATACAGGCACGATCAGAATACCGCTGTGCGCAGATTGTGAGGAAATAAAGGATATGTATCTCCAGTGCAAATGTAAATTACACGTCACTTGTAAAGTCACCTCGATGACGATACCCCCTTTCATTAGTAATCAATGTGCAAGAAAAAATGATATTTATTTTGTGGTTCTCCGAAGCAACCGTGATGACGAGCGACTAAGCTCAATGTGTAAACCGAAGTACATGCATGACGCCCATGCACCGCAAAATACAGCCTGGAAACGAAAAAAAAGTTTAAATAATACCAATCATCATCTGCGCAGTCATGCAACAACAGAGATTGGAACATGTAGGGATACAGCTACAGCTGTAGCGAACAAGGAAAAAAAAAGAATCAAGTCAGCTATCGATACAATTCTTTTCGATTTGATTGAGAACCGCACCAAATACACTATGATGAACCAAGACAAAATCATGTTTTTCAAGGTTCAAAGATGCAGTGGTCATGAATGTCAATGTTTGGTCAAAGTCCCATTCTTTCCGCCAACGTCCGATCTCCAAATGCGTACGCATGACCTGCAAACCCTCGAGCCCTCCGTCCCCCTCCGCCCCCACTACCACCACCGTTGCGCCGCGCAAAACGATCCCGGTCCCTATCTCTACCATGCTCTCCCTCGTGGTCGCGTGCCCGGTCTTTGTCCCGGCGGTGCGTCTCCCGGTCCCTATTATCATTTGGAGAGCGTGGACGTGTCCGCGCATCTTCATCAACCTCCATTTTCACATTGCTTACTTTTGTACGGGGCTCTGTGGGGGATAAGCGAGGCGAGCGAGGAGCCTCGTAATCTCTGGGAATACTCTGGCGTGCATTCCCAATGTGGGGTTTCGTGGGTGGAAGAGAAATGTTAGATCGTGCGGGTGACACTTTGGGCTCAGAGAGACGTGGCTTCTTGTGTGCTCTCGGTCCGGTTGGAGGAAGTTTGATTACCCCATTACTCGTAGATGCGGGGTGATATAATTCACGAGGGGTAGGCGCGTATGAATGATGGTTAGCGTTCATTTGACGCAGAGAAGTCTGGAAGCTTTCATAGGACTTGTCTAGTTCCGACCTGTGGTGTCTAGGCGTCAGTGAAGATACACCTAGCCTATGAGGTCACTCACGACAGTGAAGCGATTACTTGATGAGATTCTAATAAAACATGCTGCACGTAAGGGACAGTTAACAGAAAAATAGACAATAAAACGCATGCCTCGCAAAGCTCCTTCTAATCTCTCCACAACTCGTCGGAGTCCGCAAACCTCCTCCTTAAGCTTCCCAGTCTCCCCGGACTTGAGCATTTCATACAGTTCATCGTTCTCCTCTTGCAGTATGCGCACCCTCTGCGTTAGCGCGGTGTTAACTGTACTCGACGAAGAAGCCACTCCTGTTCCTTCACTAGAAGCCGCCTTGTTGATATGCGGTAACAACACAGAGACTAGCGCAGGGGGCAACGTAACCAGGTCTGTGGTTGATGCGCCACTCTGGGCAGCAAGATGTTCACGAAGACGTGTAACTTCATCCTAGACAAGACAAGACCGAGTCTATCAATACAACAAACAGTGCGCGACAATCGGCGCCTGGAAACCTTACCGTAAGTTCAGCGACCTGAGCATCCCGTTTTCTGAGCTCGGTCTCAAGGTCTAGTTCCCTGGGTGTAGGGAGGTCCATTGACAGTGCTTGAGTGCACGGACAAGTTAACCAGCCTGCGGAAGGTTTGCTATGAGAAGGGTGCCGTGTGCAAGACCGTTTGCGCGCCTCTTTGGGTTTGAGGTCACATGACGTAAATGGCGGTGGCTGGGCTACGTCGCCACAAGTCTGCATCTCACGATCATCATCATCTATGCGGTGGCATTCTGCGCCGGCCCAGCTATCGTTTGATTATCGATTGCTCGAGGTATGCTACGAGAGCCCAGCTGGACAGGTCTGTTTGTGCTGTGTTGCTTCTAACTAGGTTGCGCAACCCTGATCAGTTTATCATCTTGGAGAAGATATCCACCTGCGGTTCTTCCTGTGCGTTTCTCATCCGGTAAATTGTCAGCGGGTGAGAATACACAGGAATGAATCGCAGGGACCGTCGTTATGGCTTCTGTTCGCAGGATGCTCTGGAAAACGAAGTTGACGTTGACTTCTTCGTACTTAGCATTGCAGATATGAACTTCAACTTCCCAAGATACCCATGGCGAGAGCACAACTAATGGCTTGAAAAGGACCACAGTGTATAAGACTTATGTGAGTTAGACTCGTGACTACTCTAAAGTGTGGATTTTGACGTAAGGCCCTTATGGAGCGGCAGAACATATGCATGATCGTCGGTGCCGCATCATGCTGTGCGCTGGCTCGGGGATCGTTGAATAGAAATCGTCTGTTTTTAGTAAGTCATGATGATTCGAAGCAAGCACCGCTTACGTTGAATTTAGGGTCGCGCTGGATATAAAATGGTGGATTGCGATCAGGCGGAGACCTTGATGACGATCTCTACCATCTCATTTGTATACCCATTACTTATCATGGGCGCAAAGTTTCTCTCATCAGCCACATCAGCGCTGATCGCTTCTTCTGTCTCTTGGAATGCAACTCCTTTCAATCCCCCATCCGTCCCACTTGCAGTTCGGACACCTTACCTGTCTGTGTGGTTGCCACAAGGTGCTGGTACAGCGCTGAACGGTGCCTGGCCCCAGTTTTGGACCGGATCGGTGAGCTTTTTTCATTATACATATTTGAACATTGACGAAGACATTGTCGTGCAGACTCTTGGATGGGCTGGTTATATCAGAGTTGATGGCGCCACGTATACCTTTTTGGGTGATCCCGTTGTTCCAGGCGCTAAATCTGCCATCCAAAAAAGCCTGGAGGTGATTGTGGTTTGATCGTATGCATGAGAGCACACTTATACATGATGCAGTTCACTTCAACGCAAAGTATTTTCGTGATGACTGCCGGGCCGGTGGACATAAATGTGAACTTCCTTAGCCCTGTAGAGGTATACATGGTGTTTTTTGCCTTTACATTACAACAAGTTATCGTTAGCCCACAGACTTCCTTAAGCAGTCCATCCCCTTCTCGTATCTGGCACTGTCCGCAGTGTCTAATGATGGAGGATCGCATACTGTCAGTGTATATACCGACATAAGCGCAGAATGGGTATCCGGAGATGACTCTCTGACGGTCAACTGGACCACTACTACCGGCAACATCTTGACTCATCAGGTCATGCTTGAGAACCAGGAGTTGTATACCGAATATAACGATCATATTCAACGTGAGTGACGAGTACAGCTTATTGGCTGACTGACTCAGATCGTTCTTTATAGAGGGTGCAGCCTATTACTCTACCCAGAATGTATGTATCTTTGTCGCTCAGTTTCCATTCTCATGCTGATTTCTTCTTCAGTCTTCCTCTGTGACGTACCAAACTGGCCAAGACACCATTGTTCGAGCTCAATTCATCAACAATGGTGTTCTTGCCAACACCGAGGACATCAATTTTCGTGCCGTCAGCAACGATTGGCCAGTCTTTGCTTTCGCTCACGACCTTGGCACCGTGTCGACCAATGCAACTATCCCTGTAATCTACACCGTGGGTCATGTCAGAGATCCGGCAATCCAGTACATCGTCGCGAACGATGTCTACCAACCCCGAAGTATTTACTTCTGGAGCGCTTACTCAAGCGTCGCGGACTTGGTGCGTCTCTAGTCTGTTCTGATTTAGCGCTAGTTTTGGAAGTCATGTTCCAGATTTCTGACTTCGTTGGGGACTACTTTGCTGCTCTGGGACGCGCGCAAGCGTTCGACCGGAAGGTCCAGAGCGACGCCTCGGCTATTTCGAGTAATTATGCTGCTGTCGTCGCGCTGTCGGTTCGCCAGGCCTTCGGAGCTTTGGAGCTCACGTTGTCGAAGAAAAGTGATAGAAGTTGGAACGCAGATGATATCCTGATATTCTTGAAAGGTAATATATGGCTGCTTTCAACCAAAACTAGTTGTTCTGACGTGAAAACCCCAGAGATCTCTAGTGATGGCGTAGGTGATACGCTTTGGAGCTGTGGGTTGCTCACCCTTGCAACTGCAGAACGTGAACACTGTGGATGTCATGATGCCTGCGTGGCCTATTCTCTTGTACGCCAATCCTCCACTTGGAAAATATCTGCTGCTCGGCCTCCTTGCGTACCAAGCTACCGGTCAATATCCCAACGCTTGGGCTGCTCACGATCTTGGTTTGTCTTCTACGAAGAATCGCTGAGATTCCCTAATTCCTCTATTATGAATTAGGTAAATCGTACCCCAACGCTACGGGCCACAATGCTGGTAACGATGAAGCCATGCCTCTCGAAGGTGATTTCCCTTTCTATGTACATAACTCGATTTCTCAACGCCTATACTTTCAGAGTGCGGCAATATGCTTATCATGGTCTTGAGTTACACTCAGAAATCTTATGACACCTCCTTGATCACCCGATATGTCAGTGCTCACCATGACCGCGTCCCCCATACATTCACCACTTTCTACAGACGGACCTCCTCAACCAATGGACCGGATACCTCGTCGCAGAAGCACTTATTCCCGCAAATCAGATCAGCACAGATGATTTTGCGGGGGCTCTTGCCAATCAAACCAATCTAGCCATCAAGGGTGTGATAGGCATCCAGGCTATGTCTATAATTTCGGGCATATTGGGCGATACCGTCAATCAACAGAATTACAGCGTACGTTATTGTTGATGTTCTAGATTGACATGAACTTACTCCTCGAACGTTCAGTCAATCGTGCAGCACTATGTTCCGCAATTACTTGACTATGCCACATCGAGCGACGGGCTGCACCTCACCTTGAATTACGGAAATGAAAACTCGTAAGTCTCCCTTATGGAAATCTGCGTTTTGCGCGACGTCGCTGACGGTGTCAAGTTGGGGCTTATCATACAACCTGTATGCGGATAAGTTACTCGGCACCAATGTTTTCCCAGAGTCTGTCTACGACATGCGTAAGTCCGAATGTCAATCGCTCTGAACAGTTTTGAACAGCTTCACAGAGACCGCATGGTATGCCACAGTTGTCAGTGAGTGAATCGCATGCAATCAACATGGAATGATGATTCACGCACGCATACAACTATCCCTTCAAGATACTTATGGCGTCCCTTTGGACACTCGGTGAGTTGTTTCTCGATCTAAGTGAACAACAAAACCAACAGACTCATAGCCACACATACACTAAATCCGACTGGGAGTTATGGACTGCTGCCATTATGACCAATACGGCGACGCGAGATATGTTCATTGACTCTGTCTACAAGTATGCTGCCGACGGTGAGAGTAACAAGCCGTTGGGGGACTTGTATGAGACGCTTGATGGTACTGTGTATGGATTTAGAGCCCGCCCAGTCGTTGGTGGTCATTTGGCTTTGGTGAGCGTTGCAAATAACACTGACGTCGATGTGCTGAATTGGTCGAAAGCTTGCTTTGTGAAGTGCTGGTTAATTGGATACCAATTCGAATCATGGCTTGTTGTGATTCCGTGTAGCGTCAGGAATATGTAGTATTCGAGTTGTGCATGGAAAAGTGAGATTCTTGTAAAGTCTTAATGCAAGCAGGGATTTGGACTCAATCATTGGGGCAGTCCGGCAGGTAAGTTTAAACACCACTTGATGACAAAGCCTAGTTTCGCATCTGGGATGATGTCATGCGATCGAGCTAGGTTATCAAATCGCGTCGATCCCAAGCGGAGAATTACGATGTGGACTACTAATCGCCTATATATTACAAAGGACTCAGACCAGCAGAAGTCCATATTCCTTCTTTCTTTACGACCATGATGAAGAGAACTCGTAGCCCGAGCCCACTTGCGATGTCAAAGAAAGGCAGGACCACTGACTCTCTCTTTGCACCCATAAAGATTGCAACAGAAGAAGCTGCAGCTTCCGTTCAGACTCACCCACCGTTCCTGCGACTCCTAGACGCATTGCACAATGTTGTACAGAAGCCCTCGAAAGGACAATCGATAGTTTACTGGATGAGGATGGGAGACTTACGAAGTAAGTGTTGCTGCTTGGTTCAACATGCGTATCCATCTTGATCAACTCCCTATTCCAGTTTCCGATAATAAAGCTCTCGCCCTCGCATCGGCTCAGGCAGTTGAAGATCAAGTCCCGCTTGTAGTCTTGCATGTCTTGAGCCCCCAGGATTATATCGCACATGACAGGAGCAAAACAAGAATCGATTTTGTTCTTCGTAACCTTTCACGAGTGAAGGTGAGACAGATTTATGTTACCCCATCACTACGGAAGGCTAATTTATACTTTGGTAGGACGAGCTTGCAAGATTAAATATTCCCCTTTACACTATCACGCATACACCGCGAAAGTCAGTGCCAACTCGTGTTATCTCGGTCCTGCAGACTCTCCAATCCACTCGACTCTTTGCGAACTTCGAATATGAGGTTGATGAGCTTCGGCGTGATACTGAAGTCTGCTCTTTAGCCCAGAACGCGGGAATCAGGCCTACGTATGTGCACGATAGGTGTATCATCGAGCCGGGCGTCGTGAAAACGAAGGATGGGAGGACATACACGGTACATTCTCCCTATCATTGCTTTCAAGTTGTTATTCTCAGCATGTGCCTTTCAGGTCTACTCGCCGTATCAACGAAACTGGATCAGCATTTTAAATTCGAACCTCTCAGATTATCTGAAGGAGTTCCCATCTCCAACATCCAATCCCTCGATAATCAGGGAGAATAATGTCTTTGGCCCGTTATTCGAAGTCGATGTACCTGTGTCGGTGCATGGCTTCGAACTTGATCCTGAAGAGGCTGCCAATATGGCAAACATATGGCCAGCAGGAACACCTTCTGCCAAAGAGGCGAGTGTTGCACTAGAAGGGGGTGATCATAATTAAACCTTTATCAGATGATCTCTCGGTTCTTGTACACCAAAGCGCGTGCGACGCAGCTTGGAGCTGTTGATCCTCTAGCTGATGGAGCCGAGAATTCCGACAAACGCAGCCGAGTCCTCTTGTATGACGAGGCTCGTGACAGAGGGGACAAGGATACTACGTCGCGGTTGAGCCCCTATTTATCTGCTGGGGTCATTTCTGTCAGGGAATGCGTTCGTCAAACTATGAAGCTTCTTAGAATTCAGAAAGTGGAGGCTGGACGGTCATCAGGCGTAGGTCGCTGGGTGCAGGAACTCGGTCTGTTTCTTTCAAATGCACTGGACGCATAATTGATGTATGATGGAATAGCCTGGCGAGACTTTTACACCAACGTCCTCGCATACTACCCGCGAGTATCCATGGGTCGACCCTTCCAAGAGAAGTTTGGTGATGTCAAGTGGGAGGTTAACGAGGAGCACCTGAATGCTTGGAAAGAGGGGAAAACTGGCATCCCTATCGTCGATGCCGCGATGAGGCAGATAAATACCATGGGTATGTTTTGTATCGATCCTTCGGAATCTGGACTCATCAGACTGTCAGGTTGGACTCATAATCGTATGCGCATGATTGTCGCTATGTTCCTATCAAAGGATCTTATGTTGGATTGGCGGCTAGGAGAGCGCGTGAGCTCGTCTCTTCATTTTCATTTTTATGCGCTTTCCTGACGAGCGCTTGCAGTACTTCATGGAAAAACTCATAGATGGTGATCTTGCAAGTAACAACGGTGGCTGGCAATGGAGTGCCTCCACTGGAGTAGACCCAGTACCCTACTTCCGGATCTTCAATCCTTATACACAGTCCTCCAAGGCAGATCCAACAGGTGATTTTATAAGGACATTCGTACCAGAGTTGAAGAGTCTTTATGGATCTGGTAAGTGTAGGTTAACTCGCTGCTCGGCGTTCAACCGATGTTTGTTTTACAAATGCAGATATCCACAACCCTCCGGCCAAGGTTGCTGATAAATTGGGGTATCCGAGACCCATCGTCAACCATGCTGAAGCGAGAGTGAGGGCTATTAGGAGGTATAAGACACCTGGTGAAGAGTGACCAGCACGATTTGCACGTAGCATTAGGAATACGAGATGACAAGTAGAGCGATGGAGCAAACCATCATAAATCAAACTCGTCGTCATCCTGATCTGTCTGTCCACCCCTTCGTAATTTACTTGTGTTTGAAGATGACGAGACGTTGTATGTGATACCAGATTCATAAGCATTTCGCGCTTTTTGAAGGACACCTGTCGAAGGACGATTAGACATAAGTGACGAGGTATAGGCGAGATCACTACCGCTGTTCGCTAGCCTAAGCTCGAGTACCGCAGTCTCAAACGCATCATTATTCCCGAGTTCTTCGAACCCAATAAGACTAAGAATAGATGAATGACTGAATGACATTGACAAGACCATAAGACATACCGGTCTTTTGACACCCCATCGACGAAGCACATCAAACATGGAAGGACTTTAATGGCAAGCTTCTCAACTAGCCATGGCATATTCTCCACGAAGACGCGAATAAAACGCGTAGCATAGTATTTTGGCGCAAGTTTCTTATATGAATCCATCAGTAATCTGCTTTCTTCGAGGCACGAACCATTACTCACTGCGAGGTGCTTGTCCATGATCTCACATCTCCTGAAATTGCTATGGTAAAAATGAATCACGCAGTGTGACTCATTCCTAAAAGCACGATGATGTAGCAAAGAACGAGACGAACAGAGTGGGCGACTCACCCACTTATCCGGATGGCCTCTTTCTCGTTCGTGATCTCCATATATCTCCCATGGGCATTTTCTCTCATTTCTTTGGCTCTTTGCATTCTGCAGACGTTTATGTCGTTTGTTGGACAATGAACACTAATGGAACGCACGACTCACTCGAGCCTGAGCTGCTCTAGGCCCCGATCTCGCACTGTTGCATCAGCGTCGTTCTCTATCTCTGCTTCGAGTTCTGCAAAGATAGCATCGTCGTCTTCTTGATCTTCCTCCCGGGAATCATTGGAATCTACGAGACGCGATGCTAGAGAGTCTAACTTCGAATGTATTCTGGTCATGATGAGCTAGCAGAAGTTGCTGTGTGCTCATTTCTGACTCACACATTGTTCATATTTCCACTACTAACTCTTGCAAGCTGTGAATAGCTGGAGAATTGTGAGGACAATAGCAAGCTCAATGGACAGTGGATTGATGGATTGACTGAGAGCACGCGATTACTTGTTTAGGCCCCTTTTGGGTGCAGCTTCAACTGCAGAGTAGGACTTTACGTCAATCACTCTCCACGATGAAGCTCATCGGTAAATTTGTCGACAAAAACGGGACCGTGAGTCGTTCACGGTGTTCGTTAGCGAATGATCGATTAATTGATTTGAACAGGGCTATGTCAACCTCCGACCCGAGGATGATGAAGATATGTGGCATCTCTACAACATTATACAACAAGGTGACCTTGTGCGAGCACCAGCCATTCGGTAGGACATTTGCGTGATCAGCGATTCTCTAACATACTAAATATTTGATAGTCGCATACAGAGTGTATCTGCTACTGGATCTACGGAATCTCATCGTGTCAAGTTGAACCTCACCATCCAAGTATCCCGAGTCGAATTCTCCTCATCAGGAGCACCTTCATCATCAGCGGATCAAACTTCATCCCCTGCAGGATCTTCAGCTGCGGCACCCATAACCACTTCAGCGCTGCATATCTCTGGCCCTGTTGCATCTGAAAACCGACATGTGAAGATGGGCGCGTTTCATACGCTTGACATTGAGAGTAACCGCGATATACGCATCGAGAAGGTCGATGGATGGGACAGTGTGGCCCTTGCTCGTGTCGAGGAAGCTTGTGTGCCGGGACGCGGCGCGGAGGTAGGCGCAGTTGTATGTGGAGAAGGCACAGCCGCGTTTTGTCTCCTTTCACAACACATGACACTGGTCACCCATCGGATATCGGTTCCAATACCACGCAAGGCTTCTGCCCCTGGAACATCTCAATACGAGAAGGCGATGGCGAAATTTTATGTCATACTCTACGAGGCATTTGTGCGACACATACCTTATACGTCACCTAGTCTGCGAGCAATTGTGTTTGCAAGCCCAGGTTGGGTACGAGAAGGTGTTTTCAATGCTATGATAACAGAAGCCGGGAGGAGGGGGGACAAGACGTTGACCAAGGCTTTGCGAGAAAAGACCGTGAAAGTGCATGTTAGTAGCGCGCACGTCCACAGTCTTGTCGAAGTTCTCAAGAGTCCAGAGGTAGGGTTTTTGGTATAAGACTTTATCGCACAGGTGCATTTACTGCACTTGCAGATTGTTGCACAGCTCAAGGAAACAAAATTTGCGCGCGAGGGAATAGTTCTTGATAAGTAGGCATGCACGTGGTGGCAGCTGGACTGTTAATGTTGATTACTTTTTTTGTCAGGTTCTTCAAGATGCTTGGTGTGGACGAGATGCGCGCGTGGTATGGTCCTGATCATGTCCGTTTAGCGGCAGACCGTGGAGCCATAGGGACGCTCCTCATCTCCGACGAGCTTTTCCGGTGAGATGATTGTGTCACACACTGGCATACTGCAGCTCAAGCAATTTGGACAGTGCGAGTGACCCGAAGCTGCGGAAGACATATGTCGAACTCGTCGAAGGAGTGCAACAAAAGGGTGCAGAAGTTGTCATGTTCTCGAGCATGCACGAATCCGGTCAACGTATGTGTCTAACGTGCCTCTATTTATCGTACTCATGAGGACCCAGAGTTGAATCAACTAACGGGTATTGCTGCAATACTCACGTTTCCTCTCGATGTCGAAGTCGTAGAAGCAGAAGAAAGAGAAGCAAGAGAGGAGGAGAGAAGACAACAGGAAACAGAGACGCTGGATGGTGGTGGCGTCGGATAAAGGTGTGATGCGCCATTAAGTAAAATATGGTGGAAGTATTTCCAAGTAAGCTCGTATGGTTATTTATACCCTGCTACTTATGTGCGCTGAACGCGCTTTTTGTATGCTTCCCAACCAGCAGCTTGATATCTCTGAGCTTGCTTAAGAACCTCCCGTGTATCCACGTTTTCACCCTTGCCATAAATGCCTCTTCCAACAATGATAACGTCACAACCACTTTCAAAAACGACTTGCTCTGGAGTGCGGTATTGCTGACCCATGGCATCGCCTGTGGCATCTAAGCCTACTCCTGGCGCGAGAACCAAGAAATCTTCCCCCGCAATATTGTCGGTATCGGATGCACCAATACCTTCCATGCGATGTTGAGCAATGAAGCCGATGACAAAATCCCTGCGAGCTCGAGCCATACGAACTGCATCTTCTGTATATGACCCAGTGGTTAGTGCACCCTTGGAGCTCATTTCTGCCAGGAGTATGAGCCCCCGATCTTTGGGAATGCCAACCGAGGCTAGGCCAGTGATAATCGATGGCCCCGGAACAGCGTGAGCGTTGGTAATATGAGCCCAGTCCGCGATCTTGTAGATCCCTTTCGAATACTGCAATGCCACGGTACTTCCTAAGAGTTGTGATATCAGTAAACTGTCATCCGAAATCTGCAACAGCTTACCTATGTCAGCGAATTTACGATCCTCAAATATCGAGAACTTGTGTTTTTCGCTAAGCTCTCGGAGGCGGTCAATCACAGTCGGATCAAAATCTTCGAGTATATCGATGTGGGTCTTTCGGTAGCGCCATAAGCATTAATTGAGAGTTCGGAAGAAGTGACAGATGCCTTTATAAGACAAACATGAGGACCAACTGCCTCGATGATGTCGAAGAAGTCTTTGGATTTAGTCACATCGACGCTGACAGAGAGATTTGACTGCTTTTCCTCCATGACTCCGAGCAAAGCCCTCGCGGCTTTGTTGGCATGTTTCTTTGCTCGCTCGTTGTATGTCTGGAGATGAGGAGACGACATGATGGTCACTAGCAAGACGAGCTTGATTTCATCTAGGATAAATTTGGTTTTGCTATCTTATCTATTCTCAGGCTTTTTGACTGTTCTCGATCAACCATTAAAATGTCGTCTTCAGCTATCCGGGAACGTGAAGATGATGAAGGGCTGGCTCGTTCACCCAAACGCGCCAAAGTCGACGAGCTGGTGGATGATGGGCCCATCGTCGCAGACACCTCCCCGCTCATGAGTGCGACTATTGCTGCTGGAGAGTCAAAAGAGAGCACTTCAGCAGTTGCAGCTGAAAGTGTCCTTCCTCCTAGCCATGCTCTCCTAGGCATAGCGCCTACGTTCTCATCGAATGGCCTTCGTCAGGTCCTTCAGACCGATGTTGGGATCTCCGAGTACATAAGCCGGGACGTCCCTCCCATCAGTGGTATCATAAAACAGCGGTAAGTGTTCGTGTTTATAATGGAACTACAATCGGACATGAATTCGCCATAGGTTTACAGACTTCTTAGTGTTCGAAGTGAATCAAGATCACCAGGTCATTCATCTCAAGTCGTTGGACATGCCAGAGTCATCTTCGAAGAAGGGAAAAGGTACCAATGAGGGAAGTTCCAGTACCGCCGATGCTGGGGCCTCAATAGCCCAACCACAGGAGCCCGTCACCAGCGCTGAGTCGAATACTGTAGAGGAACTGTCTACTAGCACTGAAGCAAAGGACAAAGATGATTCCACTCCCGCGGACATACCCTGGAATGACCAATTCACGGAAAAACTAGCCCCGTATCTTAGCGAGGCTTCTATCGACCAATTGAAAACAATGTTCCTTGAAGGACGCGAGCCTCCGAGAGCGACCGACAGCGGTTGGGGAAGTCGGCTTGTCAAAACTACCGAGGACAGTACTGAAACCCCAGATGCGGCGAAGCCATCAGAAGAAGTGGATGCATTGCAGAGCGATGACACGGCGAAAAGAGGAAAGAACCGTAACGGTCGCGGTGACCGTGGTGGTCGTGGTGGCCGCGGTGGTCGCGGACGAGGTCGTGGTGGCCGGCAGGGAGGAGAAAGAGAAGATCACAGAAAAGTCCTCAGCGAGGTAAGACGAGATACTAGGTTCTCTTACCATGTGCCCTTACCCCTTGGCAGCCAATTTGCTCCAAAACGGACCGAACGGTTCTGCATCAAGTTGTTCGAGAGTTATTCGGTGGGAAGCTTGACAGCGAGACTGATATGTCCGCACCTACTGGGGACGATGGATCTCGCATAGTTATAAAATGGTCACGCCATGGCGGTGGTCGCGGTGGTGGTCGCGGAAGCCGTGGAGGTATGTTTCACCATTTGTTTTCAGAGATCTCTTATCACTCTTCTGATAACTTCGTAGGTCGGGGCGACCGCTCGGACAGGGGGAACCATCCTCCTTATATTCATTTTACTCTCCAGAAAACCAACCGTGATACCCAAGACGCTCTCGGCTACTTATCACGTACTCTCCATGTAAACATAAAAGACTTGGCTGTTGCGGGGACAAAAGACAAACGCGGCGTTACCGTCCAGCGCGTGTCATTGCGACGCGGGAACAAAACTGTGGAGGATATATGGAAATCTGCGAATCAATTCAACAGGCGATCCGTGCAAGATATATTGTCCCAGCGTGGTGACCGTGGAGTCAGAATAACGGATTTCAATTATCGCAAGGCTGGTTTAGAGCTTGGTATGCTGAAAGGAAATGCCTTCGTTATCACACTTCGGTACGTTTCAAGTGGTACTGTTCTGAACTTCGTTGACAAGGTTATGAAGTAACGTTCAGGTAAAAAATGTAGAAACTCTTGACCGTGCCATGAACTCGATCAAGCACAAAGGGTTCATCAATTACTACGGTGAGTTCGATATCCAGCAAACTACTGATTCGTCTGAAGTACAACTCTAGGAATGCAGCGCTTTGGGACGGCCGCAGTGCCAACTCACTCCATTGGCTTGGCAATTCTGAAATCTGATTGGCACAAAGCTGTTTCCCTCATCCTCCAGAATCGGCCTGGAGAACACCCTGAAGTTGTCGCAGCCCGTGACGCGTGGTTAGTGGATGGTGATTTGGATCGTGCCCTGGCTTTAATGCCCAGACGAGTGGTTGCGGAGCGCTGCATTCTCGAGAGCTACAAAAAGCAAGGTGGAGAAACCAGGAACGCAATGGGTGCCTTGTCTACGGTATGTCAAGATTCTAGTAACACTGCTGTTATTCATATAGTTCAATCTAGATTCCTCGAAACTTGCGGCTCATGTATGTCCATGCATACCAATCCTACGTGTGGAATGCCATCGTCTCGGAGCGAATTCGTATACACGGTCCTGACAAAGCGGTACCTGGTGATATTGTTTTCGAGAGCGAGCCAGCCACTAAGGGAGGGAGTGGAGAGAATGATGGGATGGAAGTGGACGATGATGCGGGTAATGATAATGAGAAGCAAGCCACCACAGAGGAAAAGGGTCAGTTTCTTTTCTATTTGTTATGTTGTTCTGATTGAAATTTTGTCATTTGAGGCATGAGCTCTCGTGAGCGCAAGAAAGCTGCCAAGGCTGCTTATGTTGCACCAAGTATCAAAATACTCACTGAAGAGGATGCCCACCAGTACTCGATATTTGACGTAATCATGCCACTCCCGGGTAGAGATGTTGATTACCCAGGTGGTACACTCGGGGAGCGCTATCGGGAATTCCTGCGCTTGGATGGACTCGACCCGGATAACTTCATTCGCAAACAAAAGTACGCTAGATCAGTCCCACCATAAGCGAAACTGACAGGACATCTCCAGAGAGTACACTCTTAATGGCTCCTACCGGAAAATCCTCCAGGTTCCAAAAGATCTCTCGTGGTCTATACTCAGGTACACAGACCCAGACGTCCCACTTGCACAAGCAGACGAAGACAAGCTCCTTGGGTTTGACCCACCAGCTGTCGTTGACGATGGGAAATTTCGCGCGCTCCAGATAAACTTAACACTCGGGACGGCCGCATACGCCACGATGGCATTGCGAGAGATCACCAAGACTGAGACGAGTTCGCATTTCCAGACTGGTCTTACTCAGGCTTCTGAAGACCAGCAGTTCCGAGGTGTAGTAGCAGGAGATGTTGCAGAATTGGATGACGGTGACACAGAGATGGAAGCATCAAATATGTTGGATACATAGTAGTAGAATGTCTTCTGTAGTACTAGGTATCTGGACCCGGGGATTTATTGAATGTCCAGTCTGCCTTTCGGGGGAAAGTAGTCCCACAGTCACGTAGCCGATCATAACGCAGTGCATATGTGATGAACCGCTACACATACATGTACCGCCTCTGCGTAATTCATCCAAACAACTAGCACTCTGGTGTACTCGCAACTGGTTTGCGAGTCACTTTTCCCATTAGCTGAACTTCCGTTATTTAGATCGCCAAACTTTTGACGTGGCCTATCGTATTCACTTGCGCAGTTCGAACGCGGCTCGTGAATACTATCCTCTAAGCTTGCGCATCTGAAAGTGAATATGGGAAAAGTAGAACGTATAGTCTTTCTGTCGCTCGTTCTTGATCTCTTTGGTGAGTGCCAATGCCATGTTCAGTTTTGAAATGAGTCTGAAGCCTCGGCAAAGCATTTACAATACCTCTACCCTTGTTTCCTCGCATAATCGAGTGGTATACGGTGGTAAGTATCCCATGCTACGTGTCTCTATTTCCTTCATTGATTATGTAGAGAGAAATTTCCGACCCCAATGGCCTCCTTTCCAGAACACTGCGGTTTGTTTCGGCGGTGCGAGGCATCTTCTATAAGCCACTACAAAACTCTCAGAGATGGGATGTAGTTTTCCTTGGTTGGTCTAGTTTCAATCATAGGACGTGGTTTATACTGATCTGATAATTATTCAAGGTGGTTTGATGGGTTCCGCTTTCTCGTATGTCTTCGAGTCGCGTTCCCAGTTTATTTAAGGTTGTATTCACTTGGTATTTGCAGCACTCTACAGTTCTTGGTATCGCCGCATATAGGATCTCTCTCCGACACTTATGGGCGCAGGAATGTCCTTTTGGTCACTATGATAGGAAATATATTGTCCGCGCTCATGTGAGCACTGAAGTCATTCTTATCATTGAGTTCCTGAACCGATTCTCCGCCAGTTGGATCCAGTCAACCACTTTTGCTTCTTACATGCTTTCCCGCGTCGTAGGGGGTCTTAGTGAAGGCAACGTGCAACTTGCTACGTCAGTTCTCTGTCATAATCCAAGGACTGGAACTGACCGACATCGTCAACAGTGCCATCCTCTCTGATATTTCAACGCCTAGGAACCGATCTAAAGCCCTTGCCCATGTTGGAATTGCGTTTGCTATCTGTTTTTGTATTGGGCCCCCGATCGGAGCCTATTTTGCCTCGAGGCCAGTTCCCCTATTTGTAGGGGCTCTACAAATGGAATTGAACGTCTACGCGGTCCCGGCATTATTGACGCTCGTACTGCTTATCGCAGAGACCTTGTTCCTAACAGTTGCTCTTCCCGAAACCCGAAATACCCAACCTGACAAGCCAGAAGTCCATGCCAACGGGAAGTTGAATGCTGTTTCTGCGGTACGGAGTGTGCAAGAGAGGACTGAAATTTTGCGGGTCTTGCGCAAGCTCCATTTCCTTTTCTTAGGAATCTTCTCAGGCGTGGAATTCACCCTCACTTTCCTTACCTTCGATCGTGCGTCATTGTTAACATGCTCCTGAAATCATGCGTTAAAAACTCCGATGACAGTATTCGATTGGAATAACAAACAGAATGGAGCATTAATTGGCTTCATTGGCATCATCAGTGCTCTTTTACAGGGAGGATACGTCCGTCGTGCTATCTCCAAAGTAGGAGAGGGGAAAATGGCACAACGAGGGGTGTCGAGCTGCGCACTGGGCCTCGTGTTCCTAACTATCCTTCCTCACTTCGTGTCCACTCAACCGAAAATCGCTGTCGGACTGCTGCGAGCCGCAGCGGTCTGTCTGGCTTTCACTTCCGCGACAGTTGTAAGCTCGCTTACTGCACATGCCTCCCTCCAGTGCGACGAGGGCTTCGACAAAGATACAGGCAAACCTGCGGCTGTATATCCTGAGTTGGCCAAGGGCAAGGCACTAGGTGAATTCCGGTCATCAGGTCAGCTGGGTCGTGCAATAGGGCCGTTGCTTGGTAAGTTTTAGGTTATGTCCGAAAGGTAAGGCTGGCTGACTTGATTTGCACTCGTCAGCATGCGCGTCATATTGGACCTTCGGGCCGTCTGTTACTTATGCTGTAAGCGCAATAGCTATGCTAACTTTGTCAGCGTCCATGAAAACCGTCGCCGTTCTACCGGGAAAATCATCATGATGTGAGACCGCCGCCGATCAGTAAGTACTAGTGACTTTGCGCAGAACCTAAATTCTGATCCAAACCTTAAAAGTCGGAGTGGCGTCTCAAGATCTCACACCTAGTCGCAATCTAGAAATGCTTTACGGACTTGCAAAGCATTTGCGGCATACTTCTTTAGAGCGACGTTCTAACCACTTCAATGGAAAATTAAATTTCACACGCGAATCAGTCCAATTGTTATCAATATCAATATTCTATAGGAACACTAATAGATATGAATAGAACTTGGTGGATGGATGACAGAACTCCAATGTTGCAAACCGCCACCTGAGAAGACAGCCGTGTAGGTATTATCAGGTCATGTCCCATGCAATATATCAAAGAAATATACGTAGAAATCATCATTCAAAAGCAGAATTTGGTATCTAAACGCGTTCCACAGCCATAGGTGAAGCAGGGTTCAATAGCGTTTTTACTAGAGTAGTGTGAGTAGCATCAAATAAAGTCAAGTGTTTCATCGCAATGCTATGAATTTTGCTGTTCGAGATCAATAAGCGGACTTGAAGACGAATGCGGAAGACGATTCTCCAATGGTGGCCGAGGTGATTGAGAGCAGCCTTGATGAAACTCGGCTGATTCATCTCCAACTCTACTCTCAGCCCCTTGCCAAAGCTTCTCAAGGGGTAACTGAGAAGAAGGGGGTAAATTCCGTCCAGAAGATGGTTGTGGAGGCGGGCTGCGCGTGAGAATGTCCATATTCTGGGATTGAGTAAAGATAGCCGGGAGGAAGAACATGACTCCTCTGGACCGTTGCCTCCGACTGCGAGATGGGGCGCGTGGTAACGCAGGCGGCTCTTGAGATAGATTCAAATAACCCGTGGCACGGTCTCGCACGCGACGCACAACATCAAGAATAGATGATGGTGCGCGATAACTTGACGTCGGAAATATGTCCACAGAAGATGAAATATCGGAGGGGACGGGTGAGTCCGGTCTCAACTCAAAGGGAAGGGGCAGTAATGAAACATGTTCGTCCAACGGCGACTGGGGAGCGGAGTTGATGGGAGATGATGGTTGCGTAGAAGCACCAGACGCTGGAAGGAAGGACCACCGCATGTCAATGTGCCAGCGCCCATTGCGCTGAGTCCACCTAGGCAAAAGGACATCATATCCTCCAATTCTCCTAAGACTATACTTTCGTTGCTTGCTAGGGACCGTGAGCTTGTAGATCCCATAGACTAGTATGACCAAACCCAACCACATCAATCCTTTCCCCCACGTACTCAAGAAGCTGATTAATGCAGCATCGTCGGCATGCCAGCTGCTACCGTAATAATGGGCGAAGAATGAATGGGGAGCTTCTTCTGGTTTGGCGTTCTTGCCGTAAAGAGATTTGGGTAGGATTCGAACATCTCCTGGTTCGTACGGCGTGATAGGATGTGACGCAGTGTAAAGGCTGTACTGAAAAGAGAGGAACATGGGTCCTGTGGAGAACATGACGGTGGGATAGTTTAATATCCAAGAATGGTCAAACGTGACAAGGTTGTGGATAGTCTGGGAGAGGAAAGGATGACCCTTTTCAGCAAACATGAGGTCATTGGAAACGCCGACAGGTATGGTCTTGGGTAAAATGACGGGATATATCAATAACGGATCCAGAGGTCGCAGGCATCCAACATCAAGGTCGAGATATATTCCGCCATAGTGATGAAGGACGAAATAACGAATAGCATCAGCTCGTTGAATCGTGAACTCGTAGTCGTCGAACGTATCAAGAAACCAGGGGTAATACTCTGCGATAAACTCGCGGGAGCTGGCGTCAGTCCAGAGCATGTAGTCACTGTTAGAATAATGATAAGGACTTTGAGTGGCGGAGATGAGACGGATACGGACTAGTCGGACATCATGTTTCGACATGCCTCAGAGAGGCGTTTCCAATCAGCTGGAAGCGTCTCCGACTTCCAAGTCTGGTGGATAATACGGGGTATCCTCTCAAGCTTTCCATGTTCCGTTGCATTCCAGCGTGTTGTGTTGCTTAACACTGGGACCTCCCTGTCTGGAATATATGCTGCGGCATTGATGTAGAGGTAGTAAGAGATGGAAGACAAGACGACGACGGTGCCGAATAGAACAAGAGCAAGGAGAATAAGGAGAATATAAAGTGTACGTCGTTTTGCCATGAGGGAGAGGAAGAAGAAGGAAAAATAGAGTAAAGAGGAGAAACTTGCCAAACAAGAACGCAACCGAGAACAGAAGGTTCATTTCACCCTTGCCAAATTTGGACCATGATTGAAACATTGTATCAAGTCAACATTTACACATTCTAGTTGTATTGTCATAGCCTCATGCCTACGGTCTGATTACTATCTCATGATGCGGGGAGACTTCGGTCACAGCCCCGTTGGTCGCATCGGCATCGCAAATACGCGGCTGATGTGAAGTTCGGCGGCAGGCACTGACTCACGAATAGATCCTTCTTGCCAGTCATCGCCTATTTCCCTCAACCCCTTTAACGCCGTATCCCAATCCCGTCGGGACCAATCTTGACCTCTCCGTGCCCCCACACCTTCGTATGGCCGTGTCATGAAGGTGTCCACCCGTGGACTAGTCCTAGGCAGCCTTTTCTTCGCGCCTAGGTAGTCCAAACAATCTACAGCACCCCACGTTGCAAAATTCTTTCTTGAATAGGAAGGCGCGTGTTTCGATGCTGAGTTGCTGCAGCCAAAAATCCGCACGTCAGGGCCTGCTACACGAGCAACTAGTTCCAGAAGCAACCCCGTGAAATAATCGATCACTTGCACGTGGAGGAGATCTAGTGAGTGGCTTGGCTGTAGAAGCTGAGGTACAGAAGAGGCATCATCGTCGACATCCATTACGTCATCATCTGGCTCTGGTGCAGGTGTCACTTGTGTCAAATTCTCCAATGAATTTCGATAAGTTGCATGACATTTGCTGAAGCGAGCAGCAGCCTCAGCCCCAAAGAGAGCTTCAGCAATATCCCGGCTAGAAAATGTGTTCCGACTGGGTGATATTGTCAACACACCTTCCCGCGTCGGTTACGTATGAGAACTTTGCGCATGACAGATCATATTCATATACCTACATTCACTTTCGGCTTCCACGATTAAAAGCTTGTCTTTGCTACACAAAAATGTTCGCCGTTGCCATAGGAAATATTTGCAGCAATCGATGATCAAACTGTCGTTGCTACGCTCTGAACCAAATTCCTACCATCCAAATCATCATCAAAGATGGAACAAGGACTTATAACAAGACTTACCAGTACAGCATCCAGGTCCCTCTTTTTCCAATTTCCCGAGGCTTTGCACGTCTCGTTCAAGGCTTGGCCTTTGACCGACCTTCGTTCCTTCACCTTTTTCAGCAACCATGATGATGCTCTACGGGCAAACCAAGAGAGTCTCTCGCGATTCTTCTGCCTAGTAAACGATCATCAGATGAGCGCTCTTCATACGATTTACCACCACACTCACCCATCAAGCTCGTAAATCACAACGCCCGGGATAATGATCAATACAGGCAATCCCTGCTCTTCAACCTCCGTGACGAATACTTGTATTACATCAAGATAGTCCAGTAGTATGTTCGTGTCAAGGACGACGACGGTCAGTTCCTCCGATAGAGGAGCCTAGAGGTGGCGTGCAAACAATCAATACGAGGTCTGTTGGGACAGACCGAGCAGACGTGATAGCGTACCTGCATTTCGACATCCCTTAGAGTTAGGCTGTTTGAGAATTCGTCGATACTCTTCAGCGTTTCAAACAGATGAGTACTCGGGGGAGACGGGGCTGCGATTTCGCGTAGTAAGGGACATTTGAACTTGAATGAGTGATGAGCGATAGGGTCCTCACTGTGCTTAAAATCTCCATTTCCGAAACCAGGTTGCTGTAGTGACAAAAGGTTAGAAAATGACATCGGATAGAACGTACTGGTCGTTGATTGAGTTGTTCATGCAGTCAAGAGTGAAAAAACCCGAGTTTTCTCGGGGAATGCGGAAAACGCGTGGAACAAAGACTATGTGCTAACCGGCTTTTGCAACTAATTTACAACAATGACAATACAATGACATTCTGTTGGAGTGGTTGTTTCAAAAACTCGGACACTTCGCAATTATATAAAGTCAATTCAATCATGATGTATATGATATGCGTTTGTTTAATACATGTGATGATGTTCAATAAGTATTCCAATAAAGATGTGGAAAATCTATAATGCAACTCTCAGGGTGCAAGCGCCATCTTCTTCATAGGCGGTGTTCCATTACTCTCCATTTTGACAGAGGATTGACTGCAATCATCGACACTCGCCTTGCGCTTGAGTGTAGCGCGTTTAGAGTCGGGTGACCGAGACTGCGAGGACCGTACACTTGAGTTGCCCTTTTGGGGAGTAGCCCTAGAAGCATCTGGTGTGCCAGACCTGCTCCGACTGCTTGTATCTTGGCGTAATCTTGAAGCCAGAGTATGCATCGAACCCATAGCTTCAGCATAACATGTTGCGTGATATATCTAGGCCAATACGTTATTAAGATGCTCATCATGGACGAGCCGAGACGCACCTTATCGTCCTTTCTGACAGCATTCTTCCAGACCCACTCCTCGTCATCCTCTAGGAACTCTGTCTTCAGAGTCTCTTTACATATGGGACAAGACAAGGACTTCGCTTCGTCGCCCGATGGCACAACAACGAACTGCGTGCGCAGCTCAGCATCACGTCGTGCTGCATCTACTGCAAGCGCAGCCTTATTGGTCGTAGGCCGAGGACCGTCAGCACGGCCTTTACCCTTCACATCTACACGACCCTCGTGAACCCAATCCTGCGAAAGACGGTTAGCATGTTTGGGGTCCAACAAAAAGGGAAATCGTACATCAAGGTCGACAAACCAACTGCGACTATGTCCACGACCAAGGCTCTGATTTGCTTTACGATTTTGTCTGAAGTGCATGTCAAGATGATCCTCCATCTCTTTCTTTCCTAGTGTATCATCCGAAAATCTGACACCACACTGCTTACACTGGGCGGGTAATCGATCATACAATAAACGGTCAATATTAGGACGTTTTCTGCATTACTAGATTAACACTGATCAGCAGCGAAAGGGTATCAACCATACCTTGTGATATCAGCGTTCGTTAGCCTGATGTTCTGCGATAAAACTGATTGGCGATATGCTCTTGCAGCATCCCGACTCATGTTTTCAGACGACGATGTAACAGTGTCCTCAGAAGTGGCGGTCGCTCCGGCACCAACGGGCGTACCAGTGCCAGCCACAATGCCGGCCTTTAAAAGAGCACTGTAAAGTCCAGCGATGTCAGTTGAGGGGGCAGCTGCAGATTTCACGCTCGATAAAAGAGATGCAGAGTCGACCGGTTCAGATTTAGGTTGATTAATGGACGGCAAGGCGTAAGACGTATAAGTAGTAGAGGAAGAGTGTTGTGATACTGGAGGTGAGAATGCAGATTGCGTAGTTTGGCGAGGGTATGCAGGCTGAGCTTGGTATTGATATGATGTAGTAGTTGTCGGAGGAGCGGCCGCGGCAGGTTGAGGGGCTTGTGATAGAGATCTCAGCTGGGTCAGGATTTGACGGAGCTCATCTTGAGAAACACCTGCTTCAACAAGCTTGCGCAACTGAATTGCTCCAAATAAGCGTACAGACAATGACGACGGAAAGTGTTACTTACCTGTTGCAAAATTTGTACATGCCTCTGTGCAGTAGTATCCCAAGCATTCGATTGAAGGGCGCGTTCCTTTTGGCTCAGGGTAAATTCAAGTTCGCTCAGGACCTGTGCTCTCGATATCTGGCCAGATGTTGCCTAAGAAAGTATATTCAGTCCGTTGGAGCGGCGGGATCGTCGAAGTTAACTCACCCCTGTTGGATTCGAATCGCCGCCCCATATTCCACGTTCAATGGCAAGTTGTGGAATGACGCCGAACAATTCCTTGCCAGTCGGAGAGGCTGTTCGCCAGGTTAAAAGCATTTCTTCCATCTTGCTACGAGTCGCCTGATCAACCTGCTGATAAGTTTCCAGGAATAAACCAATGACGAAGGGAGTAAAATGGCGCGTATACGGGTCGTAGACATTCTTCGATATCGCGTCCAGTAAGTAGAAGCCTGGGAGCTTAATCCACGGAGGAACCTAGCGATGCGAGAAAACCACACCAAAAAGGCAAGCATGAGTCAGCTTCATGTCCATAACACAACCCATCAAAAAGAAAAGCGCTGAGCTGCCACGTTGAGAAGAGCGACATAATTCTCTTAGTACGATGTCCTCCATCCGCCATGCAGCGGGGCCACCAGGCCTTGCGAGGATATCTTTCAAACTACTACGAGACTAATGACTAAGTACATGGTAACCGCAAAGCAGCGCATTAAAGTAACAGATATAGCCATGTGTCAACTACCAACTGACAGCAACATGCCATAAAAACGATATCAACGACGACTCACCCTTCGAATGTGGGCTTCCAAACATTGAGCGACAATCTCAGCCCATTTTGAATACTCTTGAGCAATCATCGATAAGGTCTGAATGATAGGTCTGGAGTTAATGGTAAGTTCTGCCAGTCGCGCTGCATAATCACGGCGAAAAGAATTGGGATCCACAAAGTAGACAGGTGCAGGAGGTGGGGGCGGTTGCTGGTAAGAGTAAGCAGAAGGTCCAGGCTGATGATAGCTTGGTGGTGCTGCATAAGCCACCTGCCCGTACATGTGGGGCTGAGAGTACATGACAGTCGTTTTTAAAAAATTCTCAACGAAGTGCGAGACAGTCACCGCAAATGCAGTACGATCTCACCCAGAAAGTGAGGAGAAGTAAAGATCTTGATAAAACACAAAACTCTTGAACGATCGACTGGCGCTAGAAACCCGTTTTTTCCAATGGCGGTCTTACTCAGCTGTCAATGACACGACCACGAAGCCCAACGGAAACGATGATGGTGGTTTGAGTGGAAGAAGCGGCTGACAATAGCCGTCTCTAATTAGACTTTAAACTCCGCTCGCAATTGTCCGCCACTTCTGTCCACCCCCCGAACATACACAGCCGCCCACCGACCTCAAGAAAACCAACGATCGCAAGGTGAGTTCGTGCTGAATTCAGATGTGACTGGGTCAACTTCCAGGGTGTTGGTATCTATGTTCCTGGAAGAAATTTGGCGAGGATTGGACCTCTGGATGGTGATGGATTGACTACCCGCATCGAGGATGTCTCAATATCGAATGAAGTAACTGACTTCGCACGTAGATGCGGGACGTCCTCCAAACTGAAGAACTCGAGGTCCCTGAGGGTGTTGCCATTGAAATCAAGTCACGCGTTATCAAAGTCACTGGCCCACGGGGTACCCTTACGAAGAATGTCCGTCATGTCGATATGGATATTCGGGTGTTGAAGACCAAGAAGAGCAGCAAGGTCACTCTCGCGGTGTGGCAAGGTGGGCGCAAGCATGTCGCATGTCTACGGACAATCCGAAGCTTGATTAACAACATGGTCATTGGTGTGACTAAGGTTTGTGCACCCACATGCAGGGCGTTTTTCATAGCTTACTCAGGACTCAGGGCTTCCTCTACAAAATGCGCGCTGTATATGCCCATTTTCCAATCAACGCTATCATCCAAGATAGTGGAAACGCTATCGAGATCCGTAACTTCCTGGGAGAGAAAGTAAGTCGTTATCCACGGCGTTACTTCAGTTTTTGCTCAAGGCAAATAGACTGTACGACACGTAAAGATGCTCGGTGGAGTTAATATTTCAGAGTCCAAGGCTCAAAAAGACGAGCTTATCCTCGAGGGTAATGATATTGAGAATGTTTCGCAATCAGGTGCATAACATCCTTCCACTGCCGAGTAATTTTTGCCTAAACTGCTGCCTTAGCCGCCTCCATTCAGGGTGCTTGCCGCGTACGGAACAAGGATATCCGTAAATTCTTGGATGGTATCTACGTATCCGACCGCACGACCATCACTCAGGAGTAGACGGGTTGTGGTTTGTAAGGGAAGCTGGGCATTATACAAAATTCCATGTCACATATGCATTAATCTCCATCAACCCTATGTTCTACGCAAGACATTCTACTACTGATCGAGACCTTTGCAAGAGTCGAAGACCATCGGTGGGGTACAGAACAAACTCTGATTTTTCGAACTACATGAGAATCTGAGGTGTCCTCTCCATGAGCCACTCTACCTATATATTCTACGAAGTCGACCATGTATCAAAATATAAGGAAGTGACTTGGACCTACCTATGGCATAGGAACACCCTGGAAGTATTGGCCCCAGTCGTCAGACGAAAATATGTTTGATTAAATACTCTTAAGTCTATCGTATGAATGGAATGTTAGTGTTGACCCTCCGCCTGTAGTTATCATATTCCTCTCCAAAGAAATTCACTAATGCCCTCTCTTCAACTGCTCCGAAATCAGTCAATGCATCCACGAGTGATATAATAAATATGTACCTTTGATACGACGCGAGAAAAATCTCCACAAGACTAGTACGAAGCCAATGGAGCTGATAGGGTTTTGCAAAACCAGCTGGGTCCCTAACGCCCAGTAAAAAAATCCTGCGTATGATGGATGGCGGAACGCCCTGTGGAGTTACTTAAGTGTATGTAATGGTATGATCAAGAAGATGTTCCACTCACGAGTATACACCATCAGTTACTAATCGGTGCGAAGGCAGCTTGCGGAGAGCTACGATATGAGAGAAGTTAGTCGAAGCCTGTATCATTGCCGATGCACGCAGTGTCTGTCCGATGACAGCCATGATTACACCTAGCGAAGATTCATCAGCTTCATTCTTGCGAGCCAATCGCAACTAACCAATCGTTGAGATATAGTGGTAAGCCTTGAGCGATGGTTTGAAGTATAACGTGATTAGGTATTCCACAAGAGCGGTCCCATTGGCGACGTGATACATAGCGCCATTATCAAGTAAGAACGCTGTCACATCATTTAGTAGATATCTTTCAGAGTTACAAAGACAAACTCACAGTCAACGCTGCATTTGTCACGGTTCCAGCCTGCTGTGACCGCGAATTCTCCCCAGTGGAAGCCAGACCAGGCGGCAAGGAAGAAGCCCAGCTGATATGTGGCCCACCAGTGATCAGAGATGCCTCCAGTGAGAAAGAGTGCCAAACCAAGAGAAAAGATACATCCTAATACAAATGATATCATGGATGCTGCAAGCGGTGTATTCGGGATATTTTCATGAGGTTGATGGTTCACGGGTATAGTTTCTAGCGTGTTCGTGTTCGTGTTCCTAGTGGTAGAAGCGCGTTGTCGCAATCGGTCCTCAAAATTGTTGGGAACATCAGAAGACATGAGCGTTTATGAGCGTTTATGAAGATAAAGTACTGAATATAAAATGATTGAAATTCTGATGAGGAGAAACTGTTTGGTCTTGTTGAATTCACAAGGCCACGATCGAATCACTCCTCGGATGATTCCGCGTACTGGTCCACAGGTCATGCTTCGTAGGGTCTTATGGCTACCGGTGAGGGATTGCCAGCTGAAGTTCCTGAATCAACGCTTCTTGGCTACTGAGGCTCACCATGAGACTTCTCTTATCAGAAACATGGCGCTGGTAGCCCACATTGGTGCGTCTGCCAGAACGCGTCTCATGAACCAATCTGAAAAAACACAGACTCCGGGAAAACTACGCTTACGGAGTCCATACTACACAAGTCGGCCTACCTGGCAGCCCCTGGATCAGTTGACACTGGCAGCACTACGACAGACTTCTTGCCTGCCGAACGAGAGCGCGGCATCACAATTCAATCCGCGAGCATTCCGGTCAAGTGGGATAAATGGACTTTTAATCTCATAGATACACCAGGTCATGCTGATTTTGGTATGGAGGTGGAGAGTGCAAGTCGCGTTGTTGACGGGGCTGTCGTCCTCATTGATTCAGTGGAAGGAGTCGAAGCACAGACTAAGGGCGTTTGGCGACAACTGGATCGGTAAGTGCATACCTTATTTCGACCACCTATGTTTCTGAAGTCATTTTTAGATATGGTGTCCCCACTAGGCTTATGTTTCTGAATAAACTTGACCGACCGGGTGCTTCTTTCAGGTCGTCGTTGGTCTCGCTACTTACCCATAGGCTGCACCCAAACCCCATGGCTTTGGTATTGCCAGTTGCTTCCTTCCGTACTGAAGATTACATGCGAGCCGAACCAGGTATTCAAGGGTTGGTCGATCTGGTAAAATGGGAAATTTGGAAATGGACGGAAGACGGCCACTCTACCATACAATCCCTTCCTAGAACAGTCGAAGAACTCGAGACAAGCGGTATCCTTCCGACAAACCATCCCATGATACCGCACCTTGTGGCCGCTCGGACAACTCTTTTGGAAAACCTCTCGATGTACTCTGATGAATTGATGGAACACCTACTCGCCCTGCCGCCGGGACCTTCATCGTATCTTGATGTCGAAATGTCTGCAATCATTCCACATCTTCGTAAAGCTACCTTAAGCAATGATATTCTGCCTGTTCTTTGCGGTTCTGCGATGAAAAGTATTGGTACAGAATTGGTAATGAACTACGTTGGCGAGCTCCTGGCAAGCCCAATGGACGTTCGATTAGACGCAGAGTCAGCTAACGGACCACTGCGCCTCTTAGCGTGGAAAGTGAGCTGGGATAAACGCAAAGGATGGATGACGTTCGTTCGCGTGTATTCCGGTAAGTTCAGCATGATTTACACAGAGTATTGTTCATCGAGCATGCTAGGAACCCTCAAGCGTCAGAGTTCTGTATTTAACGTTACCAGTGGTCAGAAAGAGAAAATTTCAAAGGTTCTTCTCCTATACGCTGCGGAAGCACAGGAAGTCGAGTCCCTGCCGTATGGCTCCGTCGGAGTCATCTTAGGCTTGAAGTTCACTCGCACAGGCGACACTCTTGTCGATGCTCGCCATTCGTCTAACTCATCGCAAACATCCCTTCGAGGAGTAGTTCCACCACCCGCGGTTATGTCAGCCTCCGTCATACCCAAGTCTCATTCTGACCTCGACCCTGTACAAGAGGCTTTGCATGCTCTATCTCGCACAGACCCTTCTGTTCGAGTCGATATGCAGGAGGGCCAATTACTTGTCCACGGATTAGGTGCCCTGCATCTCGAGATTGTCGAGGGGAGACTACGGGACGAATGGGATGTCAATTTTGAATTGGGTAGCCGCCGCGTCAGCTATCGTGAATCTCTAGGACCTGGGCTTAGCTCCAATGTAAACAATTGGACCACTGAGGTTTCAGGAAAACCAGTCACGATCAAAATCCTGATGACGATGGAACCTCTTGCTGACGACGAGCAGGGGGATCCAGTCTGGGATGGCAACCTTGTCTTGGGCCCAAGTGGAAAGCCTCTGTTGTCTCCAGATGCCTTCCGGGATCAGCTGGACCCTATGGCCAATATCGCTCGAGGCTTGTCCAGCTCTCTATCGAATTCACCACATACGTCCCTGCCGCTCTCTCACATTAAGATTCATGTCACGGAGTACAACCTTCCCCGCGACATTCCAACGTCCATTCTTGCCGGTGCTAGTTCCTCCATTCTACGAACTCGAATACAAGAAGCAGGAATGGGTCCCGTGTTAGAGCCATTCATCAAGCTCAAGATATCTCTTCATGAGGACACCATGGGAAAGGTTGTCAAAGATCTTACTGAAAACGGTGGCGAAGTTTTGGACCTTGCTTCCGATACGCCAGCTATGGATGGAGACGAAGTAGTTGCATACTCCACGGATGGATTGTACATCCCTCCAGAAGAACTATCGCCCTCATCCGCTGCCTCTACGTCATACAAGTTTTCAAATGATGTTCCACGGCTTAAACGCACAATTCATGCAGTCGCACCACTTAGCCGCATGCTAGATTATTCAACCCGTCTTCGTGCATTGTCTGGGGGACATGGTCTCTTTGATATGCTGAACGCAGGATTCAGACAAGTCTCTGAAGCACGTAGGTTGGAGATATTAAGAGAGATAGGACGTGCATAAAATTACGGATCGAGTTTAGATATCTAATAGACTATGTAGCCTTACTACGAAAACTCCCTCACCTCATCTGCATCCCCGAATAATACCGCTCCATCCATCTCATCATCGTCATCTGCAGCCGCAACGTGCATGCCACCAGCTGCATTAAGTGCTTGGCTAAATATCATAAGATCATCACTACCGTAACCATCAGAATCAGAATCAGGGGCAGGATCATTGAAGAGGGGAACTGGAGGCAAGGTCTTTGCTCGAGGAAAAGGAGCCGGGGTCAGGCTTCTACCTCTGTCAAACTCTGGCAGGAAGAGAGGCGTGCGGGCTCTTTGGCTGTTATTGCTAGGTACGAAATCAGGAGGTGCGATTGTCGAGCCTCTTAATGCCTCGTTTGTTAGGGGTATTACGGATGGCGCTCGTGTGACAGATCGAATTGGAGGCCATGGCTCCACGACTACGCAAAGACAGCGTCCAAAGATGTTGAAACCTTGATACTTGAGCTTCAGTGCTAGCTTGTCTTTCTTGTCGTCTTCGTCGTCGATCTCCATGAAAGGTCGACTTGGCTCAGAAGTAATTACGACGGCTTCCGAATCAAGAGTAGGTTCCATAGTAGATTCCAAGGACTTCTCTGTGTCTTCTTGTTTAACGGTGGTTGATATTTCAGCGCTGTGATCCATCACAAGGACATCGTGGTCACTAAGTTCCTCTTCAGGGACCTCGTTTTGCTGGGTAGTCTCGGTTGGGCCAGCCATCTCCACATCTAGAGATTCATCAGAACTAATTTCCACAGGGTCCTCGACGTCTTCACGATAGCCCCCGACAGGAATCTTTCTCATTCTCTGCGAACGTCGAGTCGTAGCAGGAGTCTCTCGAGAAACTCCTTGTGTCCTATCCATTTCACTGCTGTCATCTGAAAGGCTTATGACTTCTTCTTCTTCTTCTTCCTCGTCCTCTTCATCACTATGAGCTCGAGATCTGCCTGCCGTCTTCCTTCTCTTGCGGCCAGAAGCTGCCTGAGTATCCTTATTCTCCGATGCTCTGTTTTTTCTCTTCCCACTTCTGCTCTTGGACTTTTCCGGCTGTGGTGGGGGTATATTAACCTTGGAAGAAGGTGGGGGTGCTGGAACAAATGAACGCGTCTGGAGGGTGTCAGGATGCGTTTGGAAGAGATACATTCGAGTTAGCTTGCGCGCACCTTAATGATTACATTATGAGGTTCCGTCTTCTGGAAGAAAAAGGCAGCCTGATAAGTCTCTGCAAGTGGATTATATATTGAATTCGCAGTTTCGTATACATAGGAACCGTACCTCCCCGATGAACATCTACCGCTCCCTTCCTCCCACTCGAAGCCCCAGGACCAAAGTGGATGTCTTTCTCGGCTTGTAACTTTGGCAAAACCCTGAAAAGATCTGAGAAACATTCACGAGAGCTACGAAAAAACAGACTGACAGTGGTCGCAGATCAGCCAGGACATGCTGTAGCACTGTGTCCGACATCCAATCTACGTGTCTTTCATCGAGGTAGAGCTGATTACGGTGGTCATTAGAACAGGTCGCGTAGTAGGCACGGAGGTGCGCTTACATACAGAGGTATCACTGAACTTGCTGATACGCGAAGGTAGTATGCATTCCGTACGCTGAAGCCAGCCATAGGTAGATACTACAGGCTAGGAGACAACGGACGAACTCAAGTTTGAGACAGCACTGGGCTGCTGTGTCCAACCTATTTTCTAGCACTAGAGCCAATTGCAGTCGTGAAGTACCTGAGTACTGAGTCCCCAAGCTCGGGGGTCCTTAGTGCTTCCAGGATTTCCTTGCGACACTATAGTGCGGATAACTTGAAGTAGAGGAAAAAGCATGTATTGATGACGTAACTTGTCTTGTAGTACGTAGTCAGCCGATTAAAATTATGTTAATTGATCCCGCGGAAGCAAGGCCACTGCAGCTATTTGATGCAACGGTCCGATTAATGTGATCGCTCGGTGAATGGTCAGATGGCAGGGGTACATACCAGTAATCGTTTAGTAAAGTTATGTAACGAGCACATATCTAAAGTATATAAGCAGTTCAAATATTCACCGATCACCGCACTTGCAGTGACCGTAACTTATTTACCGGAAAGAAGCAATGATTGAGCTTACAAAATATCGACTAGTAACTTAGTCTCACCGGTGGTTTACTGATGGTAGACCGGGTCCCCGGGAGGAGCAAGAAGATTAGATGTCGAGAGGTATGCTTGAAGAGGGTTTGTTGACAGGCAAGTTATCTTGTGGTCCTCTCTAATGTTTCGCATTTCTGACACATATCCAGAATCCAACCCCGTTGAGAGACTCATCGAGACTGATACCTGGGCTAGCAAGATTATAGAGACGCTCGTTCGATACACGTAAGCCTGATGCCTAGATCAATGAACTACATGGTTTCACTGATATCGATAGATCCTTGATCAACTGACAATGAGGACTTCGTCTCAAAAATAGCATCGGGATGTGTTAACACTTGAAACACTTATTTTTTAGCCACTAGCCTTTAAATATTCATCACTTCTGATACGACTTACATCATCGAATCACGGCGATGATGCTCGTTTTGACCACATATAAATGCCCTGGATATATACAGCACGAAACCACCAAGTCTGCCCGTTCCCTCACATCCATCCTCGAACAGTTGTATGACCTGAGTCTCAGCAAATGATCAACCTAACTCTCATATATAGTTATTTTGCAGGTTTGTGGAGAGCCAACTATATGATGATGGTGATGTGTCAATCTAACCTTGCATGTGGTTTCGCAGTTGCTTCTTCTGCTGGGGTAATATATGATTGGGGTGAGCAACATCATATGTTGCTGTGGAATCACTAATGTTCTGACGGTGTTGCCAGCGCTGACGTTTGGACAAGAGGTGGGTTGATGATATTACCAGCGCAGTCACGTTGCTGAGAATAGTATGATAGATCGAACTGATCTGGGTCAGCAGAATTCCAATCCAAAAAACTAATTCACATATATGATTGATGCACAGAGGCAACGATGGTCGCTGATGACCCTTCTGTATCTTAGTGTGTGTAACTTGCATTATAATGTGGTCGACAAGTTGTGCTAACCTAATCATATCCTAGGTGCGCTATTTTGGAATTGTATTTGTTGTGTATGTCTGGAAAGCTAAGCGACTTGTATTGTGCTAATCAATCCGTCTCTCACACTCAGCATCAACATAATGTGTATGGCTCATCGCTTACACGATGTTTGTTTCTTCTGACCGGTGGCATACAGATAGTGCTCCGACAATTTCGATGACGGGTACAGTGAGTATTCTACACATATTCCTGCCATTACCATTCACTGAACCGCGCTTCCATGTAGGGCATCAGTAAAACCTCGGGTCTATTTTCGCTAAAGATTTTGAATTTATTTCTATTTTTCCGAGTTTTACCAGGTTTGAGGAACCATTAAGGTGACACGAAAGACACGATGAGAAAATTGAGAAAAATGCCACTCGTCCTCTGAATTCTACTTTGCAGCTCATGAAAGTCACTTATGAGGCATTAACCGACAAAACAAAGTGGTAATAATAGAGAGCAAACGGTATCACATCATCTGGTGGAAAGTGCAAAAAAGTGATGAAAATGGGAACACAAAGTAAAGTACGAAACATTAGCGAAAAGAAGAGTACGAAACGCTAGCGAAAAGAAGGGTGGCGGTGCAGAGAGCGTGAAACGAGACTAAAGACAACAAAAGGCATTATGAGTGGTGGTGGGATAAGCAAAACGCGATAGTATGAACTTGAATCAATGGCAATGATGGAAGCGGACAGCAAGCATGGCGGGAACGAGGTCTATCAAATGATGTTAGCTCATGAATAACGCAAAAAAAAAAAACCAATATTACTAGTTACCAAAGCATGGCACGCCTGTCGATGTCCTCTGATTCGTCATCGCCATTGAGGCGAAGGTACTTCTCGAGGCCAGCACTGCCCGATTTCTTGAGTAACTTCTGCGCTGTTGAAATCATGTCCCTCAAAAAAATGTCCCCCTTTTTCTTTACGCTAGCCAAGTAAGCTTCGGTTACTGACCCCCAGTTGTTGATGGAAAATGCGTGCTCGGTGGTGCTGTAGTTGCCGGTCCACTTGTTGAGGGTCTTCGGTGTGCGCAGCTTGCGCTTCAGTTGTGCAGGACGCATATCGAGGATGTCCACATCAATATCAATGGCACCAGCGCCGAGGCATTTGACAGCACGTTCGAGCTGTCAAATGTGATAAGTCATGATTCTTGTATGGTCAGAATACTTACTGAAGTTGCGCAGAGAGCAAGAACACCAGCCATGCCACTGCCAGCAGCCAATACATCTGTTTTGATGGCGGTGACATGAGCATGTCCAACAATACTGTGAAGATGAGCGGTTGCAAATAACTGTATCATGAAAGGAGACCGGAATGCTTTCATCTTGTCTGAGTAGTCCAAGTCCTCGAAGAGGAACACAAACTCCTCCATAAGCGCTTCGCTAAGGTCTTTTGGATGTGTGTCTTCGTTCCGAGCGAAGAAGTCAATCATAATTGCAAGTCCTGTTGAACCGAAGTTGCTGCGCCACTCTGCCAGACGCTGAGTAGCCTTATTGAGATCACAATGAGTTGGCAATAGTGCTACAAAAAAAATTGCTAGACGCACAACACCAAAGACAGATCCCTGAGCGGTCACCTTGTACTGGAGATCTGGATAAATGACATCAAAAATGCATTGAAGCGCTTCAACAAGAGAGGTATCTGCAAACTGCCAGAGATCATTTTGGCTGCCGGCCCACAGGTAAAGGGTCGAGAGAAAATGTTTGGGCCACCGTTGATCCTGACATTGTGGAGGGAGATCACTGTTCCGGTAGGTTGAGCGTGACTTATATCGCTTCTCGATCCAGTGACCGGGCAATGGAACGAGCACGGGTTTCATATCATCATCGGCAACTTCTTCAGTCTTCACCTTCTTCGCAGGTGGCTTTGTTGTAGCAGCTGCCTCAGAGACAGCGACTGAAGTCTGTTGAAACAAATATAAGTAGCAATAACCGTTAATGAAATAGACTTACTGAAGATGTTACCCGCATGGCCTTCTTCACGACCGCTCCAACACCAGCTGTAAGCGGAGCCTCAAGTTCCTCATCTGAGGACAATAAGTGAAACAAGACCTTGCGCTTCTTGTTATTCGGACGGTGGAATGATAAACCACTGCCACTGTCACTGTCCTCAGACATCTTCGCATCTTCGTTCGGGTTGAAGTCGTCCTCCAGAACCTCCACATCATTCTCCACGTCATCCTCTGCGTCCATTGGATCATTGTCCTCGAAGTCTGTTAGGCCATCATCCTCGAAGTCTGCCTCTATGTCTGATGGCATGGAGGCCTCCACGTCCATTGGCACATTGAGATCAGACTGGCCCTTCGAGCCCATTGTCGCATCATCGGTCCTCATGTTGGTAGTGATCTATATAGTTCACTTTGTATTAGAATCAGTAAGACTACATATGCTCTACGCACCTTAATAAAAGACTTCTTCTCCTTTGTTTTCGAGGCGATTGTTTCAAGGCGTTCCTGGGAATCATCCAAAGTGTCATCGGCAAAGCCGCCAACAAGAACCTCAGGAACAGGTTTGTTAGTAGTAGCAAGATTGGAAGAGACTTTAGGTTGGCGACTGGACTTGGTATTTACACCTGATACAGATGTAACCTGGGTGCTGGGTGGCCCATGCGCCAATGAGAAAGGGGAGGCAGTGGTGCAAGACTTGGAAGCGCTTGAAGCTTTGGACCTCTCATCTGGTGTAACGTCAGATACCCAGCCATTGACATGTCCTGCCAATGAAAACTTTAAGTTGGTCGACCTGAATTTTGAGGTTAAGTTAACAAAGAATAGTGTTGATTCGGTAAGCATCAACATGGTTTTGATCAAGTCGAAAAGACGTACTTCGCAGATAACTTTCCTTTCTTGTCTTCGACACGTGGTTCCTGGCTTCTGATTCCTGGCATTGCGATCAAATCTCGGGCATTGTTGATTGCATCTTTTAGTGAGATCTTGCCACGCTTTTGAGTCTTCGACTTCTCACTCATTTCCTCTTGAACATGACTGCTGTCGTCTTGAACATGACCGCTGTTGTCTTGACCACTTTCATCTAGGTCCTCAACAATGTTAGCCCCATGTAAGTGAGCCTCATTTGATGCTTGTGCACTCACCAGCGTTTCCTGTTGTCAGGAGCTTCTTATCAGGCGCTGTTCGCTTCACGACAGGGCGGGCACGAGGTTTCACTGGCTTTGGCTTGTTCACGACGGTGAGTTCCTCCGCCTTTTCCATTTCTTTCTGCATGGCTGCAAGCCGTTGCAGCCCCTCAAGCGCGGCCTGCTCTTGAACTTCGCGCGATTCCTTAAGAATCCGGTTGTCCTCTGCTATCTGGGCCTTAGTCCGTCGCTGATGTCCTTTTGCTGGCAGGTCAGGCAAGCCTGGATGCTTGTTTGCATTCTGTGGGCGAGTGCGTGACTTCTGAGCGGTGTCGGACATTGCTGACGAGTAGCGGATTTGACAGGCTCTATGGCAAGCTTGGGACGGCCAGGGAAATGTAATGAGTGGTCAGTAGAATGGTTGAAGTTGAAAATTGACAACCAATTTGTAAGTTCCGTACTTAAGAACTAACCAAACAAAGTTTGATCGCTAATTCAATTCGCTACTAGCAGGACTCTCTGGTCTGCGCACCTGTAAAGTTGTCCAAACCATCAAGTAAGTCCTGCATTATTCTGTCTTTTCGCGCCATACTTACTTCAAATGTCTACACTTCCAGCCGGTCACATCAACTAGACACATTCTTTGGCTGGCCTGAGCTCAGTCACTTGGAAATCAACTCAACAAAAATGCAGGTATCGATTTATTTCAGCCATGCACTCTTATTGACGCAATCTCAAGTGTCTTCACTTTCTGTGATGCCTGCTGATATTCCACGCATCCAACCACGCCGACGGGACCATAGCGCACTCCAACTCCCATGTGGAACATGTTCAAGATGGTTCAAAAGCTCTGCTGGGCGAACAAAACACCGAATTTCGGCACATCCTGTGATGCCAGTACCGCCTCAAGACAACCATCGAGAATCTCTGGAACCTGTTCCCCGAACACCAAGCCCACACCCATCTCACAATGAAGACAATGAGCGTGATGTCGATGTGGATGGTTACCAGGGCAATATGGACGAACATCTGCGCCAACAATCCCCCCATGCAGACGTCGACACAGAATTTTTTGGGCGTGGTGATCATCTTTATCGCAATTATCACACAGGTCTCAACGGTACGTCAATTTACTGCCTGATACTCTATCTTTAATGAGCGCTATTACAGGTAGACCATGTGATGTAAATGGTGTATTCCTCCCCCCTGGCGCTCCACCTCCATCTCCTGAGAATCTCGCAACCAATGACTGGACGCCTTTTCGAAACCGCACAGAATTTGAAACGGCCGAGTTCCTTTACAAGCACAATCAAATGCCAGCTGGTCAAATTGACCGGCTACTAGATCTATGGGCATCTACCCTCGCAAAGCACAATGACAACCCGCCGTTTGCAGATCACCGTGATCTGTACCACGTCATTGACAGTTCGCCCTTTGGGGATGTACCATGGCAACGCTTTACGGTCGCCTATGATGGCGAGAGACTTGCAGACGAGCACAAGCCCTGGATGGATGGCGAATACGAAGTCTGGTTCCGCGACCCACGTGAAGTTGCGCGTAATATGCTCGCAAATTCGACTTATGCTAACGAGATGGATTACTGCCCGTATAGGGAGTATTCAACTGAGGGCGACAAGCGCCAATGGAAGGATTTCATGTCTGGTGACTGGGTGTGGGATCAAGCAGTAAGTAATGCATTTTTTGTTTCGTAATGTCTGATATTAACGGCTCTATGTATCTAGGACGAAATCGCGAAAGACCCGAGCACTCTCGGGTCGACATTTGTCCCTGTCATCCTTGGCAGCGACAAAACGACAGTTTCAGTCGGAACGGGTAACAACGAGTACTACCCGCTCTATGCTTCCATTGGGAACATCCACAATAATGTTCGAAGAGCGCATCGCGATGGTGTGGCCGTCATTGGGTTCCTGGCAATGCCGAAAAGTATGTTTCAATCCTGCAATCTATTTCTATAACTGACTAACTATGATACAGCTACGCAGGAACATGCTGAAGAACCTTCGTTCCGAAGATTTCGTCGACAGTTATTCCATTCGTCCCTTTCCAAAATTCTCGATCCGCTCAAGCCGGGCATGACGACTCCCGAAGTAACGCGTTTCGGAGATGGCCACTACCGGCATGTCATATATGGACTAGGGCCTTACATAGCGGATTATGAGGAGCAAGTTTTATTAGCGTGCATTGTCCATAATTGGTGTCCAAAGTATGTCTTTCATTTAATATGTATTTACATGGTCGCTCACATTATTCTAAAGGTGTGTTGCAAATCGTGAAGATCTCGACGAAGATGCGCTGCCCCGTAGCCGCGAATATACAGAGGCACTCGTCGAAGAAGCTCCCTCGGGAGATCTTTGGGAAGACTTCGGAATAGTCGCGCAACTTGTGGTAAGTCATTCAGCGTTTTTCTCTTGTTTTCATTTACAAAACTAATACTATTTCGACAGCCATTCACAAACGACTTTCCCCGAGCCGATATCCATCAAATGATATCACCAGATATCCTCCATCAACTTATAAAAGGCGCCTTCAAGGATCACCTCGTGACGTGGGTCGAGAAGTACCTCCGTCAGACACACAACAAACGGAAGGCACAGAAAATTATGGATGATATTGACCGCAGGTGAGCTCGGTTTGTATTTGGATTGCTTACTTTTTTATCATTGCCATAGAATTGCTGCTGTCGCCTCGTTTTCAGGCTTGCGACGATTTCCTCAAGGGCGCGGATTCAAGCAGTGGACAGGAGATGACTCCAAGGCCTTGATGAAAGTGAGTCGTCATTTTTGTGTATTGTTACTACCTAATATTGAATCCTTTAGGTCTATTTACCTGCTATCGAGGGCCATGTACCTCAAGACGTCGTTCGCACCTTTCGTGCGCTTCTAGATTTTTGTTATCTAGTACGTCGCAATATCATCACCGAAGACTCTCTACTTCAAATCGAAGATGCGCTCTCTCGTTTTCACCGTTACCGCGAAATCTTCAGGACAACGGGTGTCGTCCTTCACTTCTCCTTACCTCGTCAACACTCGCTCATGCACTATGTTCGAAACATTCGACTCTTTGCTGCACCCAATGGTCTCTGCTCGTCAATCACCGAGAACAAGCACATCAAAGCGGTCAAGGAGCCCTGGCGACGATCGAGCCGTTTCAATGCGCTTGGTCAGATATTACTGACCAATCAACGGCTCGACAAACTTTCAGCACTGCGAGTCGACTTCACGCGTCGGGGGATGCTCACTGGCACTTGTCTCTCAGCAGTCAATGCCTTAGGTAAGTCGCGCATTTCTTACGAGATATATTTCAACTAATTTGCATAACAGTTCCTGCGCAGATCGACCAAGTTGATGAAGACGGCGGGGCGGCAGCACTCGCACCTGCTCAAGCAGCAGCAGCAGCAGCAGATATGCATGTGCCTGCTCCTGCTGCACCACCTCCACCTCCCTTGATCAATATTGATGTGGACCTCGACATAGACGACGGGCCCACCGTTCTACAAGCGTTCGTAACGCTGGCAAAAACCCGCCGTAGGTGTCCTTTTTTCCTGATTTTCAACGTAATACTGAACATACTGTACAGAGGGCAAAAATCGCGCTCAAACCATTCCTGAACTCGCCGAGGAACTTGATATTCCTCACCTATCTGACCTTCTCAGACGCTTCTTATTTCAACAGATGCATCCTGATGACCCCCGCGATCCGTCCAATGTACCTCTTTCTGAATGCCCCCTCTATCTCAGCAAAATTGCAGTCTTCAACTCGGCATCATCGCGGTTTTATGCGCCGAGCGATTTGAGTGGTATTGGTGGCATGCGCACTGAACACATCCGCTCTTGTCCCTCCTGGCGAGGTGGGCATTCACGCAACGACTGTGTCTTTGTCAACACAGACTCTAGTCTACCTGGCATGCAAGGTCTCGAAGTCGCGCGCGTTTGCGCATTTTTTTCATTCCAGTACCGGGGCGAAGTTTATCCCTGCGTTGTGGTTCGCTGGTTCGACAAAATCGGCGATGCTGCAGACGAAGACACGGGAATGTGGATGGTTCGTCCAGGAGAGGGTGCAAACAATACTGCTGGGTACGCAATCATTCATATTGACGCCATTTATCGCGCTGCCCATCTTATTCCCGTGTACGGCACGGAATTCCTGCCTCCAGAGCTCAAATTTTATCATTCCTATGATGCATTCCGCGCCTACTACGTCAATAAATACGCTGACCATCACGCCTTTGAGATTGCATTTTGATCTAGCTACTTGTACACTATTTGAATCTATAATACTCTTTTCTCTCTTAATATGCATTTTCTCTCCTTTGTGTGGCAAAACCAATGGACCGCTCCTTTGCGCCTTTGAGAAATTTCGGAAAGATCGAGTTATCACTCCTTGTATTAATTTTTATGCCTTAGCGCCAGCGCCAAGGCAAGAAAAGTGGGATAATGAAGGAAAATAAATCCGAGGTTTTACTGATGGGGTGAGTGAGATCCTTGATTAGCCTGCTAGTCCAATATAATAACCACCACAGCTGTGAGTTTGTATCGAGCGCATAATCCTCTGAGGCTAATCACTGACTGGATTCGTCAGGTCTTATCGTGTCCATCGTACAAAATTGGATAAACGTCGTCGCAAATGTAATCATAGGCGGTGAGCTACTATGCAGCTCCAATGTCTTGGTTATGTCAACTTGACTAAAACATCATGCAAGTCATCATGGTTGTTCGGCTACGTGCTGTATATCAGGGATCCAGAAAGGTTATGATATTTCTCATTGTTACCTTCCTGGCTGTCAACATCTTCTACTGCGTTTTCGCCGTAATAGCAACGAGGTATTTGTCAGGGGGTGAGCTCATTTATGTATGAAATACCGCTGCACCAGGCTCATTGACGATTGCAAGAGGAGCTCATTCTTTCTTGCACCTATCGGTGCAATGTCGTCTTTGAGGGGGGAGAGAGTACACTTCTGTATACCGTGACTTGGATACTCACTACCGCATGGGAGGTTGTCGCAGTGTGTCTTACAGCCTGGATTGCTGTAAAACACTTTCGTGAACTGCGACAGCATTCGGCAAATGATCTCGTCGAGGACGGTTTAGCGGTATTAATGAAATCCCATGTGGCTTACTTTGCAAGGTGAGCTGATAATGCAAATGTGTTCTCTTTTTCTTCGATTGAAATTTCACACGTACTAGTTTTGTTGCTGCTTCTTGCCTTGAGCTTGGTTATTTGTCTCCTGCGTTCTCAACGCCGGTATGCCTCTGACCTCTATATATGGATCGCTGTTCATCGTTTTTATAGGACCCAAGTTCCCTAGGACCTCCGATTTATGCTGGCGTTGCCAGTCTTTTTTCGCTCATGCAATTATTTGTGCTGGGACCACGCCTGATCCTTTGCATTCGAGAACATTACGCTCGAGTCGAGGCTGACTCCTATGCAGCAACAGGCATGAGTTCAATTGCTTTCCAGGAGCGTGTGCATGTGCAAACTAGTAATAGTGTGTAGCACGAGATGTGCTCAATTTGATCAAAAGATGTGAAGAACTCTGCGAGCAGGAGAATTCGTTTTTATTTTCTCGTCGTGGTACTTATTTTAATTGAGATATTTCCAACTACTTACTAGGGCATTATATTGTTGAGACGGGCAACTTGGCAGCATGTTGTAAGAGATGGAGCAAGATGGAGAAACATTTCAAAAATAAAATATAGTAATCGATTTCCAGCAAGCGGAGCGGTGGGCTTGAAGTTTGCGCCCTGGCAACCGAGACGCACGCGGGTGGACGACGCTCCAAGGTCATCATAAGATTATATATTGTGGAATTGTGGATGGATAATACTAATGGCAATACAAATGAATTGGTTAGTTGGATACATAGAATATAAAGTGATCAATGAGAACGAGAAACCAATTAGAGTTGTCAGATGAGTTAAACATAATGCCAAGGATAAAGAACGAGGGATTCATGTCGTGAAGCTAGCGTAGAATGGCCATAAGAGGGCTGTGTGATGAGTTGAACAAAGTGAACAGTAATATAGAATGAAGGAGAGGCAGTGAAGCTGAGGTAGACCGGCTACAACAGGTCAATTTTCAACGCCGAAAAAAGACTGCAGCTCATTGCATCTTGGCCCTGGTAGACGTGACCCGGGGCATCGCTGACCCCTGCCCAAACTGGACCTCGTTCAGGGAGCGGTGCTGAGGAATGGGGGGCGAGTATGTCTCGTCAGGAATTGGTGACAAGAAAGTAAGGACGGCTTCACCGCGGGAGGATCTACAGTCGGGATCGAAAGTGAGATAAATACCTCCATCATTCATGTCAATTCCTAGTGCCTGCGAAGCCTCATCGAGCTCATCACCCGGAGCATCGATTGAATGAGTGGGCGCGGAGGTAAAAGCGAGCTGATTAACAGGACCATAAGCGGGCCGCGTGAGCGTGGTAAAAGCAGTGGCCTCGTAAGGAGCAAATTTCTGGGAGCGGAAAGGCATTGATGTTTTCGGCCTTTTCTCTTCTACTGGCCGTTTCCTGTGCATAACGTGGATCAATCAATGACTTGAATATTCGGTCGAGGTTGTGCATACCCGGTGAATAATCCCCGTTGTTTCTGGGGTATATTGTTGTCATTTTCACATGAAGTCCTTAGTGTAGCCTTCTCCGCTTCAGACATTGGCGGTGGAAAAGAACGCAGACAATCATCAGGCGTTGACTTGCGCTGAAAGCGAACTTGCCGCTGGAAGAGAAGAGTGAGTCAACATTGTCCATCTAATAGTATATATGCCACACACAGCTGAGGTGGCATCATGCCAGGAACTAATAAGTGCAAGCTCTGCAGATGATGGAAAATGTTCGAGCACGAGCGTTGGGTAGGGGGGTTCCATATTGACCTGGCCACCAGTGGACGAAGGTGCCAAGGGCATTGACCTTGCGCCAGTGGGTGTGCTCAAGTATCTGGGCAACAAAGGAAGCTCTTTGTCTACGTTGAGATACATGTTAAAGATACAGATCAGGATGGTGAAGATATAGATTATCGAAAGCAACCCCAGTGAGATAGTATAAATACCAGAACAATTTCAAAGCGTTTGAAGCGATGTGGACTGGAAAGTGCCATTTGTGGTGTTGTGGAAGGAATACGGAGACAAAGAGGAACATTGTGGACGGAGCATGTGCACACAGTGCCATGGACGCCAGGCTCACCTTGACCAAGGTTTGAGCCTGCCAGTAGCAAGTTGGACTGGAGAGCGTGCCATGGCTGTCCTTTTCATGTTATGGAAGCATCAAATTTCGGGGAGAAAAATCTATAAGCTTCAACCAACACCCATTTTTGCAACTCACCTTTGTATAGTTGAGTCGCGCGCGCTCGCAGTCAATGAGCGCAGTCACTGTGACGTGCAGGAAGAGCAACTGCAACTGCTGTCAGACATACCCGCGGGGCAGGAAGCAATATAGTAACTCCTGGACCGCTTCGAGGTCTCAATTTGAAGACGACTAAAATTCATAGCTATTAACTTTTAGTATGGATGGATTCATCCATTGATATCGTCAGAAGTTGACTGGACAAGCCGACAGTAGCTTCAAGAAGTTCAACCTCAGTGTTTGGTCTTGTATTGCTCATGTACTATACAGGTGACAGAACGTACGTTCTTTCTTCATCTCTTTACTAGGCTGATCATATCTCAGATGCCATCACATCTCCTTGAACAGCAACAATTCGCATACAATATACAAATGACAGAATGATAATCGAAATACATGATCATGAATGACGTTCGTGCTATGTTTTCCCTGCAAATGCATGATACTTCATGTGGTTTTTCAAGCCTCGTTGATGTCGACATCAGGTCCGGATATGATGGCCTTGATGACCCCCTTGCCATCGGGGCTCTTGCCATTGCGAGTAGTTTCAAATGCCTCACGCGCCTGCGTGAACGGGAAGCTATGAGAGCACTTAGCACGACAAACATTGGATAGTTGTTCCGACAGCTAGCATACCGGTGCGACACAAGGGGCTTGACGTCGACCTTGCCCGACGTAGCGAGGGCGATGGCGAGAGGGTAGTCACCGGGCTTCATTCAACAAGGGTCAAGCAATGCTTCCGAGAGTGAAAAAAGAGCTTACACCATATCGGAAAGAACCCTTGATGACGAGCTCCTTGCAAATGACAACAAACATGTCAATGTTGACATTGGGGTTACCCATGCCAACCTACTCATAATCAATCAGATAGACCCTTCAGTGCTGTCAATTTCAACCCACCTGAACGTAGGTGCCACCACTCTTGACAATCCGGATCCCAGTCTGAATAGAAACCTCCGCACCAGAAGCATCCAAAACCAGGTCAATTGCCTGAGGTCCCCGATCAGCGATTCCGAGCTTCTCCTTCATCGCCTGGGCATTGCGCATCGAGAATTCGACTCTCGATTCGTCCTTCTCCATAGGAGGAGGTAGGAAAATGTCAGTTGCAGCATATGCTTTGGCAAATTCGAGACGGCTAGGAACGATATCAACAGCGATAACACGGGAAGCGCCAAGAGCTTTTGCGACGGCCATGCATAGAAGTCCAACAGGTCCACAGCCAAAGACGGCGACGGACTGGTTCGACCGCAAAGCACCGAGGTTCGAGACAGCATGGACTGCCACGGAAAGAGGTTCCATCTAGAACAGAGTCAAATTTCAGTGAAATGTGATGTGGCCAACCGCTTACCATTGCTCCATCCTCGAGACTGAGGTTTGGTGGAAGCGGGTAAGCGAGATCAGATGGTAGGCGGTAGTAACGAGCGAGGGTGCCATCCGTAGGAGGGGTAGCGGCAAAGATAACATCGGGGCAAAGCTGCTCGGGGCCGTCAGGAAACAAAATTGGAGCGAAAATCATCCTTACCTGATAGCGACCCTCCTTGCAAGCTTCGCACTTGCGACATGTTGCGCCAGGCTCCATAGCGACTCTGTCACCCACTTTGACATTGGTCACTCTGGAACCAACTATAGTTGAAGGTCAAGATAAAAATATCTGAATAGGAGGCAAGTTATGGACATACCTTTTGAGACCACGCCTGCTGCCTCGTGACCCAGCACCTAATAGCTAACGATGAGGCTCAGCCGTGCATCCTATCGAACTAACCCACCATGGGCTTCTCTACAACAAAATCTCCGATCCTTCCGTGGACAAGGAAGTGTACCTGGAGAAGATAACTTGGTATCCTGGTTCAGAACAATAGATAGGGGCGTACATCTGAGCCGCAGATTCCTTGTTGTCATGCCGAATGAGCCTTGGGAGAAAATAAAGGACAAAGAGGCGCACCTGTCTTCTTCACTTGCACAAGGACTTCATTGGGGTCAACTTCACAAGGTATGGCGATTTAGCGAACGTGGAGGAACCATCCAAAGATAGACTCACTCTCTGGAATTGGCTTTTGCTGGATCTCAACATCCAGAACGCCTTTAAGTACGAATGATGGATTATCGGACATGATGAGAAAAACAAAGTGAGGACAGTGGGAAGATGATTCACTTAAGAACGAGCCACTGTGGGGATCCGGACTCCCGCAGACTTTTGGGCCGTACTAGACCCGTGACGACTAGACCAACCAAACCTCACTCGTGACCACTGCTACCCGTGGAGCGCGACGCGATTTGGACCAATCAGGTATGTCGTCAGAGGAATACCTTTTCGGGTAATTTATGGCTAACATGGAGTTGCAAGTGAGACCAACCGAAAGTATAAAATCATGTACGATCCCTTCCTTATCCCTTGACACTAACCTCAACGTCGACCCATCAACCAAGAAGTACTGACGCTCAGCAAGTTCAACAATCGACTTCAAATTCACATCTCGTTTGGAACAACTTCGTTACTGATCAGCATCATGAATTATAGCGAAGCCCTCCCAAACTTCTCAGGTCAGATCGTCGGCAACGGTCGCTTCGAGCTCGTCGACATGATTGGTTCCGGTTCCTACGGAAACGTCTATCGCGCTCTCGATGCTCAATCAGACCCATGCGAACCTGTCTACTATGCAATCAAGTGCTTGCCAAAAACGGAACTCTCCCCTGAGCGCCTCGTATGCCAGAGACGTGAGATCTTATTGCACTCCTTAGTATCCAGCTCGTCGCCACATATCTGCACCCTTCACGAGATCATCGAGGAAGAACTTTACATCTACTTCGTGCTCGACTACTGCCCAGGTGGGGACCTCTACACCGCCATCATCGAGAACCGTATCTACCAGAACAATGTCCCGCTCATCAAGAGGGCATTCATCGAGCTTCTCGATGGCGTACATGCCTGTCATCAGTTGGGTGTGTACCACCGTGACCTGAAACCAGAGAACATTCTCTGTCGCCAGAGCGGGTTGGATATTCGTGTCGCAGATTTCGGGCTAGCGACCAAAAGTCGTATTAGTCAGGAGTTTGGCGTAGGCAGTTCATATTATATGAGTCCTGGTATGTTCCGGTTTCAAATTGCATAGTGGACTATCTAATAAACTACATCCCAGAATGTATTAGTCGTGAGATGAAGTACCCTCATTACTCACCGCTTCACACGGATATCTGGTCATTGGGAGTTATTCTTGTGAACATGGTCTCAGGTCGCAATCCTTGGCGATTTGCGACACCCTCGGACAAGGGCTTCCTCGGATATCTTTACAACGTGGACTTCCTTCGCGAGATCCTTCCCATCTCGAAATCTTTCAACGACATACTCAAGCGCATCTTTCGCCTACAACCGTTCTCGCGAATCAGCCTTCCAGAGCTCAGAGAAGAGATCCTCAACCTTGATACCTTCTACATGAGCGATGCCGAGCTCCGCGACGCGTCGGACAACGCGCAAGAAGCTGCTCGCGACGACTACCACAGGCGCGCCGCACCGTTGACTGATTTGGTGTTCAATCAAGTCGTAGCCGACACAACCCTCGTCAACTGCTCATCGACGAAATCCAACTTCCACTCCGACGGCGGTCCTCCTTATCCAAAGTGGGCTTATCGCGGCTCCGCGCCTGCATCTCGGCGACCTAGCGACCTACCGCCCGCGAGCGTCAACAGGACGCCCTCACAACTCCATATTCGAGCCTTCGAGCCACAAGACTATCGACTTTACGAA